>NC_060130.1:882842933-883446683 GCF_021461395.2 Schistocerca americana | reverse complement strand
TGCGAAACCCTGCATTTCAGCAGGATAATGCACGACCGCATGTTGCAGGTCCCGTACGGGCCTTTCTGGATACAGAAAATGTTCCACTGCTGTCCTGACCGGCACATTCTCCAGATCGCTCACTAATTGAAAACGTCTGGTCAATGGTGGCCGAGCAATTGGCTCGTCACAATACGCCAGTCACTACTCTTGATGAACTGTGGTATAGTGTTGAAGCTGCATGGGCGTCTGTACCCGTACGCGCCATCCAAGCTTTATTTTTCTCAATGCCCAGGCGTATCAAGGCCGATACTACGGCCAGAGGTGGTTGTTCTGTGTACTGATTTCTCAGGATCTATGCACCCAAATTGCGTGAAAATGTAATCACATGTCAGTTCTAGTATAATATATTCGTCCAATGAATACCCGTATATCATCTGCATTTCTTCTTGGTGTAGCAATTTTAATGGCCAGTAGTGTTTGTCTTTCTTATGTAAACTACTTATCGCCCGCGTTTTACTTCCATAGAAGGTTACACTCCAGACAAATACCTCTAGAAAATATTTTCTAGCACTTAAATTTATATTAGATGTTAGAAACTTTTTCTTTTTCAGAAACGCTTTTTTCTGTTGTTAGTTTTCAATTTATATCCTCTCTACTTCTACCATCGTCACTTATTTTGCTTTCCGAATAACGAAACTCATGTATTAGTCTCATTGTCTCTTTTCCTAATCTAATTCTCTCATCGGGACCTGAATTTATGCGACTACATTCCGTTATTCTTGTTTTACTACTGTTGATATTGATGTTATAGGCCCCTTTTAAGACACTGTCCGTTGTAGTCAATTGATCTTCCAAGTCCTTTTCAGTCTCTGACAGCATTACAATGTCATCAGCAAATCTCAAAATTTCAATTTCTTATCTCTGAACGTTAATTCCCCATTGAAATTCCTCCTTGGTTTCCTTTATTGCATGCACACTGTACAAAACTGAACAAAATTGGGAATAGGCTATAAGACTGTCTCATTCTCTCCTCAGTTACTGCTTCCCTTTCACGCCCTTCGACAGTGATAACTGCAGTCTGGTTTCTGTACAAGCTGTAGTTAGCCATTTGCTCCCTGTATTGTGTTCATATTACCTTCATAATTTCAAATTGTGTATTCCAGTTAACATCGTCAAAAACTTTCTCTCAATCTACAAAGGCTATAAACTTAAGTTTGACTGTCTTCAGTCGGTCTTCACTTGTTCTCGTATCTCTCAGAAACCCAAACCAATCTTCTCCATACTCAGTTACTACCAGTCTTTCCATTCATCTTTAACTTATTCGAATTCAAATTTAGGTTCGCCAAAACAATGCATAGCAAGATATCCCCTTCAATATTGTCACTGCCGATACCTCACCATGTTCTGCCTTCAGTGACTTCGCTGTTGACGATTGCATCTTTTGTCTACTACACAGTCACAGTTCCATAGTAGAAGCTATTAAACGACTGGTGTATGCTGTGAAACATTAATTTTAAAGCTTCCTACAACAACATCAAACCTAAGGTCACTGTCATTAATGTGTAAACTTATATAATCGAACTGGTATAATGCTTAAAATTATCTGTGAAGGCTCCAGCTAATTATAGAGATTTTACGGGGCTTATGGTGTAAATCTGTATCTAAAGTTATAGTAGTCACGGCATAAAAATGAGGAGTTGAAGTAGCATATAAGACAATGAAAAGCAATTTTAATGTGTGCACTGAAGGGAACATATTTATTTGCTGAAGCCGACACAAGAAAAGGACGCCAGAATCTCATTGTCAGTTAGCTGATCAGAAGTACTTCAATTGCGTCGTATTCAGTGTTAACATTACATTTTTACATTATGTCTACTAAAATTTTAGATACGTGTTTACATTCCTCGTAAAAACTCTGTGTCGACGAAGTGGTTTCACCATTAATTTTAAGGATTTTACTAGTTAGATTATGTAACTATGTTTGTTGCAGAGTTTGCACACTTATGTCGTAGCCTTAGGTTGTATCTTGTACTAAGAAATTTGAAAATGGATGTTTGACATCCGAAATCTGACGTGTAACAAATTTTCTGTGCAGGTGAGATTGAACTAAATATAAGAAAAAAAGTCGTCCAAATGCAAATATTTAATAGCTTCCGAAATTCTCTATACATTACATGGATTACTATAAATGAAGCACACCCATAAGCATCTTTAGGATCATCTCTAATACATCTGTCAGTCTTCAGTTGCTAGTGAGACTGCATCATTTCAGTTTGTAGCGCAGTTCGTTCAGTGACTTGAAATGTAGACATATTTACATGCAACAGTTTTCAGTTACAGATATTCCCAACGTAGTTTTAGGTTTTTAACATTTCTCTTACTCTCTGGCTTAACATGAATTTCGTACATGCAAATTATGTTGTTTCTGCGCTGAGTCTGTGTTTGTCTTGCTGTTGATGAAGTTGGTCTGTCATTTGTAACGCTTGATTCGTTTATCAGCGCAGACGCATTTTGTTCTAAGCCTTCCCACCATATTATTGAGTAATAACCAACACAGTATTCTCCAGATTTATTATTCGACGATGCGAAGATATTTGCACATTACACATGTACATGATACAAACTCTTTGATATTACACGTAGCTAAACACTGCTATGACACTTCCCAATCAGAGGTGATATATTAAAACAAACGACTCATAATCCAAAATGCTGGTAGTATGAAAATAAATACTTCCTTGATACAGAGGCATAAGACATGTATTTTTCTTTGTAAAGCAGAAACTCTCGTGATATTAGTATCTTCCAGGGAGTCCTGTCAACTTATAGTGACGCTCCTTAGCGTTGGTATTTGTTTGTTTTATCTACTGAGCGCTAACCAAAGTCGTAGTAACAGGTATGCTTTTCCTTTTCGTAATGAGTTACTCTCACCTTCACTTTACTTCAGATCATTTATGAAACTGGATTCGTGATTTCCTGTCAGAGACGTCACAGTTCGGAGTAACTGACGTAAAGTCATCGAGAAAAACAGAAGCGATTTCTGGCGTTACACAAGGTAGTGTTATAGGCCCTCTGCCGTTCCTTATCTATATAAACGATTTAGGAGACAATCTGAACAGCCGTCTTAGGTTGTTGGCAGATGATGCTGTCGTTTATAGTCTAGCAAAGTCATCAGAAGATCAAAACAAATTGTAAAACGATTTAGAAGAGATATCTGTATCCTGCGAAAATTGGTAACTGACACTAAATAATGAAAAGTGCGAGGTCATCTACATGAGTGATGAAAGGAATCCGTTAAACTTCGGTTACACGATAAACCAATCAAATCAAAAGGCCGTAAATTCAACTAAATACCTAGTAATTACAATTACGAACAACTTAAATTGTAAGGAACACATAGAAAAATTGTGGGGAAGGTGAACCAAAGACTGTGTTTTATTGGCAAAACACTTAGAAGATGCAACAGATCTACTAAAGAAACTGTCTGCTCTACGGTTGTCCGTCCTCTTTATGAGTACTGCTGCGCGGTGTGGGATCCTTACCAGATAGAACTAACGGAGTACATCGAGAAAGTTCAAAGAAGGACTGCACGTTTCGTATTATCGAGGGGGAGGCAGTGACACGGACATGAAACAGGATTTGGGGAGGACATCATTAAAACAAAGGCGTTTGTCGTTTCGGCTGGAACTTCTCACGAAATTTCCATAACCAACTTTCTGCTCCGAATGCAAAAATATTTTGTTACGCCGACCTACATAGGGAGGAACGATCAACATAATAAAATAAGGCAAATCAGAACTCGCACGGAAAGATATACGTGTTCGATTTTTCCTCACGCTGTTAGAGATTGGAATGATAGAGAAGTTTTTTGAAGGTGGGTCGATGAACCGTCTGCCAAGCACTTAAGTGTGATTTGCAGAGTATAGATGTAGGTGCAGATGTAGATGAAGACGATGTGATATGACGATGGGGGTAATCTGAGCGGTATTTGGACTTCGGTGTTTCCTAGTATTAATACGCTGCTTTTGTGCTACCACGTTTTATCAAAACTTTTCGTGGTTTCACACATAGCTATGAAAGTTGCTGGCGAATTCTCTGGCAGCGACCACTGATTTCAGTGTTCCCTATCGATTCATGTAGGATGGCACATTTTTAAATAAGGAAACGCCGTGAGCGTATTATACACATTTGGATAAGCAAGTAATGCTCTGTGAACTTGTATTGGGGTAGGTATAGTTGATAAGTTTTGAGATGTTGATAATAAACAAGAAGAAGAATTGAGAGGCTTTGGTTAACATATCTGCATAACTCTAGGACTGTGTAAAGACTGCCTGCAGTTCAATAATGTTGACACTAAATTCTTTTGCTTCCATGTGTGTTGTAACGTAATTGATTCGCGTTTCCTGCCTTCGGCGTTCTTCGCTAGCCAGTTATCTCTGTTCCTCGAATCATGAACATGATTGTAAGTTATAAGTTGTGACCTTCGATACATATCGATGATTAAAGTTAATGCACGAAGGGCAGGTAACGCGTTTCATACGGAATATGGCAGCTGATGACTTGGTTAGGGTAGTCCCATTTTTTTAAGCCAGCCAAGATATCCAGTTTGAACCCGCTGAATTACTTCTTACGGGGACTCGGTCCATTACGTTCACCAAAACGTAGAACGAGTACAAGCAAAGTAATTGGTATAATGCCGAACATGTGGAGAATAGCCCGGCTATTTTCATATCGGTCGGTCTCTTCTCTGGCCTGGCATTGTCCTTATGTTGTATTGCAAATGGGTTAAACTGTAAGCACTGAGCGTGACTTTTATGTATCCATCATATGCCCCGGTCTATTACGAATTTTTGAATTTTATTCGCATTGTTCTTCGATAGCATGTACCTCACAGGAATACACTTTCATGATTCTCGGACATAATTGTTTATAGTGCGCACATATCTTCATTTCGGGCCAGGGCGCGCAGCCAGAACTTACGCTAACACTTTTGAATTTTGTCACGTCTTTCGTTCGCAGTATATTTTATTAGCGGATCTTTGTTTTTCTAATGCATCATACTGCGTATTGTTTCAGACAAACTAAAACCTTTAGTGAACTCTTGATTCACAGTTTATTTTTGAAAACTTTTTCAAATATGTCAGACTATTCTTAATTACTAAAACTACTCATGTAACTGGAATACACTACTTTGTTTCCGTGTTAGCGATCATTCCCACAGTGACATGCACATATGTAGTAGAATAATCTCTCTGCCGCATTATTGTTGCTGTGATGCAGCAGAAATGTAGAGAATTGACTTAATGCCATAAGAAAATAATTTGATATGCATAGCACCTAGCAAACTTGAGCGTGAAGGATGACATTTACCCAAGGTAACCAAAAGTCTCTTGAGACCCGTACCAGTTTGTTCCAAAGATGCTTGTACTTGCGTATTGACTTTCTTTTGAATCTATTATAACGTTATCGCTCCAGGAACGCTTCCCACTGTGTTATGATATATTGGAGGCAAATGTTTCCGTCTTCCTAAAGCGTTACACATATTTTTTGCTGAGTTTTTGTCCGAACTGAGATTGCATACAACCGACGCCCTACGTCATCCCGAAGTTGTTCGAGGATCTGATCAGATGTAGACTAATTCATCTATACAAATCTAAAATAGTTTATTCAAACCACGATGCAAGAAATGGCGACATTAACGTAAACGAGATATGAATCAAAGGACACGTGAGTGCAGTCATCTGTGAGTTGCAACCCATGTCGGAACCAATGACACCAGACGCTAGGGTTCTGAGGCCATCCTCAGTACGTGTGGGCGGCTGCTGGAAGTGGTGAAGACTGCTATTCTTGTTCGTGGGGTGTAAGCAGAACATGCTATTTGCAGTACCGTAACAAAGTTGATCACGGTCCTTTGATTTGGAATCCAATGGAAGGTCTCAACCAGAGGCTCGATCGACCCTTTGAAGGTCTTGGCTGCAGGTTTCTGGGCCTTAGTTATGCGCTGGAGAACTGTACGATACTCCTTGACAGGTCACGGATGCGCAACATGGAGGAAGCAGCTACTCGCGTAGCAGATCTCTTATAGAGTGCAGATGGAGGTTTTTAAGCAGGCGATAGTTTGAGGTGCTTTGGTGAACGCTCATCAATCGATACGCAGACAGCGAACTCAGATCACGAACGAAGTAAAAGAATTTCGAACTTCAAAATTTTAACAGCAAATTTCCTAAACATTGAATTTGCCGACCTCTAGGAAAGTTGTCGTGTACAAATTATATTCGTAACTTAGAGCTGGATGAAACTGGAAGTAGAAATCTCTTAAATGTTTAGCGAGTCATGGAACGCATATCTAAAAGACAGATTAAACATTGCAAACGACAAAAATATTATGTCTGTCGAGATTGAAATTCAGTCTGGGTGCGAAGTTATCTGGACGCGAGTAATCGGCCTAGATGAACTCCAGTTAATCATGGAATGTTTTTAGCGGCCACTCGATTCCGCCGTAACATTTGCAGAATCGTTCAAAGAAAGTTTAAATACAGTAGTGCGGAAGTACCTCGATCATGCAATATTAGCTGGAGGTTATTTTACCCTGCCGAGTATAGACTGTCTCGAGATTTATTGCAGGTGATACAGATGGACACTCTTGTGGAGTAGTTCTGAACACATTTTCCGAAAACTGTCTTGAGCAGCTAGTTAGATAACCATCACGTAATGGAAATATTTTAGACATTATAACTACAAAAAGATCTGACATTATCGACAGTGTCAATACAGAGACGAAAATTGGTGCTCATGAAGTCATCATAACGACATTGGTTTGATTACTAAAGTTAAAAATCCGTGAAGAAGGCTAAGACATTTTTCATTCTTGAAATTGCAGATAAGCAGTTGTTAGCACCCTACTTAGAGAAAGAACATCAATTAATTCTAATGTAATGGACGTTGAGATAGTATAAAACTAATTTAAAATGATTGTAGATCGCACTCAGGAGAAGTATGTGGCGAGTGAGTGTGTAGAAGACGGAAAATACTCACGTGATATAATAATAAAATTCTGAAAATATTGAGGAAACAAAGGTTGTTGCACTCTTGAGTCTAAAAAAAAGCACAGAAGTGACTACAGACAGAAGTTAACAGACATTCGTACGACTATAAAAAGATCGATGCACGAAGCATGCAACTTCCAACGTCATGTGGTAGCGAAAGATCCTGTCGAAACCCCGAATAAATTCTGATTCAACGTAAAATCGCTAAGCAGATCGAAGGCTTCTATTCGGTCACTCAACTCGCCGGCCAGTCTGGTGTGGCAATAGAAGACAGCAAAAGGAAAGCTGAAGTTTTAAATTTCGTGGTAAAAAGTCATTCGCACGGGAGAATCGTACAGACCTACCACATCGTTTGATCGTCGCACTCGTTTGATTCGGCCTCTTTAAACCGTGTTTCTGATACACAAAGTAGAAATAATATCATTTTATTTCCTACTCCATGTACGCAGTTACATAACAAAAAGTGTTTATACCAGTAACTAATATAATTTTTGATGATATATGAAAGCAGACTGTAACAAAACGGCAAAATAACAATACAAAGTGCAAAAATTCTGCTACAGCATCGTCGGCCGGAGTGGCCGAGCGGTTCTAGGCACTACAGTCTGGAACCGCGCGACCCCAACGGTCACACACATGTTCGAATCCTGCCTCGGGCATGGATGTGTGTGATATCCTTAGGTTAGTTAGGTTTCAGTAGTTCTAAGTTCTAGGGGACTGATGACATCAGAAGTTAAGTCCCATAGTGCTCAGAGCCATTTGTTGTTTTTTTTTCCCCTACAGCATCACTGAAAAATTCTGGGAAGACAAAAGCAAATGTGTAGAGAACTTGTGTTATCATCTTTGCTCACGTATTTCTTTTCTTAATTTTTTCTGCACAGTCTAGGTTGCAGTCAGTTGTTCGATGTTTTGATGGGAAAGCTAGTGAAACTTCGTTTCGTTGTCAGTCTGGGCATCATGTCTGGTGCGTTCCCCATTTTCTTTGCGAAAAATTTCACTACAAACTATAACAAGAGTCAAATCACTGAACTACTCTTTTTAAGAGCACCCAAATGTCATAAAAAAAGTACATAGTCCAAAGATGGCAGTTTAGTCATTAGGGAAGTGTTCGCTGCCAGTAACATTTGGAGAGAGAATTGTGCTAGGCACGATGAAGTAGCATGCTAGGCTGCTGCAATTACTCGCGCGAATGACAATTTTAGTATCCGTCTCGCATGCAAATTCATTTTTCCACGAACGTGGAAAGCTCTATTTTCAAAAATCATGATTGCACAATATTTCGGTAGATAAACTATATGCGAGCTTTGACCGGATCGAAAAAAGCTTCGCATACTTGTTTATCGAATACATTGTATAGCTGTCTTCAACGAATTCGGAAATATTTCAGGTCTGATTCGTAGGTGACGCCCTCCGTTAGAAAATTGCTTCAGGTAATACGTCCCGAATTTTTAAAACTTATAAAATTATGTTCACGTAGCTATTTACGTGAAAATTACGGATTAATCATTATCTACAGCAGTAAGACGGTCATAAAAAGTTTACTAGAAAGACATAGCTCGTCGCGGACAAAAGTAGTGAATCTGGTACGGTGTTAGGATGACCATGTTTTGCAAACTTTTCTCCGTGAGCGCCGCTTTTGTTTCGCTCGTTATTGAACGGCACAGAAGCGAAATAAAACGTCCCCGGCAAGTTGCGAGTTGCGGCGCAACCGTATACAGGGAGGCGTCAACGGCGCGTAATGCGGTACCCCGCGCCGAGTACAACTTGTAGCAGATCCCCAGGCGGCGATATGCTCGCTGCTGGACGCTCAGCGCTGAATGCGTAATGAGCCATCAGCCCGCTCGCTGCTCAAGGAGACTGTCCCAGCGCTTTTAATGCATGTACCGAAACCAACGATACATATGTATTAGATTTGTATAAACGGTGGACGTAAACTAAGTTTCTCGGCTCAATATTATTATAAAAAAGCTATTAAACCGAAAAGAAGCGTTTTCAGTCGTTTTGCAGAAAAGGGATGGAGGCAAGGTTGAACGTTATGTCAACAACGGCATTAGTAGAGCAGTACAAGTTCGAAATTGGAAAGGTTATCCCAATATTCGGTTTAAATGACTGAGGGAAATCACGGAAACCATAAATATGGATGGATAAGGATCTGAATAATAGTCCTCCCGAATTCGAGTCCATCGCCTCTGTCACTGCACCATTTCACTATGTCACTGTGCAAAATACCATCGATTACGTTGTGCTGCATTGCTTAAGCGGCTTTTGCTGAAGGTACAGCTTTTGGCAAACATTCTATGTTTCCAGAATGAGATTTTCACTCTGCAGCGGAGTGTGCGCTGATATGAAACTTCCTGGCAGATTAAAACTGTGTGCCGGACCGAGACTCGAACGGCAAAGGTCCCGAGGTCGAGTCTCGGTCCGGCACACAGTTTTAATCTGCCAGGAAGTTTCAAACATTCTATGTGCTCAAATGTCCCTTGTAACACCAATGAGTGAAGTGGGACTGATTTAAATGCGATTCCACGAAGTGTAGAAGTATGAAACCGGAATTTCCCTATAGATGGTGCTATCCGTCAGTGGTGGGGCCGTGAGACCGCGCCTGTAGCGTCATCTGCTTCCTGTAACGGCTGACGACGAATGTCAACACACAGTAACCTAAGTTCGATACATCGGCATTTGTTTCAAACCTGTAAACATATCGAGTTTTGTGCCTACGAATTACGATTTTCAGACATCATTTGTTTTCTGTTATCATTTGAAGAAAACTGATGCAGAATTGCATCGAATGCTTGTCGAAGTTTTCGGTGAAGATGCTCTTGGGAAAACACAGTGTTTCGGGAGGTTCAAAAAATTCAGAAGTGGTGATTTTGATGTGAGGAACGGCGAGCGCGGGAATCCACCGAAAAAGTTCGAAGACAACGAATTGCAGGCCTTATTGGATGAAGATGATACTCAAGCTCAATAGGAACAATTGAATGTGACGTAGAAAGCCGCTTCTCTTCGGTTGAAAGCTATGGGTAAATTGCAGTAAGTGGAAAAGTGGGTTCTGTATGAACTGAATGAAAGACAGCAAGCAAATCGAAAGACCACTTGTTAAATGCTGCCCGAGGAAGGATTTGAACCTGCGACCTTAGCAGTCGCGCGGTTCCGGACTGAAGCGCCTAGAACCGCTCGGCCACCGCGGCCGGCGCCAGATACAAAAGAAAGTCAGTGACAGGTGATGAAAAAAGGATACTAAGCGTCGTATATCATGGGTGAATCCAGACAAACCATCGACATCCTCTGCAAGACCAAATCGCTTTGGAAAAAAGACAATGCTCTGTCTTTGGTGGGCTCAGAAGGGTGTCATCTATTATGAGCTGCTAACACCTGGTGAAACGGTTAACATCGCTATCAAAAGCAACGGAATATGGAAGAAGGCAACACAAGGTCATGCTGCTCCGTGACAACGCCCCGTCAGGGAAAGGGTTGAGGCGTTCAGCTGGGAAATACTAGGGCATGCGGCTTATTCTCCAGACTTGGCTCCTTCCGATTATCATCTATTTGCTTCACTGGGGCACACTGTTGCTGAAAAACGCTTCATTTCGTATGAAAATGTACGAAAATCGCTCTTTGATTGGTTCGCTTCAAAAGATGAACTTTTTTTTTTTTTTTTTTTTTTTTTTTTTTTTTTTTTTTTTTTTTTAGTGGCATTCATAGTCTGCCGGAGAGGTGTGAGAAGTATATAAATAGCAATGGAGATTATTTTGAGTAAAATATTGTTTATCAGTTTCAAACACCAGACGTGTAATTATTGCAACCAAATTCCGGTTCATACTTCTACACCTGGTAAATTCTCCCGCAGCCATCCAGATTTAGCTTTTTCGTGATTTTCCTAAGTCGCTTAAAGCAAATGCTATGATTATTCCTTCGAGAACAATACTGCAGGTTACCTTCTCCAGTCTAGTCCAATTCGAGTTTGTGCTACTTCTCTTATAACTTGGGCGTTTACAAGGCGTCAAACATTAACCTTTCTTTCTTCCGTGTGGACTTAAGCTATACATTCGAGGTACAATAGAGGAAGTACAATGCATAAACTTCATAGACGTGGTTCATGTCGGAATGATTATATGGACCGTGTGTTGCAATGGGGAGTAATTGCAAGCGCTCACACGTGTGAGCGTTAGTACAGGGCCCAAAAAGTACACTCACTGACAAACAATGTGAAGCGCCCATAAGGGGAAGCGGAAACCAAATGAAACTTCACGGGTGTGCGATGTTATTTCAGTGCTTACGAAATCGAATCAAATATACATATAACTTGTGAGTGTGAACCCACTTATTGTTGCACACTCTCTGGCCTGGATGCTTGCACTGATTCTCTAAGCTGGTTGTAGGTTGTGTTCCAAAAATGAACAGCAAAGAGACAGAAGTGATGACACTTCCTGCAGGATCTGACCATCATGTTGCAGGACAATGCTCAAGCACGGACAGTGCAAGCCGTTACTGATTTGTTTGACTGATGGGGCTGCTAAGTGCTATACCACCTACTGCACTCCACTGGCTTAAGCCCTCGTGAGTTCAACTCGATTTCTAAACTGAAGGAAACACTTCACGTCATTCGCTTCGAAATTGCTACAAATTCGTCGGGCAATAGACCGCGCCGCTCCAACTGTCAACACAATTGGCACTGCTAAGAGTATCCTACGACTTCCACGTCGCTGGCAACGGATTATACACAATGCTGGTGACTACTCTGAAGGTCAGTAAAACTTTGAAACACGTATCTATTTTGTACGAGCTGTAAAATCGTTGCCACTATTAAAGTTCCAACCCTCGTATAAGCACAACATTTTTGTTCCAGATTGGAACTGAAATAATTGATTCTCCATTATTCTCCATTCATGCATATTACAATGTAATTGGAAGAATGGCAAAAGTTTTATAACCATGGAAATCTTTAAAGAAAATATCTCACGTTTCCAAGCACATAGTACATTAAGCGCTCTGTGGATTTTCTAAGATGTTACTATCTCTAAATTGAACATTTGGCTCGTACACCGCGTTTACAAAGCACAGAAACGTCATACCGTTACAATGAGGTAGAGAGAAAGTACGAAAATTATGTAAACTTTGTTATGTTTGTTTCTATGATTTATCTGCTTGTTATGCTGTGTTTCTGAAGCAGAGATAGGAAACTATTCCAATACGTGCCTCAACGAGTGTAGGTTCAAATGGTTCAAATGGCTCTGAGCACTATGCGACTCAACTTCTGAGGTCATCAGTCGCCTAGAACTTAGAACTAATTAAACCTAAATAACCTAAGGACATCACACACATCCATGCCCGAGGCAGGATTCGAACCTGCGACCGTAGCGGTCGCTCGGCTCCAAACTGTAGCGCCTAGAACCGCACGGCCACTCCGGCCGGCCCGACGAGTGTAGGAAACAGTTAAAAATCGAATACGGGCTGGCCCTAGTATCGAACTGACGGTTATTAATCCAGCGTACTCATATGTATTCAGTTCGGATCTGGCTTATCTTACTATCTTGGAAGCTAAATTGCTTCTCGTTACGTTATTTTAACGGATAGTGCATACTGTTTGTTGAGTGAAGAATATATAGAATGAACTTTACCAGAAAGTTATCATTAACAAAGCAACAACATTAAATGAAATTGAACATTCAGCAACAGATTACGAATCTCGATTCCTGGCAACCACGGAATGGTCGTTTGTCTAACGCCATTAGTTGTCAAAGCACAGTAACACCCTTTAGAATATCGTGTCGGAAAGTAAGCGCCCTCTTACAAGTTCATTTCATTTTGTTCTTCATCTTCTATACGAAATTCAATCACAGTTGGAATCGTTCTAAAACCTCTACTAAAGATATTATATTCCTGTCGTATTTTTACCCAAAAAGTTATGTTTACCTCTTTGGAATAGTAACTATGAGGCTTCTTTCCTCGTTCGTTTCTTTTAAAAATTCTCTCACTGTCTTTGCTCTGTGTCCACCTGGCCTTAGTCTTCTTCATAGCAACTTTACTGTTTGTGACACTGACTGACTTTTACTACCATACGTTAGCATGCTCCAGATAAACGTATTGACAAAGTGTATCTTCTGTTCCTTACTGAAATATTTGTTTACTAATAACGTCTTCTCTCCCTAATAATGTTTTTTTTTTCTGTTAACTACAGTTCACGTAGCGTCTGTTATCTTAACATGTTTCGTGTACATGTTGTCTTTAAGTCTGAAAACTTGGATCTCAAGTAGGCTTATTGTTTTTTATTGTCATGCCTTCATGGCGAAAATATTGATATTAAGTTCGTTTACAAAACTGTTGGCAAAGTCAATGTTGGCTGCTTATGTTCTTCACTGTCGGCGATTAGGACAACGTCATCTGCAAAATTTATGTGATAGATCGGCATCCCATTTACTGTTATTTCAGCAGATTTTTCATTAGATCTTCATTGATTGTCATGTGGAAGGGTTAAACACTGATTTTATGTTTTTTGTACACTGTCAGTCAAATCTTCAATATCTTGATCAGTTTCTTCCAACAAACATTTCAATGCCTTTTTTTCATACACAACTTGTGCCTTGACAATCTCAGCAGCAGAGGTCATCTCCAGCAACTAGTGGGTATTTTCATGTTTCCATGGTACGGCTTTCCGCTTACTTAGAGCCACAGACGCTTCCAAGGCGCGTTTAATTTAGCGACGACCGCTCGTATCCCCTGGCTCGTTATTGGCTGCCAGGCCTAATGCTTTTATAATAATGCCTTTCCTCCCGCACTCCGTATTCGACAGTTTTTGTGCATCTCTTGACTCTTCGCATTGACCTTGGAGCGGGACACCGTTTGACAGACTTCGCTACGATTAAGGAAAAAAATCCTTACGCTTCAATACAGAAAGTGATCTTCTGCCAACGATGATACCTAAATTCTATAGGCCTGTAATCATTTATTTCGATGTCATAAACACATTATGTAACCAAAAGTTTCCAGACACAAGGCTATGTGTGCTGTGGTATATAAACGCAAGCAAAGTGCGTCACCATCACAGACGTATTTTCTTTTGTAATGAGTCAACAAAAGAATTCGAATAGGGCGTGACAACAATGTTGTGTTTCCAAACATCAACTACCAACTGACTCAGTTCGTAGTTAATGGCTGGAGACACAACATCGTAGTTACAGGTAGTCTGCGGAAACCAGCTAATAGATGTTGGCTACTGATAAATAGCGCCGGCCGCGGTGGTCTAGCGGTTCTAGGCGCTCGGTCCGGAACCGCGCGACTGCTACGGTCGCAGGTTCGAATCCTGCCTCGGGCATGGATGTGTGTGATGTCCTTAGGGTAGTTAGGTTTAAGTAGTTCTAAGTTCTAGGGGACTGATGACCACAGATGTTAAGTCCCATAGTGCTCAGAGCCATTTGAATTTTTTTTGATAAATCGCGTATACGTTTGGAGTCAGTTAAGGCCTGAAGATGGTACGCTGAAGCACCGAAACTGGTAGCCATATAATAAATAACATCGCAAGGATGGCTGCAGGTTTCCATTCTCTGATTTCGGCTCCTGAGAAAGACACAGAACCGCGCGACTGCTACTGTCGCAGGTTCGAATCCTGCCACGAGCATGGATGTGTGTGATGTCCTTAGGTTAGTCATGTTTAAGTAGTTCTAAGTTCTAGGTGACTGATGACATCAGATGTTAGGTCCCATAGTGCTCAGAGCCATTTGAACCATATGGAGACACAGACTTTCAGACGGGTCTTTGAAAGCGTCCACAGCAAAGTTCAAGCCGTCATAAAGGCGAAGAGTGGACACATCCAGTAATAATATCCGTTAATAGGTGTCTGTATACTTTTCATTGGTTAGTTATATGAGTGTTACATTTCACAATCCTGTGCGTTCTATGTTACAGATACAGGATGAGAAAAATAAAATTTATCCTTAAAATGCCTTCGGAATTTCGTGACAATGTGAGCAAAGCAGCAAAGAGATCATTAGAAAACGATACGAAAAGAGTCCGAACTCCAATAAAACATTGTCCTCGTTGAAGATAGCCTGCGTGCGTTTAAAGGCGCTGCAGTCTGGAACCGCAAGACCGCTACGGTCGCAGGTTCGAATCCTGCCTCGGGCATGGATGTGTATGATGTCCTTAGGTTTAGGTAGTTCTAAGTCTAGGGGACTGATGACCTCAGATGTTAAGTCCCATAGTGCTCAGAGCCATTTGAACCATCCCTGCCGGAATGCCAGTATGGCCGTTTCCGACGCGGTCGACCGTGTCCTCACGGCCTTTTGGAACTTGCTGGTACACCTTACCTTTTAAATATCACCACAGAAAGAAATCCGGCGACGTCGAATCCGGTGACCTAGCGGGGTACTTAATAGGGCCTTGCTTAATGCGCCGAAATATGGAACAGGGCAACCGCCTGCAGTAGTACTGGTAGTTCCTGTTCCAAAAACATTCCGTATTTGCGTCCATTCAACGTGCTGTCGATAAAATACGGATCAATGAGTTTGTTCCTCATGGTGCCACACCATTCGTTAACAGACGAAGGACACTGATGATCGACTTGCCGAATGTTATGCAGGTTAACGCTACCATGGTTTGTGAATGTAGACTCAACGGAAAGTAGTACCTCGGCAAAGAACGTGGGGGTCGTTTGCTTTTGTTGATGTGTCCATTCACAAAACACTACCCGATTATGAAAATCGGCGCTATGAAGTTCTTGATATAGTGACACATGGTATTGATGATATTTATGACGGAGCATAATTGTGACAATACTACCTACGGACATACCAGAATCGCGGTGTAATTGCAAGACGCTCATCCATGAGATGTGGTACACTACCGCTTGTGCAGCTATTTCATTAGCTTCTCCTGTAACATTTTGCTTCGTTTCCTTTTGCCCGTCTGTACGCTGCCATCAGATATATAGGCGTTCACAACCTTGTAAGAGAACAAATTAGAGCGAGCTTTCTCTGCAAAACGCTCGGCATGCAAGGCTTTAACATTTCTCCCACATTCTCCGTACATCAGGATCACTTCGATTTTTTTTTCTGTCGGTGCAACATTCATTGTCCACTTGCGAGCCTGTTCTCAAAATGATAGGTAGATGTGCAGCCAATAAACACTGCCCAAGTATTGCAATGTTTAGAGCCGCTATCTGGTCTATCTCTGGACGATGCTTGCAGTGTACTGCCTGTTATGATACGTCGTAGTTTGCTACACGGCCGCAGTGGCTCGTCGAGTAGACCCTTGTTCGATCTGTCGGGGGAATAAAACGTTGCGAATGGGGTTTCCAATTACAAGTTATGCAATACTACCCTCGCAACATAGAAGTGGAGTCCCACGTGCCATTGCTTATCCAAGGGCCTTTGTGTAGCACGCCGTAAATTACTACTGTGTACCCATTTGTATTCCTCCGATTACGGCGCCATCTGTGGCGAAACGAAGAAAATGCTGCTGACAAAACATATGTAGATTTAGCAGAAGAGTTCAAAGTTGCTTCCCGTCACCCACGCACGGGGTGGGGTGGAGGGTCGAGTGTGGTGTCGTTGGATGTCCCCCTCCGAGATAAACAAATTGGAATTATAACTTTTTTTATTCGATGTGTAGCTTTCGAGATATTTCAATGTCTTCAGTTAAAATGAACACCCTGTACACAGAACAATATATGTAGAATATACATGTAGAATATACTTGTCTGAGAAAGGCTTCTTAAACAACTCAACACGACAGCTGCCATTGAAGTGGGCACTTACAGAGCGTGTGTGCAGTGATAAAGAGACATTTCTATCTTATTTCTGACACATACGTCTTTTGAATACCACTTCCTCATATACATTTGAATTTGGTACTAGCAGTGCTATATGTTTTGCTGTTAGTCAAAATGCCTAAATCGAAAAACAAAATAGTTGGGGGGGGGGGGGGGTGGGAAGGGGGAGAATTTAAAAAATAATGACTTTTTAGAAAAATCTGAGTGCAGCGTTGTAGCATACATTAAAAATACCTTGGAACCCTTCTTTGAAGTCTTCTTTACATATGTTACCGTTGCAACGATGTTCATTCAGAAATATTAAACTCAGTTTTGTAAATTATAGAGCGCAGCAATCAGTTGTCGTTTTTTTTTGTAGGTTTTATTTGGCAAATCCAGATTTCGGCTAGTGCCTAACCATTATCAATGCACTATTTTCTAATCTCGACACATGTCAGTTCCCTGTTGTTCGGGCGTCCACAGTCGCTGAGTGCACCAACTTTCCTAATGAAAGGTAACCTGATGAAACTCAGTTTTTTTTCAATGGGGTGTCTCACCCCGTTAAATGCCGTATGGGAACGTATAAAAAAATATGTGTCTCTTATTTTGCTCTATGCTTGCGAAACTGGGTCGGATCTCTAGTTAATTATATTTAGTTAATTAATATCCGTGTCCAGCAGTCCTGTTAGATTCGCCATTATTTCGTGTTAAAAACATCCAATATTGAAAACTGCAACTTGACATAAGCTTGAGTGAACGGCTGTGTGAATAATACATTGATCTAACGATGCTAATGACGGTTTTCGCATTGATCAAGACAGTGCACGTTTAAAACGCTTCTCTAGTAAATAAGAAAGAAGACTATGGTTTAATGTCCGTTGACGACGAGGGCGTTAGAGTGGCACCGCAAGCTCGGATTTCTCGAAGATGGGGGACGAAATCTGCCGTGCTCTTTCGAGGGAACCATCCCGGCAACTGCCTTAAGCCTTTTAGGGAAATCACACAAAACTTAAATCTGGATGTCGGGTGGGGATTTAAACCACCTTCCACCCGAATACATCAGCAAACATCTGTATCACAACTCTGTTAACCCTTTCCCCGTCCCGTAATACGGTGATTTCTCCTAAATACTCTAGTATAATTTATTATTTTACTTTAAACAAAGCTATCTTTCTGCAGCGCTCCAAGTCAAGAGGCTGGAGAACTCTTAACTCAAGCAGCGTACAGTGGAACCTCGTTCATCTGGCTCTCATTATTCCGGATCTCCGCCTCATCCGCATAGTTATTTTTTACTTTTTTAATGATACTGTGACTCTGCAGTATTTAATACTAAGTAGGTAATAGGGGCAGCAGTCGACAACGACAATCATGGAATTTAAATTCAACCACCTGCCATTCGCGGGTCCTGGCACGATGTCAGTTAACAAGTTAGCATTGAGTCGTACGCTTCTGCAATGCCCGGTCTGTTGCGCGTACAGAATAACCTCAAAGAAAAAGTAGGTGGCTGTGTCCATGGACAAACTGCACACGACGACTAAAGGAGAATGGCTTAAAAACAATTTCTTTGAAGCATTTGCAAACATTGCTCAGACATAGCTGTTAATGATCTAAACGACTGGCTGTAAAATGATAATCATGCTGGCCACAGCAACATTTCTGATTGCGGAATTATCGCCATTTGTTCGTCTGAGGGCAATGATGACAGTGATGATGGATTAGATGACAAAGTTGGCGTTCAGTCTGAAGACATTATTACTCACACAGAGACCACGACGCAGCTGGACAAATTAATGGTTTCTTTGGGACACCAGGTGGCAACAACTTCAGCCGAACTAATGCTGGCGAAAACTCTGCGTGACAGTGCAATACATGCGAGTAAGTGCCATACGAATCTGGCTCACAAGAAACTTATTACTTCAGCACATAAAACTCACCATATTTCATTTCAACATTTTGTCAAAATTTCTGTTGTTGGAGGGAAGGAGGATGGTGTTTAACGTCGGTTTCACATCGAGGTCATTAAAGATGGACCACAAGATCGAATTAGTGAAGGATGGAGAAGGAACCATCCCGGCATTTGCCTTAAGCAAATTAGGTAAATCACGGAAAATATAAATCTGGATGGCTGGACGCTGGTTTGAACCGTCGTCTTCCCGAATGCGAGTCCAGTGTACTAACCATAGCGCCATCTCGATCGGGATTCGGGATTTGTGTTGTTGTCATGGTATTCAGTCTGATGAATGGTTTAATGCAGCTATCTACGTTACTCTATCATGTGCAAACCTCTTCATCTCCGAATATCTAATGCAACCTATATCCATTTGAAACTGGTTGCTCTACCTGTCTCGTCTGCAGTTCTTACAGCCCACAATTCCCTTCAATATTAAACTGTCGATTCCTTGATGTCTCTTAATGTGTCCTCCCAACTGATTCCTTCATTTAGTCAAGTTTCTCTTCTCTCCAATTCTATTCAGTACCACCTCATTAGTTACATGATCTATCCATCTAATCTTCAGCATTCTTTTGTAGCTTTGAAGTAGAGTCGGCCGCTGTGGTCGAGCGGTTCTAGGCGCTTCAGTCCGGAAACACGCGGCTGCTACGGTCGCAGGTTGGAATCCTGCTTTGGGCATGGATGTGTGTTATGTCCTTAGGTTAGTTAGGTTTAAGTACTTCTAAGTCTAGGAGACTGATGACCTCAATTGTTAAATCCCATAGTGCTTAGAGCCATTTGAACCATTTTATTTGAAGTAGAACATTAATCTACCAGACAATACTTGAGGTATTTTATTTTCACTCTCGTTTCGGGAACAACCCATTCTCAGTTGCATCAGTATATCCAAGAGGCGTTCAATAAGTAAAGTAATGTTTTTCTTCTCGGTCAACCTCGGCTGAAAAAATGCTAAATTTGTTGCGAGACATCGTGGAATATACTCGCATCAGTCCTTATAGTTTCAGAAGTTTCGATAGGTGGCGGCGCTATACGTATCCATCAAAATGTTATCTGTAACAGAGGCGTGATCCAAGCAGAGAGCTGTCATTGACTTTCTTTTGGCAGAACACAAGAGCATCGCAGATGTACATAGGCGCTCGCAGTATGTCTACGGAGACCTGGTAGAGAATAAAAGTCCCATCATTTCGATACCATCATCACCAGATAGAAGGCAGGGATCACGTCAGATCCGATCCTTCGAACATAGGGGTTCAATACCAATCAGACCACCTCCCTAGCGATGTGTCTGTCATCATCGCAACAAGGTCGCGCAAACTTGTCCGACCTCCCGCGTGCCGGCCGGCCGCACACAGCTGTGTGGGACGTGCGGACACTCTCATTCGAAGTGAGTGACGAATCACTATTAAACATCTCATTGCACGACTGGACGATTCTGTTGATAGCGCTGACACGCTCGTCCACCAGTTGGGGTACTCAAAAGTGTATTGCTGCTGGGTTCCTCGCAGCGGTAAGACAAGACCATAAAGAGCAATGAAGGAACAGTTGTGAGGAATTGCTTTCGTGTTACGAGGCTGATCGTCTCAATCTTTTGTCGAACATCGTCACAGGCGATGAAACATGGGTTTATCATTTCGAACCGGAAATAAAAGGGCAATCCATGGAGTGGTGCCACACCACATCTCCTCCTCAGCCGGCCTCTGTGGCCGAGCGGTTCTAGGCGCTTCACTCCGGAACCGCGCTGCTGCTGTGGTCGCAGGTTCGAATCCTGCCTGGATAGATGTGTGTGATGTCCTTAGGTTAGTTAGTTTTAAGTAGTTCTACGTTTAGGGGACTGATGACCTCAGTCCCATAGTGCTTAGAGCCATTTGAACCGCACCCTCAACCGCTAAAGTCATATCGACTGTCTTCTGTGGCTTGAAAGGGGTTATTCTGTTTGATGTTCTCCTCAATGAGTAACGATCAACTCTGAGATATACTGTGCTATCCTCAGGAAATTGAAGAAACGGCTTCAGCGTGTTCTTCACCACAAAAATGCAAATGAACTTGTCATTTCCCATGACAATGCTAGGTCTAACGGAGACCCGACAGGCACTCACATAATTGGACTGATCCTCATCACCCACCTTACAGCCCGGATCTCGCAGTTTCCGACTGCTATCTATTTGGCCCAGTGAAGGATGCATTCCAAGGGAAGGAGTACATGGATGATGGGGAGGTTAGAGATGCAACAGGTCGTTGGCTTCAACGTCGACCAGTAGAGTACCTCCAAGCGGGTATATAGGTCTTCCCAGTGTGGTGGCGTAAGACCGTCACTTTGAACGGAAATTATACTACTGGCCATTAAAATTGCTATACCACGAAGATGGTGCTACAGACGCGAAATTTAACCAACAGGAAGAGGATGCTGTGATATGCAAATGATTAGCTTTTCAGAGCAACCACACAAGGTTGGCGCCATTGGCGACACCTACAACGTGCTGACATAAGCAAAGTTTCCAGCCGATTTCTCATACACAACCACTAGTTGACCGGCTTTGCCTGGTGAAACGTTGTTGACGTGCCTCGTGTAAGGAGAAGAAATGCGTAACACCACGTTTCCGACTTTGATAAAGGTCGGACTGGAGCCTATCGCGATTGCGGTTTATCGTATCGCGACATTGCTGCTCGCGTTGGTCGAGATCCAATGACTGTTAGCAGGATATGGAATCGGTGGGTTCAGGATGGTAATACGGAACGCCGTGCTGGATCCCAACGGCCTCGTATCACTAGCAGTCGAGGTAACAGGCATCTTATCCGCATGGCTGTAACGGATCGTGCAACCACGTCTCGATCCCTGAGTCAACATATGGGGACGTTTGCAAGACAACAACCATCTGCACGAACAGTTCGACGACGTTTGCAGCAGCATGGACTATCAGCTCGGAGACCGTGGCTGCGATTACCCTTGACGCTGCATCACTAACAGGAGCGCCTGCGATGGTGTACTCAACGACGAACCTGGGTGCACGAATGGCAAAACGTTATTTTTTCGGATGAATCCAGGTTCTGTTTACAGCATCATGATGGTCGCATCCGTGTTTGGCTACATCGCGGTGAACGCACATTGGAAGCGTGTATTTGTAATCGCCATACTGGCGTATCACCCGGCGTGATGGTATGGGGTGCCTTGGTTACACGTCTCGGTCACCTCTTGTCCGCATTGACGGCACTTTGAACAGTGGACGTTACATTTCAGATGTGTTACGACCCGTGGCTCTACCCTTCATTCGATCCGTGCGAAACCCTACATTTCAGCAGGATAATGCACGACCGCATGTTGCAGGTCCTGTACGGGCCTTTCTGGATACAGAAAATAGTCGACTGCTGCCCTGGCCAGCATATTCTCCAGATCTCTCACCAATTGAAAAGGTCTGGCCAATGGTGGCCGAGCAACTGACTCGTCACAATACGCCAGTCACTGCTCTTGATGAACTGTGGTATCTTGTTGAAGCGGCATGGGCGTCTGTACCTATACACGCCATCCAAGCTCTGTTTAACTCAATGCCTAGGCGTATCAAGGCCGTTATTATGGCCAGAGGTGGTTGTTCTGGGTACTGATTTATCAGGATTTATGCACCCAAATTGCGTGAAAATGTAATCACATGTCAGTTCTAGTATAATATATTCGTCCAATGAATACCCGTATATCATCTGCATTTCTTCTTGGTGTAGCAATTGTAATGGCCAGTAGTGTATGTTGAAAAATAAATTTTGTATCCAAAAGAGTAAGAAATAATATGATGTATTTGAATCTTGAATAAAACCAACCTGCTTTCAGAAAAAAATGTGTTGCATTACTTATTGAACGCCCCTCGTAGTAACATATGTGGATGCATGTGCCCATATAGCAGTTAGATGAACAAGTGTCTGTAGTGTGGTTTATGGCAGACATTACAATGTTATTTTCCTAGGTGCTTCTCGCCAGATGTGACATTTTAATTGCCGAGTAATGCTATTCTTCCTGTAAGGACTTCCATGTCAAGCACTTTGTACTTCAGATGATGAACGTTGAAGAGCGTGCTGTGCACAAATATACATGGTACGCGATTTTTTAAGGAAATGATAACGATGTATCCAAATCTGTTACTATAGATGCAATTAAGAATGGGCACATTCCGAAAACAGTACAAATCAAATTTTTAAACACCGCCTTGTGTAATAATGTCCTTCAAATTTATTGAGGCAGTGGGGTCCACCCAGAAGAAAATACTTCTGTGGCACCACAATTCAAAAGCTTCTATTCTCTGTGAACTGCTTACGGTGCACCTTCCACTTCCGCTCATGGCTACACTCCAAACTAATACCTTCAGAATAGACTTCCTACCACTTAAAGTTACACTCGATATTAACAAATTTTTCTTCTTCAGTAACGCCTTTCTTACCTTTAAAAATTTGTGTTGGTAACCAGTTACAGCTGTGAGGTATTTGTATAAATGCACTGTTATCTGCCATAAATTGTATATACAATATTTATTTATGACCGGTTTCGGTTAATTTAACCATCATCATCTGGAAGACAAATCATAACGTCTGTAGGTTTAAAAATGCATGTTCTTCGTAGAAGACACTTCCGTATACCACATGAGATAATGACAAAACGTGGAATGCAACATTGCCAGATTTGACAGTATCTTGAAAATTTAGCTAAGTTACACATACACTCGTGAATTGTCAGGAGTGTACGTGCAGCTTACCTAGATTTTCAAGATATTGTAAAGATCTGGTTATGTTACATCCCACGTTTTGTCATTGTCACATGTGGTATAGCCGCTCGGGGTAGCCGCGCTGTCTCAGGCGCCTTGTCACGGTCCGTGCGGCTTCCCACGTCGGAGGTTCGAGTCCTCCCCCGGGCATGCGTGTGTGTATTATCCATAGCGTAAGTCAGATTAAGTAGTGTGTAGGCTTAAGGACCGATGACCTTAGCAGTTTGGTCCCTTAAGACCTTTCTACAAACTTCCAATTTTCCGTGTGATATACGAAAGTGTCTTCTGTGAGAAATATGCATTTTTAAACCAACACGTGTTATAATTTTTCTTCCAGGTGATGATTGTTAAGTTAATCGAAGCGCTCAACAATAAATATTATATATACAGCTGATGGCAAATAGAAATGCGTTCCTACAAAAACTTTTCTTATCTGTGCCAGTCTACATTTTATAGCATCTCTACTTTGGCCATCAAATGTTTTACTGCCCAAATAGCAAAACTTATCTACTACTTTCAGTGTCTCATTTTCTAGTCTGTATCCCTTAGTATAGCCTGATTTAAATTGACTAGATTAAAAATTTCTCAGAAAGTAATTTATAATTTGTGTGTTTAGTGATTTTCAGCAAATTGCGACACACTATTCCGCAGCAAGCTTTTACCTACGGGCTGTGTCCATAACTGATCACTGCAGTACGCCATCCTGTGTCCGTAATTTCCCTGACCTCTGCCGGGGCGTTAGCTGACTCCCGAAACCGTTCTCGCTTTCTCCACATGTGGTGCGGCAGCACCTCATCCCCTATCTGCTGCTTCATAAATTATTTATAAAGCAGTTATTCATCCCGAGTGCTGTTTGTTTTCCGGGCGTTACTCTACTAACATCTTGGCAAATGTGTTCTGTCCTGAAAATACTTCTCGCCTTACGTAGGTTTGATTTACGCCTAACTGAGAATTACACTGCTCCCAGGGCGGAACCCAGTTTCGATCGTAACAGCTGTGCCCGATGTTACTACGTTATGCCTAGCTTTGATTTACATTTTCTCACGACATAAGCGATTCCCCAGGTAGTAGTCTGTATTATTGGATTCAGACCGCATCGTGGTTTTCACACCACGTCGACTAAAATATCATTTTAGTGGCAAGAGCAAATTCGATGAAAACTTAAAACATATTTGAATACAGGAGTTCTCAGCTGGTTTCATTGATTAAATCTTCATGGCTTGTAAGCCGAGAAGCAGCGACGTGATGAAGCAACGTTTCTACAAGTTTCCTAATCTTTCTTTCCACGCGAAGATTAATATGGCTATGAAACTTCTAAAAAAAATGAGTACCAGACGATGTTCTTATTCGGCTAATAACTGGAGAAGATTTCATCAGTCAAACATATCTTATTTATTCACGAAATCTGTTAATATATTCCAGGATATCCTCACATTCGGCTGGATAAGAACATAGGTTTATCGTACTTCGTGTAATCGAATGAACTGTTCTGTCTTAGAAATGACAAATTTACAGTTCTGAATTCTATTATACCGACTCATGACGGTACCAAACACCTATACGTGCTTAACTGACTTTGATCCTCATTTTACGATTGCTTACGTGGCTCTCCAGTTATGTTTTGCATTATGGAATTTCGACCACATCGTATTATTCTGTAACACACCAACTACTGTTGCTTTTAGTGGCAAAATATAGCGAAAACTATTTACGACAACCAGAAAGTCAGAATATTTTTCTGGAGTAGCACGTACGTTATCGTAGTTACTAAAATATTAACGAATGCAACTGTATCAGGAGCGACTATCACCCAGTTCCAAAGTATGAAATGCACCCACAGATTTATATTAAAGAAGATATAGACGAAAGGCATTACTGGTTGAAATAACTAGTAATTACGCAAAAATCGATAATTTGCGTAATTCGTTAACCAACTCTTAAACTACTTACTGAAAAGTTTAAAAAAGTCAAAAATTGAAAAGGAAGCTGGCTCTGTATTTGAAAGCACTTGATCGGGTTTGAACAAGAGGCTTTAGTAGCGTTAATTACTGCTTGGAGTTACATGCTAATGATTATATGGCGTATCATTTGTGAGAAAACACCTTGAGATTTCGTACCAAGATTCTAAATGTAATAGTGTGAGCGTGACATTAGTAATATGAGTACCAGATCTGTAATTCTGAGTAAAATGCTCAGTCGTATCAGAATCAGGTGAAAATACACTATAATCACGCAACGTACAAACAGTAAAAGATAAATAACTAGCTTTCCTAACGAATTGTGCCATGTTGCATGCTCATGACGCCCAGAGAACTATGGATAATTATGGAGAAAACCTTTAATATGTCGATAAACAGTAAATATGTAACTGTGTAAAGATTGTCGGTGCCATAGAACGAATTTACAGATTCCGCTTTGTTAGGGTAGTTACATATTCCATAGATCATGCGGAACCAGTCACTTTACAATATATGTATACGTGACTAACGTTAACTTTAATGAATACATTATTTTTTAGTCCTATTCATGCAACAACACATAAAAACAAGTTTTTTCAGGCTACCGGTTTGTAAATAGAAGTTCGTCCATGCAATAGAAAGAATTGTCCAGGAGAAATGATTTTTGGTAGAACTTGCTTTGCTGCATGTCAGACATTTTATGTTATACGGCAAATAATCAAAAATTTTTTGTTGCTGCATATTGAATTCATTTCTGAGCCACTGAGAGCATGAATAACGGGTAATAAAGGTACTTTTTTCCTCTAGTGTTGTAGGTATGGACATCAGCGTTCTTCTCAATTTAAGATGGATTATTTATGATGAATTTTAGTAGCGAATATGTGTATTGTGAGAGTGCAGATAAAATGCTTAACTCCTTGAAGAGAAGACGACCGCGGATGAACATCACATATTATTCTTATAGCTAACTTTTGTGCAATCAGTGCCTTCTTTGTAAGAAGTGAGTTACTCCAGAAAATCACTCCGTAAGACATTATTGATAGGAAATATGTAGAATAAGTCAGGAGGTTCATTCGTTTGTTTTCAAGACTAGGAATTATACGGAGAGCGAAAGTAGCTGGACTTAAATGTTTGAGAAGCTCAGTAATATGGCTCTTCCAGTTCAAGTTTTCATCAGTATTGTTGTTGTTGTTGTTGTAGTTATCAGTATTACGACTGGTTTGATACAGCTCTCCAAGCTACTCAGCCTGTGCAAGCCTCTTCAGCTCCGAATAATTGCTGCAACCTACATCCGTCTGAATCTGCTCACTGTGTTCTTCTCTTGGTCTCCTTCCACGATTTTTACCCCCCGCACTTCCCGCCGGCACTAAACTGGTGATCGCTTGATATCTCAGAATGTGTTCTATTAACCTATCCCTTCTCCTAGCCAGGTTGTGCCACAAATTTCTTTCTTCCACAGTTCTTTTTAGTACCTCCTCGTTAGTTACATGATCTGTCCATCAATTCTTCAGCATTCTTCTGTGGCACCACATTTCAAAAGCTTCTGTTCTCTTTTTGTCTAAGCTGCTTATCGTCCATGTTTCGCTTCCATACATGGCTACACTCCATACAAATACTTTCAGGAAAGACTTCTTGAAAATTAAATCTATATTTGATATTGAAAAATTTCTCTATTTCAGAAATACTTTTTTGCCATTACCAGTCTACATTTCATATCCTCTCTACTTCGGCCATCATTAGTTATTTTACTGCTCAAATAGTGAAACTCTTCTACTACTTTCAGCGTCTCGTTTCCGAATCTAATTCCCTCAGCATTACCTGGTTTAATTAGGTCACATTCCATTATCCTTGTTTTGCTTTTGTTGATGATCTTATATCCTCCTTTCAAGACGTTGTCCATTCCGTTCAGCTGTTCTTTCTAGTCCTTTGCTGTCTCTGACAGAATTACAATATCATCGGCGAACCTCAAAGGTTTTAGTTCTTCTCCCTTGACTTAATTCCTTCTCCAAATTTTTCTTTGGTTTCTTTTACTGCTTCTTTCATTTATTGCTGGCTCAGTCGGGGATACGCAAGAACCCTGTCACACTCCCATCTCAACCACTGCCCCCCTTTTCATGCCCGTCGACTGCTATAACTGCCATCTGGTTTCTGTACAAATCGTAAACAGCCTTCCGCTCCCTGTATTTTATCCCTGGTATCTTCAGAATTTCAAATAAAGTATTCCAGTCAACTTTGTCAATAGCTTTCTCTAAGTCTACAAACGCTATAAACGTAGGTTTGTCTTTCCGTAACCTATTTTCTAAGAGAAGTATTGTCTCGCGTGTTCCTTTATTTCTACGGAATCCAAACTGATCTTCCCCGAGGTCGGCTTCTTCCAGTTTTTCCATTCTTCTGTAAATAATTCGTGTCAGTATTTTGCAATCATGACTTATTAAAGTGATAGTTCGGTAATATTCACATCTCTCACTACCTGCTTTCTTTGTAATTGGAATTATTACATTCTTCTTGAAATATGAGGGTATTTCTCCTGTCTCAAACATCTTGCACACTAGATGGAAATGTTTTGTCATGCCTGGTTCTCCCAAGGCTATCAGTAGTTCTGATGGAATGTCGTCTACACCCGGGGCCTTGTTTCGACTTAGGTATTTCAGTGCTCTATCAAATTCTACTCGCTGCATCGTGTTTCCCATCTCATCTTCAGCTACGTCCTCTCCTGTTTGTATAATATTGCCTTCAAGTTCAGCTCCCTTGTATAGACCCTCTGTATACTCTTTCCACCTTTCAGCTTTCCGGTCTTTCCTAAGGACTGGTTTTCCGTCTAAGCTCTTGATGTTCTTACAGGTGCCTCTCTTTTCTCCACAGGCCTCTATAATTTTCCTGTAGGTGGTCTCCATCTTTCCACTAGTGATACATGCTTTTAAATCCTAACATTTTTCCTCCAGCCATTCCTGTATTAATCAATATGTACACTCAAAAATTTGGAGCGTTCTACCATGTTTACCATTTCCTGCTCATGTGCTACATCTATAGCTGGTATGACTCTACGTGTTGTACAGAATTCAATATTGGTTTTTTTTCCAAAATTTAGGGGAGTCCACTTTTTGAGAACCACCATTATTATTGTTTTCGCCGTCTTAAGCTTACTGCAATTAATTAAAGAGAGTTTTACACCAAACACCTTCACTTTTATTTACTAAGCATCTTCTATGACTATTTTGATAATATGATACCTATGTTTCTACAGTTTGGTTGTTAGAGATTAAAAACAATATTCCATTATAAAGTTAGCGTGCACTTTACTTACTGTGGTTATGCCATTTTCCACATATCCTGCCTTTTCCTTCCTTCTTAGCCGAGGTAGAAATCGAAAGAAACGTTGTTGTACATATACACTTGGTAGTTTTTTGCCTTTTGCACTTCCTCTTGCTGTGCACTGGTGTTACTTGCACTTCGCCTCACTTTTGTAAATAGAACTGCAGTTACATGTGTTAGCACTCAGCTCAATATTACAGTGTTTGTGGTCGTTCATTTGTCTTTCGTGTAGGTTGTGAGCATTGCCTTTGCTACTTTTTTATTTTTTATTTTATTTATAAAGAATAGTTCACAGGTTGACAAAGGTCAAAAATGGTTCAAATGGTTCTGAGCACTATGGGAGGTCATCAGTCCCCTAGAACGTAGAACTACTTAAATCTAACTAACTTAAGGACATCACGCACATCCATGCCCGAAGCAGGATTCGAACCTGCGACCGTAGCGGTCGCACGGTTCCAGACTGAAGCGCCTAGAACCGCTCGGCCACAACTGCCGGCGACAACGGTCACAACCTAAACGAAAAACAAATGAACAGCCGTTAACACTGCAATAATCGATTGTGACCAGAAAGTTGCTCGTGTGAAACGGGCTTAAAGCATGTTTCTGTGTCAACAGTTCTTATTCCAGCCAACATAAATGTTAGAATACGCACTGAGCTTTCTTATTTTTGAAGCAGCTGTCGAGAAGTTAAACCGAAACCCACGAGGAGCGTATGAAGTGATCCAGGCCAGCGCCTCAGAGGGGCGAGCTCCGTGGCAGAATGACGGCGTAATGATGGCCGTTTGTCGCCGCGGCTGGCCAGATAAATGAGGAGTGCTTTCGCTGGCGGAGGCGGCGGTGGCGTCGCCGGTAGCGGTGATAAAGTCGCATGGATGAGCCGGCCGGGCAGCCGATTCCCGCTGACTATGATAGCCAGCAAACCCGTTTGGCGACGACACCGTTTCGGACAACCCAGTCCCAAGCGAAGTCGTAGCTCTGCCTGCAAAATTGTTGGCAGTACTTCGCCAAGCTGGAGTTAGCCGCAACACGGCAGATAACACACTTGCCTTTTATCCAGTGTACTTCATAAAGGGTTCAAAGCAGCTCAAAAAGATTTGCTTAGTATAGGATGTCTGAATATTGGGTTTTGTTTATGAAGTGGTTATGTATAGTTAGGTTAAAGGTGACCAACTGTGTTTTGTTACACTGAAGCAGGAACAATAAGGCGCTGCGGTCGGCAACGCCTATATGACAACAAGTGGCTAGCGCAGTTGTTAGATCGGTTACTATTGCTACAGTGGCAGGTTATCGAGGTTTCAGAGAGTTTGAAATAGCGTTATACTCAGCGCACAGACGATGGGACACAGCATCTTCGAGGTAGCGATGAAGTGGAGATTTTTCCGTACGACCATTTCACGAGTGTACTGTGAATATCAGGAATCCGGTAAAATATCAAATCTCCGCCATCGCTGTGGCCGGAAAAACATCCTGCAAGAACGGGAGCAACGATGACTGAAGAGAGTCGTTGAACGTGACGGAAGTGCAACCCTTCCGCAAATTGCTGCACATTTTAATGCTGGGCCATCAACAAGTGTCAGCGTGCGAACCGTTCAACGAAACATCATAGATATGGACTTTCGGGGCCGAAAGCCCACTCGTGTACCCTTGATGACTGTACGACACAAAGCTTCACGCTTCGCCTGGGCTCGTCAACACCGACTGTTGATGACTGGAAACATGTTGTCTGGTCGGATGAGTCTTGTTTTACATTGTATCGAGCGGATGGACGTGTACGCGTATGGAGACAACCTCATGAATCAATGGAGCCTGCATGTCAGCAGGGGCTGTTCAAGTTGGTAGAGACTCTGTAATGGTGTGGGGCGTGTGTAGTTGGAGTGATATGAGACTCCTGATACGTTTAGATACGACTCTGGCAAGTGACACGTACGTAAGCATCCTGTCTGATCACCTGCATCCATTCATGTCATTGTGCATTCCGACGGACTTGGTCTATTCCAGCAGTACAATGCGACACCCCACGCGTCCAGAATTGCTACGAAGTGGCTCCAGGAACGCTCTTTTGAGTTTAAACACTTCCAATGGTCACCAAACTCCCCAGACATGAACATTACGCTACGGTCGCAGGTTCGAATCCTGCCTCGGGCATGGATGTGTGTGATGTCCTTAGGTTAGTTAGGTTTAAGTAGTGTAAGTACTAGGGGACTGATGACCTCAGATGTTGAGTCCCATAGTGCTCAGAGCCATTTGAAGCGTTTTGAACCATGAACATTATTTAGCATATTTGGGATGCCATGCAACATGCTGTTCAGAAGAGATCTCCATCCCATCTTACCCTTACGGATTTATGGACAGCCCTGCAGGATTTATGCTGTCCGTTTCCTCCAGCACCACTTCAGACATTAGTCGAGTCCATGCCACGTCGTGTAGCGGCACTTCTGCGTTCTCGAAGGGGCCCTACACGACATTAGGCGCGTGTACAAGTTTTTTTGGCTCTTCAGTGTATATAGTGTTTGTAAGCGTACCGATCACCGTAGCCAGGGCCGGTACACTCTTTTTCCGCCATTGGTACTCTTTGAACTGCAGCACAGCTATACTGCGTCCATAGTAAGAATAAACAGGACGTAAACATTACACTATGTATTCTTCCGCGTTTGTTGGAACCTCATTGGATTTCGTTTCACGTTGAGCAGAAGCCGCCCTGTCTCAAGAACGGTCAAGAATGATAATAAGGATACGTTCTATACTGCAAGTTACGCGCATACCGACTCAGGGATAAAATAAAATATCGTGTGACTAGGATCTCGCGTCGGGTAGACCATTCGCCGGGTGCAAGGCTTCCAATTTGGCGCCACTTCGGCGACTTGCGCGTCGATGGGGATGAATTGATGATGATTAGGACAACACAATACCCAGTCTCTGAGCGGAGAAAATCTCCGACCCAGCCGGGAATCGAACCCGTGCCCCTAGGTTTGACAGTCTGTCGCGCTGACCACTTTTTTATGTCATTTTGTTCTGTATTGTTCGTTGAATTTGTTCGGGGCGGACGTCCGATGACACCCGTTCAGGTTGTTCGTTGATCCGTTCACTGAGTTTTTTTATTACAGAGGGTAGCTAACCCTCTGACCGAACACGCTGAGATTCCGTGCCGGCTATGACGAACACTAACTTCACTTAACGAAGGTTTAATCAGCACTACCATTCAGCTACCGGGGGCATACGACTCAGGCATGTTACTGGGCAACAGCTTTATTGCCGCGTTTAACTTGCACAGCACTGGCCAACCAAGTAGCCTAATTAACCTGCAGCGTTGTGAACAGTTACAGTCAACGCGTAAAAAGACACGAGCAGAGAAACAACGTAGCTTTGAATGTCATTTAATTTTAAAACGGAATGAAATAATATATGGTAAAACTCCGGCAGTACACTTCTTAGGTCACCTGACGGAAAATACAACGTGCTCTCGTTATTACCTAACATAGTATTGTAGTTAAAAATAGGACTGATGAAAATTCGTAACTTAAACACAGGTTAATTTTTTAGCGTGCTCTAAGTGTAATGTAAAAGTGTCTGCAGGGATTTCATCATACAGTTAAATAATGAAGCTAGTGAAGGTAGCACTTACAATCAGTCGTCTGGTAATCTCCGAATTCCTTCCATATCCGAATCCGATGAATACGTTTCAGTGTTGGAACTGTCACCTGCTACGTTGATAATGAATTGATCAACAACAGAATCCATAAAGACACCCAAAAATCGCATTTTCTCCTCTTCTTTTATGACGCGCTGTTCAGCAATTCACCAAGAGTTCGGCTGTGACGTGTAACAAAACTTCGTAGCCCTGTACGTCTGCTAGTTTGTATGTCTGTTATTTCTCTCTACAGACCCCTTACCTTGGCTTCAGATCAATTCTGTTGGGTTCACGTTGCAGTGGTACGGTGGCTACTGTAAAAATGCCTTTGTACTGTTGTGCTCGATGCCGTGAAAATTATTGTTTTCTTTGTTTCTACGACGCTTAGCAGTCTTGCACGTGTAAGACTACATTTGTGGTATTGTAATGGACGTAGTCCTATTAAAGAGTGTTTGTTTCTTTAAATCACAGAATACTCGCTTAGCAGACTCCAGCGTTACCAACTAAGCCACGCATCTAATATCCAAGAATGTCTTATGTTTGGTACATACAGTTTCTCGAAAAGCCACTTTCCCTGTAATCTTATGAAAAACACTGAGAACAAATTATCGTTTTTTTACGGTGTTCCGCGCGTATTTCACTTAAACACAGGAAGCAGTGTCAGCCATTTTCACAGAACGTATTAAGGGTGTGACAATCAGAGCACAACTAGTGTTTACAGAGACTGTTTTACTGTACACGATTTTTTTAAATAAAGACTACATAGCTGAAGTATGAATAATAAGAGCGTTGATGGCTATTAATATATTAGAACATCTTAAAGTTTCATTTAAAGTGACATAGTAATAAGATATCTTACATAAGTCGGGCCTACTTCCAAGCGCGTAACATCAGTGTACGCGTGCTACGGCTGTTGTCCAGTTATCGCGTTTGTATTTGTTTACATTAAGTTTATTCTTACGATGAACGAAGTATAGTGCGGCCACTGGGCATTTTCTGAGTTAACAGTGTGGAGTCTGTCGAGTCTGGGGCCAGAATATGGACGCGAGGATTGTGGTCGCGGTAAAGATATTAAGGTGGATGTGATATAGGTAGTTAACAGGGAAGAGACGAAACAATATTGCGAGTGATCTAAGCAGCATGTATCTTGATTATTTCATATAGCTGGAAGTATTATCGCAGGTAATGGACTTACATATATGAGAGGTAACATTGTGATTTCATCAGTGTGCGTGTAAGAGATAGAAATCGCAGTGACTGATAATAAACTCCAAAAGTATCATGAAACCTGACCTGAATCGTTATTATTCAGCAGTTTTCCGATCATTAATAATTATTTTGACTGTGGTCGTATAGATTAGGGCAAAAGTTCATTGTTAGAAGCTAATACTACCAGTGGATGTGAGATATACTAGAAACTAAACAGCCGAGTCTGCGGTTTCTTCCTCCTCCTTCTTGATCCTGGCCTTTATCTCGTATCGTCACAAGGTCAATATGTCAGTTACTGGATCTGGCAATGTTAAAAGGTAGAGGGTGGCCAACCATCCCCCACCGTGATTTTTTGTTAAAATATGCACAAAATACACAGGAACACAAATAGATAGTTACAACTAATTAGTACATGTAAATATCTTGGAGAAACTATACGTCTGAACGGGCCACCACAATTTGCAATAGATTAAGAGTTAATAAAACGGAAAGAGTGTATCGTTTGGAAAAATAAACCTACAGCAAGAAATGCACATCTTGAAAAGCAAAACTAAACACTATACCACAGTGGGAAGGGCATTGAATATTTACATGTATGTGAGTGCTTAACGATAAACTATAAGCTGGACGGAACTGAGGTACCTTAAAGACGGCTTATTAGAAAAATAATAGGTGCAATGCAAGCTAGAGATGGTTGGAAAATGATAATTGACGAAAGGGCCTAAAAAATGGAGAGAAAATGTCGGAAATAATGGCAAAGCAAAGATTAATCTTCTTGGGACACCTCTACCAAACAGCCTTTTGAAACAAATGTTTTCGTATTTCTGGAAAAAGGAATCGATTGTAGCGTGGATTATACAGTGTGAAAAGTATTTAAACCGACAAACTCGGGGAGGTTGTAGGGGACGTCAAAACAAATATTTTTCCCTAATGTCATTTTTTCCTATGAGAAGTATTTAAACTGGTATAGGAAGATTTCTCTGGCGGCAAATTAATTAAACCAACAAACACTTTTCCATTTTTGTATGACCAAGAGACAACAACTAGGTAGCAGATACGGCCTAATTAAACAGTTTCCAGCAACACCGACCCACACATTAACGAAGAACCGCACTTGATGAGCGCTAGTAACTGTGGCATGTGGGTTATCCTCACTCCAAACATGCGAATTGTGCATGTTGAAGACTCCATCAATCCCGAACGTTGCTTCATCGGTAAACAACGCAGAGGATGGAAATCTAGGATGCATTTCACACTGTTCCAGGTACCACTGCGAAAACTGTGCTCTGGGTGGAAAATCAACTGGTTCCAGGTTGTGGACACGCTGTAAGTGAAATGGACGTAACAATTGCTCTCGAAGGACTGTTCTTACAGTCGTCTGATTCGTCCCCGTGTGACGTGCAATTGCACGAGTGCTGATTGAAGGATCCCGCTCCACATGCTGCAAGACAGCTTCCTCAAATTGCAGCGTTCTTACCGTGCGACGGAATCCCTGTCCAGGTAATCTGCTAAATGACCCGGTCTCACGCAGACGTTGGTACACAGCATCAAATGTCGTATGACGGCGATTAGGATATTGTTGTTGATAAACCCGCTGTGCAGCTCTTCCGTTGTGGTGCGCTATGAAGTACGCACCAACCATATCAGTGTACTCACTCCAGGTGTATCGCTCCATTAGTAAACAGAGACAATGCACTACTACACTGGTGGACAGCAATTGCCTACAACTGAATAGCGTAATCCGCCCTCTAACTACTGAAGAGCGTAATACGGCCTCCGACGGTTAAAATAATCCTCGTAGGAAAAAATGACATTAGGGAAAAATATTTGTTTTGATGTCCCCTACAACCTCCCAGAGTTTGTCGGTTTAAATACTTTTCACCCTGTAGACACCATCAAAAAGTCGAAAATAACAGAAAGAAATCTTTTTAAGAATAAAATATTAAATTTGGAAGTCTTTCATAACAGAAGGAATACGAAATGTGTAGCAACATGGAGAGAAGAAAGGAAAAGGTAATATGGGGCGAAGATGAAGAAATACTTAAAAAATAGAAAACAAAGATAGAAGAAATTGCTACGTGATACTAGTTGATCAATACGGAGATTAAACAAATATATTTTATAATAGTGTTGTCGATATTAAGACTAATTTTAAGCGCAGATATTGCGCGGAGCTACACAGTGCTTAAGATAATGGAATCGGAATCAAGAGAATGGCGGTTCAAAAACCCGTCCAGCCGTGCAGATTCGCCCGCAGGAATGGGAATGAAGTACTGCTTCCAGTATGTTGTGCTCTCCGTGTACATGCAGTAGGATGATGACGCTCGGAGATGGTCTCAGCAGACAGTATATAGGGTTCACTGGGCTAAAGAAGCATTTATCTTATGAAGATGAATGCGAGTGTATTCTAAACAAGCAAATGAAAAAAGCTAAATCGTGACTATTTTCCGGTTGCTGTAATCCAATAACTTTGCACTTGCGTGGAAGTTATCTAGACTGGTATAGATTTTTGCCATTTGTTGCATTAAACCTAATCTAAAACAGTCACCCCTGAAGAAAAAAAAAATGATAGAGCAGAAAAACTGGCATACGTTTACAGTTTCTTTGACAATGAAGGTAGCTATCGGCGATCAAGCCAAAAATGCGACTAAAGCAGGTACCAACAAAGCTCCATTAATATTAACGTATAATCATTACGAGGCTAATGAGAATTTAAATATGGTTTCACTTTGTAAAGTGTAGCCATTATTTTAAATAATTTTCATCATCTACTGCACCACCAAACAAAGCCTGGCTGTAATCTTATAGTTTTTACCGTAGCAACTGAACAAGAAGGAAATATATCCCGCTTCTGACAGCCTATTAGTAATTACCAGACAGAAAGAATCGTAAGTTATACATGCCCTTTCACTGTCGATGTAAACGGTGAAAAATTTAACCGAAATCGATACGACCAATTTAATTTCTTAGTCCACACGACTAAATGTCATAAGCTTACCTATAAAGTAGCAAGTGTGAACCACGCATTTCAGTTGCAATGCTCATTAGTGACACAGTATTAACATACAGTAAAGTGAGGCAATCTTTCGTTCTGACGAAGTGGTTACGGTGATAAAACAGTAATTGAGATATGGAATTCATTAGGCTAATAATTCCCGCCGCAGAGGCCAAGGGCATAAGATACTATCTCCATTCCATCCATCATTTATAAAGTATGCAAATTCAGTGTGGGCGGATCGCTCTGCCCTAGACAACAGCAAGTAGCCACATCTGATGGATAGCTACAAATACACACACACACACACACACACACACACACACACAGAGAGAGAGAGAGAGAGAGAGAGAGAGAGAGAGAGAGAGAGAGAAAGATAGCGGAGGGGGGAGGGGGGGAGGGAGGGAGAGGGAGGAGGAGGGGAAAGAGAGGGTAACGTTCGTTGCTTGTTGCATGCTCTCCGGTCCCTTTCCCTACTCTGGCCCTAACTGACAGTGGCCCTTCCTCTTCCGTGACACGCCCTTAAGGGACAGCCATTATTGCGACAGTAGGTTTTATTGGTTTTCCAAAGGCCTAGTTAGAAATGTAATCGCCACCCTTTGCGTGGTGACGTAAATCTGTGACTTGGGACACGACCTAATGCGTTGATTACTCGAGGATGGTGCTTTTCTGTTACGAGTAGCAACACGAGAATCGTATACAGAAGTCTTCACGCGGTTTGTTACGAAAGTGAAATGAAGCCACAGCCTTTCAGTATACAACTACCTCTTACGTGCAAAAACTATCCATTCTCAGATACCTCTAACAGTGGCTGTTTGCAACGCTGTTCCTAACTGACAAAGTTATCAGTTCTTTGTACCCTGGCCCATACGTATAACCAGAACAAAAAAAAAGCCGCGTGGGATTAGCCGAGCGGTCTTAAGCGCTGCAGTCATGGACTGTGCGGCTGGTCCCGGCGGAGGTTCGAGTCCTGCCTCGGGCATGGGTGTGTGTGTTTGTCCTTAGCATAATTTAGGTTAAGTAGAGTGTAAGCTTAGGGACTGATGACCTTAGCAGTTAAGTCCCATAAGATTTCACACACATTTGAACATTTTTTTGAAAAAAAAAAAAAAGATTGGGCATAATGTTACGGGGCTGTAAACGGTTCTCATGTAAGTGGTTGTCTGTATATCCAATGCATACTAGACGTCTATTATAACAGATTTCATTATACTGTATTTTTCTTCTGATAAAAACAATATTCGATAAACAAGTAATTTACTTCCGAGCGCAGAATATTTGTTTCAGAGGCGTTAGTTAACATCAGACTCAGCGATGTTATATCCCCAGTTCCCAAAATACTGTTGCAGTTTTGGCGTTTTATTGGCAGTCCTGTTGGTAAGGAACTCGTAATTAAAGGTAGTTTGAAGCAAAGTGAAAAGTTTATGGAACAAGTCAAGTCTCTAAGACGCGTCGAAGTCATTCTTCGCCATAGCTTTCTTTCCACGGTTACCATTTCGGCAGGCAATGATGGAGTCATTTTGTGCAGTTGTTACGATAGGTATAACTTTTAAATGATACAGTGAAGCGTACTGACATGCTTACACACTTGAGCGTTACCTGTTGCCGGCCTGGGTGGCCGAGCGGTTCTAGGCACTACAGTCTGGAACTGCGAGACCGCTACGATCGCAGGTTTGAATCCTGCCTCGGGCATGGATGTGTGTTCTAATGTCTAGGAGACTGATGACCTCAGAAGTTAAGTCCCATAATGCTCAGAGCCATTTGAACCATTTTTTTCGTTATGTGTCAAAAACAAAGATGTGGTGTCTAATCCCGATACAGCAATAGTTTTCAGCTGCTAAGAAGTTTCATTACAAATTACACCCGTTGCAGATAGAATTTTTCATTCTAAATACCGTTAGTATCTTTAAAATTATATATTCTAAAATAGACATATGTATTTTTTACGAAAACCAAACCACATAATATTCAGTGATATGTTCGAACGTAAAAATATTCATTACACAACCAATTTATTTAATTCGTTGGAAAATTGTTGTTCCTTGTCAGCTATGTATCTACAAAACCGAACGAGATGACGCAGTACTTTTCCTTTGAAACAGACACGGTCGATTTCCTTCCCCATCTTTCTGTTATCCGAGCTTGTGCTCCGTCTTTGATGACTTCGTGTAGACGGGACGTTAAACTCTTATCTTCTTCCTTTCTATCTAGAAATCTGTACTAACAATAAAGCTTTTAAACAGTCATGTCTGTTTGAACACGCTGATCTCCAAAACTACTAGACGAATTTTCATGATGTTTATACATGTAGCTTGGGGTAACGTATTGGTTTCACTTCATCAAAATCGGATCACGAAAAAAAAATCTTACGATTTAAAATTTTATCTAAAATCACCGTGTCTGTCTGTTTGAACGCGATAATCTTCAAACCTAGTAGACGTATTTTCAAGCGGCATTCACAGTTAACATGAGCGTAGGTTGGGCAGCATATAGTCTTTATTTCAACAAAATCGAATCATGAGAAAAAGCGTATCGAAATTTAAAATTTTAGGAGTCTGCTCAACTTGTTAGTTGTTCGGATGATTACCTTAGTGACGACGTAGTGCACCAAATAACCAATAAGTGGCGCTGTTTCTTTTTTTTTTTTACCTCTGTGACAAGTATTTTTGGTAGTTTACGTCAGTGACAGAATTAAACACCACAATCTTATCGTTACGGATACAGACTAACATTGAATTTACTTGGCTAGTATATACAGATTTACTGATTTCGCTTCGTGTATAAAAAAAACAACGAAACTGCTTTGCTTCTTTCGATAGGCTTCATTTACATTTGACTTCTTGGCTAGAAAAAGCGAATTTATGACTAATTGATTCTATAAGGGTTCCGTTTTTACCGATTGATCCACGGAACCTCGAAGCAGAAAATACACATTTTTAGGGAGAAATTTTCTGTTATTTAATTCTTGAGCAGCAATAAGTTTTAATAACGTAAGTACGTTGACGATGTTGAGGTGTGCACTAGAGAAGCACTTAAATGCGTTGTAATGAGTTAAAAAAATAATGGGAAGATGATTCTACTGTTGCGAGTTCATGAACTTGAGCAACCGCAGATCGATGTTAAAGTGCCGCTGAATTGTCCTGGCTTGACACTGAAAATGGTTCGGTCCAAATGCCGCCCTCTTTGACTGCCTCATTATACCCTTCCTTGTGCGCTCGTCGCTCTGCTCCGTATGATACCTCCAATTTTCTTCCGTCTCTAATGACCCAGCTTCTACAGGATGTTAAACTCTAAACTTTTTTTCTTCAATTCCAGTCTTCCGAGTACGACTGCCCGCGTCACGAAAAAATAGGCGTCTCGATTCATGTTGATGCGGGTAGCTCGTGCGACTTACACATCCTACAGGATACACTACTTATAGATTTCTGCTCTCCGTATACGGGTCAATGGGTTGTCATAGACGAAAAAATGTAAACCCCTCGTTTATGCCGTTTGAGGAATGTTATAAGGCGTAAGTTACTGCGTAGCACCGCCAATATACAGAGTATGTTTTCGTATGGATCAACAACATCTATGAAAGGACTTCAAAACTAAGTTACACGTTATTATGGCAGACTAAGTAACTTTATCGAATACTGGAATACACTTCAACGAGAGATGCTTATAACAGTTTCCACAACGAAGATTTGTCTCGAAGCCTGGCAGATTCTGCTTGTATGTAAAGTATTCTAGTGGCAAGACAAAATCAATGCCTTTTCTGTGCAATAGCAATGGAAATACTATCGATAACAGTGCTACTAAAGCAGAGTTTTAAACACAGCCTTCCGAAATACCTTCACGAAATAAAACGAAGTAAGTATTCCAGAATTCTAATCAAGAACCGCAGTCAACATAAGTAACTTAGAAGTAGATATCCTAGGAATAGTGAAGCAAGTTAAATCACTTAATAAAAGCAAGTCTTCTGGTGCAGACAGTATACCAGTTAGGTTCCTTTCAGAGTACGCTGATGCATTAGCTCCATACTTAACAATCATATAAAACCGTTCGCTTGAAAGATGATCCGTACCCAGTGACTGGAAAGTTGCACATGTCACACCAATATTTAAGAAAGGCAGTAGGAGTAATGCACTTAATTACAGGCCCATATCATCAACGGCGATATGCAGCACGATTTTGGAACATACATTGTGTTACAACATTACGAATTACCTCGAAGAGAACGGTTTATTGACACACAGTCAACACGGATTTAGAAAACATCGTTCTTGTGAACCACGACTAGCTGTTTACTCACACGAAGTGGTGAGTGCTATTGACAAGGGATTTCAAATTGATTCTATATTTCTACATTTCCAGAAGGTTTTCGACACTGACTCACAAGCGGTTTGTAGTGAAATTGCGTGCTTGTGGAATATCGACTCAGTTATGTGACTGGATTTGTGATTTCCTGTCAGAGACGTCACAGTTCGTAATAATTGACGGAAAGTCATCGAGTAAAACAGAAGTGATTTCTGGCGTTCCCCAAGGTAGTGTTATAGACCTGCTGCTGTTCCTTATCTGTATAAACGACTTAAGAGACAATCTTTGAGCAGCCGTCTTAGGTTGTTTGTAGATTATGCTGTCGTTTATCGACTAGCAAAGTCATCGGAAGATCCTATGAATTGAAAAACGATTTAGAAAAGTTATCTGTCTGGTGCAAAAACGAAAAGTGTGAGGTCATCCACATGAGTGCTAAAAGGTATCCGTTAAACTTCGGTTACACGATAAATCAATCAAATCTAAAGGCCGCAAATTCAACTAAATACCGAGGAATTACAATAACGAACAACTTAAATTGGAATGAACACACAAAAATATTGTGGGGAAGGCGAACGAAAGACTGCCTTGTATTGGTAGGACACTTAGAAAATGTAACAGATCTACTAAAGAGACTACCTACACTACGCTTGTCCGACCTCTTTTTAGAGTACTTCTGAGCGGAATGGGATCCTTTCCGGATAGGATTAACGGAGTCATCGAGAAAGTTCAAAGAAGGGTGGCACGTTTTGTATTATAGAAATAGGGGTGGGAGTGACACTGACATGATACAGTATTTGAGGTGGACATCATTACTACAAAGGCGTTTTTCGTTTCAGCGGAACCTACTCACAAAATTTCGATCACCAACTTCCTCCTCCGAATACGAAAATATTTTATTCACGCCGACGTACATAAGGAGAAACGATAATCGTAATAAAATAAGGGAAATCAGAGCTCCAACGGGAAGATATAATTGTTCGTTTATTTCGCAAGCAGTTCGAGATTGGAATAACAGATAATTATTGTGAAGGTGGTTCAGTTAACCAAAAAATGTTCAAATGTTGGTGAAATCTTAGGGGACTTAACTGCTAAGGTCATCAGTCCTTAAGTTTACAAACTACTTAACATAAATTATCCTAAGGACAAACACACACCCATGCCCGAAGGAGGACTCGAACCTCCGCCGGGATCAGCCGCACAGTCCATGACTGCAGTGCCTTAGTCCGCTAGGCTAATCCCGCGCGGCTTCAGTTAACCCTCTGCCAAGCATTTAAGTGTGATTTGCAAAGTATCCATGTAGATGTAGATATATATGTAACACAGACATTTGACACTATTTTTCAAAGTGGCCACCGAGTCTCTGTAAATAACGGTCGGAACGTTCTATCAATCGTTCAGCTTCTCGACGATAAAAATCTACTCGTTGGTCACGGAGCCATTCGAGAACTACCGCATGAACGTCATCGTCGTTGGAAAATTTCTTTACTCGGAGATGCTATTTCACATTTGCGAAAAGATGAAAATCGCATATGCAGGATCTGGACTTCCCAGTCAACATCACTCACGTCTGTGCGGCCTTGGTTGAATTGCTGACACTTCACTACAGCTGGATACGACACTTGTTATCTATACCGCAGAAGAACTGTCTTTAATGAAAACGTGGAACATGTACTTTCTTCTGACAATGAGCCACTCTCGTTGCGCAGTGGGACAACATGTGTAACGTAATTTTTGAAGTCACTGCGTAGGATTCTTTCAGAACATTAACTGGGTACACAGTCTCTCTCTGTGCCGACGGTTAGAATTTTTAGCATTTAGTAACCTTCCCGTTGCCGATGGATTTTCTAGCGCCAACGAATTTACTTTTAACTTCAAATTAGTCATTAAGTGCATAGTTTGCGTCATGCTTTCATAGCGAAGTATTTAGTTAAGACAAAAGGAAAAAATTCTCCATCGACGTCTGTATTCTCCGTAAGTTATCGCACAATGGTTGAATAGCATTAGACCTCCCCCTCCTATCTACTTCACTCATGGCTGTTAAGCTGGAACGACTGTCTGTAATCCGTTAAAACCCAATTTTTTCTATATTTGACGCCACGGTCATTACGCCAGACGTACGTTGGCGGAATTAATATGTTCCTCGAATCTTTTCCGAACCCACTCTCCCGGAACTGCATCTCTAAGCGTTTCGTAATGCACAACATACTTCAGCTACATCCCCAGTGGAGATAGTTGACCATTTTTGTGAACCTTATGCGCGGATAACACAAACTCGTGACAAATAGCGCAGCTCTTCCTCTAGTTTTTCTCATCCCTTCCGATATTATATGTTTTTGAGAGCCCTCGGTAAACAAACAATACAGAAGAAGCACCCAGTCGAGACTTTTGTAAGCGACCTCCTTCGTGGATGAATTACAGATCATTCATCAAAATCTACATCTACATTCACATACATACTCCGGAAGCAGGCATATGGAGCGTTGGGAGAGTGCCTTGTACCACTTTTAGTCATTCCCTTTTATTTTCCATTCGTTAATGGAGCGAGGGAAAATACGACTCTCTATATGCCTTCGTACGAACCCTAATTTCTCTTATCTTCGTCGCCCTCACACGAGATTTACGAAGGGCATTCAATAAGTAAGGCAACACATTTTTTCTGAAAGCGGGTTGGTTTTATTGGCTTTGAGCACTATGGGACTTAACTTCTGAGGTCATCAGTACCCTAGAACTTAGAACTACTTAAACCTTACTAACCTAAGGACATCACACACATCCATACCCGAGGCAGAATTCGAACCTGCGACCGTAGCGGTCGCGCGGTTTCAGACTGTAGCGCCTACAACCGCTCGGCCACCCCAACCGGTGGTTTTATTCAAGATACTAATTCACCGTAGTATTCATCACAGTTTTTGCTATAAAACCCTATTTTTGGCTACAAAATCCTATTTTCCAACATAATCTCCGGTTAATGCGACGGCCTTACGCCACCTTACTGGCAGGGCGTGTATGCCCGCACGCTGCCACTCCAGTTCTCAACGTGGGAGACACCGTTTGCCGCATCAGTAACCTCCCCATAGTCCGCCTGCGTAGCTGGGCCGGCACGGTAGCTCAGGGTTAGCTGCCCTCTATAATAAAAAAAAGAGTTAATCGATCAAAAACGAACTTCAGCGGGTGTCTTACGACGTCCACACCGAGCAAATGCAACGAACGAAAGCGAACAAAACGAGATTAAAATTTTTTTTAAGAAAGCTGGTTACATTCTCGCCTCCCATGCAAGCGGGCCCGAGTTCGATTCCCGGCCGGGTTGGAGTTTTTCTCCGCCCAATATGGCAGCGACTGAAATGCACTTGGCGGCCGAAATTCCCCAGACGGGGCCTCCCGGCCTACGATGCCATACGCTCATTTCATTTCATTTTTTGCCTCCCAATAGTCCATATACTCCTTCCCGTGGGCGCATCCCTCATTGGGCCAAACAGATGGAGGTCGGAAGGTGCGTGATGCGGGCTGTAGGATGGATGAGGAAGAACACTCCAATGAATTTTTGTCAGCTACTCTCGGGTGTGCAGACTTGTGTGAGGCACGGCGTTGTCGTGTAGAAGGAGAAATTCGTTCCTATTTTTGTGGCGACGAAGACGCTGAAGTCGTTTCTTCAGTTTACTGAGCGTAGCACAAGACACTTCAGAGTTGATCGTTGCACCACGAGGGAGGACAGCAGACAGAATAACCCCTTCAGAATTCCAGAAGATCGGCACCATGACTTTACCGGCTGGGGTGCGGCTTTGAACTTCTTTTTCGGAGGCGAGGTGTTGTGGCGCTCTACCATGTCTTGTCGTTTTGTTTCCGGTTCGAAGTGATGAACCCATGTCTCATCGTCTGTGACAATGAACGACAAAAATTCATCACGATCAGCCTCGTAACAAGGAAGCAATACCGCACAGATGATCCTTCGCTGCTCTTAATTGTTTTCTGTTAGGCGGCGTGGAACCCTTCTGGCTCACACCTTTGAGTACCCCAACTGGTGTACGAGTGTGTCAGCACTACCAACAGAGACATTCAGTTGAGCAGCGAGGGGTTTCATTGTGATTCGTCGATTACCTCGAATGAGAGTGTCCGCACGTTCCAACATTGCGAAAGTGACAACAATGTGCAGGCGACCGGCATGCGGAAGATCGAACAGGTTTACGCGACCTTGTTGCGATGATGATAGGCCGGCCGCTGTGGGCGAGCGGTTCTAGGCGCTTCAGTCCGGAACAACGCGGCTACTACGGTCGCAGGTTCGAATCCTGCCTCGGGCATGGATGTATGTGGTGTCCATAGGTTAGATGGATTTAAGTAGTTCTAAGTCTAGGGGACTGATGTTAAGTCCCATAGTGCTTAGAGCCATTTTTTGATGATGATAGACGCCTCGCCCAACAACTCGCCGTGCTTTTGTTCTCTGCCAGGTCTCCGTAGACATTCTGAAAATGTCTGTGAATACCTGGGATGCTCTGGTTTACCGCCAAAAGAAGCTCAGTGACAGCTCTGTGCTTGGAACGCACCTCCATTACAGACGTCAGTTTGAAGGCTACCTATAGTGCCGCCACCTATTGGAACTTTCTGAAACTATAGGAGCTGAAGCAGGAATATTCCACGCTGTCCCACAACAAATTCCGCATTGTTTCAACCGAAATTGGCCGAGAGAAGAGTTGGGTTGCGTCAGTTATTGAACGCCCCTCGTATGCTGACGACAGGAGAACCGTTCGGCAGCGAGCTGCAGATGCATATTCTCTAAAGTGTCACAACAGTGCCTCGCGAAAAGAAAGTCATCTTCCCCCCAGATTTTCCCGCTTGACTTTACGGAACATTTCCGTAATACTCGCATGTTGATCGAACGTACCGGTTACAAATCTAACAGCATGTCTCTTGACTGCGTCGATATCTTCCTTCAACACTGGTGCTATACACACGGTCTCCTTGACAGAGGAGCTACACTTGTAACATCCCCTTAGAAAAATTAGGAATGACAGTCCTAGCAAACCTCTTACGTTATTTGATTTTCAAACAGCTGAGCAAAACTGAACGTACTCAGACATTTCTCTCTTTACTTATTCTGAACAACAGTAAAAACAAATTTTTTTTTTTTTTTGGCGTAACGCAAACTGACTTTCAACAATCCCTACAAAAGAATAGCCCTGACTAACAATAACTTATACCTTTCATGAATCACTTACCTCACAAAAATCTTCGTTACTCAAACTACTGCAACACAGCGTGCGCCAATACTGCCAGCTAAATAAAAGATTCTAGCTACTGAAAGCACTAACTACTGATAGGCATAGTTAGCAAATTAAAGATTTTGATGGAGAAAAAATGTATTTACCTTAATAGTGTTCAAAAGTCATAATATATATATACTTACTTACTTATCGCGAATGGACCCAGAAGGATCACGCAAAGCTTTCTGACGTCGTTTCTTCCATACTTCTTTCATTCGTTCTCCATGTTTTCTTTTTCTTTCTTCTGTCCATTTTGTTCCTGGTCTCTTTAGTGCTTCCTTCTCCGACGATACAATCCACTTTTCCACCTTATTTCTAAAAGTTTTTCTATCTTTGACATCTTTAAGTTCAATATTTGCTTTTTGTAAATCTAATTTTACTTGGCTAATCCATGGTGTTGTTGATTTGACTTTTTCTATGTAAGTGAGAATTCTGTTGGTGAGTCGTGTGGGGGGAAGTCTAGTGACATGTCCATAAAATTTTAATCTTCGCCTTCTTATGTCTGCTGCCAGGTTTGATATAGTTTCTGTGGTTCTTCTTGATTGTATCCGGTATCCTTCTTCTGTTAATTTTGGACCTAAAATCTTTCTCATAATTTTGCGTTCTTCTTTTAGTATTTTTTCTAAATCACATTTTGTGTGGAGTGTGAGCGTTTAACTAGCATATAGTGCTGCTGGCTTAATTACTGCGCAGTAGTGTCTGATTTTTGTGTTCGAGGAGATGCATTTTTTATTGTATATTTCATGTGTCATACCATATGCCCTCTTCATTTTCTGTTGTCTGATCTTCTGTGCAACTTTCTCTGCTCCGGTTGGCTCCAAAATTTCACCTAGGTATTTAAAATGTTTTACTCTATTTATTTTTCCATATTTTGTGTTCAAACTGTGTATATGGAATTTCGTACAGAAAAATTCTGTCTTTCGAAACGAAATTTGTAAACCTACTTTATCCGCGCATTCCTTAAGGATCTCTATTTGTTTGGTGGCGATTTCTTCATTATCTGCAAGTATGGCCAAGTCGTCCGCGAATGCTAAACAAGATATCTCCACGTTGTCTTTGGTTCTACCAAGATGGATTGGTTTCCAGTAGGATTGATTTTTTAATTCTTTTTCCCATTCCTTAATGACTTTATCCAGGACTATATTAAACAGAAGTGGAGATAGCCCGTCACCTTGACGTACTCCAGTTTTTATGAGAAAAGGTTCAGAGATTTCTCCCCCGAATTTAACTTTAGATACAGTGTCTGTCAGTGATTCTTTGATAAGCCTTAGTGTTTTGGAGTCAAGTCCAAGTTCCTCTAAAATGTTAAACAAAGATTGCCGGTCAATTGAGTCATAGGCTTTCTTAAAATCTACAAATGTACAAATTATGGGGGCATTTCTAATTGCTTTGTGTTTTAATATTGTCTTTAAATATTTGTTCTATGCATGAGCGACCGGGGCGGAAGCCTGCTTGATAATCACCAATTTGGCGTTCCAGCTGCTCTTGTGTTCTTTTCAGCAGGCATGTTGAGAGAATTTTGTAGGTGACTTGTAAAAGTGACATTCCCCTGTAGTTATTGACATTTGTTCTGTCTCCTTTTTTATGTAACGGGTGAATAAGGGCACATTTCCAATCCTCTGGTAATTTTTCTGTTTCCCATATTTTTGTTATTATTTTTGTGAGCTCTTGCAACGTCTTTGGTCCTAGGTTTTTTAATAGTTCTGCAACAATGCCATCTTCGCCAGATGTTCTATTATTTTTTAAGTTTTTAATGTGACATTTGATTTCTTCCTGTGTTGGTGGTAATGAATCCGGTTGAGCATTGGCACTGATTTCTTTGGGAAACCTTAAACTAGGTTCTGGGCAATTTAGTAGGTTAGAAAAATATTGAGCCAATATTTGACAGTTTTCCTGGTTTGTTAGGGCTAATTTACCATCTGGTTTTCTGAAACATAAATTTTGAGGGATATATCCTCGTATTTTATCTGCGAAAGTTCTGTAGAAGTCTCTTGTATTATAGTTTTGGAAATTTTCTTCTATGGCATCCAGTTGTGCCTTTGTGTACTTCCTTTTTGCTTGCCTAATAGATTTTGAAACCTGTTTTCTAACCTCGTTAAATAAATGTAGACTTTCTTGTGATTTTTTACTGTTATATTCTTGAAATGCCTTTTTTCTCCTTTCCAATGCATTTTCACAGTCTGAATCCCACCAAGGGTGTTTGAATATCTTTTTCAAGGGAATAGTTTCCTTAGCTATTCGCGTGATTTTAGAATGAAATTCTTCCCATGTGTTTGCCTTTTCCTTCTCCCATTCTTCTTTTACTTTAGATTCTTTAATCTTCTTGGTGTCATATTTCTGTATTTCTGTTTTCTTCTGATGACTTCTTCGTGCTGTAAACTTGATTTTAATTCTAGTTAGGTAATGGTCTGAATCAATGTTTGCTCCTCTGCGTACTTGGACGTCGTAAATTTCTTTTTGTACTGGGTATGAAATCGCCACATGATCTATTTGAAACTCGCCAATTTGTTGTATAGGAGATCTCCATGTCTTTTGTTTTCTTGGACATTTTCTTAGAGATGTTGACATTATCTTCAGGTTATTCTGCTTACATAGTTCGACGAGCCTTGTACCATTTTTATTGGTAAATTTATGTGCAGGATATTTGCCTACGGTTTTTTGGTGGATTTTCTCTCTACCAATTTGGGCATTAAAATCGCCGAGTAGAACTTTTGTATCATCTTTTGGAATCTTGGCCATTATATTCTCCAAATTTTCCCAGAACTTCTGTTTCTATGGGGTTTTTCTTGTTGTCTCCGTTTGTGGGAGCATGAACATTAACCATTGTGTATGTTTTGTTGGCACATTGTAAGCGCATCGTCATTATCCTATTATTTACGGGAGTAGCTTCCTTGATGGAGCTGAGCACGCTCTTGTGTATGATAAACGCCATCCCGAGATGGGGGGCTCCTCTTCCGATTCGTTTATCCGTCTTGCTCTTAAAGATGCGATAGTTGCCATAATCTGATGTTTCTTCATCTGTAAAACGTGTCTCCTGTAAAGCTAGTATTACTATCTTTTGCTTTTCAAGTTCTGTTGTAAGGTTTAGAAGTTTTCCTGGTTGGATTAATGTATTTATGTTAAAGGTTCCAATGTATGTAGGTGTTTTAAGTGGAAGTTTGCCAGAGAGCTCTGACTTTCTCTGATGTAATCGTGTAAGTCCAGGTTCCTCAGAATCCGAATTCCTGGTTGCCATCTGTTGATGGGTGGATTGGTTACCACCTGGGGTAATGTTGTTATTACTTGCACGAGTCATACTTGCTTGTAATCAAGTTGGTCCAGTGTTTCCACTGGGTGTTTAGAACCAGGGATTGTTAGTTCCTGGCGCATTATGACCAGCCGCACATTGTGTGAACAGACGCTGACCAGGATGCCGATGGTTCCCACTTCAGACGCGTCCTGGATTTGGATGTTGACAGTGCTTATTGTAATGGCGGCACTTACTCGCCATGACACAGCAACGTCTTCGGGTTCTGTGGTTTTTGAATGAGTGTGACCCTTGCCAAAAGTCACCCTCCCACACCCTCGTGATGCTGCCGCCTCGGTCCGGGACTGCTTATTTGGGTTTCCCCTTATTCGCAGCTGTCCGCCATATCTGATGGATCGTTCGCTATCCGCCACCTGCGACCCGCCCTGTACCTGAGGCTCGGCTAGGGTATATATATATGTGTGTGTGTGTGTGTGTGTATCAGTTCATGACATCCGGTCTTACAAATTTCGTTTTTCTCACGGACACACGTCCAGATCGTCCGCTCTCAAAACTCTGCCATCTCTCTCCTCACATCCACCACTGCTGGCGGCTCACCTCCAACTGCGCAACGCTACGCGCTGTTCACATCCAATTGCCCAACACTGCAATAGCAAATATTCCAACAATGCAAACCAGCCACAGACTGCACACAGCACAGTCAGTGATTTCCATACAGTGCGCTATGTGGCGTTACCAACATAAAAACCTAAACAGCCTACTTACACACTTTCCTAAAATTCTCCCACTAAACCGAAGTCGATCTTTCCTCTCAACTTCTACTGATATTAAATGCTCGTTCCATTACAAATCGCTTTGCAACGTTATGTCTAGACATTTAAAAGTCCTAAATGTGTCAAGCAACAAACTATTAATACTGCATTCGAACATTAGATTTTTGTCTTCCCTAGTCATCTGCGTTAACATACATTTTCCTGCATTGAAAACAAGTTGTCATTCATCAGACCAAATAGAACTTCTTAGCCATCCAGTATCCTCCTACAGACCCTCAATAACGACACTTTCATGAACACGACAGCGTCATCAGCAAACAGCCGTAGATTGCTGCTCACCATATCCGTTAGATCATTTACATATAGGGAGAGCAAGAGCGACCTTTATAGCGGCACTCCTAACGATACCCATGTCTCTGATGAACATTCGCCGTCCAGAATGTACTCAGTTCCATTACTTAAGAAGTATTAGAGTCATTCAAATACCTGAGAATCAGTTCCGTACACCCGGACCTTCGTTAACATCATTAGTGTACTTTGTGTCAAACGCTTTCCATAAACCCGGGAATATTAAGGAGGAGGAGATTAGTGTTTAACGTCACGTCTACAACGGGGCCATTAGAGACGGAACATAAGCTCGAATTAGGGAAGGATGGGGAAGGAAAGCGGCCGTGATCTTAAGAAGCATTTGCCTTAAGTGATTTAGGGAACTCACGGAAAACCTAAATCAAGATGGCCGGACGCGGGTTTGAACCGTCGTACTCTCGAATGCGAGTCCAGTGTGCTAACCACTGCACAACTCCGCTCGGTGGGAATACTGAATCTGCCTGTAGCCCTTCAGCCATGGTTCGCTGGATGTCGTGCGTTAAAAGTGCTAGCAGAGTTTTGCATGAACAATATTTTTTAAATCCGTTCTAATTTGTGGACAGAAACTTTTCTGTCTCAAGGAAATTTACAATATTAAAACTTAGAATATTCTCAAGAACTCTGCAGAAAAGTGATGTTAAAGATATTGGTCTGTAATTTTCCAGGTCCGTTCATTTACTCTTCTTATGTACACGAGTCACCTGCGCCTTTTTCCAGTAGCTAGGGACTTTCAGCTAGGGCAGAGATTCGCGATAAATGCAAGTGAAGCAAGGGGTCAGTGCCGAAGAAGATTAAATGGATACTTATTTATTTTCAACTGTTTCAGTTACTTCCGAACTCCAGGGATGCCCATTTCTGTGTCTTCCATGAGTGTATGCGACCGTGAGGTGATGGTATGTCCGTCCGATCCTCCTGCGTGGATGACCTTTTAAAAGTGAAATTTACAACTTCAACTTTCCTTTTACTCTCTTCTATTGTCACACCAGACTGGTAGACGAGTGACTGAATCAAGTCTTCGACCAGCTTAGTGATTTCATGTAGGACAAGAATATTCTCGTTTCTCAGAAAGATATTTCGCCTACTATTCTCCCAAGCAATCTGCCTGGAATCTGTCGCCGCGCGGGATTAGCCGAGCGGTCTGAGGCGCTGCAGTCATGGACTGTGCGGCTGGTGCCGGCGGAGGGTCGAGTCCTCCCTCGGGCATGGGTGTATGTGTTTGTCCTTAGGATAATTTAGGTTAAGTAGTGTGTAAGCTTAGGGACTGATGACCTTAGCAGTTAAGTCCCATAAGATTTCACACACATTTGAACTGGAATCTGTCTTCCCGTAAGTTTTAGAATGGCGTCGTGTTTGCTCTTTGTCATCACAGATATGCGTACAACAAGCAAATTACGTCTCCATTACGATTTCCAGTTGTATAGAATGCACTTCTTTCTTCTTGCAGTATAAGATCATTTTGCTGCAGAAGGACATCCGCTCACGCACATCACAGCCACATTGCTACTGGCCGATATGCTCAAGTGTATTAGCTGTACCACGCATTTGTCATGTAGTCTTTTCTGTCAAGATCGTACCACTAACGCTGAAAGCGTCTCACACTCTCTATGACACGATTACTTTCGTCGGATGAAACACGTGTATTATTTTCCCTGTACCTTTTTACATCTACATCGACAACTCTTGAAGTCATTGTACAGTGTATAGCAGTAAATATACAGAGGGGTCAAAAAAATGTATCCACTTTTTAAAAGTCCATAACTTGCAAACTAATTGACGGAGTTGTCTCGTTTTTGGTGAAAGTGTAGCTTAAAGTCCAACTTACTGCCCAATCAAGCCCCGGTAAGACAACCCACACCACACATTTACTCCTGGCAAATTCACGGCTTTGTCTACATGGACGTTCGGATTTTCGGCGGCCCAGGAGATGCAATTGTGGCGATTTACTGTACCATTGAATTTGAACTGTGCCTCATCAGACCACACAATCATCTCTGCAAACTCTTCATCGTTGCGCACGATGTTAGTAAACCACTCTCAGTACTCCATTCTACGATCTGGGTCGTCCTCGTTCATTGCGTGTAGCAATCGTGGGATGTAGCACTTCCACTTTTCTGTCTTCAAAATTCACCGAAGACTTGAGCGACTCACTCCAGTTTCACGGGCACACTGTCTCACAGACTTCTGTGGTGAGCGAATGAATTATTGTAACACATGACAGGAGTTAGCTGGACTTGTTACTGTTACAGGTCGTCCAGATCGTTGTTTGTGTACATCTTTAACACAGCCTTCGGCTCAAATTTGTCTCGAATGCGACGAATCGTTAAACATGTCGGTGGCTCTGTTTGATATTCATTTCGCCATTGCCGTTGAACCTCATTAATGTTTTCGTACTTAAAATACTACTTCAAAACTGACTTCCTTTCATCGAATGTAAGCCTTGTTTACTCGAGTAACTAGGCGCAACTAAGAACAAAACACTGACTATCTCGCGACCGTCATCTGACAAAACAAAATAACGCAATACAACTCTTGTGTGACGATTGCCGGAACTACAAGCTATTACACTACCAAAGATGAGACAACTCCGTCAATTAGTTTGCCAGTTATGGACTTTAAACAGTGGATACATTTTTTTGGAACCCTCTGTATTATATATAATCTTTTGTTATTTTACCCCATTCCTGACCAGGTTTCATTTTACCACTTTTGAATAACTTGTGTATCAAACACGAGACGATTTACAAAATAAATCTGCCTTAAGAGTGTAGGTTTCACATTCGGACAACTGTAGCGAGCAGTGGTTAGCTTGTCACAAGGTATGTCTGGGCTGAACCGCAAAGCAGAAGCTTTTGAATCAGCTTTAGACTTGCGTTACGGAGGAGATGTGATGTAAATTAGATGTAAATCCTAAGTACACCATCTCTCGGAATATTCAGCAAAAAGCATCCCTGTATTTCTACGACTTATTTTCCTCGAAGTCCGCTTCCTTCTATTCCAACTTCTGAATATTCATGGATAAGTTGCTGGTAGTTACCTCTGCTGGACGGTTCTTGCTCCCGTGCGATGTACTGTCCCCACACGCCGACTGCCATAGGGCGATATGAAGCAACATTAAGGCATTCTGTATTTAAAAGGCTCCTGGACACATTCCCGATCCAGCTAGTGTGGCTTGAAAGGTGTAAATTTGAAACAATGGCGATCTCGTGTTACACATATTGTTTATCAGTAAAAAGAATACCTAAACACTAAGGGTGAAACGGGAACTTGTCAAGTAACTATTTGAAATTGTTTGAATCACTGTTTAGACTTATGTAGGTAACCTAAAAACAGATGAATGAAACCGAAACTTGTTAGTTAACTATTGAACACTGTTTGATTCACTTTTATGCTTATAATCCCGTCAGTCGAAAAGGTTTCAAGACTGGACTGATAAAAAAAACAGAGGAAAGTTAAGATGGTGGTTTTAATGCTTCAGATGTTATACATAGTTCCCCTTCACTTTAGTACAACATACAGAAGTTCGTATTACAAGGTGAAACTGTCAGAAAAGTTGTTCTTTAGGATATTGTTCAACTTTCATGTCACGTGGCGTGAATATAGGTTATGTCGTCAAAGCATTAACCCTTCATCTGAATTTCTGAACTTTTTCGTGTTGTGGTAGATTCGTATTGGTTCTTGTCCACCTGACGATTTTTTCCGGAGAAGAATTGTCCGCATTTTGCGTTTCAGTTAGGTTGCGGCAGGCGTCCACGCTTCGTTGTTTTTCTTCAGGAGTCAACAAATTTCGCACACACTTTTCTCTTCTTGAAAACATTCTTGAGAATGTGTTGAACACTTGATTTGGAGATGTTGCTCCATCCCGATTTGTGACACTAGAACACTGACACACGACGGTCGCAGGTCCCCTGCATAACACTTCCTGCCCATAACTGACTGGTCGAATGCACATCTGTGGTTTACAATTGTTTGTTCAATCTGCCACCGTAGTTGCTGCTCTGACGTCTCTAATACGCCAGGAATAAAATCAGCCTCAGAACTTTCTGGACGGACGGTGTATAGCTATGATCAGTTAATAATAAACTAACCTCTGAGTAGAGTTTGCGATAGACTATAAAAATAATACTGTATCGTGTATTTCATTTTTGTGCTCCGTGTTCAGTAAAGGCAATTATAGACAGCTACAGCAACAAACACAATTTAAATGTAGATAAATGGAAAAAATTATACACTGTTAAATTCAATTGTACGAGATGATTAGCCGAATACTAACAGATTTATTGTAAATATGTCTCTTCACATTTGTGGTGCGTCAAAGTGCACTATAGCTTTTACATTACTCATCATCTACAAGTTGCTAACTTTAAATACTCATTTTCACCAACCAAATTGGAGAATATGTTCGGTCGTCATAACCGTGCTACAAGTAAAACTAAATATTAAAATCTCGTTCGTGGAATTCACTACACATAGACAATCACAAAATTAGAATATTGTAACCTTCACTGCTCAAAACACAATTATTACAACCCTAAATGAGTAGAAAAAATTACACTCTCTTCACAAAATCCTCATATCTGAACAAGAAAATGAGAAATATCAGTTTGATATATACCTCACTGGCTGTGTAAGCTAGGATAGAATTGTTAAAACACACACATGGAATGTCAAATGCACCTGATTATTTTGTTGCGCAATGTATCATTATTCGCCACGTATGCAGTGACCGAATCACCACATTAGGGCCAGACGGCTTTCTAAAAGAATGAATCGAAGCTCTGCTATTATAAAAACTTGCCAATGAGAAAGAACCCTGATAATGATTGGCAGCACTGTATCTGGCGTCACAGTCAAATTTAGGTGTGGCGGGTAGGGTGGGGAAGGAAGGAATGTTGGTGTTTAACGCCCAGTCGACGCTGGTGTCATTATAGAGGGCGCGTTAGCTAACCTGAAAAATGATAGGGAAGGAACTCGACCTTGATAGCTGTAAAGGAACCATTCCGGCAATCGTTATAAGGAAATTAGGGAAACGCAAATACTGATGCCCGAAGGGGATTTTGATCCTCTTTCTTCTGGTTCGGTGGCTAAATGGGTAAATGCCAAATTATACTCGTAGGTCCAGAAGCCCGTAGTTCAGTCCATAGTCGTTCCTAAGATTTATTCTGTGGTTTATATCTTCTTTCACCTTTTTCAACGATTTTTATATGTGAAAAATATCAAGTTGCAGAGTATTTCGGATTCAGCATTAAAATATATGGCCTCCTATAACTGGCGGGGTAAGTAAGCTAGTTTAGGGTTTGTAAGGCGGCGGAGCACAACACTTGCTGTGGGACTAAATCTGGGAAAGCACTGCGGTGTTCAAACCAACCCTTGGGTCTAGAACAGCTTTACCTTCTACGTCCTGAATACGAGTCGACCACGCACGGAGGTCCGGATGTAGAACAGTTAGTCCACAGAAGGAAATTTAACGAAGCCAGCCAGCAGATTGAGCGAGAATAATTATGTTTTATGTAATAAAACTATGAGATATCTATAACGGTTGCAATCTACTATCTACATCTGCATCTACATCTACATGGATACTTTGCAAATCACATTTAAGTTCCTGGGAGCGGGTACATCGAACCACCTTCAAAATTCTCTATTATTCCAATTTCGTACAGCGCGGGGAAAGAACGAACATCTATACCTTTCCGTACGAGCTCTGATTTCCCTTATTTTATCGTGGTGATCGTTTCTCCCTATATAGGCCGGTGTCAACAAAATATTTTCGCATTCGGAGGAAAAAGTTGGTGATTGGAATTTCGTAACAAGATTCCGTCGCAACGAAAAACGCCTTTCTTTTAATGATGTCCACCCCAATTCCTATATCATTTGAGTGACACTCTCTCACATATTTCGTGATAATACAAAACGTGCAGCCCTTTTTTGAACTTTTTCGATGTACTCAGTCAGTCCTATCTGGTAAGGATCCCACACCCCACAGCAGTATTCTAAAAGAGGACGGACAAGCGTAGTGTAGGCAGTCTCCTTAGTAGATCTGTTACATTTCTTAAGTGTCCTGCCAATAAAACGCAATTTTTGGTTAGCCTCCCCCACAAAATTTTCTGTGTTACTTTCAATTTAAGTTGTTCGTAATTGTAATTCCTAGGTACGTAGTTGAAATTACGGCCTTTAGATTTCACTGATTTATCGTGTAATCGAAGTTTAACGAATTCCTTTTAACACACATGTGGATGACCTCACACTTTTCGTTATTTAGGGTCAACTGCCAATTTTCGCACCATTCACATACCTTTTCTAAATCGTTTTGCAATTTGCTTTGATCTTCTTATGACTTTATTAATCGATAAACGACAGAGTCATCTGCACACAATCTAAGACGGCTGCTCAAAGATTGTCTCCCAAATCGTTTATATAGATAAGGAACAGCCAAGGGCCTATAACACTACCTTGCGGAACGCCAGAAATCACTTCTGTTTTACTCGATGACTTTGCGTCAATTATTACGAACTGTGACAGGCAGCCACACATCCAGTCACAGAACTGAGTCGATATTCCATAAGCATACAATTTCACTACAAGCAGCTAGTGAGTCAGTGTCGAAAACGTTCTGGAAATATAGAAATATGGAATCAATTTGAAATCCCTTGTCAATAGCACTCAACACTTCGTGTGAGTAAACAGCTAGTCGTGGTTCACCAGAACGATGTTTTCTAAATCCGTTTTGACTGTGTGTCAACAAACCGTTCTCTTCGAGGTAATTCATATGTTGTAACACAATATATATTCCAAAATCGTGCTGTATATTGCCGTTGATGATATGGGCCTGTAATTTAGTGGATTACTCCTACTGCCTTTCTTAAATATTGGTGTGACATGTGCAACTTTCCAGTCACTGGGTACGGATCATCTTTCAAGCGAACGGTTGTATATGATTGTTAAGTATGGAGCTAACGCATCAGCATACTCTGAAAGGAACCTAATTGGTATACTATCTGGACCAGGAGACTTGCTTTTATTAAGTGATTTAAGTTGCTTCACTAGACCGAGGATATTTCCTTCTACGTTACTCATGTTGGCAGCTGTTCTCGTTTCGAATTCTAAAATATTTAGTTCGTCTTCTTTTGTGAAGGCATTTCGGCAAACTGTGTTCAGTAACTCTGCGTTAGCAACACTGTCTTCGACAGTATCTCCATTGCTATCGCACAGAGGAGGCATTGATTGTTTCTTGCCGCTAACATACTTCACATACGACCAGAATCTCGTTGGATTTTCTGCCGGATTTGGAGACCAAGTATCGATGTGGAAACTGTTATAAGCATCTCGCATTGATGTCCGCCCTAGATTTCGATCTTCTGTAAAAGATCGTCAATCTTGGAGATTTTGCGTCTGTTTAAATTTGGCATGTTTGTTTCGTTGTTTCCGAAACAGTGTTCAGATCCGTTTTGTGTACCAAGGAGGATCAGCTCCGTCGTTTTTGTAATATATTTGGTATAAATCTCTCAATTGTTGCCGATACTATTTCTTTGAATTCAAGCCACTTCTGGTCAACATTTATATTATTAATTTGGAAGGAGTGGAGATTGTCTCTTAGGAAGGCGTAAGTTGAATTTTTATCTGTTTTTTTTTTTTTTAACAGGTATGTTTTTCGTTTATTTTTGGAGGATTTGGGGGTTACAATATTCAATCTCGCTACGACACCCCTGTGTTCACTAATCCCTGTATCCGCTTTGATGCTCGTTATTGACACAGGATTATTTGTTGCTAAGAGGTCAAGTGTGTTTTCACAACCGTTTACTATTCGCGCGGGCTCATGAACTAACTGCTCGAAATAATTTTCTGAGAATGCGTTTAGCACAATTTCGGATGATGTTTTTTACGTACTTCCGGAATTAAACATGTATTTTCGCCAACATATCGAGGATAAATTAAAGTCACCACCAACCATAACTGTATGAGTCGGATACGTGTGTGAAATGAAACTCAAGTTTTGTTTGAACCTTTCAGGAACTGTGTCATCTGAATTGGGAGGTCGGTAAAAAGATCCAATTATTATTTTATTCCGGTTGCCAAAAATGACCTCTGTCCATACCAACTCACACGAACTATCTACTTGGCCGGCCGGTGTGGCCGAGTGGTTCTAGGCGCTACAGTCTAGAACCGCGCGACCGCTAAGGTCGCAGGTTCGAATCCTGCCTCGGGCAAGGATGTGTGTGATGTCCTTAGGCTAGTTAGGTTTAAGTAGTTCTAAGTTCTACGGGACTGATGACCACAGACGTTAAGTCCCATAGTGCTCAGAGCCATTTGAACCATTTTTTTGTCGTTGGTGGTCAAATACAGTACCGAAACATGCAGGCTTGGCTAGGATCTGAATTTACGTTCAATCAACCATTCCTCGCGGTGTTTCCTTATTTTTGTCGAACCCCTGTACGTCGGTTCCTGGAAAAAACATGGGGAAGACCTATTTTCCGACCACCCACGAAGAGAAAGGAGATACTGCGCCAGTTTCAGCGTGGCTAGAATTTATAAGATTCCTTATGAATGCGAAAGCAACTTCACGGGTGTGACTACCTGTACTGTTACCAACCCCTGTGCAGAACACCAAACGCACATTAAAAATCGAGAACTTGAGAAATCAGGATCTGGAGAAAGCAGTCTCGCAAACAAACTTAGACTAATGTCTGATAGAATTAAAATGTTGTCCTACGTTTTTACGTGCTGGGATTCTGTTATTAAATAAGCAGTAGAAATTATAATCTGCGAGAACAAATACAACCGGGACAGCGGTTATTATCTTAATGTGCGTGGAAGTAAGCTCTCGACGTTGAGAAGACACGGAGAAATGTTCTGAGATGTTTACGTTCCTGCGAGAGCACAGGAGCCACTAGTAGAGATAAGGACACGATCTCTGGCAGCATGACGTAATAAAGATGTACGCCGACCAATCACAAGCCACGACAGTCTGTTCCTGACGAAGATGACGAAGGGTTTTCCCGAAAGCTCGAGATTTTACCCATAATTGAGAGGACAAATAAACTGAGAATGTTTTACGTACCTTTGGTGTTTCTCAGTCAGTTTGTAGTGTAGATGTTGGAGAAAAAAATTACTCTTTGTCAGAGAGTTCCCTGTGATTTGTGGGTATTAGTTTCCACGTAAGTCATGACAACACGTAAATCGCCATTTTAAGCTTCTGTGGAGCACAGGTGGCACAGACGTAATGAGGCAGGAACTGCAAAATGAGTCATGGGACGAGGAGAGGAAGGCAGCCGTGCGCCGGGCGCAGGAACAGGAATTGGTGCGGTGTGCGCGAGTGCGGTGCGCAGGCCTGGTATTGATCTCCGTAAAGGTCGCCTCGCCGTTTCTGATTGTGGGCTCAGTCAAACGCGCTGTCCCATCCTGCGTCTGCATCCGCCTCCACCTCTGCCAGCGGCAATTTGGCTCGTCCAACAACATGGCGCCCACGCAGCTACAGCCACCGGCTCGTTTTCTCGCTTATTTTGGCAATTTTCCCCATCCTTATAGGAAGAAGCGAAGCCCTTAGGGTCGGAGGATCCGGTAAACGTCGTGTGAAATCGTGCGGAAAGATTCTATGGACTGGGATTGAGAATTTCGAATAAGACGTACCATCTCGATTACTTTCTTTATTTCCTTTGTCTGCTCTGGCGTCTTGATACTGAAAATGGCATCGGCTGACAACAAAATACACATTGTCTCACTAGATTGATGTTAATTGGCGAAAGATATACTCTCTTTCTAAACAGAAGTTACACTGTCAAGTCACACTAATGTGACCACCTGTCAAAAGCCTGAATAACCACCTTTTGCAGCGCGGATCGCTGCGAGAAGTACGGGAAGAGAGTCAGTGAGGTTCTGAAAGAGATGTGGAACCATGACGAATCCAGTGCCGTTGCCAGCTGCGCTAGCTTCCTCGGTTGAGGATCCATGGCGCGAACACCTTGATCGCACTGTGTGACACGTTGCATTGTCCTGCTGGTAGACGCCTTCGTGTCGAGGAAAAACAAGTTGCCTGTAGAGGTGGACATGGTCCCCAAGGGTAGATGCATACTTGTGTTGATACATTGAGCCTTCCAGAATGACGAGATCACCCTGGGAATGCCACTAAAACATTACCCAGAGCACAACGTTCCCTCAGTTTGGATTCTGTAGAAATGTTGGAACACGTGAAGCAATTCTGACACTACGCCATATCTTAGAAAATAGATTAAGGAAAGGCAAACCTACGTTTCTAGCATTTGTAGACTTACAGAAAGCTTTTGACAATATTGACTGGAATACTCTGTTACAAATTCTGAAGGTGGCAGGGGTAAAATACAGGGAGCGAAAGGCTATTTACAGTTTGTACAGAAACCAGATGGCAGTTTTAAGAGTCGAAGGGCATGAAAGGGAAGCAATGGTTGAGAAGGGAGTGAGACAGGGTTGTATCCTCTCCCCGATGTTATTCAATCTGTATATTGAGCAAGCAGTGAAGGAAACAAAAGGAAAATTGCGAGTAGGAATTAAAATCCATGGAGAAAAAATTTAAACTTTGAGGTTTGCAGATGACACTGTAATTCTGTCAGAGACAGCAAAGGACCTGGAAGAGCAGCTGAACGGAATGAACAGTGTCTTGAAAGGAGGATATAAGATGAACATCAACAAAAGCAAAACGAGGATAATGGAATGTAGTCGAATTAAGTCGGGGATGCTGAGGGAATTAGATTCGGAAATGAGACCCTTAAAGTAGTGAAGGAGTTTTGATATTTGGGGAGCAACATAACTGATGATGGTCGAAGTAGAGAGGATATAAAATGTAGACTGGAAATGGTAAGGAAAGCGTTTCTGAAGAAGAGAAATTTGTGAACATCGAGTATAGATTTAAGTGTTAGGAATTCGTTTCTGAAAGTATTTGTATGGAGTGTAGCCATGTATGGAAGTGAAACGTGGACGATAAATAGTTTGGGCAAGAAGAGAATACAAGCTTTCGAAATGTGGTGTTACAGAAGAATGCTGAAAGATAGATGGGTAGATCACATAACTAATGAGGAGGTATTGAATAGAATTGGGGAGAATAGAAATTTGTGGCACAACTTGACTAGAAGAAGGTATCGGTTGGTAGGACATATTCTGAGGCATCAATGGATCACCACTTTAGCATTGGAGAGCAGCGCGGAGGGTAAAAATCGTAGAGGGAGACCAAGAGATGAATACACTAAACAGATTCATAAGGATGTAGGTTGCAGTAGGTACTGGGAGATGAAGAAGCTTGCACAGGATAGAGTAGCATGGAGAGCTGCATCAAACCAGTCTCAGGACTGAAGACCACAACAACAACAACAACGTTCCCTCCTGAGGCCTGCACCCTTCCGACGATTGTCGCAGGGTGTTTGCTTTGAGTCCGATGGAGCGTAAAACGTGATTCATCTCGAAAGATCACCTGTCGCTACTCAGTGGACGTTCGGTTGCGTATTGGCGTGTAGCCTTCGTCGCCGTCGCCAGTGAACAACAGTCAGCGTGGGTGCATGAGCCAGGCGCTTGCTGCAGAGGCCCATACACAGCAACGTTAGCTGCACAGTCATTGAGAAGATACGTTGGTAGCCCCTTGGTTCAAGTACACGGTCTGTTGCTCAGTAGTAGCATGTCTGTTCATCCATAGACATCTTCGCAGCCCTCCTTCACCTCTGTCTTCCATGGGCCATGGTGCACCACGGAGGCGTCAGCGCCAGTTTTGGATAGTGCCATGTTCCCATGCACAGTATTCTTTAATCATGGAGCCCCGCAAACAATTTACAAACTTAGCCGTTTCAGGTATTTTTCCACCCATGGCGCGGAAGCCAATGTCCATTTGGACGTCAGATAAATCTTTCCGTTTCCGCAATACAACGACTGCACTGTTTTCGACTGATGACCATAGATGTTAAGTCCCATAGTGCTCAGAGCCATTTGAACCATTTTTGCACTGTTTTCCGCGTCCCCCCGACACGCTTTATATATCCCTCACTGCTAGTGCTGGCACCTGTCGTCTGCGAGTGGTTTTTTACGTTGACGTCGAACATAGGCGGTGCTCACATTAATGTGACTGGATTGTGTAGACTTGCTGGTAGTTTTTGTAAATATGAGGGACCCTCCTTTTAAGAGCAAAGGAAAAAAGAAAGCGTGGGGTTTATCGTTCCACCGATGAACAAGCTTGGATAGGACAAGGGCGGGGAAAGGAATTGGCCTTGTCGCTTCGAAGGGAAATATTTCCGGAATTTGCCTTCGGTGTGTTATCTGCCATCCTGTCTTGACAAATTACAAGTATTCATGTAGTGTGATGTCTGCCTTTTGAGCCCTGAACTTCGTGTCCAGAAAGAGAATGTGAACCCTAGGATAGTGCGATCAGTCCATTTTATTGACGATAGGAGAAGGCGAGTTCACACAAAGAACAACGAGAGCGGGGAACTTTACACAATAGTAACAAATGAATACTGAACATGCGTGTGAACTGTCAAACACATACAACACAAACTACAAGTGTTGGACATAACATCCTGTAGGACGATTTTTATCAGCTGTTACTTACAAGGACTACTCAGAAAATAAGGTCCTATAGCTCGCGAAATGGAAACGACAATGAAAAACCGATGAAGCTTTGCACAGATGTATTGGGCAGTGTCTCTAATATGTCTGTCGATCGCGTCCCATTCCACGTAGCTCTTTTCAGTTCTGAACACACAGTTAGCACGTGAAGATGCCTAGAACAATAATGTAAATATATGTAATAATAAAACAGTTTTGATTTTCACTGTAGTTTCCATTTCGCGACCTATCGTTCCTTACTTTCCGAATAGCCCTCGTATGTTTGCTTCTTCCTAACGAACAAGAGCGTTATATTACTTGAAAATTTGGTTTTTATTAATTATGAAATTTTAAAAACGATAATGAGTTGTGGAAAGTATGCGAAAAGCAGTCCATTAGTGAAAAAGAAACTCGAGAGTTTGTACAGGAGAACACAGAGAAACATTTCCGGTTTCCTGGTGACTGCAGCAATTAGTCGTTATGCAGTAAACTGTTTATGGAAACTTGGCTGAATCCGTCGAATGAAGATGTATTGAGAGCCCCGCTGTGCAGCAGCCGTTGGGCCGCATGCAGCGCTTCTTCGGTCGATTCCCATGGCGATACCGTCGGCACCCATTCGTCGCGGTGGACAGCCTACAAGTTGTAGCTGTGTAAGTTGCGCGGGGCGGTGGTTTTAACAGTCGTCCCAGATCTTATGGCCACTTCGGCAGATTACACTGAGACATGATTACCTGTACAGTTGTGTAGTTGATTACCCCAACACTAGAATTAATCTGCATGGCCAGTTCCTCATGGTCTCCTGAGTCGGCCTATAGGACTTTGTAGTCGGTAAACCGTGTCTTTATAGCCGTTATAAACAACATATGATTCACGAAGCTCCTACATTTCAGATATTCCTATCGCGGGAAATCTGACCAAAAACCGAAATCCTATAGCATACTTACTGCCAGGCAGGGGTTCTATTCGTTGAAGGTAATCTAAGTAAATACGGTCTTGAATAAGGCCATGATTGCTTTTCACTAAAACATGCTGTTAACTGAGGTTCTTTCGGCACTTTCGAAACGAATCAAAGCAATAGTAGACTTACGTATACAGCATCATAGGTGTCACATTTTCAATCAGCGTTTTGTAAACAAACCGCACAGTAATTAAACTTCCATGGCTTATTTTCTGTTCTTCAGCACAATTTTTAACGTACTTTTTCAATAGCCATCTCTGAAAAGTGAAACTACTTCTACAACAATACCATGTATCTGCAATAATCCAGTCCATGATTATTGAAGCTGCATGTGTCTTCATTATCAGATGGAGACTTCTGGTAAAAAATGTCCACCTGTTATCAAAATATAAATATTTTCTAATAGTTTCACCTGCTTCATTTTTCGGACGATTAATTATTATACTACTTGATAGTGTGTTTAGTATAGTGACTTAATACCTGAAACATTCTACACTCCTGGAAATGGAAAAAAGAACACATTGACACCGGTGTGTCAGACCCACCATACTTGCTCCGGACACTGCGAGAGTGCTGTACAAGCAATGATCACACGCACGGCACAGCGGACACACCAGGAACCGCGGTGTTGGCCGTCGAATGGCGCTAGCTGCGCAGCATTTGTGCACCGCCGCCGTCAGTGTCAGCCAGTTTGCCGTGGCATACGGAGCTCCATCGCAGTCTTTAACACTGGTAGCATGCCGCGACAGCGTGGACGTGAACCGTATGTGCAGTTGACGGACTTTGAGCGAGGGCGTATAGTGGGCATGCGGGAGGCCGGGTGGACGTACCGCCGAATTGCTCAACACGTGGGGCGTGAGGTCTCCACAGTACATCGATGTTGTCGCCAGTGGTCGGCGGAAGGTGCACGTGCCCGTCGACCTGGGACCGGACCGCAGCGACGCACGGATGCACGCCAAGACCGTAGGATCCTACGCAGCGCCGTAGGGGACCGCACCGCCACTTCCCAAAAATTAGGGACACTGTTGCTCCTGGGGTATCGGCGAGGACCATTCGCAACCGTCTCCATGAAGCTGGGCTACGGTCCCGCACACCGTTAGGCCGTCTTCCGCTCACGCCCCAACATCGTGCAGCCCGCCGCCAGTGGTGTCGCGACAGGCGTGAATGGAGGGACGAATGGAGACGTGTCGTCTTCAGCGATGAGAGTCGCTTCTGCCTTGGTGCCAATGATGGTCGTATGCGTGTTTGGCGCCGTGCAGGTGAGCGCCACAATCAGGACTGCATACGACCGAGGCGCACAGGGCCAACACCCGGCATCATGGTGTGGGGAGCGATCTCCTACACTGGCCGTACACCACTGGTGATCGTCGACGGGACACTGAATAGTGCACGGTACATCCAAACCGTCATCGAACCCATCGTTCTACCATTCCTAGTCCGGCAAGGGAACTTTGTGTTCCAACAGGACAATGCACGTCCGCATGTATCCCGTGCCATCCAACGTGCTCTAGAAGGTGTAAGTCAACTACCATGGCCAGCAAGATCTCCGGATCTGTCCCCCATTGAGCATGTTTGGGACTGGATGAAGCGTCGTCTCACGCGGTCTGCACGTCCAGCACGAACGCTGGTCCAACTGAGGCGCCAGGTGGAAATGGCATGGCAAGCCGTTCCACAGGACTACATCCAGCATCTCTACGATCGTCTCCATGGGAGAATAGCAGCCTGCATTGCTGCGAAAGGTGGATATACACTGTACTAGTGCCGACATTGTGCATGCTCTGTTGCCTGTGTCTATGTGCCTGTGGTTCTATCAGTGTGATCATGTGATGTATCTGACCCCAGGAATATGTCAATAAAGTTTCCCCTTCCTGGGACAATGAATTCACGGTGTTCTTATTTCAATTTCCAGGAGTGTATTTAAGGCATCATTTTGTATATCTTCTATCATTCTTTAATTGCTGATTTGTTTATGACTATCTTCTTAGTTTCTGTGGCTAAATAAAAGACTGTCTTTTTGTCTGTTATGCGTGTTTCACATATTTTCCCGTTTTAAACTACCTAAGTGATAATTTTTGCCTGTCCTTCCTCCACATTTGTGCCGGGATAAGACTGTATCTAGTCAGTCGACCCAGTCTAGTATGTGCTATTAAGGACATTTGCGCCCACATATCACAACGTGTACCTCACGTTTTCACAAGTCTGTTCTTAAAGGCGTATTTACTAACTGCACACAGGAAACGACTGAGTCAGCTACTACCATCAGCAAACGACTTAGTCGAAAACTATAAGCCTAAAAGCGATATTTTCAAATTTACCACTGGACTGGTGACGATGATGAAATTCCAAGTAGAACAGTTTTTATAACAATTTTAATTATCTGCACAATTTGTGTAAGGTGCTATGTTCACCATAGATGTTGAAAATGACATCAGTTCCTACGTAGGCATAAAATCGTAGCACAAAGTTCTGTCTTAAACATTCTAACAGCACTGGTTTTGTTCGAACTGTATTACGGGCAGCGAAAACAGAAAAAGACATTTTACGTGACTCAACAAGAAAAAATGAAATTGATTGAGAACAGCTGAACGGGCTGGTCACGAAACAGAACTCTTTCTTCCTTTCCGTTTTTCTGGGAATGTCTGATGCTGATGGTCCTAAGCACGATGTGCAAAATGATGTGACGCTCTACCATATTTGAACCAAATACATGTGCGAAGATCAAGTGAGGCAGTTTGCGGGACCCTTGGGACTATACAGCGTGAATCATCTAAAACTTGCACCGCAAATATTGCGGAAATGGAAACAGCTATTAATGTGCGATTTTCACAGAATGGATTAGTATCAGGGGCTCGTAATGGTAGACTGTAATAACACTTATACAGTGTATTTTTTGTGCGAACCTGCACTTTTTTAAATGTAACATTGCCTATCGACATTAAAAGACTGAACGTAGGGTAAATTAGAACGTCAGTGGTGTTTGTTGCAGGATTCTAGTGCGAGTCGTTTCCGAGATATCGTATTTTGAAAAGTTCCCACAACACCATTTGTACACCATCACAGTTTATGCTCAAAATGACCACCGGCAACGTCGATTCACGCTTCCAGTCTGGTATGAAACGACTGCTCTACACATGCTAACATATCAGCGGAAATGTCCGATCAGGATGCAGTAATATATCGTCGCATACCATCAGGTGTAGTTGGTATGTCCTTGTAGACATTTCTTTCAGCTTTCCCCACAAAATAGTATATAGACGTAAATCCAGGAAACGGGCCGTCCAAGGTACAGGTTCTATATGTACTGGTCCTATTATTTGGAAATAACTCGTGAAGATATGATGTAGTACTTCATGCACTATGGGCTGGACAGCCATCATGTTGGTACCACATGTTCCTCATAGTCTGCAGAGAAACTTCTTCTAGCATCCGTGGAATATGGTCTGTTAGGAGGCTGCGACAATTGTGCGCGTTCAGTGTTCCGTCTATGAAAAATGGACCTGTGAGCTGATGTTTCAATAACCCACATCACACGTTTACATTCCATGGACGCTGACGTTCCACATGACGAAGCCAACGGGGACTGTCAGCAGACCAATGTGCATGTTTCGGTCCTTTACCTGGCTACGATCGGTAATTGTGACTTCATCACTAAACAAGACACATGAGACATCTGAAGTATCCTCCCTTAATGCCCAAGTCCAGAAGTTAACACGATTCTTATAATCGTTGTCACGCGACTCTTAATAGAGAGAGATGTGACAGGGATGGAACCTATGTCGACGGAGAGTGCGTAAGACACATGCCTGTCTCATGCTACTTCCTCGTGAGATTGCGCGGGATCTAACGTGCGGATCAACTGCAACAGCAGCAAGAACATTAATTTTCTCCTAATCTTTAGTCACTTGTTTCCTTCTGTCACGCTGTCTAGGGGTTACACTACCACTTTCACGTAACTGGCTGATGAGGTTGATAAGTAATTGCCGAGATGGTTGTAGTGTATTGGGATATTTGTCGCATAGTCTATACAAGAACGAACTGTATTCTTCCTACACTCTCCATACACCATGAGCATGTCGGCTTTCTCTGCATTGATAAATCTTATCGTCCACTCCATGACCTAATGCTTGGACTGTCACACATTAACTAACTAGCAAGTCGCATTGCACTAAAGAAACACACAAGAACACCCAAAGCAAGCATAATTGAATGGCACAAACAAGTGTCAGTGGGAACTATGCAAAATACATCTCGTAAGCGACTCGCACTAGAATCCTGAAACAAACGCCACTGACATTCCGATTGACCCTTCTTTTAATATGTTAATGCCAATAGGCATTGTTGCATTTGAAAGAGTGTATGTTTGCAAAAAATGGTTCAAATGGCTCTGAGCACTATGGGACTTAACTTCTAAGGTCATCAGTCCCCTAGAACTTAGAACTACTTAAACCTAACTAACCTAAGGACATCACAAACATCCATGCCCGAGGAAGGATTCGAACCTGCGACCGTAGCGATCGCGCGGTTCCAGACTGTAGCGCCCAGAACCGCTCGACCACCCTGGCCGGCTGTATGTTTGCACAAATATACATTTTCTAAGTATTATTACAATCTGTTTATTTGTTAAGAATACGAGCTCCTGACTTTCAATCCTTTCTGTGAAAACCGCAGGAAAAAGCGTTCAATAACAAGTAAATTTGCTTTATCTGCGAAAATTCTTGGCTGTTGAAAACTGTCAACAGGACAATCACGAAACAGGATGTTTCCTTTCGTAGAGAATGCTCTGCTGTCCGAGGTCCTCAAATCTCATAGGTTCAGTCTGTTGGTACCTCTCTTTTACTTTCTTATATCGACTAGAAAGCTTAACCTACGTACATACAATCGATGCAGTGTGGAAGATCTATTTAGAACTAGATGATTTCGGCGTCTGTGTTATTGTCTGTTTCGTAATCGAATAAAATGTCATATGAATGACTGAGACACTGAGCTATTCTATCGATGGAAACATGGAAACTGCCAGGTCACGATGCGATGTAACGAAAATACAACTCATTGGACTAAAATTGCTCATTTAAATACGAGCTTTAAATAAGCACTTTGTGATTACCCCTAAACTGAAATTCCATTTCCGTTTCTTGTAAATCTCTAGGTTTGAGAGTATGCATTGAAGACAACACAAATGGTCAAAAGTTTGTTCGTTGAACTGTAGAGAAACAAGAGCATACAGAAGAATTCCAAGTGACCAGGACTAATAGAAATCTCCCTAATATCTCGTGGAAAAACTATTAGATAACTTCAGAAACTGATCTCTAGTGAGGATCCAAGGAACATTCTGCAATCCATGCATCTCGCTCCCGAAGGGATAGAGCAAATAAAATCAGACAAATTACAACTAATACAAAAGCGTATATAGTTTTGAGGAACTCTATTAGAGATACTTGCAGTGGTGGAGAAAGCTGGTACCTGTCTTGCCGCTGAAGGGAATTGTTCGATGTGTCACGTGATTGGAATTTCGAAAGACCCTGTAATGGCCGTCACCGTGAGTGTCTAGCGTAGGTTAGGCAATACATGCGGGCCAGATCGTGGCTGCCCGAGACACCATCTTAAGGGCTTGTACAGGCCACTGGACTTAGCAGGGCACGACTATGTCGAAAAGCACATAGGTGGTGCATCCAGATTGTCAACAGGCAGACGGTTGAGGTACTTTCGTCTGATGAAAGTCTGAATGGAGTTAAGTGCCGTAGTTTCTCACAGGAATCGACTATCTGACACGTGCGCCCGTTTGCTCTCCTATAGCACGCCGCAGACGTTTCTTTACCTTCAGCAGAACAATGCAGTCCCGAAACGCTCCAAATTATCTCAGAGCGGTATGAGGATCACTCTGCAGACCTGAGAACGCTTGCGTGTTCCCCAAGGTAACACTGTGCGCGGTGTCGCGGTGGTGAGCACCTTGGACGCGAGGTCGTAAGGACGACGTTTCAAATCCCCCTCTGCCCATCCAGAATTAGGTTTTCCTTGGGTTCAAAAATGCTTGAAATGGCTCTGAGAACTATGGGACTTAACATCTGAGGTCATCAGTCCCCTAGAACTTAGAACTACTTAAACCTAACTAACCTAAGGACATCACACACATCCATGCCCGAGGCAGAATTCGAACCTGCGACCGTAGCGGTCGCGCGGTTCCAGACTGAAGCGCCTAGAACCGCTCCGCTCTAAATCACTTAACGCTAATGCTGAGATGATTCCTTTGAAAAGGGCATCGCCGATTTCCTTCCCCTATCTTTAAAGACCTAGTTGTCGACCGGACGTTAAACTCTAATCTTCCTTCCTATGTTCCCAAGCTCACCCGACGTTTTTCCTACTGAGCATATCTAGGGCGAGATCTGAGCACGTTGGATCCAGCAGCATCTAATCTCTGTGAGTTGTAGGCTGCTGTTGCATGGTCACGGGTCAGGACGGCTTTCTAATGCATCTGGTTCTGTGGGAACCCTTTCACGACACGTCACCGCCGTCCCCATGTACTACACACTATGAAGTTGATTTTTCCTAATTCAATTATCCTCGCGTGTAAACAATCATTCTACCGTGCTCCATTCGTGAATGTGAATTAAAGCTACCTTAATATGCCATATAAGAAAAGTATTCTCAACCACGCATTTTACGGTGATTTTTGCGCTATAAACTGAGGCTGCAAAAGTCATGCACATAAACAGATGGCGGTAGTATCGTGCACACAAGATATAAAAGGTCACTGCATTGGTGTTGCTGTCATTTGTTCAAATGGTTCAAATGGCTCTAAGTACCATGGGACTTAACATCTGAGGTCATCAGTCCCCTAGACATAGAACTACTTAAACCTAACTAACCTAAGCACATCACACACATCTCCATGCCCGATGCAGGATTCGAACCTGCAACCGTAGTAGCAGCGCGGTTCCGACTGAAGCACCTAGAACCGCTCGGCTACAACGGCCGGCCTATCATTTGTACTTAGGTGATTTATGTGAATATGTTTCCGACGTGATTATGGCCGCACGGTAGGAATTAACAGAACTTGAACGCGCAATGTTGGTTGGAGCTACACTCATGGGACATTCCATTTCGGAAACCGTTAGAGAATTCAAAATTCCAAGGCTCACAGTGTCAAAAGTGTGCCAAGAATACTATATTTCAGGCAGTACCTCTCACGATGGACAACGCAGCGATCGATGCCTTCACTTAACGACCGAGAGCCGATGCATCTGCATAGAGTTGTCAGTGCTAACAGACAAGCAACACTGCGCGAAATAACCGCAGAAATCAATGTGGGACGTGCGACGAAAGTATCCGTTAGGACAGTGCGGCGAAATTTGGCGCATCAGTCCGGAACCTCGCTGCTGCTACGGTCGCAGGTTCGAATCCTGCCTCGGGCATGGATGTGTGTGCTGTCCTTAGGTTAGTTAGGTTTAAGTAGTTCTATGTCTAGGGGACTGATGACCTCAGATGTTAAGTCCCATAGTGCTTAGTGCCATTGTTGAAATTTGGCGTTAACGATCTATGGCAGCAGACGACCGACACGAGTGCCTCGACCATACCGTTGGACCCTAGACAACTGAAAAACCGTGGCCTGGTTAGACGGTTCCCGATTTCAATTGGTAAGAGCTGATGGTAGGGTTCGAGTGTGGTGCAGACCCCACGAAACCGTGGACCTAAATTGTCAACAAGGCACTGTGCAAGCTGGTGATGGCTCCATAATGGTGTGGGCTGTGTATACTTGGAATGGACTGGGTCTTCTGGCCCAACAACGTCCGGTTATTCATGGACTTCATTTTCCAAAGCAACGATGTCACATCACCGGGCCACAGTTGTTCGCAATTGATTTGGAGAATATTCTGGACAATTCGAGCGAGTGATTTGGCCATCCAGATCGCCCGTATGAATCCCATCGAACGTTTATGGGACACAATCGAGAGGTCAGTTGGTGCACAAAATCCTGCACCGGCAACGCTTTCGCAGTTATGGACGGCTGTAGAGGCTTCGTGGCTCAATATTTCTGCAGGGGACTTCCAATGACCAGTCAAGTCCATGCCACGTCAATTCACTGCACTACGCCGGTCAAAAGGGGGTCCAGCACGATATTAGGAGGTATCCCCTTACTTCTGTCGCCTCAGTGTATTTAAACATCGAGTTAGATATTAACAGAAATGTAGTTTATGCTCTAGCTCAGCAGGAGAGCGTGAAAAGCTGTATCACCAGAGACGTCGCCGCACATCACTAATGTGTGTGCCCGAACAAGCTGCGTACATCGTGAACGAACCGTGGGACCGCTGCGGCTGAGCGAATCGCTCTCTAGGAATTTGTTGGAGAGTCGCTTTGAATAATACAGCGCAGCGCTGCGAGGAACTGCTATATAAATTTTATTTATGCTGAATTAGAAGACGGCGGGAAGCACGTTTGGTTGATTAGAGCGGGCGCCGTGTGCGCTTGCGGCGGCCCCCAGCTGTGAGCGGCGGACCGGCTAGCCTTCGTCCGCTGCATCTCATCTGCCCTCTGCTGCAGCGATCCATACCCCTCGCTCCCACCATCTGCGCGTCACGCCTTTGCCAGCAAGTGACGTTCTTTTAATGATAACATAGTATTTACACGGCTGCCCACTGAAATTACAACACCATGGAGACGCTATGCGACGAGCTTCAATTTGCCACGAAGCGTATTATACGTTCGGATGTGCAAATGATCAGCATTTCAGGACAACCACACAAGTTACGGAAGACTAGCGGAATCTAAAGAGTAGGCCATAACTCAATTGTCAAAAATGCATTTCGCACAATACAACTAAACGAAGGAGAATAAAAATTTATTGTCAGTACAGTAATACGAGGGTGAGTCAAATGAAAACCTTAAATATTTTTTAAATATTATTTATTGCGCAGAAGTGGTACAAAGCTGTATCACTTTTCAACATAATCTCCCCCACGCTCAATGCAAGTCCTCCAGCGCTTACAAAGTGCATAAATTCCGTTAGAAAAAAATTCTTTTGGTAGTCCGCGCAACCACTCATGCACCGCGTGGCGTACCTCTTCATCAGAACGGAACTTCTTTCACATCTACATTTATACTCCGCAAGCCACCCAACAGTGTGTGGTGGAGGGCACTTTACGTGCCACCGTCATTGCCTCCCTTTCCTGTTCCAGTCGCGTATGGTTCGCGGGAAGAACGACTGCCGGAAAGCTTCCGTGCGCACTCCAATCTAATTTTACATTCGTGATCTCCTCGGGAGGTACAAGTAGGGGGAAGCAATATATTCGGTACCTCATCCAGAAACGCACCTCTCGAAACTTGGACAGCAAGCTACACCGCGATGCACAGCGCCTCTCTTGCACAGTCTGCCACTTTAGTTTGCTAAACATCTCCGTAACACTATCACGCTTACCAAATAACCCTGTGACGAAACGTGCTGTTCTTCTTTGGATCTTCTCTATATCCTCTGTCAACCCGACCTGGTACAGATCTCACACTGATGAGAAATACTCAAGTATAGGTCGAACGAGTGTATTGTAAGCCACCTCCTTTGTTGATGGACTACATTTTCTAAGGACTCTCCCAATGAATCACAACCTGGCACCCGCCATACCAACAATTAATTTTATATGGTCATTACACTTCAAATCGTTCCGTAAGCATACTCCCAGCTATTTTACAGAAGTAACTGCTACCAGTGTTTGTTCTGCTATCATATAATCATACAATAAGGAACCTTGTTTCTATGTATTCGCAATACATTACATTTGTCTATGTTAATGGTCAGTTGCCATTCCCTGCACCAAGTGCCTATCCGCTTCAGATCTTCCTGCATTTCGCTGCCAATTTTCTAATGCTGCAACTTCTCTGTATACTGCAGTGTCATCCGCGAAAAGCCGCGTGGAACTTCCGACACTATCTACTAGGTCCTACCATTGCGTCTTTGAGTGGTCCAAACATATGGGAATCACTTGGGGCAAGGGCTGGTGAGTATGGTGGATGAGGTAGACACTCAAAATGCAGGTCTGTGATTGTTGCAGTGTAGGGCTTTGCATTGTCATGTTGCAAAAGGACACCTGCTGACAGCAATCCACGTCACTTTGATTTGATTGCAGGCCGCAGATGATTTTTTGGAGATCTGTGTATGATGCACTGGTGACAGTGGTCCCTCTAGGCATGTAATGCTCCAAAATGACGCCTTTTTCGTTCCAAAAGAGAGTATAACCTTCCCTGCTGATGGTTCTGTTCGAAACTTCTTTGGTTTTGGTGATGGAGGAATAGCGCCATTCCTTGCTCGCTCTCCTCGTTTCCAGTTGGTGGAAGTGAACCCAGGTTTCGTCCCGAGTAACGATTCTTGCAAGGGAGCCATCACCTACTCGTTAAAAGCGACAAAGAAGTTCTTCACAAGCATCAACACGTCGTTCTCTCATTTCAGGAGTCAGCTGCCGTGGCACCCATCTAGCAGACACTCTGTGAAACTGGAGCACATCGTGCACAATGTGGTGTGCTGACCCATGACTAATCTGCAAACATACTGCAATGTCATTCAGTGTCACTCGGCGGTTTTCCTTCACTATGGCTTCAACTGCTGCAATGTTGTGTGGAGTCACAACTCGTTGTGCCTGACCTGGACGAGGAGCATCTTCCACTGAAGTCACACCATTTGCGATCTTCTTCCCCATTCGTAGACATGCTGCTGTGACAAACATTCATTTGTCGATGACTTTCAATAGGTTTCACACCTTCACTACGTAAAAACCGAATAACAGAACGCTGTTCTTCCCTGGTGCATGTCGCAAGTGGGGCGGCCATCTTTATACTGCTACGGCGACGGTATGTGTGCATCTGCACTATGCTGCCACCTACAGTCCATTCTGCACGCTGTTTGTAGCACGCTTACCAACTTACAGCATAGCGGCGCGAAATTTCGATTTGTTATTACAAATTTAAGGTTTTCATTTGGCTCACCCTCGTACATGTAGATTTCAATAAACCTACGAAAGGTGCTCGAAGTAGTTTCTAATTTGATCTAAGCAAACACTGCACCTTTTCAACACTGATGTACAAATTTTGCAGCAAATCTTCCGGGATTGTAGGTTTTCATATTCTGTTTGGATGCGTTCCTTCAAATGCTCAATATCGCGGCTGTTGACGGAATAAACATCATTTTTTAGCGTACCACACACTGAAAAATCCATTGGTACGATATATAGGGACCTTGGAGGCCATTCAATAGAGCCTCCTCTGCCATTCATTAATCAAAGTTTTTATTTAGTAAGTCTCTCACAATAACTCCATAATGTGGGTTACTCCTTTTTTTGCCATAACAGCTGCTCCTCAAGCGGCTGCAGATGTTCATAAAGTGGACTATTTTCCAGTTGTTACAACACATCTTGAAGCATATCTATGGAATATATAGAACTGACAGCACCGTTAATAAAATAAGACCCAGGTAGCCCATACACTCACGACAGCCACATTGGCATTCGTAGAATCCAGTAAACACAGTTGTCTCTCTTCACTCTACCATTCACTTTAGAAGTCGCTTCACCGCTCCAAAGAATGCCTTTATAAAACTTTGGATCGACTTATTGTCGGACTGTGTATGGCTTGCAGAATTCCATACGCCTGTAAGGATTATCTTCGTTTAGGCCTTGAACTAAAGCAGGACAATATGGTCTCAATTTCAGCTTTTTCGCAACCCTTCGTAGCCTTGTTCTTGCTATTCCATACTCCTTGGACTGTTTTCTTTGAGATTTAATCGGCGATTGCACAAAACAACGATGGAAGCACTGCTACCTACCCAGTCTCTTCAAATCTTAAACCTAATCTGTGAATACCTTGTCGGGAATGAGACTGGATGTTTGGCAAACCATTCGCAAACTAATCACAAAAATCACTGTAACTTTTGTCGTGTCTCCATCATGCCTGCAAAACAAATACATGCTGCCCTGTAGTTAACTCTCTCTTCATTGTTTCTCAGCTAACAGAAAACGTAACCTCAAACTGCTAGTGTCAGTTGACTTATGGGCCCCACTTACCAGTCAGGTTCACAACTGATTACCACTACGCTAAGCAAGAAAAAGTCTAAGGATTGCTAGTGACAACTGGCTTATGGTCTGTCTACTACGATATAAAGACAAGTTCTTGTTTCTCAATAATCTCGAAAGCTTCTTAACGGATTTACTTCAGATTTTTACCCGATACTCTAACAAACGATCGGAAGGCCAGCGGCTACATATTTTTTAAAAATATGTGTCGCATATACACACATATACAACGTGCAAAGAGAAAACGTTGTTAGCAAAGTTATCGACCGAGTTACTTCAGATATTTATACAATGCTCTAATAAACGTTCAGACGAACATCATATATATACGAAGGGGAAACGTAGAAAATACCACGGAATGTCCTTAACCTACATACTGGAAATTTTTACATGGTACTTTAATAAATATTCAGACAGATATAAGTTAAATATATTTTAAACAACAATGTACAGGTTTTTTTGTTAAAACAGAATGAGGGAAAGAAATTGCTGTGCAGTGTCGTGCTGTTAAAATGTGCAGATTCGTTTTCTTCCTTGCAGTCAGTTTTAACTACAATAACGGGGCAATTAAACTATCAGAAAAATTGTTTCCCCCACAATATTCTTTCTCCTTGTATATAATTTTATACAATAATTGTATACACAGGTATGTGCTGTTTTGTTTTCTTCGTTGCGGTCGGTTTTCACATACGACAGGAAAGTTGTATTTATGGCTTATCAGCTTACGATTAGAACGCTAATATGCAATCTGAATCATCCGAACTTCATAGTCCAACCCACCTGGGATTGAAACTATGCGAGATTCTGTCAATGAAGCTACTGTCCTCACAGATCGAGCAGCAAGAGAGGTCTCTCTTACCCTTTATAACAATGACCACGACCGATTTAGCCATTCATTTTAAACGATTTTATATCGCAATCAACGATTCGTTGGCAATGACAATAAACAAGGCTTAAGAGCAGATAGAGGCGGAAGAGGATACGGATAGAAAGGGGCGAGAAAATTGATATAGAGAGGGGGAAGGAGGAGAATGACAGAGAGAGGCGAGAGGAGGAGGTGGAGCGAGATATGTGGAGGAGGTGAGAAGGTGGTGGACAGATGGAGGGGAGGAAGAAGAGATGGACAAAGAGAGTGGGGAAGAGGAGGTGGAGAAAGAGGGTAGGGAAGAGGAGATGAAGAGAGGTGGGGGAGAAGGAGGCTAGGGCGTATATCCAATTCCCATACATATTTAGCAATTGCGAAGCAAAGCCGGGGTCTTTATATAAGGAAATAATACTCAAGGGATTTCTCTTTCAGAAATTGCACTTTATTGTTGACTGTTCGTGAGAAGACGCCTCGTGTACTAAGGTGAAAAAGTCTGGGGCTGTACGCCACGGTTGATAGTCTCAAAATTCCATAACTGTATTTCTGTTTCCAAAGTCGGAATGACATACAGGGTGGCGCACGAAATGTGTTACCATTTTGTTTTTGAATATAAACTTTATTGTCAATACCATCTGAAAGGAACATACACTACAATGAAGAGCTGTCCATGGAGATTTGTTCTAACTCAGTACATGCTCAATATGTCCACCATTTCGTTTCCTAACTTCCTTCAAACGAACACTGAAGTTAGTGATTACCCTGCGACACATGCCTTCCGTAATTTCACTGCAAGCTTGTAGAATAAGTCTTCTGAGCTCTATTAAATTACACAGCTTCTTGCTGCTGCCTTGCCCTTCAACACGCAGTGGTTCATGCAAGATGGAGCAAGTCCACATACTGCAAACACTGTGCTAGAGTTTTTACACGAGCATTTCGACATGCGAATCATTTCACTCAGGTTTCCAGGTCGCTTCAATGACGGACAAAATTGGCACCCCAATAGTCCAGACCTCAATCAAATGGTTCAAATGGCTCTGAGCACTATGGGACTTAACTACTGTGGTCATCAGTCCCCTAGAACTTAGAACTACTTAAACCTAACTAACCTAAGGACATCACACACATCCATGCCCGAGGCAGGATTCGAACCTGTGACCGTAGCAGTCGCGCGGTTCCGGACTGCGCGCCTAGAACCGCTAGACCACCGCGGCCGGCAGACCTCAATCCATGAGACTTTTTTCTTTGGGGGTACCTAAAGGAAAAAATTCTACCGAAAAGTCCACGTGATTTAATGGAGCTCAGAAGACTTATTCTTCAAGCTTGCAGTGAAATTACGGAAGACATGTGCCGTAGGGTAATCACTAACTTCAGTGTTCGTTTGAAGGAAATTGGGAAACGAAATGGAGGACATATTGAGCATGTGCTGAGTTAGAACAAATCTCCATGGACGGCTCTTCATTGTAGTATATGTTCCTTTCAGATTGTATTGACAATAAAGTTTATTTTCAAAAACAAAATGGTAACACATTTCGTGCGGCACCCTGTATATGGACATTTATATGTTAGTGAAACTAGTATTAAACCATATTTGTCTTTCAGAACCAAATACTTCTGAATTTTAAGTTCAGTTCGAGCTACACTAAACTGAATGAGAAGTGCTGTGCGCACACGTACCAAGAAAACACCACCCTGACATATAGCACCGAGATAATGAAACCAAAACCTTTGTTGAATATTCTGCATAAATCTCAGATTAATTTTAAACAGTTCCCCGGAAAAGGGCACCCTTCTTCCGGAAAAGGCCTCAGTAGCAATCCCTAGGTACTTAGTTAAATTGTCCGCAGCTAGTGGTCGCGCGGTAGCATTCTCGCTTCCCGCGCCCGGGTTCCCGGGTTCGATTCCCGGCGGGGTCAGGGATTTTCTCTGCCTCGTGATGACTGGCTGTTGTGTGATGTCCTTAGGTTAGTTGGGTTTAAGTAGTTCTAAGTTCTAGGGGACTGATGACCATAGATGTTAAGTCCCATACTGCTCAGAGCCATTTGAACCATTTTTGAACTTAGTTAAATTGACAGCCTTACGATTTGTGTGATTTATTGTGTAAACGAAATTTAACAGATTTCTTTAAGTACTTATTGGATGACCTCACACTTATCGTTATTTGGAGTTTATAGCTTGAACACAATATTCAAGAACAACAATAGCACATTCTGGAATGTTAAGTTACTAAAGAGCGACCGGCGTTACAGGTAGCGCAGGAGCTGCTTTCAAATGAGTATGAATGTTGCGTGTTCATAGGATCACTTTTCCTAATTTAAGAAATAAGTTGTAAGAAATAAGTTGGGAAAGTGCTGAGCTACCTGGCCGTAATAGCGATTATTTGGCTGCTTTGCGAGGGAATGAGCGGAACGCGGGCCGGCAGCCGCGGCGCACAGATTGCGTGATCGATAGCTGGCTGGCCCGTTTGTTTCTTCCATTTGCGGCTTCGTCCGCCGGCGCCCGCTGTCGCGCCATTACCAGACCCGCCTTGATGATCGTTTTTACTCACCATTTCGCTTCTTACCTCACCCGACTATTTCTGAAAATATTTCTCGACACTGCAGAATAATTTTGAAATTAAGAACAGCTCAGACGCAAAGGAAATGTTATTTGGTTTCGTTATATAACTCCGGAAAAAAAACTGTAACAGCCGCTCATGAAAAGGAAGATATGACGCAAACATTCCTTTGAGATTGTTGAAACGGATTGTAAGTTCAGTTGGTTTAGATTGGGGAAAGAAGTCGGCAGTGAATATTATTATTATTATTTACCTTTGGGCCCTACGGGGCCACACAATGTACAACATGGGGGCATTTCCAGAATTTTATTTTAGCTTATCTTTGTGCCCATATTACTTTCATTCTTTCAGTATGGGCTCTTTTTCCGTTCGTCAGACCAAGTTTCTTCGTTCCTCTTGGGTTTTTCTGTCGCGGCAAATCCCCAGTCGAGTATTTTCTGACAAAATATTCTCCCGTCTTGTACATCAAGTTGTATTTCAGGTCTTCATTGACTGCACCTATCCATTTCTATTGTTTCAGTTTTTGCTTTACTGCGAGTTTCGTAGAACTCTGCAGCCTGTCTAGTAAATCTTGTTCGTTCCACTCTTTTAATATGCCCGCAGAATTTTAGTCTGCTTATTTATACTTTACAGTTTCTTTACTTTTTATTTACCTTACAATTTCTTTATTTCTTTTTAGTCTGTACGTTCCTTCTTCAGTACAATTGACTTAAAATTTTCCTGCTTACTTGTCGTCCTCTCTCTTAGATTTCTTAGATGTTTCTCTTTCTGTTTAAAATGATTGTCTCGGCTCCATAAAAACACTCCGGTTTGATCACTATGTTGTGTGTTTTGAGATTTGTTATAGATGCCCTTTGTAAGCCGGAAAGCTGCATCCATTTTGTGTCAACGACTTTCGTAACTAATGCGACAAGTCAGAATGTGTTCCAAATTGACCTTGCCGTACTCAACGGATCACCCTCTCGGACAAATTATATCAAATGGTTGTAGTGTCAGCTGTTGCTGCTGAAAAAAATTCATTCACCGTATTTTTTTTATCACACGTCGTATATTCCAGACATGCTTCCTGAATGGTTTCGTCTAAATACTTGAACTGGGAAACTCTCTCGATTTCCGCATATTTTGTTTTTAGAATTTCGGGTGCTAGGTTGTTGCTGTACAGATATTTTGTGTTTTCAAACGATAATAATAATAATAATAATAATAATAATAATAATGGCGTGTGCCTAGGGGCTCCCGTCGGGTAGACAGGTATTCGGAGCCCTACGATAAACGGTTTAAACAAAAAGACAGTAGAAGCTTCCGAAATCTGGTGCTACAGAAGAATGGTTCAAATGGCTCTGAGCACTATGGGACTTAACATCTGAGGTCATCAGTCCCCTAGAACTTAGAACTACTTAAACCTAACTAACCTAAGGACATCACACACAACCATGCCCGAGGCAGGATTCGAACCTGCGACCGTAGCAGTCACGCTGTTCCGGACTGAAGCGCCTAGAACCGCTACAGAAGAATGTTGAAGATAAGGTGGATAGATCACGTAACTAATGAGGAGGTATGGAACAGAACTGAGAAGACAAAAATTTTGTGGCACAACTTGACCAAAACAAGGGATCGGTTGATGGGATACATTCTGAGACATCAGGGGATCACTAATTTTAGTATTGGAGTGAAGTGTGTGGGAGTGGGGGAGGAGTAAAAATCGTAGAGGCATACCAAGACATGAATACAGTAAGCAGATTCAGAAGGATGTAGATTGCAGTAGTTACTCAGAGATGAAGAAGCTTGCACAGGATATGGTAGCATGGAGAGCTGCATCAAACCAGTCTTCGGACTGAAGCACACACAACAGCTCTTTCTCTTGTTTCTTTAAGAATTTCTCTTTGTTTTTGAGCTGTTTGAATGTCCTGACATAGGATTTCTTGGTCATCTGCAAAAGCTGTCCTTATACTAGTTCTTCTTAATTTGATTGCTTCGTCAAATTTCAAGCTCGAATCTTTCCGTCACTCTTGGATAACCCTTTATAAGATACAGCTGAAAAGCAATGGAGAGAGTCCATCATCTTGTCTCACTCCTCTTATAATTTCAAAGCTTTCCGGATTTTCTCCTCTAAATTTTAAGTGAGATTTTGTAGCATGTAGATTTTCACTAATAAATGCAGAGGTTTTGGGTGCCAGATCATGTTTTTCAGAATTTAGGAAAGAGACTTACAGAACACCGATTCATAAGCTTTTCTATAATCTAAAAAGGTACAAACTGATTTCTTGATGCAAATTTTTTGAAGCCTCAGAATTAGTGTCAGAACTAAATTTTTTCTGGAAAAGATCTGTTTGGTCTGAAACCTGCTTGATACTCCCCAGTCTTGCATTCAATATATATATATATATTTTTTTTTTTCGCTCGGTCCAGGAGACACTGAAGTAGAATTTTATATGGAGCAGGAGGAAGAGATGTCCCTCTAAAATTATTAATGTCCATTCTCAACCAATTTTTGTGTATTGGATGTGTCAATGGAGTTTCCCAGTCATCAGGACTTTTCAAAGTTTGCCAAATGTTTTGCATGATCAATGTAATTTCTTTCATGGCTTTTGGGCCAGCTGATTTCTGGGGTCGGCAACAGTTCCGTCTTCGCCAGATTCTTTGTTAACCTTACAATCTGTTTAGCGATTTCCTCTTCATTTGGTTTTCAGCAGAATTTTTGGTGGAAGTCTTTATACGGGCTCAGCGCAGTTTAGAAGTATTTTTAAAATATTTGCAAATTTCTCTGTAGTTTTCTTGGTTGTTAAGTGTCAGCTTTCCCTTCTCCTTCTTGAAGGAGCGTGTCTGAGGCGGGTATCCGTTTAACATTGTTTTAAATGTTTTATAAACTGTCCTTCTGTTTTTTAAGTCTTATTTAATTTCAAGGAGTTTACTGTCCTCATATTGTCTTTCCGGCTGTCTCATTAATCTTGAAGCTTCTTTTCTAGCTATCAATAACATATCATGTGCAGTTTCTGACTCATTACTACTCCGTGTTCTGAATGCCTCGTGTCGAGATTTTACTGCTTGTTCACAATCTTCGTTCAATGAAGGATGTTTTTTCCGCCCTTGTGAAGGAATTTGATCTTGGGTAGTTTGATGAGTTTGCATTTGAGTTGTTCCTAATGTTGTGCTCGTACTTTGTCGAGTTCGTTTGCTAATAGCAGTGCTTACATTTTATTCGTATCAAATTTACGAATTACTGCAATCCTTCTGTTGAATTTTGGGGGCTAAGAGTTTGTTTCACTCGGATTAGGTGGTGGTCTCTGTCAATATTTTTTCATTTGCATACTTGAACATTTAAAATCTGCTTTTGATATGGATTCGAGATTGCGATATGAGCAATTTGGAATACACCTGTATTCTTGCTGCATAGCTGCCATGTTTTCCGTTTTGAGGCTTTTTTCTTAAAATGGGTTGACATAACTTTGAAGCTGATATTTCTATACAGTTCTACCAGTCTCTTTCCATTTTGTTTGTCCATCAATGTTGATTGTGCCAAACAAATTTTTTGTTTGGCTTTAAGTTGGCCAGAAAACACCGATTTCCTTAGATTTGGGATATAACGTCTCAGCCAAGTGTCCCCAGAACCCGATAGACTAGTTCTGTCGCTCATAGCCGAGAATTTTTTTCTCCTGGGACAATTTTGTGTTTACTTAAACGCTCCATTGTTGTACTTAATATTACAGAATTACAGTTTTTTAAAAAAAAAAACACTGTTGTTAAAACTGGAGGGGTTGGTTCGAGAATTTTAAGTTACGGTCGTATGTTTGGTGAACAAACGTTCACCACATTGCCGTTTAGTGAAAATCAGACGTAAAATGGATTTTTTTAAGCGCAATCCCTCTTTTGCTAATTTCGCCATACCGAGATCTAATTTTGCGGCCTTCACTACCGTTGAGGTCTTCGCTGTCTCCCTACGGAGGGGTCCTCAAACGGTTCTATCACCCGGGCCTGTTTCATCACCTGCACGATGACGCCACGGGCATGGGACCTTTTATGTGGAGTTATTATCATTATTATTATTATTACTAACAATAGTAGTATCGTCATGTTGAGACTTTTCCCAGTACTAATTGTCATTAACATTAGCATACCTCAGCGTTCGCCTTGCGCTTCAATCTAAGTACATAAAAATTGTAAAGATATAACTGCACAATCATATTTCAGTGAAATAGCTACAACACAAACAAATGTTATATTTAAGTAAAACGTTTGAAACTTTAGAGGCTGGTATGAGAAAGCAGACTCTCCACAGATGAAATCTTCTCATGTTATCAACGTAGTAACAGCGTCGTTTTGGAGAAACTTCGCCTGATGATTACGACTAGAAAGCGTGTCGAAACGTTGCTTCAAGAGACAACATTACTCGGCTTGTACCACGAGGAAATTTCACCCTGAAAGGATTGCACTCTACAAAGAACAAATTGACATACACACTAGTTCATATAATCAAATTATTTTTCGATATTAACACAGTAACTAATGTAATAGATTTCATATTGTACTGTTTGAGAACTGAGCGTCTCGCTTGTTGGAGAACTGTTTCGTTCCAACTACATGCTTGCTACATGAGAACGACAGAAGATTTAAGCTTCCCACTACTACATTATAACAGTCAAAGAATGTCATTTCCTTCCTGTTAATTCTATAGAGGTGTGATAGGAAGCACCTATAACCAAATGTCATTATGCAAATCGTAGAGATGGTTCGTATTGAAGAGTTACAATCTTTAAACCAAATAGTACATCTCTCCAGTAATGCCTTCCCCTAATGTGTTTTCAAGTGTTCCTTTCTTCTTGTTAACTACGTGCAATTACTGGCAATTACTGATGTTTTGCAGGTACAAAATTCATTACATGAAATGTAAAAATTGAAGCATAACCCATTTATAAATGTCTTATTTGCCAAGTGTTCCATCTCCTCATTATCAATTATTCATCAGCGAATTCCATCCGAAACAAAATCTAGTTCAAATGATTCAAATGGCTCTGAGCACTATGGGACTTAACATCTGTGGTCATCAGTCCCCTAGAACGTAGAACTACTTAAACCTAACTAACCTAAGGACATCACACACATCCATGCCCGAGGCAGGATTCCAACCTGCGACCGTAGCAGTCGCGCGGTTCCGGACTGAGTGCCTAGAACCGCTAGACAAAGTCTAGTATTTTAGTGCAGCTGCTACCTCCTATAACCTCATGCATTATTTTTTGTAATTAATTAGGTCTTTTTCTTGCTCCAGCTTTCGTGGCCTCAAAAGCTTTAACTACAGACATCGAGTATGACTCGAAAAAAATATTTTTAAGAATAAATTTAATGAAACAAAAGAAAAGAAAATTAAGATTTAATGCCCCGTCAACTAAAGGTCATTAGACACGGATCTCAAGCTCAGACCGGACAAGGATGGCACTGAAGGTCAACTGTGACTTGTTCAGAGGAACCATCTCGGGAATTGTCTTAAACGATTTAGGAAAACCATGAAAAATCTAAATCACGACCGGCAGACGAGGATAAGAACTCAATTTCTAACGAATGCGAATCTGGTACCTTACATGGCACTAGTGACTCAGTCGGTACTACGTAGCACTCCGTATTCCCAGTCTCGCATTTCGCAAAAGTAAACAACAACTGCAAACAATAGTTACTCCTGTGTAGAAACTTCTCCGAGTTTAACGAGTTATTATGGAATAAGTAATGTGTTATGCTGGTAAGAAGCTCGGGGTAACAGTGCACTCCCCTTTTTTATCTCCTTAATATTATCTTGACAACGTGGTCGCTAGGAACAGAAACAGTCGCTGTGGGTACGAACGCCTGGGGAAAAAAAAAACGCTATTACTTGTTCATCAGTCGTTTAACCTGTGTTTTAAGTACATTAGAAGTAGAGTGTGAATTCAGGATCACGTCGACCTCAGGAAGAGATAGGAACCGTCTCCATTTGTAAGGGCTGTGACATCGTTGTCGTCATCACTCGTATGTGGGGAGAAAATTAGCAGATCTGATAATTTACTGTGTGGGTTATATACGACATTGAACTATTTATCTAGCTTCAATCTGGAGGCTCCATCTTTCAGTTCTAGAACACTTCTTTCTCAAAACCTCTAGACGAACAGGGTGTTGATTAATGAATCTACATTCTGCTACGTTATTTTGGATGCTGTATAAGCAGTTTCCAATTGATTACGCTGCCACGTCGGTAGAGGAGCAGTTGCTGGTGTTGAATGTACGTTATTTTGGATGCTGTGTAAGCAGTTTCCAGTTGATAACGCTGTCACGTCGCTAAAAGAGCAGCTGATGTTGGATGTACAGCGAAATACGTTTAACACATAACTGAAGGAACGGAAATATTTTTTCGTGTTAAAAAGTATTTCATGTAATACGATGCATGCGAGATAAATAACAAATAATCAGTATTTTTCATCTCATCACGATTGGATTACCTGTCACAGTTAACCCTTGGAAATATAGACTCTACAGTGTAAGTATGGATACGGCATATTATTGTTTTTTGGGGAAATATCTGATATTGTTTTATGTAGTGCATTATCCAGCACCAAATTTTAGACAAATTTCTGGATGTCTTCCATCGTTTTATTCATTTTACTGTTTAAATATGCGTCTAAGTAAGTACGTAAACATCTCATAACGTTCTGAGTGTATGTATAGCGCAGTCAGCAATTGCCGTGTTGAAGTCATTGAGAAATTCGTCCTCGGCGTGTTCGTCGATACGGTCTTTTCAGATCTGAACGACTTCCAAACGTTTTCATCTGTCATAGTTGGTGCTGTACACAGAACATCATCGCCGAATGCAGAAAATTCATCCAGTGATAGTGTAGGGCAGTCTACAGATGTAGCTACTTTCCCAACTTTTCTGTCAATGCTAGAAAAAAATAAATTTGCAGTAACTGAAGAAACTGCAAAAAGGTGGGAATTTAAGGAGATGGGACCTGGATAAACTAAAAGAACCAGAGGTTGTACAGAGATTCAGGGAGAGCATAAGGGAGCAATTGACAGGAATGGGGGAAATAAATACAGTAGAAGAAGAATGGGTAGCTTTGAGGGATGAAGTAGTGAAGGCAGCAGAGGATCAAGTAGGTAAAAAGACGAGGGCTAGTAGAAATCCTTGGGTAACAGAAGAAATATTGAATTTAATTGATGAAAGGAGAAAATATAAAAATGCAGTAAGTGAAACAGGCAAAAAGGAATACAAACGTCTCAAAAATGAGATCGACAGGAAGTGCAAAATGGCTAAGCAGGGATGGCTAGAGGACAAATGTAAGGATGAAGAGGCCTATCTCACTAGGGGTAAGATAGATACCGCCTACAGGAAAATTAAAGAGACCTTTGGAGATAAGAGAACGACTTGTATGAATATCAAGAGCTCAGATGGAAACCCAGTTCTAAGCAAAGAAGGGAAAGCAGAAAGGTGGAGGGAGTATATAGAGGATCTACACAAGGGCGATGTACTTGAGGATAATATTATGGAAATGGAAGAGGATGTAGATGAAGATGAAATGGGAGATATGGTACTGCGTGAAGAGTTTGGCAGAGCACTGAAAGACCTGAGTCGAAACAAGGCCCCCGGAGTAGACAATATTCCATTGGAACTACTGACGGCCGTGGGAGAGCCAGTCCTGACAAAACTCTACCATCTGGTGAGCAAGATGTATGAAACAGGCGAAATACCCTCAGACTTCAAGAAGAATATAATAATTCCAATCCCAAAGAAAGCAGGTGTTGACAGGTGTGAAAATTACCGAACTATCAGCTTAATAAGTCACAGCTGCAAAATACTAACACGAATTCTTTACAGACGAATGGAAAAACTAGTAGAAGCCAACCTCGGGGAAGATCAGTTTGGATTCCGTAGAAACACTGGAACACGCGAGGCAATACTGACCTTACGACTTATCTTAGAAGAAAGATTAAGGAAAGGCAAACCTACGTTTCTAGCATTTGTAGACTTAGAGAAAGCTTTTGACAATGTTGACTGGAATACTCTCTTTCAAATTCTAAAGGTGGCAGGGGTAAAATACAGGGAGCGAAAGGCTATTTACAATTTGTACAGAAACCAGATGGCAGTTATAAGAGTCGAGGGACATGAAAGGGAAGCAGTGGTTGGGAAGGGAGTAAGACAGGGTTGTAGCCTCTCCCCGATGTTGTTCAATCTGTATATTGAGCAAGCAGTAAAGGAAACAAAAGAAAAATTCGGAGTAGGTATTAAAATTCATGGAGAAGAAATAAAAACTTTGAGGTTCGCCGATGACATTGTAATTCTGTCAGAGACAGCAAAGGACTTGGAAGAGCAGTTGAATGGAATGGACAGTGTCTTGAAAGGAGGATATAAGATGAACATCAACAAAAGCAAAACAATGATAATGGAATGTAGTCGAATTAAGTCGGGTGATGCTGAGGGAATTAGATTAGGAAATGAGGCACTTAAAGTAGTAAAGGAGTTTTGCTATTTGGGGAGCAAAATAACTGATGATGGTCGAAGTAGAGAGGATATAAAATGTAGGCTGGCAATGGTAAGGAAAGCGTTTCTGAAGAAGAGAAATTTGTTAACATCCAGTATTGATTTAAGTGTCAGGAAGTCATTTCTGAAAGTATTCGTATGGAGTGTAGCCATGTATGGAAGTGAAACATGGACGATAAATAGTTTGGACAAGAAGAGAATAGAAGCTTTCGAAATGTGGTGCTACAGAAGAATGCTGAAGATTAGATGGGTAGATCACATAACTAATGAGGAAGTATTGAATAGGATTGGGGAGAAGAGAAGTTTGTGGCACAACTTGACCAGAAGAAGGGATCGGTTGGTAGGACATGTTCTGAGGCATCAAGGGATCACCAATTTAGTATTGGAGGGCAGCGTGGAGGGTAAAAATCGTAGAGGGAGACCAAGAGATGAATACACTAAGCAGATTCAGAAGGATGTAGGTTGCAGTAGGTACTGGGAGATGAAAAAGCTTGCACAGGATAGAGTAGCATGGAGAGCTGCATCAAACCAGTCTCAGGACTGAAGACCACAACAACAACATATTTAAAAACAAAAAGTACCAATGGTTTTGACACAAAATTATTGATTTCGACACTTCACAGACTTCAACAGAATCGTCGCCCAAACTGAAGCGTTTTGACGATGTCACTACTGAAAGATGAGGGCTGACATAGCAAGTGTATCAACCATTGTCCACCCTCCGCCTTTATGACGGCTTGAAGTCTACTGGGGACACGTTGGATATGGTGTCTGAATGTATATGGAGGATGGCAGCCCATTCTTCCTCATGAGCCGAACCCAGAGTGTAGTGATGTTGGATGGTGGGGCTGGAGCAAAGTCAACATTCTAACTCATCCCAAAGGTGTTCCATTGGGTTCAGATTGAGACTCTGGGCAGGTCACTCCATTTGAGAAATGTTATTGTCCACAGAGCATTCCCACACACATGCTGCTTTGTGACAGGGTGCATTGTCCTGTTGATAGAAACAAGCTTCGTCTCCGAATAGTTCTACTGTACGCAGTAAACAATACTGTAAAATGTGTTCATATTCTTCCCCTTTGAGCGTTTTCTGAAGTACAAAAAGGGGACAACACCCTAACCACAGAAACATCCCCATTCTGTAACACCACCTACTCCGTACTTCACAGTTGGCACAACACATGAAGGCAGGTAAAGTTATACAGGCCCTCGACAAACCGAAATCCTTCCATCGGAATTCCACAGGGTATAGAGCGATCCATCACACTAAATCACTCGTTTCTAGTCACCCACTGTCCATTGTCGTCGCTCTTTACACCGCCTCAAGCGTCGCTTACCACTGACTTCAGAAACGTGTGGTTTATGGTGAGCTGCTCGAAACTGTACCCCGTTTTCTAAACTCCAGACGCACAGTCATTGTGCTAGCTGGACTTCTGGTAGCACTTTGGAGGAACTCACGAGTGATTCCTTTTTTTTGCAACCACCTTCCGCAATGCTCAACGGTCCCTGTCCGTCAATGCACGAGTTCTTCCGGGTGTTGTTTTAGCAGTGTTCCAATCTCCGCCTTTCGACCATACAATCACATCAGCAACAACCGGCTTGGGCATCCTTAGAAGGGTTCAAATGTTCCTGAAAGATCTGTTACTCACGTGACATCCAATGAGTAGTCCACGATCGATGTCACTGAGCTCTTCCTACCGACCCATCCTGACAACACAGTACTCTCCGCCTCCTTTTATTTGGTCAAGACAGCAGAATTATTTCGTACTAACCAGTTCTAGACTTGAAAATTTTCCACTGTATTTCCGAGCGGTACAGGAGAAAAGAAAAGATATCTGTATGGTGCGAAAATAGGAAATTGACCCTCAATAACGGAAAGTGTGACGTCATCCACATGACTGCTGAAAGGTATCCGTTAAACTTCGGTTACACGATAAATCAGTCAAATCTAAAAGCCGTAAATTCAACTAAATACCTAGGAATTACAATTACGAACTACTTAAATTGGAAAGAACGGCCTTGCCGCAGTGGATACACCGGTTCCTGTCAGATCACCGAAGTTAAGCGATGTCGGGCGTGGTCGGCACTTGCATGGTTGACCATCCGGGCCGCCATGCCCTGCTGGAATTTTTCGGGGTGCACTCAGCCTCGTGATGCCAATTGAGGAGCTACTCGACCGAATAGTAGCGGCTCCGGTCAACGAAAACCATCATAACGGCCGGTAGAACGGTGTGCTGATCCCACGCCCCTCCTAACCGCATCCTCGGCTGAGGATGACACGGCGGTCTGATGGTACCGATGGGCCACTTGTGGTCTGTAGATGGCATGAGTTGAGTTAAATTGGAAAGAACATATAGAAAATGTTGCGGGGAAGGCAAATCAAAGAGTGCGTTTTATTGGCAGGACACTTAGAAAATGTAACAGATCTACTAAAGAGACTGCGTACACTACGCTTGTCCGTCCTCTTTTAGAATACTGCTGCGCGGTGTGGGATGCATACGAGATAGGATTGACGGAGTACATCGAAAAAGTTCAAAGAAGGGCAGCACGTTTTGTATTATCGCGAAATAGAGGAGGGAGTGTCACTGAAATGATACAGGATTAGGGGTGAACAACATTAGAACAAAGGCGTTTTTCGTTGCGGTTGAATCTTTTCACGAAACTTCAATCACCAAATTTCTCCTCCGAACGCGAAAATATTTTATTGTCGCTGACCTGCATAGGTAGAAACGATCACCATAATAAAACAAATGCAATCACAGTTCGCACGGAAGGATATAGATGTTCGTTTTTTTCCGCGAGGTATACGAGATTGGAATACTAGAGAATTATTATGAGGGTAGTTCGATGAACCCTCTGCCAGGCGCTTAAATATGATTTGCAAAGTATCCATGTAGATGTAGATGTAGACCATGGCCGGCCGGAGTGGCCGAGCGGTTAAAGGCGCTACAGTCTGGAACCGCACGACCGCGACGGTCGCAGGTTCGAATCCTGCCTCGGGCATGGATGTGTGTGATGTCTTTAGGCTAGTTAGGTTTAAGTAGTTCTAAGTTCTAGGGAGAAGAGAAATTTGTTAACATCCAGTATTGATTTAAGTGTCAGGAAGTCATTTCTGAAAGTATTCGTATGGAGTGTAGCCATGTATGGAAGTGAAACATGGACGATAAATAGTTTAGACAAGAAGAGAATAGAAGCTTTCGAAATGTGGTGCTACAGAAGAATGCTGAAGATTAGATGGGTAGATCATGTAACTAATGAGGAAGTATTGAATAGGATTGGGGAGAAGAGAAGTTTGTGGCACAACTTGACCAGAAGAAGGGATCGGTTGGTAGGGCATGTTCTGAGGCATCAAGGGATCACCAATTTAGTATTGGAGGGCAGCGTGGAGGGTAAAAATCGTAGAGGGAGACCACGAGATGAATACACTAAGCAGATTCAGAAGGATGTAGGTTGCAGTAGGTACTGGGAGATGAAAAAGCTTGCACAGGATAGAGTAGCATGGAGAGCTGCATCAAACCAGTCTCAGGACTGAAGACCACAACAACAACAACAACAAGTTCTAGGGGACTTATGACCACAGCAGTTGAGTCCCATAGTGCTCAGAGCCATTTGAACCATTTTTTTGTAGACCATGCGGCGGAGGGACAAACTCTGATGGAACTTATAATTTTGCTCTGTTACTGCGTACCTTTTCAAACCTTCTGACTAGTAAAATCCTCTCCTTCCCGTAGGGGTGTCTGACGTGAAATGTGAAACTTTCCCGGAGTACTGAATACATAATGATAATGTCAAGATTCAGAGTAGAGAGTAGATTTAATGTCACGTCGACGAAGACTTTATTATACAAAGAGTACAAGTTCAGAATACGCACAGATGGGGAAGGAATTTGGCTGCGTCCGTTTTTAAAGGAACCACTCTGGCATTCGTTTTAATCAATTTAAATAAAACTGGAAAGCCTAAATATGGTTTGACAGCTGAGGATTTGAACCCCTCTTCTCCCGAATGCGATTCAGTGTCGTATCAACTCAAGCGATGTAAGTGAAATTTAGGAGCAGGAACTTGCAGTTAATATCTTTTAGTAAATGTCGTCAAGAAAAGCTTGAAATGTTAAATAGAGTGTGTAATTACAAGAATGCTACAAGTTGTCTGTTCGTTGTCCTGACGGATCTGAGTTACCCGAGCAATGAAATGTGGTGCAAACTGCTGACTCAAAAGTGGTAATTATCTCAGATAACCTATACTTATTGTTGAAGCCCGTATGCGCACGGCTGCATATTTCTGTTTGTATGTGAAGGCCAATCTCAGGAACTACTGCAGGAATTTTGATACGGTTTTCACTGACAGACAGACCGATTCTCGAGGAAGCTTTGTGTATGTAATTTATTACTACTATGCCAGACAAGTCATACAATGAAGGACTGTACAACGGAAATGTACTTGAAGGCAATTTTGTAGAAAGAGAGGAAGACGTTAGATAAAGATTAGGTAAGAGATATCATAGCGCAAGAAGAACGTAACACAGCACTGAAAAACCTAAGTCGAAACACGGCCCCCGGAGTAGACGATATTCCCTCAGAACTACTAATAGCCTTAGGAGAGCCAAACAGAACAAATCTATTCCACTTAGTACGCAAGATGTATGAGGCATGCGAAATACCCTCACACTTCAAGAAGAATGTACTAACTCCAGTTCCAAAGCAAGCAGCTGCTGACCGATATGAATATTATCGAACTATAAGTTTAATGAGTCATGGTTGCAAAATACTAAGGCGAATTTCCTACAGAATAATGGAAAAACTGGTAGAAGCCGACCTCGGGGAAGATCAATTTGGGTTCCGGAGAAACGTAGGAACACGTAAGGCAACACCCACCGTGCGACTCAGCTTAGAAAACAGATACAGGAAAGGAAAAGAGACGTTTATAGCTTTTGCACATTTAGATAAAACTTTTGACAATGTCGCCCGGAATTCTCTTTAAATTCTGTAGATAGTGGGGTAAAATACAGGTAGCGGAAGATTATACACAACTTGTACAGATTCCAGACGGCAGTCATAAGAGTCGAGAGGCATGAAAGGGAAGCAGTGGTTGAGAAGAGAGTGAGACAAAGTTGTAACCTATCACAAATGTTACTCAGCCGTAAAGGAAACCAAAGAAAAATTTGGAAAATGAATTATAGTTTAGGGAGAAGAAGTAAAACCTTTGAGGTTTGCCGATGACGTTGTATTTATGTCAGAGACAGCAAAGGTATGGGATGAGCAGTTGAGCGGATGGACAGTGAGTTGAAAGGAGGATGTAAGATCAACATCAAAAAAAGCAAAACAAGGATAATGGAATGTAGTCGAATTAAATCAGGCAATACTAAGAGAATTAAATTAGGAGACGAGACACTAAAGGTAGTAGATAAGTTTTGGAATTAGGCAGTAAAACAACTACTGATGGCTGAAGTAGCGAAGATATAACATGCAGAGCACTAACGACAAGAAAAACGTTTCTGAAGAAGAGATGTTTGTTAACTCTGAGTATAGATTTAAATCTTAGGAAGTCTTTTTTGAGGGTATTTGTATGGAGTGTAGCCTTGTATGGAAGTGAAGCGTGGGTGATAAACAGTTTAGATAAAAAGAGAATAGAAGCTTTCGAAATGCGGTGCTACAGAAGAATGTTCGATATAAGACTGGTAGATCATGTAACCAACGAGGAGACACTGAACAGAATTGAGGAGAAAAGAAATTGGTGGCATAGTTTGACTAAAAGAAGGGATCGGTTGACAGGACGCGTTCTGGGATATCAAGGCATCGCCAATTTAGAACTGAAGGGAAGTGTAGACGGGTAAAAATTGTAGAGGGGGACCAAAAGATGAATACAGTAAGCAGGTTCAAAACTGCGTAGGTTGTAGTAGCTATTAAGAGATGAAGAGGCATGCACGGGATAGAGTAGCATAAAGAGCTGGATCAAACCGGTCTGAGCACGACAACAGCATCTTCAGCAGACATTTTCATTCACGTATCAAAGTACAAACTGTCATTAAAGGTGAAATTGTAACAGCCTTTAAATATAACTTGAAGAATTTAAACTGTTGAAACGTGACTGGCCGCGGTGGCAGTGCGGTTCTAGGCACTTCAGTCCGGAACCGCGTGACTGCTACGGTCGCAGGTTCGAATCCTGCCTCGGGCATGGATGTGTGTGATGTCGTTAGGTTAGTTAGGTTTAAGTAGTTCTAAGTTCTAGGGGACTGATGACTTCAGATGCTAAGTACCATAGTGCTCAGAGCCATTTTTTTGTTGAAACGTGGAAGAAACTGTGTCCTTCAACGAAGGACATTTTAGAAATCTGAAAATAAATGTAAATTCCTGCATAAAATTTTGATTACGATAAAATAACATTCGCTGTGGTACACTCCTTCTCCTTAAAAAATTCATTATAATTCTATTTTAACTTAAAAGTCTTACTCGGGAATATAAATCTTCACACGAAGCGTGAGTGGCTGCATTCACAACTCTAGACACTTAGTCACGTGATTTCAAACAACCGTCCGGTTTCCTGATTTAGGTTTACTATGCCTTCCTTAAGCGATTTCAGGTATTCCTGAGTTCTTCGGTAAACAAGACCAGACTTAGTTCCGTTTCCCTTCCTTATCAAAACGTAACTTGTGCTCCATCTATCTATCCCTGCTATCGACGGGCAGTTAAAACTGTGAGCTTCCTTCTTTTATGATTCTTTATCAGACATTACGTTTGATTATTATTTTCAAATAAAAGAATATTATAAGTAGTAGATATATTTGACCTCGTGACGTTGGTTGCCCACGTAACAAGCCAGTATTCACAGCTTGCCTCTGTTATGTATTTATGTATGAAATTCACTAGAGCTGCTGCGCCCAACTACGTAAAAAATTCTGAAGAGTGGTGAAACATACAACGTTCCCCTCTAAAAGGCTGTCCTTTGTCACACGTGTGCTGCGTGAATACGACCTTATCGTCAGCAGGCTGTCTGCCCGAAAGGTAATTTACATGAATTTACATGCAGTAACACTGCATTTATCATTGTGTCGGTAGCAAGAAAGTGAGCTTTTGTTGAACTCTGGCGCTGTAATATGTTGTGTATGGTCGTCGTTAAGCACAACTCGTGTGTTTTAATCTCTGTAGGCTAATTTGTGAAGTTTGTTTCTGACTTACAGATGCACTGCATGATCTTATTCGTTTTCGTTCAATTGCAGATTTATTGCAACAATTTGACCAGAAGAAAAGTTGAAATTATTGAACCGACAGTGGAATGGCAGATAGCGATACTGATGACAAGAAACGCACCTAAGTGGTTTCCATAATACCTATGCCACATAAAGAATTCCGCATTTTGTCGATACATCACGTTAACTGTTATTTCTTTGTGATACCTTTAAAAGACCAGTAAGTTTGTTTAATTAGAATAAGTATGTTTCGGTAAAGCTAAAGCGAAACAAATTCCTTAGCATTCTCTGTGGTTGCCATTACAATTATTATTTCGCTTATAATTTGAATAAGCGTAAATTAAAAAATAATTTTGCATAATTTGTAGTTTTGTTATACTTGTAGTTGTCCCTCTATCCTGCGTAGTTGCAATCTCTCCGACGCTGGCGTCATTTTTCCATAGATTTTTACGTCGTACGTAAGTGTAGCGCTGCTTGTACTGAATAAGCTTGCATATCACACGAACCAAATGAGATATCATTTGTGCAATGTAAGACAATACTTTATGTGATAGAAAAGCAGAACTTGAGCGTAGGACCAATTTTTTCTTAGATTTAATTTAACCAAACTGTAAGTGGAATCATAATTAATACAACTGTCTAGTTACACTCCATGACGAAGGGCAATACCTCTGACTAAATTAAATAAACTTATTGCATTTTTATAAATTTTATCTAACGTGAACAGTGCTTCTTTTACCCTGCAGCCGTGTCAATAATGATTTAAATAATGGAGTAGAGCACCAATTACGATTTTTTATACGTAGCACGACGTGTTTCAGAAATTTATTCCCCTTTTTATTATGGAAACTTACGTAGTAGATGCTGAATGTGACATCTGTCTGTCTGTTATTCTGTCTCTATCCCTGCAGTCATCTTCTTATGTTCTTACTGCAGTCACAAAATTCGAAAATATTAATCTTGAAATTGTAGATGCTAATGTTACAGGATAACATTTTTGATGTAACTACTTACAGGTGCACACTCAGATATTCACACACATGTAACACATCTTTCGCAGGTTTTATTTAATTTAAATAATAATATAGTACAAAGATAATGTGACAACATTACTTATAAAACAGTTCGGATACGAGTCGGCCGCTGTGGCCGAGCGGTTCTAGGCGTTTCAGTCTGGAACCGCGCGACCGCTACGGTCGCAGGTTCGAATCCTGCCTTGGGCATGGATGTGCGTGATGTCCTTAGGTTAGTTAGGTTTAAGTAGTTCTAATGTCTAGGGGACTGATGACCTCAGATGTTAAGTCCCATAGTACTCAGAGCCATTTTTGAAGTTCGGATACGGAACACCTTCGATCACATGTCGATGCAGCATAAGGTTCAAATGGCTCTGAGCACTATGGGACTTAACAGCTGTGGTCATCAGTCCCCTAGAACTTAGAACTACTTAAACCTAACTAACCTAAGGACATCACACACATCCATGCCCGAGGCAGGATTCGAACCTGCGACCGTAGCAGTCGCGCGGTTCCGGACTGCGCGCCTAGAACCGCGAGAATGCAGCATAAGGTACTGAGAATGTCCCCATAAAGAGTGTTCGCATTTTGTCGCTCATCAGAATGCAGAAAACACGCTCACTCATATAGTGTTTTTGTTACATTATGCATAGGGGATGGCACGTACCAAATATGTTAGATATTTCTTTTAAGAAATAGGAGCGTAGTACACACAATAAAGACACACGACTAATAAAAATAGATTCTATGTCATTTTGTCACAGCTGATTACGCATTAGTCTCTGGTACTGACTTCGTCATATGCTACAGAGCGGCTCTGTAATGAGGTCAAAATCTCCCTGTCGTGTCCAGATCGCGCCAATTTCAAACCTCATGCTGGGAAATGGAGACGATTTCCAGGTCATTATTGTGACGACTGGTAAATTATGATTTCTCACCACACATTTGAGAATAAGCTATAGTCACTACAACGATCACATACAGGCACACAATCGAATAAAACGTGGTGATAGATTTCAGTTTCTGAAAAATATTCTGGCTCAGGAAACGACCATTATTCGTTGAATATTTGTCCCGATGACACCGAATCAATGCTGATTTGTCTTTTAGCCGTTACAAAACTCTGGTGAACCATTTCAAACAAACGGCAATGAATGTTGTCGTGTTGAATGAAAGATAGCGCCTGTCCGCATACTGCGCGAGCTACTCGTGAATTGTTGCATTGACTCGAGTGTTAATTTTTGAACCTCCACCGTCCAATCCAGATGTTCTACTTAGCGAATTTTACTTGCTTTCGAAGTTTAAAGAATAAATGACTGGAAAGGCTTTTGCAAAAACGACGTTATTAAAGGAGTCACATTGTCAGAAGAGGCTCTAGCGTCTGGGCTGCCACAAGGTAATGTGATAGGAGGCCCTCAACAAAAACAAATGTCATGTAGTGTCGGTAAATACACGAAAAGATCCGATATCATATGACGACGCGGTTTGTTTATCAGCCACAGGGCCGCGCGGGATTAGCAGAGCGGTCTGGGGCGCTGCAGTCATGGACTGAGCGGCTGATCCCGGCGGAGGTTCGAATCCTCCCTCGGGCATGGATGTGTGTGTTTGTCCTTAGGATAATTTAGGTTAAATAGTGTGTAAGCTTAGGGACTGATGACCTTAGCAGTTAAGTCTCATAAGATTCCACACACATTTGAACATTTTTGAACATCAGCCACTGGAATCGTTCACAGCATTCAAGTATCTAGCAGTTTCTGTTCGGAGTGATGTAAAGTGGTGGAATGACCAGACAGACATAACCGCGTGGAAGCTAGACGCCAGACTCAGGTGAAATGGAAGAAAAAATTAATGAAATATTTTCGGTCTCTTGGCGTGTGTTGTCGCAACGTTTCTATGAGTTTTCTGGTAGTCATCTTAAGGCGAAGACTTCCCCTGAAGAACATGAGCAAAAAACTCGTCGAATCAAGGCGACAACACGTTTCCAAGATTCGGCTGAGAACCCGACAAGATTTCATCGACGAAATTCACAGAGAAAGCCTGCAGTCTCCTGAGAAATTATAATACTTCAGCGAAACATATCTCTTACGGAATCCTCTCCGACCAGTTTTTGAGTAGCGTTTCATTTGCCGGTCTGAACCCTTACCATGTTATACTTCCAGAGAGATAGAAAATACCAAAAAAAAGAGCAGCATGGTTTGTCAATAATTTGTCTAGACAACGTGAGTGGCACAGAACTGCAGCGGGAAACTACGAGAAAGACTTCGTGCATTGTAAAGTGCCTTTCTCACAAAATTAATATATATATTAAAAAGGAACTATACAATGTGCGTGCCACTAAAACTCAGAATTGAGTTCCGGTACAGTCAGAGGTGTGGTAGCCCTCTATCCACCATCCATGAATGAGGTTTCTGATTTTACCAGAATGCGTGCTTTTGAAGATAGAAGGGCTGGGAAGTTTCGCCCTCTTGAAATTTCTAGAACATTCCAGAACATCCGAGAGTATTCGAGACCATTCCACATTTCAGAATGTTCCGGAATGTTCCACAATGATCCGGGATGTTCTGGAATGTTCGTGAATAGTCTCGAACATTCGGGAAGATTCAAGAATGTTCTGGAACATCCCAGATCATTGTGGAACATTCCAGAACACCCTCGAATATTGTGGAATGTTCTGGAACATTGTGGACTATTTGAAGCCTTTTTGGTATGTTGTGGAATTCGCCCCAGGTGTGGCTATCCATTGGTAGTGCTATATAAAGCCAAATCCGTCGTGGGTTCGAACGTCAGTTTCTTTTCAGTGTCGAACGGGGGAACAGGAAAAGTAGTTCAGCGAGTGAATACAACAAACTGCGAAAATTTCAAACCTTTACAAAATATTTTCTCTCTGACAGTCCCTACAAAACAACGAAAGGAGAAATGTTCATCACTTACTACTTTTCCGCTGTTCATGCAGTAAAAGTTCCGCATCGTGCATGACGTTTAAATTTATTAATTCTTTGTTACTAAATTTTTTCGCAATATGCTATACCGTTTACGACACTAAGTTTAGGAGATAATAACATCATAAACAGTGAGATGACAGAAAAACTGCGGCATCGTGCATGACGTTTAAATTTATTAATTCTTTGTTACTAAATTTTTTCGCAATATGCTATACCGTTTACGACACTAAGTTTAGGAGATAATAACATCATAAACAGTGAGATTACAGAAAAACTGCGGCATTGTGCATGACGTTTAAATTTATTAGCCGGCCGGAGTGGCCGAGCGGTTCTAGGCGCCACAGTCTGGAGCCGCGAGACCGCTACGGTCGCAGGTTCGAATCCTGCCTCGGGCATGGATGTGTGTGATGTCCTTAGGTTAGTTAGGTTTAAGTAGTTCTAAGTTCTAGGGGACTGATGACCTCAGAAGTTAAGTCCAATAGTGCTCAGAGCCATTTGAACCACTTAGATTTATTACTTTGCTGCTACTAACTCCATTCGAAGCATATTTTGCAGCTGAATGTTCCTATAAAATTATATGATTGTACGACACATAGTTCGGAACATATGACATCATAAACATGAAGTACTAGGCCAGACACTGCGTGATATGGGCGCGGATGCAACGCTGTGTTTCTCCGCTAGTTCCAAAAAAAAATGGCTCTGAGCACTATGGGACTTAACTTCTGAGGTCATCAGTCCCCTAAAAATTAGAACTACTTAAAACTAACTAACCTAAGGATATCACACACATCCATGCCCGAGGCAGGATTCGAACCTGCGACCGTAGCGGTCGTGCGGTTCCAGACTGAAGCGCCTAGAACCGCTCGGCCACTCCGGCCGGCCGCTAGTTCCAGAATAAGCGAAAAAACATATTACTCCTTTCAACATAAATCTAACGTAATTTCCAAGACGGCAAAATTAGATAATCACACAGAGGTGTCTTTCTTCCCACTTACCATCGACGCTTGGAACAGGAAGGGGACAACATGAAACTCACACGCTTTGTACCCTCGCCACACGCCGTGCATTGCTTTGCGGAGTATGTATCAAGTTAACACGGAAATAAGTGCATCTGCTTAAACTGCCCTCTTAAAACTTTCCAAGGGAAGAAGGCGAAGGTCAAATGATCAAACCTTAGCGTTACTGATTTTTCTACAGAGTGGGAAAAATAAAAATGGCTCGGAGAATATTTACGACACCACCGACACGGGATTGAATCTTTTTAATGAATATCACAGGAGGTGTTGGAGATGGCCACCGTTGATGCTGTTGCAGCGGCGTACGGGGCTTACCAAACTGAGACACGCGCAGCAACCCTGCCTGAGGGATACCCGTAATAGCGTTGTAGTGTTCTGCTGTAGCTCTTACAGTGTATTGCCCTCCAGTAACAATCATAGGGAGAGATATCAGACGACCGAGGTGGCCAGGAAATAGCATTGCCTTTGCTGGTTGTCCTCTCCTCACCGAACACCATATGCACTCGTAACGAGGTTGTCAAGGCGATGTGTGCTGCTGCTCCAACTTGCCAAAAATATTCATACAGTCGTACATTTTCTGGGACTCGAGTCACATCTGGATTAAATAGTTTCTGGGCATACCGGCTAGCATTAATAAAGCATGTTGAAGAAATCGTGTTACTTTGAGGCCAACGGTGATTGGGCAACAAACACCAATCTTGAGACAATTTAACTACTCTTCAAAGTACTGACGAGAATTTTCTGATGAATAATTGCGTGTTTTCTGTGATAGGCAGTTCTCCTGTTCATTAACTAGGGTCAGTTCCGCCTCAATCTTACAGTGAAGAGCCAAAGAAACTGGTACACCTGCCTAATATCGTGGAGGGCCCCCGCGACCACTCAGAAGTACTGCAGCACGACGTGTCATGGACTCGACTAATGTTTGAAGTAGTGCTAGAGGGAACTGACACCATGAATCCTGCAGGGCTGTCCATAAATCTATAAGAGTACGACGGGGTGGAGATCTCTTCTGAACAGCACGTTGCGAGGCACCCCAGATATGCTCAATATTGTTCGTGTCTGGGGCGCTTGGTGGCCAGCGGATGTGTTTAAACTCAGATGAGTGTTCTGGAGGCACTCTTTAGCAATTCTGGATGTGTGGGGTGTCGCATTGTCCTGCTGGAATTGCCCAAGTCCGTGGGATTTCACAATGGACATGAATGGATGCACGTGATCAGACAGAATGCTTACGTACATATCGCCTGTCAGAGTTGTATTTAGATGTATCAGAGTTCCCATATCACTCCAACTGCACACACCTCACACCATTACAGAGCCTCCACCAGGTTGAGCAGTCCCTTGCTGACGTGCAGGGTCCATGGATTCAGGAGATTGTCTCCATACCCGTACACGTCCATCCGCTAGATACAATTTGAAACAACACTCATCCGGCCAGGCAACATGTGTCCAGTCATCAACAGTCCAATGTCGGTGTTGACGGGCCCAGGCGGGGCATAAAGGTTTGTGTCGTGCAGTCTTCAAGGGTACATGAGCGGGCCTTCGGCTCTGAAAGCTCATATCGATGACGTTTCGTTGAATGGTTCGCACGTTGACACTTTTTGATAGCCAAGCATTGAAATCTGTAGCAATTTGCGGAAGGGTTGCACTTCTGTCACGTTGAACGATTCTCTTCAGTCGTCGTTGGTCACGTTCTTGCAGGATCTTTTTTCCGGCTGCAGCGATGTCGGAGATTTGAAGTTTTACTTGATTCCTGATATTCACCAGATACTCACGAAATAGTCGTAGGGGAAATTCCCCAGTTCATTGCTACCTCGGAGATGATGTGTCCCATTCCTCGTGCCCCGACTATAGACCACGCTCAGACTCCCTTAAATCTTGATAACCTGCCATTGTAGCAGCAGTAACCCATCTAACAACTGCGCCAGGCGTTGCCAATCGCAGCACTGTATTCTGCCTGTTCACATGCCTCTGTATTTGAATACGTATGCCTATACCAGTTTCTTTGGTACTTCAGTGTATAAACATTTTCCGGGCCCCACTGTACTTCAGTTCTACAAAATGTGGATTTCGCTCGTAATATATAATTTATAGAAATGTCGGTATATTCTGCGATAGCACCGTTGTGTGTCGTATTGAACTCTAAGCTGTGTCTCCATTATATCATAACATAGAATGTCAGACTGCCCTACACATGGAGAATTGCTGCGGGACCATTATTGCTGGCACAACCACCTGTATTCCCACTATTATCAGAGCTCAAAGTTTAAACTTCCCTCCCACGTGCGGGCTGTTTACTCGTTACACAGGCAAAAAGCAGTATGGCGTGCAAGCAAACTTCACCCACGAACTTCTGGACATTATTTACAGACGTAAGCTGGCAGTTTTTATGTTCTGAAGCTGTAGTCTTGGTGACTCTGCAGCGAGCAAACCTTTTCTGCCATTTTTTACGCTAGTACTGAGTGAGGTAGTAGAGTTGTTAGCACATTGAACTTCCAGCTAGGAGGACGACGGTTCAAATCCCCGTCCGACCATCCATATTTAGATTTTGTGTGATTTCCCTAAATAGCTCCGGTGAAATAAATGCTGGAATGGTTCCTTTGGAAGGGCACAGCCGATTTCCTTCCCCATCCTTGAAACAATCCGAGGTTCTGCTTCGTCTGTAATGGCCTGGATGAAGACAGAACGTTGAACTATACTCGTTCCTCCTACTTCTTTACACTCGTTTAACATTAAAAATATCATTACTCTCATGAAGTAATGAATCGACAGGGGACGTCAAATTGATTCGTTACTTCCAGAAAGTTTTGACACCGCTCCTCACAAGCGGCTTCTAATGAAACCGCTTCCCTATGGAGACTCGTCTCAATCGTGCGACTGTATTCGTGATTTCCTGTCAGAGAGGTCACAGTTCGCAGTAATAGTTGATGGAAAGTCATCGAACAGAACAGAAGTAATGTCTAGCGTTCCCTAAGGAAATGTTAAAGGCCTTCTGCTGTTCCTAAACTATATAAACGATATAGGAGACAATCTGAACATCCCTCTTAGGTTATTTTCAGATTATGCTGTCATTTGTCGAATTTTAAAGTCATCAGATAATCAAAACCAACTGCAAAATAATTTAGCAAGATATCTGTATGGTATTAAAAGTGGCAAATGACTCTAAATAATGAAAAGCGTGAAGTCATCCACACGAGCTTTAAAGGAATTCGCTAAATTTCGGTTACACGGTAAATCACACATATGAGTATCTAAATGCTGTGAATTCAACTAAATAGTAAGGGATTACAATTACAAATAACTTAAATTGGAACGGTCACATGGATACCGTTGTGGGAAAAGCGAAGCTAAGACTGTGATTAACTGGCAGAACACTTAGAAAATGCTACAGATCTACTAAAGAGACTGCCTACGTTACACTTCTTCGTGTTCTTCTGGAGTATTGCTGGTGAGTGAAATTTCGTGAGAAGTTTCCGCTGCAAGAAAAACGCCTTCGTTTTAATGATGTCCACCCCAAATCCTGTATCATGTCCGTGACACTCTCTCCCTTATTTCAGGATAATACAAAGCGTGCTGCTCTTCTTTGAACTTTGTCGATATACTCCGTTAATCCTATCTGGTAAGGATCCCAGACGGCGCAGCAGTACTCCAAAAGTGGACGTACTAGTGTAGTGTAGGCAGTCTCTTTAGTAGATCTGTTACATTTTCCAGGTGTTCTGCGAATAAAACGCAGTCTTTCGTTTGCATTTCCCACAACATTTTCTATGTATTCTTTCCAATTTAAGTTGTTTATAATTGTAATTCCTAGGTATTTAGTTGAATTTACAGTCTTCAGATTTGACTGACTTATCGTGTAACCGAAGTTTAACGGATGCCATTTAGCATTAATATGGATGACCTCACACTTCTTATTACTTAGGGTCAAAAAATGGCTCTGAACCCTGTGGGACTTAACATCTGAGGTCATCAGTCCCCTAGAACTTAGAACTACTTAAACCTAACTAACCTAAGGACATCACACACATCCATCCCCGAGGCACGATTCGAACCTGCGACCGTAGCAGTCGCGCGGTTCCGGACTGAAGCGCCTAGAACCGCTCGGCCACCACGGCCGGCACTTAGGGTCAGTTGTTAATTTCTGTACCTTACGTATATCTTTTCTAAATCGAATTATAATTTGTTTTGATCCGCTGATAGCTTTACTAGACGGTAAACAATAGCAGCATCTGCAAAAAACTCAAGACGACCGCTCATACTGTCTCCTAAATCGTTTATACAGGGTGTTACAAAAAGGTACGGCCAAACTTTCAGGAAACATTCCTCACACACAAATAAAGAAAAGATGTTATGTGGACATGTGTCCGGAAACGGTTAATTTCCATGTTAGATCTCATTTTAGTTTCGTCAGTATGTACTGTACGTCCTCGACTCACCGCCAGTTGGCCCAATTGAAGGAAGGTAATGTTGACTTCGGTGCTTGTGTTGACATGCGACTCATTGCTCTACAGTACTAGCATCAAGCACATCATTACGTAGCATCAACAGGTTAGTGTTCATCACGAACGTTGTTTTGCAGCCAGTGCAAAGTTTACAAATGCGGAGTTGGCAGATGCCCATTTGATGTATGGATTAGCACAGGGAAATAGCCGTTGCACGATACGTTTGTATCGAGACAGATTTCCAGAACGAAAGTGTCGCGACAGGAAGACGTTCGAAGCAATTGATCGTCGTCTTAAGGGAGCACGGAACATTCCGGCCTATGACTCGCGACTGGGGAAGACCTAGAATGACGAGGACACCTGCAATGAACGAGGCAATTCTTCGTGCAATTGACGATAACCCTCAAGTCAGCGTCAGAGAAGTTGCTGCTGTACAAGGTAACGTTGACCACGTCATTGTATGAAGAGTGCTACGGGAGAACCAGTTGTTTCCGTACCATGTACAGCGTGTGCAGGCACTATCAGCAGCTGATTGGCCTCCACGGGTACACTTCTCCGAATGGTTCCTCCAACAATGTGCCAATCCTCATTTCACTGCAAATGTTCTCTTTACGTATGAGGCTTCATTCCAACGTGATCAAATTGTAAATTTTCACAATCAACATGTGTGGGCTGACGAGAATCCGCACGCAATTGTGCAATCACGTCATCAACACAGATTTTCTGTGAACGTTTGGGCAGGCATTGTTGGTGATGTTTTGATTGGGCCCCATGTTCTTCCACCTACGCTCAATGGAGCACGTTATCATGATTTCATACGGGATACTCTACCTGTGCTGCTAGAACATGTGCCTTTACAAGTACGACCCAACATGTGGTTCATGCACGATGGAGCTCCTGCACATTTCAGTCGAAGTGTTCGTACGCTTCTCAACATCAGATTCGGTGACCGATGGATTGGTACAGGCGGACCAATTCCATGGCCTCCACGCTCTCCTGACCTCAACCCTCTTGACTTTCATTTATGGGGGCATTTGAAACCTCTTGTCTACGCAACCCCGGTGCCAAATGTAGAGACTCTCCGTGCTCGTATTGTGGACGGCTGTGATACAATACGCCATTCTCCAGGGCTGCATCAGCGCATCAGGGATTCCATGCGACGGAGGGTGGATGCATGTATCCTCACTAACGGAGGACATTTTGAACATTTCCTGTAACAAAGTGTTTGAAGTCACGCTGGTACGTTCTGTTGCTGTGTGTTTCCATTCTATGATTAATGTGGTTTGAGGATAAGTAATAAAATGAGCTCTAACGTGGAAAGTAAGCGTTTCCGGACACATGTCCACATAACATATTTTCTTTCTTTGTGTGTGAGGAATGTGTCCTGAAAGTTTGGCCGTACCTTTTTGTAACACCCTTTATAAATAAGGAGCGTAGAAAAGACGACCTGCCGGCCGGAGTGGCCGTGCGGTTCTAGGCGCTACAGTCTGGAGTCGAGCGACCGCTACGGTCGCAAGTTCGAATCCTGCCTCGGGCATGGATGTGTGTGATGTCCTTAGGTTAGTTAGGTTTAATTAGTTCTAAGTTCTAGGCGACTGATGACCTCAGACGTTAAGTCGCATAGTGCTCAGAGCCATTTGAACCATTTTGAGCCAAAGAAGACCTATAACACTACCTAGTGGAACACCAGAAATCACTTCTGTTTTACTCGATGACTTTCCGTCAATTGCTACGAACTGTGACCTCTCTGATAGGAAATCAGGAATCCTGCCTCATAACGATATTCCATAAGCACACAGTTCCACTAAAAGCCGCTAGAGTGCTACAGTGTCAAAAGCATTCTGGAAATCTATAAATACGGAATAAATTTGAAATCCATTATCAATACTACTCAACACTTTGCGTGAATAAAGAACTAGTTGCGTTTCGCAAGAATGATGGCCGGTCGCTGTGGCGGTTCTAGGCGCTGCAGTCCGGAACCACGCGGCTGCTACGGTCGCAGATTCGAATCCTGCATCGGGCATGGATGTGTGTGATGTCCTTAGGTTAGTTAGGTTTACGTAGTTCCAAGTCTAGGGGGCTGATGATCTCAGATGTAAAGTCCCATAGTGCTCAGAGCCATTTGAACCATCTCAACAAGAATGATGCTTTCTAAATTCGTGTTGACTGTATGTCAACAGACCCTTCTCTTTGAGGTAATTCATATTGTCTAAACGCAATATATGTTCCAAAATCCTGCTGCATAATGACATTAACGATATGAGCCTACTTCGTTTCTTGAATATTGGTGTGACCTGTGCAACTTTCCAGTCTTTGGGTACGGATCTTTTGCCTAACGAGCGATTGTGTATGATTGTTAAGTATGGAGCTGCTGCATCAGCACACTCTGAAAGAAACTTCATTGGCATACAACGGAAGACGTCCGGCACCAATGGTTTTCCCGATACGACGTGTGCAAAAGTGCAGTCATGCCATGTTACAACACTGTGAATGTCTAAGACGGTGTTTATTTCGAAACACCGCAAGTGAAGCGTAAATCATAAAGTGCCCTCGTTTGATTTTATCGTCATTCCGGATACCTATGCACCGGTAAATAGCGTTCCGACAGCACGTATGTCGGTCGTGGCTTGACAATACCATTGGATTTTTTTTTTAATAATATTTAAAAGCTTTGGTGTATTCCAGCTCTGTTGGTAAAGTCGACGAAGTCCGGGGACGCATTGTGGATATTTGTTAATACATTCGGAAACCACCTGGAATTTTTTGGACGGAACAGGTATCGATCAGGAGCCTGCCTTCACGTGAACAGTGACCATAGTGTGTGTTAGCAACATTTCTGTGACCGAGACGCTCTCACCACTGCCAAACAAACAAAAGACGAACGCATCCCGCAATAGCAAAACAAGACACACGAAATGGCGAGGCGAGATGACACAGAAACGTGTATATATTTAGTGCAGAGAAAGTGCTCTGAGCTAATATCTAAGACATGCATATGAAAGAACAGGAAGAATGACATAAAGAACAAAAACCGTGAGTAACGACACTGTTTATATTAATAAGTAAAGCATGCGAACTGTTCATGAACCTAGTAAACAAAATTGTAAGGCAAAAAAACCATATTGTTAGAGTGACCGCTGAAGATGTTTCAGAATAAAGCGAAACGCGTTTAGTCTTAATAAGACTTCAATTACAGTTGCAAAAGACTGTATTTAACCTGTACAATTTGCATAAAAATTATTCCTGAGTGGTGCCTGGGCAGCTCAGTCGGTGAAATCAAGGCAAGCGTTCACTCCGGCAAACTGTTTACCTTTGCCAAAATAGCGCACAGTCCCACAGAATGAAATATTCGTTCTGGATATACATGCAGGACATCTTTTCCTTCATTTGGTCAGAGGAAGTAATCCTCTAAACTTTGCCCAGGTATTTTTGATGTACAATGTGCAAATGGTTCAAATGGCTCTAAGCACTATGGGACTTACAAGGGAACCTCCCCATCGCACCCCCCTCAGATTTAGTTATAAGTTGGCACAGTGGATAGGCCTTGAAAAACTGAACACAGATCAATCGAGAAAACAGGAAGAAGTTGTGTAGAACTGTGAAAAAATAAGCAAAATATACAAACTGAGGAGTCCATGCGCAAGATAGGCAACATCAAGGACAGTACCACCACAGGAGCGCCGTGGTCCCGTGGTAGCGTGAGCAGCTGCAGAAAGAGAGGTTCTGGGTTCAAGTCTACCTTTGAGTGAAAAATTTTACTTTCTTTATTTTTGCATAGTTATTATCTGTCCGTTCGTTCATTGACGTCTCTGTTCACTGTAATAAGTTTAGTGTCTGTGTTTTGCGACCGCATCGCAAAACCGTGCGATTAGTAGACGAAAGGACGTGCCTCTCCAATGAGAACCGTAAACATTTGATCGCAAGGTCATAGGTCAACCGATTCCTACACAGGAAAACACATCTGATATATTATATACGACATGGTGACGGCATGTGCGTCACATGACAGGAATATGTTGTCGACCCACCTAACTTGTACACTTGGCGAATGGGTAAAAAGATTCTTCTACCTTGCCTGATTTAGGTTTTCTTGTGGATGTGATAATCACTCCCAAAAAAGTGATGAAAACATAAGAGTTTGTCACATAAACTGAAAATAAAAAATTAAACTTTTCACTCGATGGAGGATTTGAATGAAGGACCTTTCATTCCGCAGCTGCTCACGTTACCACGAGACCACGGCGCTCCTGCGTTCCCATTCTCCTTGACGTTGCTTATCTTTCCATTAACTACTCAGTTTGTATATTTTGCTTATTTTTTCACAGTCCCACACAATTTCTTCCTGTTTTCTCAATTGATCTGTGTTCAGTTTTTCAAGGCCTATCCACTGTGCCAACTTATAACTAAATCTGAGGGGGGTGCGATGAGGAGGTTCCCTTGTTAGAACTACTTAAACCTGACTAACCTAAGGACATCACACACATCCATACCCGAGGCAGGACTCGAACCTGCGACCGTAGCAGCCGCGTGGTGCTGGACTGAAGCGCCTATAACCGCTCCGCCACAGCGGCTGGCATGTACAATGTATACTTTGATAAAAATAATGGCTTGTCTGTAAATAATTACTCGTGCGTAAAGTGCTGCTACTCGCTTCAGCCTCTTTTCAGTGACTCAAATGATAGCTGCAAGGTTTCCAATTCACATAAAAATAATCCAGCTAACCTTCACCTATCTGCGCGCGTATCAGCAGTAAGCGTGAGAAGCAGTAAGTTTGGTGGATGTCTCGTAATTGATATCGCGTTACGACTCTTGAAAATTGCGCAGTAAATCGTATCGGCGCACGTTGCCCGTATTTAAGCATCAGTGGCGCGGGCAGTTGCACTCGAAGAGCGGGCCGTGCGGCCTCGGCCTCCATTTTATCGCGCTTTTGTTGCGCTCCCTGAGGGATTGCAGTATCGATGCCGGAGTAATGGACCAATAAAGAGGCTCCGTGGCCACTGCACACTGGCTGCCGCCATCGCGTGTCCTGCCAACTGCCTCCATAAATATTTTCAAGTGAAAGGAACTGCTTCCTGTAACCCTCGAGTTGTGGGTGCTCCCTGTTTCCGTCATTGTAGTTACTGCGTAGCACTCGACGCGTTTCTTCGCGTCGCATTATATAGTCCGATTACTAGTATGTGTGCGTGCATTAGTAAAGGTCCCTGCAACCATCTTTATTCAAAATCCTCTAAGAGTGCGAATTTAGTTTGTCCCTGTGAAGTTGCAGTCCAGCGACTGTTCTGGGTGTTTGGGTCAGTACGTGGAGATTTCACGCCACATTAACTTCTTACACCCTTTATTTTTCTCTTCCACCAAAAACAAAATATTGCTGGTCCTTTACTTTTGTACGTACAGTGAATGCCGCTAACGTTCGTCCAACTCTCTTTCTCTCCAGTTATTTCAATATCACACACATTGGATTTCGTATTAAACTGGCTCATACTCAATTTCGTAATAAGCAGTAAGTAAGAAGACAGAATGATTTAGTGGAAGAATGCAAATATACATTGCGAATACCCTTAGCTGTTGACTTCGAATGCATTCGAAACTTCTGAAAATAGCGAAATTATGTTTTTGGTGTTGATAGTAAGCAAAGAAATGAGTGTCCATCGAGATTCAGAGGCAACTATTATTTCTCAATAGCTTTCATTTTTAATAGCATTCGATGCCTAATGAAACTAGGCATACAATGATATGAGATACGTCGGGATCGTCGCAAAAATAGCCAAGGGATGTGGTAAACGTGATTAAAATTAGCAGTTCTACATCTGTTGTCCTAATTGTCTTATGGATAGTAGTATCCTGCAACGGGAGACTTCGGCCTTACGTTTAGCACATTCTCGCCTGTTTTTATGAAAAATTACGATAGGAACATTGGCATGTTCTATGTCAGTAGACCACTATTTTCGCAACATATCAAACGAAATTAAATAAATAAATCGTTCGATAAGAAAGTATTTCGTAGTTACCTCCATACCTCGGTAGATAAAAGAGTGAGCAGCACGAATCATAGCCGGCCGCGGTGGCCGAACGGTTCTAGGCGCTTCAGTCCGGAACCGCGCTACTGCTACGGTCGGTCGCAGGTTCAAATCCTGCCTCGGGCACGGATGTGTGTGATGTCCTTAGATCAGTTAGGTTTAAGTAGTTCTAAGTTCTAGAGAATCGAAGCATTTGAGATGTGGTGCTATAGACGAATGTTGAAAATTAGGTGGACTGATGAGGTAAGGAATGAGGAGGTTCTACGCAGAATCGGAGAGGAAAGGAATATGTGGAAAACACTGATAAGGAGAAGGGACAGGATGATAGGACATCTGCTAAGACATGAGGGACTGACTTCCATGGTACTAGAGGGAGCTGTTGAGGGCAAGAACTGTAGAGGAAGACAGAGATTGGAATACGTCAAGCAAATAATTGAGAGACGTAGGTTGACCAAAAAAAAAAAAAGAAAGTTCTAGGGGACTGATGACCTCCGATGTTAAGTTCAATAGTGTTCAGAGCCATTTGAACGAATCATACAGCAAAATACCTGCCCTTTTCGCGTTTTCGCTATCCAGCAAACTTCCTTTCATAACTTCAATGTTTCGCTCACCATTGAGGTTAGCAGCTAGCGGTGTGTAAAATCTGAATTTTCAAATTTTGATGCTGGTGAAATGAAGACCATATTCCGTTAGAGTAGCTATAATTGCTTGGCATTTAAATCTTTGGCCGCGCCATTTGCTCGCAAATTAAAACAAACGTTATTCGTTGCGATAATGTCTCTGCACATACGGAAAAATATGAAAGATGTTACTTTTAAAGAACGATAACTAATTGTATTTCGTTGCGAAAAGGAAAGGTATAAGATGAAAATTAGCGACAAATGGTTCAAATGGCTCTGAGCACTATGGGACTCAACTGCTGTGGTCATAAGTCCCCTAGAACTTAGACCTGCTTAAACCTAACTAACCTAAGGACATCACTTACATCCATGCCCGAGGCAGGATTCGAACCTGCGACCGTAGTGGTTGTGCGGTTCCAGACTGTAGCAATTAGCGACAATTATAGTATTTCAAAGAGCACAGAAATAATATAATATGAAGGTTTGAGAAGGGAGAGAATGGAGTGATATACCAAAGAGCAGTCCTGAAAAAGTTCAGATGGAAAGTCATTTTAAGTGTAGCGAAAAACAGATTTCGCGCTTCTGAAAAAGAAGCTAAAATGTTGTAGGAGCGTACGAGCCTCAATCCCAAAACAATCCACAGAATACCGAGAGTTGGACACCAGAAACACATAAATCAATTTCAACCGTGATACTGTTTATTGTCCGGATCATTCGAAGAAATGGTGCTGATTAAAGGCTGTATGAGAAAGGTAGACGAAAACCAGACTTTAAAAGAGCATCTGTCTGGGGTAATGATCAGAATCCTAGATAATTCGTTGGGCAAAATTGGCTGCTTTGTAACCGTGAGAAACTGGTCGAGATATCGATGGAAATCCCATTATCAATCCAAATGAAACTGTATGACAGGAGCTAGAAATGAGAATTTAAAACAAAATCATTAACTTTAAACTTGCTTTCGGAAGAAGAGTATAGTAGGAACGGCATAATCAGTCTAATGACACGGAAAAGCTATAGGATTAAACGCGTGAAAGAGAACGTGTGACGAAGCGATTAGGCCAGATATTAAAAGTTGATTGATTTGTTTTCGCTTCCAGTGAGGTGTATTTCTCTTTAGCAATGCTGAATGTTAGAGTCCTAGGTCTTAAGTTTTTCTTTGTGACAGAAAAAGTACGTCACGTGTTTTAGTTGCGAAGAGAGAATTTATTTTTATTATTGTAGTTCTGAAAAGAAAGTAGTTTCTTTTAAAAACCTATTTCTTTGTATTTGAACCAAGTATGATTAATACGAATTGTAACTCATGTTTAACCACGCACATGGCTTGGTCACTGCATTTCCTTTCTACACGATCACTGTCTGAGCGATCAGCTACTTGTATGTTACAATTTGTCTACTACAGTTGAATCTGTAGACAATCCGTATACTTCCAGAAACTCTCTGATGACGCCTAAACATTTACTAGGATGAAGTGACGGGAATAAGAGAAACCTACAAATGAATTTTATTTGTTCCAGGCGCTGAACGGCTTTCTCCTAATTCTCACTTGTGAGGGGGAAGTGTTCTTCGCCACCCATAGCATCGAGAGTTACCTCGGATTCCACCAGGTGAGTGTCGTTACCACAGATACTCGTTTAATCGGACAATGTACACTTCTTCTGGCTGCTGCTTTGGCGAAAACATTAACTCCACACTGCTTCACTTTAAGTTAATTTATGATCTTGGTCATGTTGAGCATAATATTCAGAGCTGTCCGCAAGTGTATAAATAAGAAATAAGAACATTGGCTTCAGTGGCAAAATAGGCGTTATAAAGTACAACAAATTTCGACTCCTTATATCATTATCAAGTGCACATTCGTTTCATTCACTTGAAAAGTATGTAAAAACTTGTGACTGAAACTTGGCTTCAGTGGCAAAATAGGCGTTATAAAGTACAACAAATTTCGACTCCTTATATCATTATCAAGTGCACATTCGTTTCATTCACTTGAAAAGTACGTAAAAACTTGTGACTGAAACAGACTTTTACAACTATAATTGACATTTCGTTTTACCTTTAGTTGAGTTCCGTCAATTTTTTATATGCAGAACTCACGTTTTTAATCATGCAGTGGCTAGAATTTGTAAGCGCAAGTCATAAGTTTCTACACACTGTTTTCATATACCAAGAAATTAGAAAGTTTTCGTTGATAATCCAGGCCTTAAACATTCAGTAATTCATCATCATTAATGCTATTTCCCCACTAAAAGAATACAAGATTTGTAATGCAAAGCTCTTTCATTTAGTGATGCCTGCCTGCAAGTTTCAGAAGCTGCTGTTGATATTCGCTTGTGCATTCTGTCCTCTTTCACGATGAGAGCAAACATTAACATTTTTATTGGAGAACGAAATACGATACCTTTTTTATCTCCACCTTTGAGCGACCTCTGAAAAAATAAGCAAGTAGGAAGCTTATTGTTTGTTTATGCAGAAGACTGTCTAATGAGATATGTATAGTACGTCCAAAAAAAGGAATAATAAATGAAATCAATAGACCGTTCGACAGGGGAATCTTCACAGCGGAGAAGCACCCCTTTCACTTAACTGAGTGTAATATTGTATTCCGCAATGTTTCCTGAACTCATATATATCTAATTCGTCAGGTATTCTGCATATTGTTCTACAAATTGACTCAGTTGCGTTATAACGATTGTTACATTTTTTATGCTTTGAATTGAATGGTATCGGCAACAAGATCAAAACCGACAGAAAAAAGAATATCGAAAGAAGAGTCTAGCAGGGAGCATCCGCTGACAAAACGAATACAGCTTTACCAGAATGTGAAGAAGACATTGGCTAAATATTGTACTTTACTCCAAGATTTCATTTTGAAAATAAAATGCAAAATACAGTGAGAAACGCTAACACATCATTACTGTCGCTGACACTGCGCTAGACATTTCGGCCAAAGTTGCTGAAGAAAGAGTAATGCCCATCATTTAATGACACATAATCTGAAACGAAATGGACGGCATTCTTCTAAATTATCTATACTCTGGGCGTTTCAAAAAGTAGGAACAGATTAATTTCTTTATGGCAGAGAAACTAGATGTTGTAGAAACACATAATTAGGCGGCGTAAATTCTGGAGTTTTATTGGACTTCTTAGAAGTTCGAATATCTCAGCGAGTGCGCTCTTCCTTTTGTTTACGTTTACTTCACTGCTTCACCGTCATTGCAAGAGAAATGGTTTTACGCGCTTTAACGTGGGAAAAAATAACTTTAAATTGCAATCTGACTTCCGTCATCATTCCACAAAGAGCCTTTCAGTCACAGACTTATAAATGGAGCAAAAATTAATTTAAAGACTACTGAAGTTGTAAACACACGAACGCTGGATCTTTGGGGGCAACATATGAAAAGTCGAACGAATAGAGGATTCGAGTGTAGACATCACGAATCCACTATTTGGACAAGTTTAGCACTTGCATTTCTCAAGATAGCCGCGTCGCATGTTCTTCGGAAACTACATATGAAGCGTCACATCTTGAAGTTACTGCAAGTACTGTTAGACGATGATGGCAACCTCTGTGTCGAAATGCTGTCAGATGTGAAACATTTTCCAATTCCCTCTTTTTTTCGTATTTATCGGATACGAGCTACCAACATAGCGTAAGCATTTCTGGGTCCAAACAACCTGCCTTAGTCGTTGACTACGAAAGATGTTCACCAAGACTGAATAAATTTCGTACAAAAAGATTCATATGACTTCCATACACTATAGTGCCCAACTGCAAATTCATCTGGAATTACGGCTCTGCCGTAGCAAAATTATGGCTAGACGCAAGGTGGTCAGAGGTCACTCAAACTTACCGCATGAGATATACTGAGAAAGTATGAAAGACAATTATTCTTTATAGGTATTGCGGCAATGGGCTGCCTAAAGTTGGGCTTTACTGGATAACCGCAAGGAAACGCACAATGACTGAGACAGTATTTCCTCTTGGTTTAATCTATGGAAGGTCTCTTTATATGTGGATAAACTCAAGAAGATTCGCACAGAAAAGAGAAATAACCCAGAGAGTATACGATTACAAGATTAGTTTACACTCGGTCACGTCGTTTAAATACTTAAGGCTAATACTGCGCAGCTATGTGGAATGAGACGAATACGTGACAGCAGAAGCCAAGGTGAATACAAGTCCTCTGGGAAAATGCGGTTCATTTGTCTACAAGATGACAGCGTGGGTAATTTTAGAACAAATTTCCATATTTGAAATCTGTTGTGTCTAGACAAGACAGCCTAGACACAATGAGAGGAAGCCAAAAGGCACGCTTAAACTCACGCAGGCTGGCGTGAGGTCTGAAACAGGATACGTAATGAATGCTATAAAGAAAAGTACGTAGCTTCTGGAATACTTTAATCCACAATTGTAGAACATCTCTCTTGACGGTACATGTTATAGCCACAATATATCTAGCAAAGGATTATGGCGCCTTGCTAGGTCGTAGCAATTGACGTAGCTGAAGGCTATGCTAACTATCGTCTCGGCAAATGAGAGCGTATCGGTCAGCGTAGCTTCGCTAGCAAAGTCGGCTGTACAACTGGGGCGAGTGCCAGGACGTCTTTCTAGACCTGCCGTGTGGTGGCGCTCGGTCTGCTATCACTGACAGTGGTGACACGCGGGTCCGACGTATACTAATCGACCGCGGCCGATTTAAATGCTACCACCTAGCAAGTGTGGTGTCTGGCGGTGACACCACAAAATCCTTGTCGAGTACGCCTGACAGTAAACATCAAAATAATTTCGAGACCAATGTGTTGTGCATCGTAACACGCCGACTATTATAGGGGAAGGCGGGGCAAGATGGGGAAGCTAACTTTAAACCCTTACAAAAGGGACAAAAACAAACAAATTCAAGTAGGTTTGATTGTCATTTGTTTATTTACCATTGAATTACAATAGCATGCAAAGAAACCTGCAAACTTGTTACATTTAGTTAGAAATATCTCGATTTGAAACATAAACTACCAATTCCCCATCTTGCCCCATATGCGGGGTAAGATGGGGAACTAGCATGAGTTCATCTCTAAAGCTTAAATAAGGACTGGAGTAACGAAATCATGTGAAGATAAGGTTTCGAAACATGGTTCTGCGAATTGTAGGATCAGGTATTACGTTTTATTTAGGCCTCTTACTTTCACATACTACACAAGTGTGGACAACCTCGTCATCACTTCTTTCTGTCCCTGCACAAGTGTCGTGGGCACCCCGACGCTGAAACACATATTTCTGTGGCACGTTGAACTGTCGAGCAGCCCTGAAAGAACCCATATGACCTTCCATAACAGCATTTACAACGCCTTCCATTGACTCCAAGGACCAATCTTGCCTAGAAGTTCGTCGCCGATACTTGCGAACCATCTGAAATAAAACACGTGGAACGTACTATCGAGTCAGATCATTCCTGGTAATCTATATTATACAGTAAATACCATATTTCCAAATGTCAGTCGTCAAAGCATGGCAAGAATACTGACTTTGCACGTTTTGTGTATTTTTATTCACCATATAGCCTAAGGCATACTTTGTAATTAATTAGGAAAGTGTTGGAAAAACGAATACCATTCTATTTACAATTGTATTCAACGTATAATGTACGTGTTCAAAACCCGCAGCGAGGTAAACACATGAGACGATAAGAACGTAATGGTTGGACACATAGTAGGGGCAAGACGGGGAATCTCCCCATCTTGCCCCACCCCGTCTTGCCCTCTACCATTCTGTCAGGTTATATTACGCCTACATGAACACTATCTAGTGAACATTGACTACAGACGCAGCAGTTTACTGTTAATAAGACGTACTATTCAGTGCTATATATACAGTCTGGACAAATGTTCACGAAACACATGTTTTAGGACCTCGAAAGGCGTAAAACATTGCAAATCGGTATAGCAATTGTACGTACCTTGAAAAGCTCACAGAAACCGCCGCGAAACTAAGGTTCAGCAATGTCAACACTCTGGGACCTGTGTATTGATGATGTTGACGTAGCTATCCACAGATGGCAATACTGTAACTGTAGCTTATAGCCCTTCCCCGTCTTACCCCACCTCCCCGTCTTGCCCCGCCTTCCCCTACTCCACACAGAAGTGTAACAGAGACGCTCACGAAACGTTTGTGAGAAACTCAGAAGGCAAGGCAACGCTGTTGTCGCGAAAAACTGTTAGGTAGATTTAGAGACCCAATACTCATGCAGATTGTGCAATAATTTTAATTTCTTCGTAGCATTTCTCATGCAGGGATCATGAACGTTAGCCCCGTGGAACGTTCATATTGTGTTCGTCCTGAAGTGCACATCTGCAGTTTAAATCCTACTGGACTCTGTTATAAGGTGTTCTTGTACTCACAAGGGTACTACTCCTACTCGTCATCGCCGAATTAGACCAAATTTATGGTATGTGCAGGGCTTGGCCAGAAATGAATGTGACGGAAGTGGGGGCTCCAGATGGCAAACCATTTAGAAAAAAAAATCATTTTTGGCGCGGGTATCAGCATGTGGAGTAAGTTTGCAGAAATGTGAGTGGCCCAGTATGTTGGCCTCGACGGTGAGTGTTCATCAGAGACAAAGGTATCGTCAGGACTGCGTCAGGGAAGTGTAATAGGACCACTGTTGTTCTCTATATACAGAAATGATTTGGTGGATGGGGTGGGCAGAAAGCTACGATTGTTTGCGGATGATGCTGTGGCGTTCGGTAAGGTATCGAAGTCGATTGACTGTAGGAAGATACAAGACGACTTACACAAAATTTCTAGTTGGTGTAATGAATGGCAGCTAGCTCTAAATGTGGAAAAATGTAAGTTAATGCGGACGGGTAGGAAAAACAAACCTCTAATGTTCGGATACAGTATTAGCAGTGTTGTGCTTGACACAGTGAAGTCGTTTAAATATCTGGGCGTAAAGTTGCAAAGCGATACGAAATGGAACGGACATCTGAGAACTGTGGTAGAGATGGCGAATGGTCGACTTCGGTTTATTGGGAGAGTTTTAGGAATGTGTGGTTCATATTTAAAGGAGACAGCATATAGTACGCTGGTGCGACCTATTCCTGAGTACTGTTCGAGTGTTTTGGATGTGTACCAGATCGGACTGAGGGACGACATCGATGCAGTTGGGAATTCCTGGAGGGAAGGTGACCTTCGAGGAACACAATTGACAAAATTTAAAGAACTGGCTTTTGAAGCTGCCGCCAACATACATTGCGCGTAAGGACCGCGAAGATGTTGTTGTTGTTGTGGTCTTCAGTCCTGAGACTGGTTTGATGCAGCTCTCCATGCTACTCTATCCTGTGCAAGCTTCTTCATCTCCCAGTACCTACTGCAGCCTACATCATTCTGAATCTGCTTAGTGTATTCATCTCTCGGTCTCCCTCTACGATTTTTACCCTCCACGCTGCCCTCCAATACTAAATTGGTGATCCCTCGATGTCTCAGAACATGTCCTACCAACCGATCCCTTCTTCTAGTCAAGTTGCGTCACAAGCTCTTCTTCTCCCCAATTCTATTCAATACCTCCTCATTAGTTATGTGGTCTACCCATCTAATCTTCAGCATTCTTCTGTAGCACCACATTTCGAAAGCTTCTATTCTCTTCTTGTTTAAACTATTTATCGTCCACGTTTCACTTCCATACCGTTTTTCTCTCGCTCCATTTGCGAGTGGAACAGGGGAGGGAATGACTAGTAGTGGTACCTGGTACCCCCTGCCACGCACCATACGGTGGTTTGCGGAGTATTTATGTCGATATAGATGTAGGTCAACCGCGGAATGGGCCATTTACGTTGCGTAGTGTCCAGGCGGCAGTTGACACACCGGGAAGATTACAAAACTGTAGCTTACCGTGGGGTCGAGTCGTTATGCGGAGATATGTTTAATTCTTTTATTTTTTATTTTATTTACTAACACTGCAAAAAAATTTTAATTAAACTCAATATATTGTATTAATTAATATTTTCATAAATGGTATGAAAAGGAAAGGCAATGGAAAAATTGTGACAGCAAATAAATTTCCAGGAAGGGGTTGTAAAATGTGGGTGAGAACGTCGTGGATAAAATTACACACTTTTATTATTCTACAGTTGGTGCTTAACGCGAGCTGAGATGATATTCATCATTAAAAAAGGGACAGCAGTAATTCTCTCGGCATCTCGCACACGGTATATACGCCACATTTTTTACAATTACAGTGTTGTTTTAAAATTTATATAGAATAACGAACTTGGTTTATATTGATAAGGGGTTCTCTCTCAATGCAGTCTGGCAGTAAACCACGCGTAACGCACCATTCTCGATGTGATGTCTCGGAAATTTATTTCCATTCCGAAAATTTCCTTTGCCATTCCTTTTCAGGGGTTTTATGAAAATATTAATAAAAACAACATTATTTGCAGTACAAGTCACATAACAACTGAAAATAAAAAATAATTAAAATTTTCCGCTTAGCGACTCGACCCAACGAACCTCCGATTAGTTACTTTTTCTTACACTTCCCGCTGCGCCAACCGCTGCCTGGAAACTACGGTAACATGCCTCTCCCGACCAGTCCCAAAAATACTATTTTTTCTAAACGCTTCGCCATTTGCAGCTGCCACTTCTACCATTTTCATTTCTGGCAAACCCCTGTGTTTACCACAAATTTGGACGAAATCGGCAATGACGAGTAAGCGTTGCCCTCTTGTCAGTCGTAATATGTGGTACCGGGTAAACCATTAGTTTCTAGACCTATGTTTATTAGGATTATTTCCTTGTTTCATTGTCCTCTACTCATGCCTTTAGCTTGTTCCTATAATTTTCAAAGACCCTGCATGATGTGTTATGCTAGAAATTTTTTGATGTTATTGCCATTGTAGCATATTAACAGCATCAATGATGAGCGTGAATCTGTTAAAATAACGATTTTTTTCTTGAAACCGTACATAACATTTTAAAATCTCTCTCTCTCTCTCTCTCTCTCTCTCTCTCTCTCTCTCTCTCTCTCACACCTTCCTCTCCGTCCGACAGTCTGGAAGCCCGCGACCGCTACGGTCGCAGGTTCGAATCCTGCCTCAGGTATGGGTGTGTTGATGTCCCTAGGTTAGTTAGGTTTAAGTAGTTCTAAGTTCTAGGGGACTGATGACCTCAGAAGTCAAGTCCCATAGTGCTCAGAGTCATTTGAACCTCTCCGTCCGAACAAGCCTCGAAAGACCCAACGGTACAGATCGGCCACCGTATCATCATCTAGATGGGGTGAGGCATGTGGTCAGCACAATGCTCTACCAGCCGTTGTGGTTTTCGAGGGCGAAGCCGCTTCTTATCAGTCAGGTAGCTTCTCAATTGGCATCACAAGGGCTGATTGCACCCCGCTTGCCAGTAGCTGTCGACAGTGCTTAACTTCGGTAATCTGATGGGAGTAGGTGCTGCCGCTGCGTCAAGGCCTTTGGCACTTAAATATCTGTTCTTCCTTTTTAAAACACACTATTCCGTGCGATTGTGTCTGCAGTGGAAGGCTGTTATCTGGACGCAGTTTGGATATAAACTCCGGATACGTTTTTGTAGGTCTCCAGTGCCTTTGCGGCTGCGGACTAGTACCGGAGCACCGGGAGCTCTTCGAATAATGGGCAGACTTGGACGTATCGATGGGCTCCTCTGCACTGTCACGAAAAAACCAAGAAGTATCCTACTTACTGCCATGTGAGCCAAACCCAGGATCTTTGGAGACAGCAGTCGCGTGTGGAACAAACGCATTTGTGAGGAGTTAGCGCGCCTCGCGCTGTTTGCGGCTCGACTTGTTGAGCGGCGCATTTCACACTCGCCGCGTCCGGCTGTGATTTGTGGGGCCGTCCGCACGCGACGCAGCCGAGCCGAGCCGCGCGGCCCCACTAGTCTGTCCGGCAGGCGATCGCCCGTCTCCTCTGTATGCGCGCTGATTTACTCCGGTGGAAACAGAAGCAAATAAGTACGAGGGGCGTTCAGTAACTAAAGCAACACATTTTCTTCCTCAGTCAGTTTCGGTTGCAAAAATGCGGAATTCGTTATAGAACATCGTGCAAGATTCCCGCTTCAGCCACTATAGTTTCATGAAGTACCGATAGGTGGCAGCGCTACACGTAGCCTTCAAAATGGCGTCTGTAACGGAGACACGTTTCTGGCAGTGAGCCGTAATTGAGTTTCTTTTGGTGGAAAACCAGAGCATCGCAGACACTATAGGCGCTTGTAGAATGTCTACAGACACCTGGCAGTGAATAAAAGCACGGTGAGTCGATGGGCGAGGCGTCTGTCAGCATCGCAACAAGGTTGCGCAAACATGTCAGACCTCCCGTGTGCCGGCGGGCACACACCTGTGACTCCTGCGTTGTTGGAAAGCGCGGACACTCTTTTTCGAAGTGGCCGACGGATCGCAATCAAACACCTTGCTGCTCAACTGGATGTCTCTGTTGGTAATGCTGACGCACTCGTCCACTATTTGGGGTACTCAAAGGCGTGTGCCCGCTGGGTTCTTCGCCACCTAACAGAAGACCGAAAAGAGCAACGAAGGACCATCTGTGCGGAACTGGTCCACGGGAAACAGTGCACAGATGATGCGGAGGTTATTGACGCAGCAACATGTTGGCTCCGACGTCGACTAGTGGAGTGGTGTCATGCGGTCGTTCCCAGCAGCGTAATAACATCGCGTTGAACGGAGTTTATGTTGAAAATGCGGTTCTGTAGCCAATAGAATGGGGAATAATACGTTATCTTGAAATCCTGAATTAAACCAACCTGCTTTAAAAATAAAAAAAAAGTGTAGCATTACTTATTGAACCCCCCCCCCCCCCCACCCCCCCACCCCCCTTGTATATTAAAAATTTTGAAGTTTGTCGATGACATAGTGTTTTCTGTCACAGATTGCAAAGGACCTGAGAGATCAGTTGAATGGAATTGATAGTGTTTTGAATAGTGGTTATAGGATGATCATCAACAAAGGTAAAAGAAGAGTAATGGACTGCAATCCATTTAAATCAGCCGATGCTTAGAGCATTTAGTTGGGTGAATGAGACACTAATGCTAGTGGAAGAGTTTGCTGTTTGGGCAGCAAAATAACTGACGACAGCCACAGCAGAGGTGGTGTAAATTGCAGACTGGCAATAGCAGGAAAAACGTTCCTGAAGAAGAGAAGTTTGTTAATATCGAAAATAAATTTAAGTGTTAGGAAATCTTTTCTGAAGGTATTTTTCTTAAGTGTACCCATTTGCGGAAGTGAAAGGTAGATAATAAATAAGCAGTTTAGTTATAACAAAGTGAAGCTCGCAGAGGACATGGTAGAATGTCAGTTAGCTTCGTACGCATAGGTACAATCGATGAGTGTGTTAATGAGTAGAGATACAATTTTCTGTGACAGATAGAACGGCCACCAGAGTGCATAAGCACTGTTGGTGTTTAGTGTTGTTACAAGACACGATACATCTACATCTACATGGTTACTCTGCAATTCAAATTTAAATGCCTGGCAGAGGGTTCATCGAACCATTTTCATACTAATTCTCTATTATTGCACTCTCGAATGGTGTAAGGGAAAAAGGAACACCTAAATCTTTCCGTTCGAGCTCTGATTTCTCTTATTTTAGTATGATGATTATTTCTCCCTGCGTAGGTGGGTGTCAACAAAGTATTTTCGCATTCGGAAGAGAAAGTTGGTGATTGGACTTTCGTAAATAGATCTCGCTGCGAAGAAAACCGCCTTTGTTTCAGTGACTGCCACCCCAACTCGCGTATCATATCAGTGACACTCTCACCCCTATTGCGCGATAACACGAAACGAGCTGCCCTTCTTTGCACTTTTTCGATGTCCCCCGTCAATCCTACCTGGTGAGGATCCCACACCGCGCAGCAATATTCCAGCAGAGGACGGACAAGTGTAATGTAGGCTGTCTCTTTACTGTGTTCGTCGCATCTTCTAAGTGTTCTGCCAACGAAGCGCAGTCTTTGTTTCGCCCTCCTCACAATATTAATTATGCGGTCTATCCAATTTAAGTTGTTCGTAACTGTAATTCCTAGGTATTTAGTCCAATTGACAGCCCTTAGATTTGTGCGATTTATCGTATACTACCCAAAATTTATCGGATTTCTTTTAGTACCCATGTGGTGTGTCCAGGACACGAAATGCCGTGTACTCGTATGAGACAATGTCATCAGTTTGAAATGGGCCTTATTGTGAGTCTCCATTTAGCCAGCTGGTCGAGTAGTGCAATATCCAGGTTCATGGGGCATTCGGATATGACTGTGGCCCTTTGTTGGACTCCATGGGAACGTGAGCGCAAGCATACTCGCAGTCAAGATTGCGGTCGATTGCATCTGACCACCACAAAGGAAGACAACCTGATTGTGCAGCAATCGGATCTTAACCTCGTCACATCTGTGCCTGCCTTCCGAGAACAAGTAATGGACTCCCTGAAAATTCCTGTCTCATCTGGGAGGAGATAAGCAGCAGCTGGGGTAGGGAATTACCGTCCTAAACGTAGGCCGCTGTCAACACCACAAAACAAACGTCTGCGTTTGGAGTTGTGGCGTAACCGAGAAACATTGGCTGCTGATAAATAGTGCTGCACTGTGATCAGCGGTGCATCGTAGTTCTGCACTGCCCCGGACGACTATCGTCGGCGAGTACTGCAGTAACCTGGGGAGAGGTATCATTCTTCCAGTGTTTTGAGGTTGGGGAGCCAATGGGTATGATCTTAGGTCATGGCTGGTAGTTCAAATGGTTCAAATGGCTCTGAGCACTATGGGACTTAACATCTGAAGTCTTCAGTCCCCTAGAACTTAGAACTACTTAAACCTAACTAACCTAAAGACATCACACACATCCATGCCCGAGGCAGAATTCGAACCTGCGACCGTAGCGGTGGCATGGCTCCAGACTGAAGCGCCTATAACCGCTCGGCCACAACGGCCGGCTGGCTGGTAGTGATTGAGGGAAATCTGACGATCCACCAGTGCATCACGGGTAACCTGCCTCCTCATGTGTTACCTTCCTTGTGACAGCAGTGTGGTGGCACTTTTCATTAGGACAACGCTCATCCCAACACGGCACGTTTCTCTATGAACTGTCTGCGAAATATTGAGGTGCTCCCGTGGCCAGTAACATACCCATATCTCTCCCCGATAGAACGTGTGTGATACCGAGCGGTTCTAGGTGCTTCAGTCCAGAACCACGCGGCTGCTACGGTCGCAGGTTCTAATGCTGCCTCGGGCATGGATGTGTGTGATGTCCTTAGGTTGATGGTTGTTTTTGGCGAAGGAGACCAGACAGCGAGGTCATCGGTCTCATCGGAATAGGGAAGGACGGGGAAGGAAGTCGGCCGTGCCCTTGGAAAGGAACCATCCCGGCATTTGCCTGGAGCGATTTAGGGAAATCACTGAAAACGTAAATCAGGATGGCCGGACGCGGGATTGAACCGTCGTCCTCCCGAATGCGAGTCCAGTGTCTAACCACTGATGTCCTTAGGTTTAAGTAGTTCTAAGTCTAAGGGATTGATGACCTCAGATGCTAAGTCCCATAGTGCTTAGAGCCATTTGAACCATTTTGAACCACTCAAACGTCAAATTTGTCCCAGTGCCAGTATTCAGGATATCAAGGACCAGTTAGGAATGTTGTGGGTCAGTTTGCCTTAGGAGAGGGTGCAATTGCTTTTGGCACATTCCCAGCTGACTCACTACATACGTCTAGGCCAGAGGGGGGGGGGGGGGGGGCATATGAGTTGGCTCACACTGCCGAGTTCATTGTAAATTTGACACGATTCACTCGAATGACGTCACGTATCCCTTCAACCCGTGAAATTTCATTTCATTTCCCCCTCCCCTTCTGGGCGCTGCACTTTTTTGTCAGTGTAGATGGATAAATCGAATAACAAACGTGGTGGTGCTGAATCGAACCGGGGAAGAAAGAAATTTATGCCAAAATCGACTAAAAGAAAGAATGTATTAATAGGACACACCCTGAGGCGTGAAGAAACCGTCAGTTTGGTAATGGAAGTAAGTGTGAGGGGAGAAAAACTGTAGAGAGATGCCAAGACCAGTAAACAGGCTCAAATGGATATACGTTACAGTAAATATGCAGAGATGAAGAGGCTTGCACAGTACAGAGTAGCTTTCAAACTTACATCAAACCTGTCTTCGGGATGAATACCACAACAACAACAAGTAAACGACCAGTTATAGAATACAGGAAGGTGTAACGAGGCTTAATCAACGACTCTCGATGGCCAGGCAGTATATCTAGTAACACGTTGCTGTCAGGACGCGAATAAGTGTGGCGCTACATGTGGCAGGGGTAACGTTGGGGAGCGCGGGAGTTGTCCTCCGCGACACGTCGCTGTCGTCTGTTTCTCGATCAGTCAGGGCAGCACAAGAAATGTATGGGGCGCTAACCGCGGATCAGTGAATGTCCTGAAAGCTGCAGCACACACGGCAGCAGAAATTGTAAATATGGAAACGCCGAAAGAGTCTGAAGTTATTGTGCATGAGTGCAGCTGCTGAAGCAAATATATGAAACAAAAAGACTGAGACACGTCGCTCTGGTAAGAGTCCTCTCGATTGGAAAAAAATGTTACAGTCTTGAGTTCCGGTGGACGGAAAAGAGGCGTGAAACGATAGTCATAATTATCTATTTCCGACCAAACAGTGGAAATGAACAGAGCCGTTACGAACTCAGAACTTTGAAAATATGTGATTCTTTCTTTTGTGATTGTGCATTGATATTAAGTTGACCTCAACTAGAAGGTTGCGCACAACATTTTAGTGGTTTACTAGTCGTGGCACGTCCTTGTTTTTCTGATATAAATCATTTCCAAAGGTGAAAGAAAAGATAAGTAACAGAAAAAAGTCCTAGGGTCCACTGGGGATGGAATTCCGAATCTTTCGTTTCGTAGTCTGTCACATACACATAGTCACCGAGACACCCCATGTGAAGGCCACTCTTAATTATGAAGGAAAAATATATTGAAAGTTATTACTATTATTATTATTATTATTATTATTATATTTGTGTATGTCCGATTCCGACGACCGTGAGAGATTGCAAGACCTGCATGTATAGCATAAAGCGCAGCGTGCTGGTTTGTAAGACAAGGATTTAACCCAGACCCATATCGAATCAGCGCGGTGGATCATCGAACGTTGGACTGGTTCACTGGCCATCCTCAACGCAGTTTTTAGGCAGTTTTCCTCGCCCGCTTAGGCAAAAGCTAGGCTGATTCTCAGTATCCGCCTCAGAAAAAACGCCACTCAGTTTTTTAAAATACGATAACACAAAACAAAGTCTACGTGACGCACAGACAGATGGCACGCAGGACTTCTCTGCCTTAGGTTAACTGACGACTGGGAATGCATCCGGTTACAGAGTTAAAGAAAATATAATAGCCAAATCATGAAAACAGTGGTGTACGACGAGATATACGCTAGGAGAAAGAGAGACAGAGTCCTACATATTGACTCGCAGACTGCTGGTCAACAGCAGTAAACAGTAGGCCGAAGTTCTCCATCCTTGACTCCTAAATGAGATGGAAAATCTATGCGTCCGGCCAGGACGTGAGGAAAAATAGTTAAGGATGGAATTTAAAGTTCTGTTGCCGTCTGGCTCGATACAGAGGCAGCACAAAATAGCTGCGAGGAAATGGCCACGGGCGTTTCAAAGGAAATATATCCGCAGTTTCCTTAAGCGAGTTAGGGAAATCCTAGTAAACCTAGGTTCGGTTGGTGGGACTGGAATTTAAGCACTGTTATCCCTAATTACGAATCCATTGTCTCGAAGGCGGAAGGAAGACCCACACAACCATATCATCTACAGGCCGTAGAGTCACATTTAGTTGAGATCATATTGCATACTAGCTCATGTAGGTCAACCAAAAGGTAACTGATCCAAATCCCCCGAGATGTTGTGATACATATTTCTTGTCCACCACGTTGTGTACCACTGTCGTGGATTATTTAGCACATAATTTGTGGAGTGACAGAGGTAGAAGAAGAGAAATGAAAACATACGACACTCAACTTTTACGGCTTCTTCTTTTTCTTGCGCAATTTTCCAGCATCGACGCAGGGTCTGGATGGTTATTAACAGATTTGGTACGGTTAATTTAAGGAGTTCCCGGATGCCCTTCCTGGTGCCATCCCCGACTCCCTGGGATGGAATACGTACACCTCAACTGTCTGCGCGAAGTGTTATTCATGTGAAAGCGATTGAAAGTTCTCTAAATGTTCGCGAATTGTGTAAATCAGGTGGAACTTGTGTGCCAGTCCGGTATTCACCTAATGGGATGTGGAAAACTGCCTAAAAGCCTCATCCAAACTGGCTGGCGCACGGCCCCTCGTCGTTAATCCGCCGGGTGGATTAGGTGGCCAGCACATCTCACCGTTCCAGAAGCGGCGCTTTAATACGCTCGGCTATACGGGTGGGCCCTCAACTGCTATAGCATGAACGACAAAATCTTACAACATCGCCAAAATTGGAGAACTCATAGAGAACGAATGAGAAACGGACGTCTGCCCAAATCGTTAGGAGAGGCGTTCAATAAGTAATGCAACACATTTTTTTTCTGAAAGCAGGTTGATTTTATACAGGACTTCAACATATCATATTACTCCCCACTCTTTTGGCTACAAAATTCTGTTTTTCAACGCAATCTCCGTTCAATGCGACGGCCTTACAGGGAGTGACCGTATGCCCACATGGTGGCACCTACTGGTGCCAAAGTCTTGCTGCATCAATAACCTCCCCTTCATCCACGTACTGCTTCCTGCGGAGTGCATTCCTGCATTGAGACAAACGGATGAACGTCGGAAGTTGCGAGGTCCGGGCTGTGGGGTGGATAGGTACGAACAGTCTAATAAGTTTTGTGAGCGCCTCTCGGGTGCGCAGACTTGTGTGAGGCCTTGCGTTGTCATAAAGGAGAAGAACAAATTCGTTTGCACTTTTGTGGAGATGAATACGCGGAAGCTGTTTCAAAAAATTGTTGAAATGGCTCTGAGCACTATGGTACTTAACATCTGAGGTCATCAGTCCCATAGACTTAGAACTTCTTAAACCTAACTAACCTAAGGACATAACACACATCCATGCCCGAGGCGGGATTCGAACCTGCAACCGTAGCAGCAGCGCGGTTCCGGACGAAAGCCCCTAGTATCACTCGGTTACAGCCCGAAAGCTGTTTCTTAAGTTTCCTCAGGTTAGTACAATACACATCAGAGTTGATCGTTGCGTCATGAGGGAGGACATAAAACAGAATAATCCCTTCAGAATCCCATAGCACCGTCGCCATCACCCTATCGACTGAGGGTGCGGCTTTGAATTTTTTCTTCAGAGGAGAGGCGGTGTGATCCCACTCCGTAGATTGGCGTTTTGTTTCCGGCTCGAAGTGATGAACCCATATTTCATCACCCGTGAGGATCTTCCACAAATAATTTTCACTATGAGCCTCGTAACGCATAGGTAACTTCGCACAGATGGTCTCACGTTGGTCTTTGTGGTCTCCTGTTAGGCGGCAAGAAAGCCAGTAGACACACACCTTTGAGTACCACAATTGGTCAGCACTACCAACGAAGACGTCCAGTGGTGCAGTGGGGTGTTTGTGAATCATCAATCACCTCGAATGAGAGTGTCCGCACGTTATAATAATGCAGGAGTCACAGCTGTGTACCGAGCGAGGTGGCGCAGTGGTTAGCACACTGTACTCGCATTCGGGAGGACGACGGTTCAATCCCGTCTCCGGCCATCCTGATTTAGGTTTTCCGTGATTTCCCTAAATCGTTTCAGGCAAATGCCGGGATGGTTCCTTTGAAAGGGCACGGCCGATTTCCTTCCCAATCCTTCCCTAACCCGAGCTTGCGCTCCGTCTCTAATGACCTCGTTGTCGACGGGACGTTAAACACCAACTACCACCACCACAGCTGTGTGGGGCGAGCCGGCAGGCGAGAGATCGAACATGTTTGCGCGACCTTTCTGCGATAATGACTGACGCCTCGCTCAACGACTTACCGTGCCTTTGTTCACTGCCAGGTCTCTGTAGAAATTCTGCAAGCGCCTATAAACATCTGCGATGCTCTGGTTTCCCGCCAGAAACGAACACAACGACAGCTCTCTGATTGGAATGCACCTCCGTTACAGACGCCATTTTGAAGGCTACGTATAGCGTTGCCATCTATCGGAAGTTCATGAAACTAAAGGGTTGAAGCGGAAATATTCCACAATGTTCCACAGCAATCTCTGCATTTTTTCAACTGGAACTGGCTGAGAAAAAAATCTGTTGCTTTATTTATTGAACGCCACTCGTACAAGCCTCGGTGGTTCCGCAAACCAAAGGAAAGGAGGACACACTGAATTTGAAGAACACAAGATATCGGAGGACCTGTTGCATTAACATGATGGTGATGATCTCTCCGCAGTATAGTATGGAGTGACAGCATGTCATATTATTGATGTTGATATGTCCGGCAGTAATATCATCATGCGTTATTCGCGGACTGCACGCTTTGTGTCGGCATGGCGTTTTCCACCTTATCCGTCATCAACATCACAAACACAACAAAAAACGCTCCACGCACTTTATTACAATCATCCACAAAAATCAATTTCACGTACAACACAATGACTACCCCTTCGAGTGAAGCAGCCAGTGTGCGCAAAGGAAGGTGAATGAAAACCGCTCACAGCCAAAAATGTCCTACGACTCTTCATCGTCACTTACTCTAGAATACGAAAGCCTGGCAACAGACAAAAAATTGTTGCCGGGCAGTTGGTCAGTCGTCTCGGGTAGCAATCGAGCCGCGATGGTCAGCATGCAAAGCGCTAACGCTCCCACTTTGCTAGAGTGGGTGTAACTCGAGTTCATTCCCGCGCGGTAAGCATCACGTGGCCTAAAGAAAAGAAGAAGAGAAACAAAGCTGGAGCAGAGGCAGAAGCAGGTGAGATGTGGGAGCGCGAGTATCGCAGGTGGGATCGCCGGCAGCTAACACTCTCGCTGCGTACACCTCGTGACTCCGCTATGTCCCGAGAACTGTCACGCTTAATTACATTCATCACACCTAGATCTTACTTACATAACTATCGTCCTGAGTCAGTCACGACCTCTGGGAATAACTCGGACAGACGATACACCTCGCAGATTGCTTATAATTTTTTTTTCAAATGAATGTGTCTTCAACTCGTGTTTTGCAGCTTCGCACCCGGGTGTGAAATGTATCCCACAGGTTAGGTTAGCTAAAGTTAGGCTAGAGTCTTATTATTATTATTTCTTTAACTGATCATACGCTGAACAGCCAAAGAAACTTGCACACCTGCCTAATATCGTGTAGGGCCCCCGCTAGCACGCAGAAATGCCGCAGCACGACGTGGCAGGGATTCGACTAATGTCTGAGGTAGTGCTGGAGGAAACTGACATCATAAATCCTGCAGGGCTGTCCATAAATCCGTAAGAGTACGAAGGGGTGGATATCTCTTCTGAACAGCACGTTGCAAGGCATCCCAGATGTGCTCAATAATGTTTTAACTCAGAAGAGTGTTCCTGGATCCACTCTGTAGCAATTCTGAACGTGTGAGATGTCGCATCGTCCTGCTGGAATTTCCCAAGTCCGTCGGAATGCACAATGAACATGAATGGATGCAGGTGATCAAAAAATATGTGTGAAATCTTATGGGACTTAACTGCTAAGGTCATCAGTCCCTAAGTTTAGACACTACTTAACTTTAATTATCCTAAGGACAAACACACCCACCCATAATGAGATTTTCGCTCTGCAGCGGAGTGTGCGCTGATATGAAACTTCTTGGCAGATTAAAACTGTGTGCCCGACCGAGACTCGAACTCGGGACCTTTGCCTTTCGCGGGCAAGCACTCCTGAAAGAAAGGATACTGCGGAGACATGGCTTAGCCATCTGCCAGGAAGTTTCATATCAGCACACACTCCGCTGCAGAGTGAAAATCTCATTCTGGAAACATCCCCCAGGCTGTGGCTAAGCCATGTCTCCGCAGTATCCTTTCTTTCAGGAGTGCTAGTTCTGCAAGGTTCGCAGGAGAGCTTCTGTAAATTTTGGAAGGTAGGAGACGAGATAACTGGCAGAAGTGAAGCTGTGAGGACCGGGCGTGAGTCGTGTTTCGGTAGCTCAGATGGTAGAGCACTTGCCCGCGAAAGGTAAAGGTCCCGAGTTCGAGTCTCGGTCGGACACACAGTCTTAATCTGCCAGGAAGTTTCACACACACCCATGCCCGAGGGAGGACTCGAACCTCCACCGGGACCAGCCGCACAGTCCATGACTGCAGCGCCTAAGACCGCTCGGCTAATCCCGCGCGGCTGCAGGTGCTCATGCTTACGTACGTGTCACCTGTCAGAGTCGTACCTAGGGTCCCATATCACTCCAACTGTACACGCCCCACACCATTACAGAGCCTCCACCAAACTTGAACAGTCCCCTGCAGACATGCAGGGTCCATGGATTCATGAGATTGTCTCCAAACCCGTACACGACCACCCGCTCGATACAGTTTGAAACGAGACTTGTCCGACGAGGCTACACGTTTCCAGTCAACAGTCCAACGTCGGTGTTGACGGGCCCAGGCGACGCGAGAATTCACGAGTGGGCCTTCGACTCCGAAAGCCCATATCGATGATGTTTCGTTGAACGGTTCGCATGCTGACCCTTCTTGGTGGCCCAGCACTGAAATCTGCAGCAATTTGCGGAAGGGTTGCACTTCTGCCAGGTCGAGATCTGAACCCTGTCCGGTTTACAATTTTAATTTGCCAAGAAGTTTCAATATATTATAATTTACTCGCCTACTCCGGAAATCGTGAGTAGGAAAAAAGGCATTCTACGATATTTTCCTACTCTACCTTAAACCATACCGTAGTTAAATTAGTCATATTTCATATCATTGTGCTGATCTATAAGGTTTATACGGCTTTGTTTTTCACTACAACACTTCTCCACTCAAGTGCAAACCAGCAGCAGTCGCCACAACGACGACGTAACGGAAGATTCCAAGGCCAGATAGGCAGCAGTATATTAGCACCTTTTTTAAGATGCGGGCTGAGTGAGACATTAGTTACGCAGTTTTAGAGTAGACAGGCGGAACCCCACTGACTTCTCTATTTCCCTAGCGAAACAAGATAAGATAAGGGTCTCCCATTTGTGCAGCCGGCAGTGAATCGAGGCCTAGGGTTTTCCTGGCGCGAGCAGCTCTCCCGCGGGCTGTAATCTCAGCAACATTCATTCAGCTTACGTAGCGGACAGGCGCGACGCTGGAGCCTCAAGGCGGACAACGCAACCTGTAGCGACTGCCTAGAATCAGCCTCAATATCAAGAATGAAATACCAGTTTTCTTAGCGTCTCTGAGTGCACTCATCCACCAAATTTGCAGATAGATATACTTGTAAAACTTTTTCAGTTTATTGCTATCACATTATAGAAAAAAGGGCGAATAAGACGTTGTAGCTGTAATTAGAGCATGATCGACGAACGTTCAGAAAATAAAGAAGCCCCAAAGGCGCCTATCTTGCTGCAAGAATACTACCTGAAAAATCATTTAAACGAAATATCTCAGCTTTATGTTGTTAGATGGAAAGCAGTAAAAGGACAACATACATAGGAAAAAGAAATCTAAAAACCATTGTATTCTATAAGAAGTCCTTGGCTGTGTACAAATAAATATCTTTGAAAAAGAGTAAAAAAGTTGTTTACATCCATTTCAAACGTTGAAAATTAACTAACTACATCGTCTTAGTCTCTAAGGATGGCTCCAGTATTATAAGATGAACTGTTGGGCACGGAAACTTCTTAGAACTCGGCCTGACGCTCATAAAACCAATGTCACCAAGAACATATACCGTGAAAGACCACATTGTATAAAAAAATAACTCGGCAAAACAGCGCTCTCTTTGCATTGCTCCTCATTATTGTGTCAAATAATATATAGACAAATGGAAATATGAAACACGTAATGCTCTTAATGTTCTAGTCATCTTAGATGACATAAATATAAAAGTAGAACTTTTACAAAATACAATCCAAGAAACGCCAAATAGAGATTATATGATGCACGTTCTCAGAGTAACGGGCCCGAAAATGTTGTTACCCTCGACAAACAGACAAAGAAACAAAAACAGTGAACTAAACTACGTGATTGGGAAAATTTTCAGAACCCAAATACGTAAAAATGGCGTCTGTACATGGGTACTGAAAATTTTTGCACTTCTTACGCCCAAACGTGTGAGACTGTTTTCGCAAAAGTGAGACTGTTTGGTTCCTAAACCTTTGACTTAATATTCAGAGTCATATAATGTAGGTTCTGCGTCATACAACAATTAATCGGCTATAGAACGTTAACGGAGAAGATTGGTCGCAAATGCATGAAAATCTCCGAAGCAAAATGTTTGGAACATGCAACAGTGATCTCACATTCTATTGCGAGGGTAATGCCTCTGAATTTTTTATTCTGTTCTCAATAACGACATGCCCGCTTCGCTGAAGCAAGTTACAATCCTCTGCCGCTAGACGGCTACGAATTGTAGCGTGTAACATGGTGCTGTGTAACGTAACTATGTCGGTGTGTGTGAAACAGCGTGCTGTAATCGAGGATCTAGCCGTACAAAAAGTGCGTTTTGAGCTTGAGGGTGATGGGCTCCCTAACATCATTGTGACAGGTGTTGAAAGCTGGGTTCGCTATTTTGACCCCAAGAACAAGAGAGCATCAATGGAGATTCACCACAAAGGATGTCCGCCTCCGGTAGCTGGGTACTCAGCGCTGCAGAGTGCCAATCCTAAGGGCCCGGGTTCGATTCTCGGCTGGGTCGGAGATTTTCTCCGTTCAGGGACTGGGTGTTGTGTTGTCCTAATCATCATCATTTCATCCCCATCGACGACGCGCAAGTCGCCGAAGTGGCGTCAAATCGAAGGACTTGCACCCGGCGAACGGTCTACCCGGCGGGAGATAATAGTCACATGACATTTACATTTACCACAAAGGATCACCGAAGCCAAAAAATTTCAAGACCATCCCATTAGCAGGCAAAGTCATTCCTACAGTGTTCTGTGATATTCAAGGTGTGGTGCATTTGGAATTCGTGCCTAAAGACACCACTATAATCTCTGTTAAGGTACTGCGAGACCCTCAGAAAACTGCAAGCACGAATTCGAAGAATTCGTTCATACATGGAACATCCTCTCCTTTAACATGGTAATGCCAGACCACACAGGAGCGCTGAGACATCTGCAACGATTCGACGCCTTAGGATCACTGTTATCGATCAAGCTACATACAGTCCCGACTTGTCCCCATCCGATTTTCGTCTGTTTCCAAATCTTAAAGAATGCCTCGAGGACTTCACTTTGATAGTGATAAAGAGGTACAAGTAGAGGTCAGGTTGTTGCTTCGTCAACAAAGTCAAACATTCTACAGTGACGGTATCAACAAAGTGGTCTCTCGTTGGAAGAAACGTGTTTTCACCAGGGTGACTATGCTGAGAAATAAATATGTGGACATGAAGAGTAAAGGTGTAGAATTTTAATAAAGTTTGTTTTATTTAAGAAGCTTTAAGATTTTTCACTTAAAAAATTCAGAGGTATCGCTTTTCAGCACGCCCTAGTAATAAATAGGGCGAACACAAGAGTGTTCGATTGCAGGTCATGTGGTAGGGGCTTACAATACTTGGGAATATCATTAGAATTATTGTTATGATAACCTACGGGAATGCAAACGGGTGACATCGTCGACAACCGCCGATATTTCGACACGTGACCACACAGTTTGCACAGCGCTTACTTGCTGCAGAGCGGTCACCTGTCGAATTATTGACGGTCATCCGGCTGCATTCCCGTAAGTTATCTGAACATTGCATACGCCGCGAGAAACTCAGGTCTGCCAGTGGCAGCGTGCTCGACAGACGATCCGCACTACGAGCTGACGCCAAAGTTGTCCGCAACTGGTTGTCATTGGTGGAGGAGGAGGATATTAGTGTTTAACGTCCCGTCGACAACGAGGTCATTAGAGACGGAGCGCAAGCTCGGGTTAGGGACGGATTGGGAAGGAAATCGGCCGTGCCCTTTCAAAAGAACCATCTCGGCATTTGCCTGAAACGATTTAGGGAAATCACGGAAAACCTAAATCAGGATGGCCGGAGACGGGATTGAACCGTCGTCCTCCCGAATGCGAGTCCAGTGTGCTAACCACTGCGCCACCTCGCTCGGTGTCATTGGTGGCCAAAGCTGGAGGCGTCCTTTAGGTTCACAGCTCTTATCATTCCCATAATTTATTTTTGACATCATGTCTATCGTCAGAATATTTATATATTTACAAGGTGATAATTGTTGAACTATGTGGGATAAAACGTAAATTAGTTACAAACTACGGGGTGCAGACATTTTATTCAACACGTAAACGTCACTACAGATATTCGAATTTAAGTTACGACATGTTCGATATGCCTGCCATCATTGGCGATGACGTGACGCAGACGAATAGCGAAATTCTGCATGACCCCTTGAAGCGTCAGAACATCGATGCTGTCTATGACCTCTTGAATGGCTGTTTTCAGCTCAGCAATGGTTTTGGGGTTATTTCTGTGAACCTTGTCTTTAATATAGCCCCACAAAAAGGAGTCACGTGTCTTCAGGTCCGGAGAATATGGCGGGCAATCGAGGCCCATGCCAGTGGCCCCTGGGTACCCCAGAGCCAGAATGCGGTCCCCAAAGTGCTCCTCCAGGACATCAAACTTTCTCCTGCTTCGATGGGGTCGAGCTCCGTCTTGCATGAACCACATCATGTCGAAATCAGGGTCACTTTGGATAATGGGGATGAAATCATCTTCCAAAACCTTCGTGTACCGTTTGGTAGTCACTGTGCCATCAAGGAATATCGCACCGGTTATTCCGTGACTGGACATTGCATACCCCACAGTCACCCGTTAGGGGTGAAGAGACTTCTCGATCGCAAAATGCGGATTCTCGGTCCCCCAAATGCGACAATTTTGCTTAATGACGAACCCATCCAAATGAAAGTGGATTTCGTCGCTAAACCAAACCATACCATGCGCATAATAATTCCCAACGTGCCCCGCGGCCAACCGTGTAGTTTGAACGTCCTAACGCAAACCGTTCAGAAGTTATGACGATTTTATTTCGTATAGTTCAATAATTGTCACCCTGCACAATGGAACATAGGTAAGATGCGTCCATACCAGAAGACAATCTTGTCAGAAGCTAACAACGTCAAAAAAATTAGAGATCAGAACAAATTTTGTGTTAGTTTTAATGTCATGTTAAGTCGTATCTGTGAGACTAAAAATGACAAAAAGAACATTACTTGTAACACAATCATTCTAACTGAAGAACTGCAAGAACGCAAGCTAAAGTCGGAAGAAATAACTAAACTTCTAAGACATAGAAACGCACGTCACTTGATACCCACTCGGAATTGTTATACTAAAGACACAAAGCTGACTTCGCACAGGGAAGACGTGTTAGAATAAAGAACCGCTGTGCTAAAACCCAGCCAACAGTGCCATACGCCATATATGTTCACAATAACTTGAAGTAGAAAAAGATGAAGAATAATTAGCCAAATATACCAGATTATATGCTGTTCCTTCATTTCTACGTTCGTCTTTACTCCATTATTTATAAATGTTTCTCTGGAAATAGCTGACGTAAGACTGTGCAATTACGATACTGTTAGTAGCTGTTTTAAACGCCGTCTTCGTCACTAATCAGTAATAAACCGTTAAACGCAGGCCAGCAGATCACGCAACGGATTATTGTAGCGCAACTAGTGTTCCCTAAGTAATCATTTCACAGTAGGCGACAGCAAAGTAAGATCTGTACCTTGTATGGTCCTCGCAAATTAGGTGAGCAGGACTATTAACGGAACAGTCTGTGTGGGAAACATCGCATTTGCAAACTAAAGCAAGCAAAAAGAATTATTTGAGTGTTGTTCCTCCATTGTTCCGAAAATGCACGACAAAGTTCTTCTATTGATGTATATAAGTTACGTGTGATTACTTTTTTTGAGACAGTTCGCATTTGACATGTTTCCAAATCACGTGATGTGATAGTTCCTTCAAAAATATTTCGGCCGATTTCCTACGCGTTCTTGTAAAATCAGAGCTCATGCTTCGTCTCTAAATACCTTCACGACCTCTTTCTTGTTCGAAATGCATTGTATTATTTTCTGTAAGATGTAATGTAGAGTACAATTGTTCTAATAGCAACTGAAATAGGTTGTCGGTAAATGAACTATACAATGTACAGTAGGGTCTTCCAACAAAACCATTTACGTCGCTCAGGCCGAAGAATAGGACTACCGAGATTCGTTAAGTTTTAATATCACTTCCAGTCGAGCTGCGATCGATCGACGGACAAGTCACAATGAAATTCGTGACGTAAGGCAGATCAGAGTTTAACGTCTGGTCGACAATAAGGTCATGAGAGACGGAGCACAAGCTCGGATTAGGTAAAGAAATCAGCCATGTCCTTTTCAAAAGGACCATCCTGGCATTTGCCTTAATTAAAACCTAAATGTGATGGATGGACGGGTAACTGAACCACGACCTATCGAATGCAAAGCCAGCCCCTTCCCTATGGGCCAGTTCTCTTTGCAAATTCATGACGTAGCTGAAATATTTCAAATAATTTCTCACAAACTAGTGATGATCACACAAAATACGAGGAACCGTGTTAATCAATATCATCTGCCCCAAGTAAGAGGAATTTCAGTTGTAATGAACGATTTATTATTTATCGACCGACAAACAGTTGTAAATCTCGTACGACGTAATACGTGTTTAACCGTGTACCTTCGATGTAACATCTTGTATGTGACACAACAAAGGAGATGCCACCAGAGATTTATGAATTAGCATACAGAGTTCAGAGGCGTGAAGACGTAGCTGATGCAATTAAGAGCAGTTCTCATGTCGGTTAAAGGTTTCTCATGCACTCATCAGTCATCGCCGTGACGACCGTTCGATACACACTCCACACCCGGACATTAACCTCTGTTTCTACTCTACATTAACCTTGACTTTATAACTCTGTTTCCCCCTCTCCGTCTCTCTCTTTCATGGTCCATTGTTATCATATGAGCGCAATAAAAAATTTCTTCTTCCAGTCTCTGTATGAGAAAAATAATTAACTTTGACCTCGTGATGATATCCAGCGCGTAAAAGCTAGGGATTTTCTGAAAAATTAAATAACATGTCAGACATTATTTTGAGATCTAAAGTTTTTTCATTCTTTTAAGGTGGCCCGACATTTGTGCTTCGTTTACAGCCTGTCTATTTTTCCGTGAAACACGTTATTAGATTCTTTTGATTCAGTAGTAACTTTTGTGATGACTACAATAATGGTTAGGTCGATGGTAAAAATAAGTTGCTAACTATTAACATTTCACCTATCGTACTAGCTGCCTTATGTAACAAAATTCTTGTGAATAAACCTACAGTTACCTTCATAAACAAATGCAACCTTACCTCCGGATATCAATTTATGAATGCGTACTATGTACCATTGTCTTGACACGCTCTTAAAGCCTTTCTTTTTTAATAATAATAGAAGAAGAATTGTATGCTTTGTCAGTCAAACAAGACGCTACCAATGATTTCTTTTTGTCTTCCTTACGATTATAATCCGTTCAGGTAGCTGATTCTTCCATATCTTGTGAAGGTAGAGAAGTTAAACAACTCCGCCACTCTTATTTGTAGTGCCGGAGACATATTAGTCAAAATGCTTATAGAACTCAGCATACGGCTGAAATTATTTCAGAAAATTGCGCAAGGGCAAAACTCACAGTTTGACCTGTTTCCCTTGTGTGGTAGATTCAAATGTGTTGCCTTGATACGTACTACAGAATGTGCCTAATTTCTTGTGTGAAGATGACATCCGTGGTTTACGGATGTTTACTGCGTATTTTTGTATAGAAAACAAAATGTCGGACTCGTCTGGTTCTAATACAGAATAGTGAGGAGCGAGAAACACTGTGGCGGGATTATTACACCGATCGTAAGTAAATGCATCATATTATTTTTCATTGCATATGGAAACACTATTGACTATTACATAACTGACAAGTGCAGTATTTCATTTTACAAAGAAGAAGCTGGTATCATTTCGTGCACAGTACGTATCGCTCATCAGCAAAAGTGTTCCAGGATGTATTCATGCACTATGTGATCAAATGTATCCGGACACCAGGCTGAAAATGACCTACAAATTCGTGGCGCCCTCCATCGGTAGTGCAAGAATTCAACATGGTCTTGATCCACCCTTAGCCTTGATGATAGCTTCCACTCTTGCAGGCATACGTTCAATCAGGTGCTGGAAGGTTTCTAAGGGGAATGGCAGCTCATTCTTCACGGAGAGCTGCACTGAGGAGGGGTGTCGATGCCAGTCGGTGAGGACTGGCACGAAGTCGGCGTTCCAAAACGTCCCAAAGGTGTTCTGTCAGATTCAGGTCAGGACTCTGTGCAGGCCAGTCCATTACAGGGATGTTATTATCGTGTAATCACTCCGCCAAAGGTCGTGCATTATGAACAGGTGCAAGAAGGTGCTTAAAACATCCATGTAGGCCTGTGCTGTGACAGTGCCACGCAAAACAACAAGGTGTTCAAGGCTCCTCCATGAAAACATGACCACCCATAACACCACCTCCTCCTAATTTTACTGTTGGCACTACACACGCTGGCACATGACGTTCAAAAGGCAGTCACCATACCCACACCCTGCCATCGGATTGCCACATTGTGTGCCGTGATTCGTCACTGCACACAACGTTTTTCCACTGTTCAATCGTCCAATGTTTACGCTCCTTACACCAAGCGAGGCTTCGTTTGGAATTTACCGGGGTGATGTGTGGCTTATGAGCAGCAGCTCGACCATGAAATCCAAGTTTTCTCACCTCCCGCCTAACTGTCATAGTACTTGCAGTGGATCCTGATGCAGTTTGGAATTCCTGTGTTATGGTCTGGATATATGTCTGCCTATTACACATTAAGACCCTCTTCAACTTCGGCGGTCTCTGTCAGTCAACAGACGAGGTCGGTCTGTACTCTTTTGTGCTGTACGTGTCCCCTCACGCTTTCAGTTCATAATGACATCGGAGACAGTGGAACTAGGGATGTTTACGAGTGTGGAAATCTCGCGTACAGACGTATGACGCAAGTGTCGCTCAATCGTCCGACCTCGTTCGAAGTCAGTGAGTTCCGCGGAGCGCCGCATTCTGCTCTCTCACACGATGTCTAATGACTGCTGAGGTCACTGATATGAATTAGCTGGCAGTAGGTGGCAGCACACTGTATCTAATACGAAAAACATATGTTTTTGGGGGTGTCCGGATACTTTTGATCACATAGGGTGCCTACAAAAAACATTAAGCTAAGAGTACCCATTTAAAGTGTAAGCAATAATTATTCACACAGTACTAATAACAGAAGACATGTTGCGTTCCAAAAAAATCACTGGTAGGTATTCGCGCAACTATTTTCCCATTGTGTTACGCTTGAGCGAGGTGTCTGAGACTCCCGTTTTCCTGTCTCAAAGTACTTAGTTTAGTTTCCTCTATCACATGTTGTTTTGTGATTTTTTCTTTTACACTCAATATGTCACGCTTCCTTGACACATTGACAAAGCGGCTCTGCACGAAGAATATCCATCGTATAAACTAATTATTTTAGATCTCTCCATATATAAAAATCAAGCGAGTTGAATCTTGATGAACGCGTAGGCCACGGATCTGGCTCTCCGCTTGCTACCTATCTATAATTGTAATTAAAAGCCAGTACATCTCTGACAATGTAATTTAAATGTGCTGTTTCCTGATCATGCATAAATAAGTTCTTTGTTATTATTACAAGGAGACGTGTTAGAATATTCTCAACGAATTCCATGTGCACATTGTCCCTCACAATGGCAGCATTTTCCATTCTTTTATCTTCATTTTAGTTTTGGTTGATAACAAATTTGTCCTAATTTCTTCTAATAGCTTGAATCTGCTCTGGTCTTTGGTCTGGTCAATTCTTTCCAAAATGTCTTGTCGAACGTCCTTACCAAGTCCTCCTCCAGCACTTGATTGTTTTTACTAACGGTCTTTTGTTCATTCGCCGGCCGATGTGGCTGAGCGGTTCTAGGCGCTTCAGTCTGGAACCACGCGACCGCTACGGTCGCAGGTTCGAATCCTGCCTCGGGCATGGATGTGTGTAATGTCCTTAGGTTAGTTAGGTTTAAGTAGTTCTAAGTTCTAGGGGATTGATGACGACAAATGTTAAGTCCCATAGCGCTCAGAGCCATTTGAACCATTTTTTGTTCATTCACTCTTTTTAATTTCATTTTATTCCTTACTTAGTTTATCTAGTTCTCACCTGTCTTGCGACACATCCTTATTTCAAGTGGTTATAAAAACTGCTCTTCGCATTTTAGCATCGTTTATGTCTTAACAACACATTCTGTGTCACACACTTCACTGAACTTTTTCTTAGCTCATTATCCATAAACCACATAAAATAGTTAGTTACAGTCTAAATCGATTCTATATCATGAACGAGACTGTGACGACTTAATTTATGACAACATGCAGCAAGAATAGCAGAGGAAAACAAGAAACCAAATAATCAGAAATAGAATATATGTTCAAAGTTCAGTTATTGATTTTTTTAACACAAACAGATAGAATGGTATGGATATTTTAAAAGATTCGAGGCGAAAGATTTCCAAAATGTATACTGAATTGATACTATATGCAATAAAAACAAGGGGGCGACCACCTAATCCTTGGATAAAGAGCTTCTGTTCGTAAAATGGGTTAGTAATGTTCCTGAAAAGTTATAGGTGGATTTAGAAGAATGTAGAAAAACAGAGACACTCTGCAATTGTATGTCCTGGTAAAATGTGAAGTTATTGTCAGCAGTGTCGATTCCAAACAGATCTCGAACTCCTCGTTTATAGAGCGGAAATCTAACGGAGTTTAAAGTGGTTATGTCCAGCAGAAAGCTTCCCCTAAATATTGCTTAAATAGCTTCTTCGATAAACATTACCAGTTGTTCAACCGTAATCTAAGTCGTCGGTCGGAAGTAGACACTTCCCCATAGATATAAGTAGTTCTTTTTCCATAGAAAGTAGAAAACATAAAGTGCAAAAATTTCTGTGGGCCCTCTGATGACAAATTAAGAAAGATTACTGAAGTAGTGGATGTGGAATTTGTTGCTGCAACATGAACTCTGCGGAGACGAGAAGAGCAACATTTAGAACCTTTCGAAATAAGCATCAGTCGTAAGATAGAATTGGTAACTTGGAAAGACTGAATAAGGAATAAGTAGGTTTTAGGAGAGTGAATGAAAGAAGACTGTTACTAAAGGCAGTTAAGAAATTGCCATAATCATTAAGTTCTTTACAAATTCATGTATCTCTGAGACAATATGCCGAAGGCTTAGACACACATGAAATATACGAGGGTTGGAACTTAAACAGTGGCAACTATTTATTCACGACCGATACAAAAGAGTTACATGATCGCACCTGTTACTGTCCTTCAAAGTAGTCACCAGCGCTGTGTAGAACTCGTTGCTAGCGATGTGGAAGGCGTAGTATACCGTTAGCAGAGCCTGTTCTGTTGATAGTGCGAATGGAACGGTCTAAAATTATGGTGATTCTCGTGTACGACTGTGATGGTGTTAGCCTAAGGCATTACGTTCCTCCACGGCAGACCGTCAATGCACAGTATTACTGTTCGTTATTGGAGCATCACCTGCGACGAGCTTTGCGAAAGAAGCGGCGACACTTTCTGCGCAACCAACCCATCATTTTGTACGACAATGCGCGGAAGCATACAGCGCAAGCTGTGGCGGCTCTGTTCGGTCTATGGGACTTAGTCCTTGTGACTTCGATTTGATTCCGAAGATGAAGGAACCACTTCGTGGCATTCGCTTCAGAACTGTTCCAGAGATTCGACAGGCAGTAGACCTCTCCGGTCGCACCATCAACAGAACAGGCTCTGCTAACGGTATACTACGCCTTCCACATCGCTGGCAACGGGTTCTACACAACGCTGGTGACTACTTTGAAGGACAGTACCAGGTGCAAACATGTAACACTTTTGTATCGGTTGTGAATAAATAGTTGCCACTTTTTAAGTTCCAACCCTCGTATATTCGGAAGAAATCTATGTTATGTCATGTAACAACCTCTCGACATGTAGTAGTATATTTTTCGCTCTGAAAAGTTAGTAGTTTTAACTGAAACGTCAGTTTTGAAATTATCTACTGTCGGACACCTTAAAATGAATCTGACCCCTGCTTTACATAAAAATATTTTTCAGCAGGTCTCTCTACCTCTGTTATATCGGATGTCTCCTGATTTCGCATTGTGATTCTTAACAACCTGTTGTAACACCAAATTTCAAATGTTTCCTGTCTGTTCTTCTCCACCCTATCTAGTGAGCATATTTCAGTTTCATGTAGTGCTCTGTTTTAAGAATATGGTTTTCAACATTTTTTTTCTCAATCGATGTCTGAGTTTTGTCTAGCATTTTCTTTTTTCTCAAGCAAGCCTTCTCTGTCTCGCCTTTGTGGCAGTTTCTGTCTCTCTTGCTTTTCCATTTTATGTCACTTTCTTCTTTGTACCATATCATTCCTTGTTCCGAAGTTTAGAATAGTCTTATTCTCGTTTCTGCGGGCTGTCATTCCTTTTAATTTATTTGTTTTCGAACCTGATTCTACGGTAATTGTTATTAACAGTTTTGTAAGTCGTCTTTATTATCAGCCAGAGCTATAATGTCATTTGTGAATGCTTTTTTTGATATTATTTCACTTTGCACATTTACTCATGCCTCTGAATATTTCCTCCTGTTTTCTTGGTGCTTGTTCTGCATACTTGTCAAACAGTAATGGTTATCATCTACAGCCCTCTCGACAGCTTTTTTAAATACGTGGGCTAGCCTTTACAGTTTTTCATTTTTATCATTAACAATTACGTTACGCAGATCTTATCATTTCTTCAGTCTTACTTTCCACATGGGCTAAATATCTAACACCACGAAAAGCGAAGCTTAATTTTTAATACTTCGTAAAACTGAAACTTACTGGTGGATTTGCAGTTTTTGTTGAAGCGAGAGTCGATCCTGGACCCCTGACTTTCACAGGTAAATGCTCTTACGATTTTTTCCACTTCTTATTGTAAAAAGTGCTGGAAACTGAAAAGCTCCCGTGCATCAAACTTTTCAGCATTTTTCGCGAGATGGAGACGCAGGCAGATGAGAAAGCGGAACGCGATACGGGGGTCAGGTCACAGATCTGTCCGAGCCCAGTCTGTCAGCTTCAGTTGTGCCAGAACTCTGTGTATTCGTCGCAGTTTTAATCTCTCAGGAATATTCATAATGCCGCATACTCTACTGCAGAGCGAAACATTCATTCTGAAATGGTTAAAGTGACTATAATTTTTAAACAGAAAGTCTTAGTTCCTTAAATATATTAAACAGCTTAAGCCATTTCTTGCAGTGTTGTATCCGAACTAACTTTTATACACAGATCTTTGCCAATTACAAAATACGTTAAGAACAGATATTTTACTGAACAGAAAAGGTAGTAATACGTTCTGTATTTACACACTATATTTGAACGACTTTTTGTTTCGGTATTTCTTAAGATGATTCTCCCACAGTAATCCATTACTAAATCTTCTCATATGCAAGCATTACGAAAGTAAATGATTTAAGACTGCTGTTAAACGAGAAATTCATTCATCATTTCTTCGTTAGTGGTATTCACTTATTAAAATACCTTCTAAAAACATCAAAGATGTATCATACACTCGAGCGGATACATTTTCATTTGTCTACCTTCGAATTACCTACAAGGTTGATTTATTTTCCTTTGTTTTATGTACCATTTCTTTGTCATTGCATACAGCAGATTCGGGTGTTTCCGCCAACATGCCAGTAATTACAAATCCGTCTTGTCCGTTGAAAATAACGTCCTGTATGCAAATGGTTACCGTCAACAGAATAACAGTGTGCTTTCGGAGGAGAAGGAACAATATTAATCAGTTTAATGAACGAACTAGCAGAAAGCTTCAAAGATAGTCTCGTAACTAATTAAGATATTTCTGTGTCGGCAGGATCTGTTGTGTAGGTGTACGTGAACAATCGAGGTAATAGCCAGCAGTGAGAAAGGGTCTTTTCGAGAAAGCAAATCAGCAATTATTCAAATCTGCGCGAACAATACGGAGCCATGAATAGGGCGGCTTGTGAAAGCTTCCCGCTGTTCGCGGGTTGACTGCCCCTGCCCAACCCAGCTCGCTGACATTACCCCCTGACGTCTGTGGAACCTGCTCTCAAGTTTGCTGCGCGACCCCACTGTGCAGGGACAATAGCAGTTCAAAAAATCGAAATTTTAAACTACACGCAGCCACTGTACAGCGCATCAGACTTTGACTAATGCACCAGTGACCTCTACGCGAAGTTAGCTGGTTCGAATCCTAGTAGTGGGAAAACTTTCATCAAAGGCAAACCGGAGAGAGTTGATACCTACATACACTATCTGATGAAAAGTATCCGTATACCCCCAAAAACATACGTTTTTACTATGACAGTTAGGCGGGAGGTGAGAAAACGTGGATTTTTTATGGTCGAGCCGCTGCTCATAGGCCACACATCACGCCGGTAAATACCAAACGAAGCCTCGCCTGGTGTAAGAAGCGTAAACATTGGACGATTGAACAGTGGAAAAACGTTGGGTGGAGTGACAAATCACGGTGCACAATGTGGCGATCCGATGGCAGGGTGTGGGTATGGCGAATACCCGGTGAACGTCATCTGCCAGCGTGTGTAGTGTTAACAGTAAAATTCGGAGGCGGTGGTGTTATGGTGTGGTCATGTTTTTCATGGAGGGGATTTGCACCCGTTGTTGCTTTGCGTGGCATTATCACAGCACAGGCCTACATTGATGTTTTAAGCACCTTCTTGCTTCCCACTGTTGAAGAGCAATTCGCTGGATGGCGGTTGCATCTTTCAACACGATCGAGCACCTGTTCATAATGCACGGCCTGTGGCGGAGTGATTACACGACAATAACATCCCTGTAATGGACTGACCTGCACAGAATCCTGACCTGAATGTAATAGAACACCTTTGGGATATTTCGGAACGCCGACTTCGTGCCAGGCCTCACCGACTGACATCGATACCTCTCCTCAGAGCAGCACTCCGTGAAGAATGGGCTGCCATTCCCCGAGAAACCTTCCAGCACCTGATTGAACGTATGCCTGCAAGAGTGGAAGCTGTCATCAAGGCTAAGGGTGGACCAACACCACACTGAATTCCTGCATTACCGATGGAGGGCGCCACGGACTTGTAAGTCATTTTCAGCCAGGTGTCCGGATACTTTTAATCACATAGTGTATACAACAGCTGATCAAAATTATTCCGACACATATTAGTGGTCACTAATGTAGGATGTGTTCATCCTTTGCCGTTGTGACGGCTTGAAGTCTACTGGGGAACAGTTTCAATAAGATGTTTGAATAGCAACTCATTCTTCCTCAAGAGCTTAAACCAGAGAAGGTAGTGATGTAGGACGCATGCATCTGGAACGAAGACGTGTTTCTAACTCTTCGCAAAGGCGTTCCTCTGGATTCAGGTCGAGACTCTGGGCAGAGCATTCCATTTCAGGAATGTTAATCTCCATAAACCATTGTCTCACAGATGCTACGTTATGAGAGGATGCATTGTCATGCTGATACAAATGGTTCAAATGGCTCTGAGCACTATGGGACTTAACAGCTATGGTCATGAGTCCCCTAGAACTTAGAACTACTTAAACCTAAGTAACCTAAGGACAGCACACAACACCCAGTCATCACGAGGCAGAGAAAATCCCTGACCCCGCCGGGAATCGAACCCGGGAACCTGGGCGTGGGAAGCGAGAACGCTACGGCACGACCACGAGCTGCGGACATGCTGATACAATCAGTCGTCGTTCCCGAACTGTTTCCCTACTCTAAACAGTATACAGTGCTGCAAAATGGGTTCATGTCCTTCTGCATTTAGCGTTTTCTTAAGCTCAATAAGAGGGTCACACCCTAACCACCCAAAATACTCCATACCGCAACACTACCTCCACCGAACTTCACTGTTGGCACAGCAGATAATGGTAAGTAACGCTCTGGAGGCACTCGTCAATCCAAATTCTTCCATCAGATTACCACAGCGTATAACGTCATTCATCACTCCAAATCACTTTGTGGTTTTTTTTTTTTTGTAATTTCTTGTTTGGTTTATTCTGGAGGAATTCGTGTGCGTTATTTTCCGATTATGTGTTGTCTTGGAATGATGCCAGGTTCATATCGTATTTTTAGTTTCTCCCTGCCCAAAACCACCTAAGTCCCGCGATTGTTCTGTTAGTTTCATTTAATTAGGTGAGTGACGTATTTCAGCCATTCATCGTGCAGTTTCTGTATCTTAGTCACCGGACAAGCTCAATAAAGAAATGAATCTAATAAAAACTGTGGCAATTAATAGCGGCTATGATCCTTCGATAGCTGACAAGATGTTCAAAGTTAAAACTGACGCTAAAGTGACCACTTTAGGCATCGGTGCTGTTTCGGACAGTAACGAGCAAAAAAATGTTATCTCGATTCCATTTCTAGGCCCCTTTTCTTATAAAATTCGCCGTCTTCTTATTAAAAAATACGGATGCGAAGTTACCTTTCCCTCTAACACTAATTTGCATAAAAATGTTATTCACAATCTCAAGGTCACAGTTACTCCTACTATACACAATTGAGGAGAGTATAAAATCACTTGAGAGACGGATCCTGTTTGTTATGTAAGACAAACTGGAAGATCTTTTAGAGTCACGTACGAAGAACATTTATTGGGGAAAAAAGGCACTAACGTACATAATTACACTTTTGCTGATCATCTATCAATTTCCAGTCACAAACCGAAAAGCGTTGAAGAAATTTCCATCTTACATAGAGAAAAGGAAGGTCGTTGACTGAACGTACTCGAAGAGCTAGAGATTTTCAAGCATATTTCTAAAGACGATGGCCTCATCTTCAATGAACGGTTACAATCACGTAACAAAATTTTTTTCAATGGTTTTAATCCACTACTCACAGAATATTTTTTATTATGTTTTCTGTCTCTAGTTCCTAAACATTTTCTTAGAATCTCACAGATGTATACTACTATAGTTACCTTCATGTAGATTTTTTTTTTTGGACTGTACAGCTGTTTCTTGCGTAATAGTTACTTCTCCAAAGTCTAATAGATGGCTCTTATAATTCATCTGCTTTACTACTGTTTAATCATCCAGCGTCTAATGGCGTCGCACTTAACACCACCTCCAACGTCTCTTAGCGCTGACAACAGAAACGTGTGGCGTATGAGGTGCTGCTCGACCATTGTACCCCATTCTTCGTAACTCGCAGCACTTTGTAACTTACAAGTAATTCCTTCCGTTTTTTTTTCTTTATTGTTATTTTGAAACCTGTGTACAGGCAGGCCAGTAGCAGCATACTACGCCGCTCTTGGGCCTCAGAGAAACACAAAAGATACAAATGAAGACATTTAGAGAAAAAAATACGGTGGACATATAAACGGAGACTAACACTACTTAAAATACATGGAGCCGTTCACGGGCGTAGAGTCCAAGATAAAATTTGTTCAGACACTTCGACACAGACTTTCTTCCGGTGATTCCCTGCGATTTATACAACCACCCTTCGCAATGCTCGACGGTCCCCGTCCATCAGTACATAACATCCGTCTGGTCTTGGTTTAGCTGTGGAGGCTCCTTTTCGTTTTACTTCGCTCTCACATCACAACAGTCGACTTGGGCTGAGCTCTCCCGAGCGACCCATCCTACTGTTACTGCTTCTCTACTGACAAAAAAATACTCCCCGCCTCCTTCTATACTGGGGGATGCGCCTCTCCTGACATCTAGCGGTCATTTCCGCACTACATAGTTTTGTGTGGACACATTGAACCAGTGTGTACAGTTTGCTGTCATTACTAAGAACTGTTGAAGTACTGGATTACCATACGAGCTTCTGAAGTAGTGTGCTCCTCGTCTTTCTCTGGATCACCTCTACCTAATATATTAATCGTATTTGTTAACGGCACATTTAAAACACACACTCGTAAATGAGGCAGAATTCGGGCCTGCAGCTCAACTTACAAGGCAGCGACGCCGAGAACACAAAGGTCATCTATGCTAGAGTTAATTGCTGTATTTCGTAAACGGCTTCGCAGCATAGCTGGATGTGACGGATACAGATAGATACTGTTGGCATTGCACATCTGGCGATTTCGGCACGCGTCTGGCTACTCATGGCAGTGAACAGTTACTGTGTGGACATCAACAGTTCATCCAAATTGATGTTCGTCTTCAGTATAAGCTTAATCAACGAAACACGCCTGAAAAGAGTCTATTGTTGACAAACTGTCGTAAGAATTTCAGATTAAAAATACAGTATGAAGCTCACGAGCGTACGCTTTCTTCATATTACCGAAACGTTGTTGGTATTACTAAATACGATCCTTTGTTAACTCTCGGTACAGAATTTTCGACACCTGGAATATCAACCAGACAACAACTAAATTTTCAATATTTCACTATCTCTAAAACGTTTACAAACGTGATATTTCTTGATTTGCGGAAAACAGTAGTAGTAAGGAAAAACGGAAGACTAGGGTTCCGCACCGCATAGGCGAAATGGTCATTATAGAATGAGCTTGAGCTCATACTGGAGACGGAAATAGACCGCACTCTTTTAAAAGTAAACAACCCGACATTCGCCTTAAACGATTTAGGGAGACAACTGAAAACCTAAATCCGGATGGCCAGACGGTGATTTGACCCTCAATCCTCCTGAATACGAGCCCAGTGTCTTAACCGCTGTGCTACGCCAGTCGGTAAAATATAGGGATAGTCACTAGTTCCTGGATCAAGATTATAAGAGGGCTCGAAAAATTCATATTCACATGCAACTTCTCATAATCCCTATTCACAGTTTCTAACGTCTGAACAGTGCATGTGCAGTGTCTGGATCCGCATTGTCCTGTACCAAAACAATGCCAGATCTCAGTTTTCTACGTCAAAGCTTCTAAATGGAGCCTCCGTTTCGAAATTACTTGGAAGCATATCTCAGACGTTGTAGATGTTCTCGTCTATATTACACCCAGTAAGAGCATAAATTTTTATCTCACAATAATATTTCCATTGAAGTTACATTTCTGTGAAGCTTCTTCTCCATTGGTGCATTTTGAATGAATTACTGTTTCGACTACAAACTGACGTAAGATCCACATATCTTGTTACCAGTTACCGTATGAAGAAAACCTTTGTCATCCCAGCAGCATCAGCCCAAAACTATGTGGTCACAAATCTTCTTTGTATTTCGTGAGAATATCTCAGCATTCTTTTTAATCTCATATTTTCGTTCGCAGGCTCAGATATTTAGTTTTTCGTCAACAATTCCATGTAAGTTTGTCCGAACATCTGCTTAAACTCCTTAGCAATTAAGAAACGACGAATTTTATCACTGCTTCATTCACACGCTTGATACAGGCCGCTGCCTGAATAATCGGCCTTCTACTTCTCTCCTCATCGAGCACGTTCCGACGGCCTTCCCTAAAGCGTCACTTTCCCTTCACTCATTGCTGATGGCCCATAAATGTCTCATGGCGAATTTCTATCGCCTAATTCCCACATACAATGCGATATCGAATCATCGTTAAAACTAACCCAAATGAGGTGAGAATGTTTATTTTCCCATTCATTTTAACTCGCCACCTCACGATGTGAAAATAACAATAGAATAAGGATACTGGATTTCTCTTTCACAGAGTTTCTTTGCATGTTATACTGTCATCGAATGTTCAATCTGACCATCGTAGGCATTCATATTTTCTAGCCATTGGCCCTTACTTTTGGGAGGTGTCTCGTATATTATGAAGGTCACATAATCCATATAATTCCGGCATCAGCAGTCACCTCCACGGCGATCTCTTCATAATTGGAAAGATGACTTTTTGTTACCAGGAGAGATCGTTTCTGTCTATGAATAACCTAGAAAATTTCCGTTAGTGTCGTCCGAGATTGACGGGGTACCAAATCTGACGGGAACACGAAGTTGGCCCACATCTTGTTGACAGCCTTTTCATTATTTCTACTCAATCGTCTGGCATTGTACATGTCTTGTAGCTGCAGATAACAACGCTCGCGCCTTCGAGTGAAACTAATTTCTCTACGTGGCCACTTAATGAACATTATCTGGTTCTATGTGTCTTCAGCAAGCGGACCGAACTAATGAGGTCACTGCGGATACCATTGCTGCAACGGCGCGGAAAGCGGAACACTACGCGTCGTCTGCCCTACTATGATGTCTACCAAAGTTACGCTTTCAATGGCCTCACATAATGCATTTAATACATTTTGCGCCTTCAATTTCGTGCTTTGTCGTACACGGATTTGGGACCACTGAGTCGGGTGGCATCTTAATGCAGAGACCGACACGAATGACACAGTCGCCTTAGCAACGATACAGGAGATCCTAATCTAGGTTTTCCATCATTTCTCGTGAATATCGAAGCAGTTTCTATTAGGGCACAAGTTATCAGAATGTGGGTAGCTAATCGCAAAGGAACAACGAAGCAAAGAAAAGTAAAATGAGATCACATCTCAAATTTTTTGCTGGCGTCTCTATACACCGCATCCTGTTGAGTACGTTTATCGAACGTACTGTGAGTAATCTATAGCCTGTGGAATTATTTCACAATGTTCTTAAAGGTATCAAGAACAGTTTCGGTAGATTAATTTTCTGAAAAAGACTTCCTGTTGTTAACCACCTCCAAGTTTCACGTAAGAGACTTGACGTTCAAGAGACTTTGTTATAAAATGCTATGAATTATTCTGTTATGAAATTATTACATCTATTAGTCATGTCCATTATAATTATCCGAGCTGTTATGCCGTGGTCGGTTGATGAATTCTGAGGTGATTCCCAACGTTTCGTCTCCGACTGCGGGAGACATCTTCAAGGGGGTCCATAGCTTGATGGAAGGTCAAACACACACACTGGCTCGCTACTGACTGCGCCCCCGCGCCGCGGCGTGACGTCACGTGTTTTGAAAACGTCAGTGCAATTGGCCGCTGTCCGTCGCCGTCGATCGCCGTTGCCATCACCCAGTAGTGGACGGGTGGTACACATCTTCTTCAACACCGGCATCCATATACCGTTTAATTTGACGCCCTCCTCCTTTCGGTTGAAATTATTTGGGTGTTTAGCGATTTCGATTGCCTCCCTGTAGAGCCTTTCGTAGTATCCGCTCGTGGCCGCTAGTACTTGCGTCTCCTCGAAACGAATATTGTGGTTCCCTGGCTGGAAAGCATGTTCCGCAACAGCTGATCGTTCCGTTTCTCCTCTTCTACAATTTCCCTTGTGCTCTTCCAAGCGTTTAGAAACAGTTCTTTTGGTGGTACCCACATAAATATCACCACAGCTGCATGGGATCCTATACACTCCAGATTTTTCCAATGGTTTGCGAGCGTCCTTGGCAGGCCTAAGGTATTCCTGTATCTTCCTGGTGGGCTTGTAAATTACGGTAATAAACGTTGGGAATCAGCTCAGAATTCATCAACCGACCACGGCATAACAGCCCGGATAATTATAATGGACATGATATTTCCGGCCGTGAAAGTTTACATTTTAGTATCTATTAGTCAATTATATAAGATAGATCAGCCAGTAGCAGAATTACTTTAAGGAAGACACATACAGCTGATTCTGCTTCAGACGTAAAATTCAAACTAGTAACGATGTACAAATGGTACAAACACATAGATAATACACTTACGTGCCAAAGAAACTGAAATAAGCATGCGTATTCAAATCCAGAGATATGTAAAGAGGCAGAATACGGCGCTGCGGTCCGCAATGCCTATATAGGACATGTGTCTGGCGCTGTTGTTATATCGGTTACTGCTGCTACAATGACAGGTTATCAAGATTTAAATGAGGTCAGCGCACTAGCGATGGGAAACAGCATTTACGAGGTAGCGATGAAGTGGGTATTTTCCCGCACGATCATTTCACAAGTGTACCGCGAATATCCAAAATCCGGTAAAACATCAAATCTCCGACATCGCTGCAGCCTGAAAAAGGTCCTGGAAGAACGGGACCGACTACAACTGGAGAGAATCGTTCAACGTGGCAGAAGTGCAACCCTTCCGCAAACTTCTGCAGATTTCAATGGTGGGCCATCAACAAGTGCCAGCGTCCGAACTATTCGACGAAACGTCGTCGATATGGGCTTTCGGCGACGAAGGTCCACTCGGGAATTCTTGATGACTGCACGACACAAAGCTTTACGCCTCGCCTGGGTCCGTCAAAACCGACATTTGACTGTTGATGACTGGAAATATGTTGCCTGGTCAGACGAGTCTCGTTTCAAATTGTATCGAGTGGACGGACACGTACGGGTATGGTGACAACCTCATGAACGCATGGACCCTGCATGTCAGCAGGGGAATTTTCAAGCTGGCGGAGTCTCTGTAATGGTTTGGGACGTGTGCAGTTGGAGTGGTATGGGACCCCTGATACGTCTAAATACGACTCTGACAGGTGACATGTACGTAAGCATCCTGTCTGATCACGTGCATCCATTCATTTCCGTTGTGCATTCCGACGGACTTGGGCAATTCCAGCAGGACAATGCCACACCCCTCACGTCCGTAATTGCTGCAGAGCGGCTAAATGAACACTCTTCTGAGCTTAAACTCTTCCACTGGACACCAAACTCCCCTGAAATGAACATTATGGAGCATATCTGTCATGCCTTGTAACGTGCTGGTCAGCAGAGATTTCCACCCCCTCGTACTCTTACGGATTTATGGACAGCCCTGCAGGATTCATGATGTCAGTTCCCTCCAGTACTACTTCAGACATTAGTCGAATCCATGCCATGTTGTGTTCCGGCACTTCTGCGTACTCGTGGGGGCCCTACACGATATTAGGCAAGTGTACCAGTTTCTTTGGCTCTTCAGTCAGCGATATTTTGACATAGGCTGGCAAGTATTTTGTAATCAAACTTCGAAGGCAAATGGCAGTTTTCTTATGCGCTAGCGAGAAGCCGAAACCTAGTTTTGCCAACAGCTGAGCCAAAGAGATTTTCCACTTTCTTATTCGCACACATTGTCTCTTCCAGATACTTGGTGGACACGACTTCGAACGCAGCACAAACCTCTGGATATGACGACATTTCAGCTGTTTCCGTACCACATCGCCTATTTAGCTACTCAGGCAGTTTCACATTTGGCCTCACAAGGTCGAATGCACCTTATTCGAGACCGTCCCATCCAGTAACAATTCTATCTGAGCACTAGAAATTAAACCAGGGATTTGCGCCTCAGTAACTAACGACGCTAACCACTTAGCGAACGAGATGGAACTATGGTTACAATACTATATTCACATGCATGAGGAGAGCATCCAGAGTAAGGTTTCCAGATGTGCCATTGCCAATTTACTGCCCGTTTCCTGCCCGTTTCCTGCCCGTTTCCTGCCCGTTTCCTGCCCATTTCCAGACTGGTGGTTTGTCACTTATGACTTTATCGTCGACTAGACGTTGGGCTCTTATCTACCTTCCTTATTTATGCGTATCACTGAACCACTAAGTCAACTGTCAAATATTTATGGTTCGCGAAGTATTCCTCAATGTTCACCATATTAAATTTTCCAACCTTCTCAACGGGCTGATGTTCTGTCAAAGTTAAACTGTCGTTAGTCCAGTTGTTATCGCTTAACACTTTCGCGTTGATAACTGAACCCCCACCATGTTTCACTCCTAGGACGTAAACTTGACCAGAAGTTGGAAACGGTGTAAAACAGGACTCATACGACCAAATTACTTTCCTCCTTTGCGCCATGGTCTACATTACATCTATATGGATACGCTGCAAATCACATTCAAGTGCCCGGCAGAGGGTTCATCGAACCATCGTCACAGGCCGGCCGGTGTGGCCGTGCGGTTCTAGGCGCTTCAGTCTGGAACCGCGTGACCGCTACGGTAGCAGGTTCGAATCCTGCCTCGGGCATGGATGTGTGTGATGTCCTTAGGTTAGTTAGGTTTAAGTAGTTCTAAGTTCTAGGGGACTGATGACCACAGATGTTAAGTCCCATAGTGCTCAGAGCCATTTTTTGAACCAATGTCACAATTCTCTATTATTCCAATCCCGTATAGCGGGCGGAAAGAACCAACACCTATATATTTTCGTACGAGCTCTGATTTCCCTTATTTTATCATTGTGATCGTTTCTCCCTATGTAGGTCGGCGTCAACAAAATATTTTCGCATTCGGAGGAGAAAGTTGGTGATTGGAATTTCGTGAAAAGATTGCTCCGCAACTGAAAACGCCTTTGTTTTAATGATATCCAACCCAAATCCTGTACCATTTCAGTGACACCCTCTCCCATATTTCGTGATAACACAAAACGTGCTGCCCTTCTCTGAACTTCTTCGATGTACTCCGTCAGTCCTATATGGTAAGGATCCCACACCGCGCAGCAGTAGTCTAAAAGAGGACGGACAAGCGTACTGTAGGCAGTCTCCTTAGTAGATCTGTTACATTTTCTAAGTGTCCTGCCAGTAAAACGCAGTCTTTGGTTAGCCTTCCCGACAACATTTTCTATGTGTTCTTTCCAATTTAAGTTGCTCGTAGTTGTAATTCATAGGTTTGTAGTTGAATTTACGGCTTTCAGATATGACTGATTTATCGTGTAACCGAAGTAAACGGATTTCTTTTAGCACTCATGCAGCTGACGTCACACTTCTCATTATTTAGGGTCAATTGCTAATTTTTGCACCATACCTACAGATATCTTTTATAAATCGTTTTGCAATTTGTTTTGATCTTCTAATGACTTTACTAGTCGATAAATAACAGCGTCACCTGCAAACAATCTTAGCCGGCTGCTCAGATTTTCTGCCAAATCGTTTAAATAGATAAGGAACAGCAAAGGTCCTATACCACTAACTTGGGGAACGCCAGAAATCACTTCTGTGGTCTACGTTTTATGGCATCGGCACCACGTTTTCCTTTTACATGTATATGTATCACCGTGTGTGGTTTTGGAATTACAGTTCGCCCTGCAGTTCCCTGCTTACGGAGCCCCCTTCGTGTTGTTTTGGTGCTGACACGGTTCCCGAGTGTGACAGTTCTGCAGTGACTTTTGCAACTGACGTCCTCTTATTTTGTATCACAATCCTCTCCAATGAGCGTCTGTAACAGTCACTTAACACAAATTTTCGTCCCCCTTGTGGCTTAGCGGATGATTTTTACCGCTTGCCCTGTGGTACAAATCTTCGATACGATGCCTCTTGAAACACCAAACTCTTCGGCTACCTTAGTTGCTTAAGCACCCGACGTAAGAGCACCAACAATTTGCCCAGGTTCGAATGCACTTAGCCCCGACAGAGTGCACTCACGCCGGCCTCTGTGGCCGAGCGATTCTAGTCGCTTCAGTCCTGAGCCGCGCGACTGCTACGGTAGCAGGTTCGAATCCTGCCTCCGGCATGGATGTGTGTGATGTCCTTAGGGTAGTTAGGTTTAAGTAGTTCTAAGTTCTAGGGGACTGATGACCTCAGATGTTAAGTCCCATAGTGCTCAGAGCCATTTGAACCATTTTTTTAGTGCACTCACAACAACACAGAACACTGTTTTGATCATGACTAACGCTTGCAACGTATGGAGGACATTGCACATGTGCCGTTCGTGCTCAAATACAACAGCACAACGTGCAGACTTTGCTAGCGTCTGCATTTGTGTTCAGGTTGGCAGAGCACTCAAAGACCTGAGTCGAAACAAGGTCCCCCGGGAGTAGACAACATTCCATTAGAACTACTGACGGCCTTGGGAGAGCCAGTCATGACAAAACTCTACCATCTGGTGAGCAAGATGTATGAGACAGGCGAAATACCCTCAGACTTCAAGAAGAATATAACAATTCCAATCCCAAAGAAAACAGGTGTTGACAGATGTGAAAATTACCGAACTATCAGTTTAATAAGTCGCAGCTGCAAAAATACTAACGCGAATTCTTTACACACGACTGGAAAAACTGGTAGAAGTCGACCTCGGGGAAGATCAGTTTGGATTCCGTAGAAATGTTGGAACACGTGAGGCAATACTGACCTTACGCCTTATCTTAGAAGAAAGATTATGGAAAGGCAAACCTACGTTTCTAGCATTTGCAAACTTAGAGAAATCTTTTGACAATGTTGACTGGAATACTCTCTTATAAATTCTAAAGGTGGCAGGGGTAAAATACAGGGAGCGAAAGGCTATTTACAATTTGTACAGAAACCAGATGGCAGTTATAAGAGTCGAGGGGCATGAAAGGGAAGCAGTGGTTGGGAAGGGAGTGAGACAGGGTTGTAGCCTCTCCCCGATGTTATTCAATCTGTATATTGAGCAAGCAGTAAAGGAAACAAAAGAAAAATCCGGAGTAGGTATTAAAATCCATGGAGAAGAAATAAAAACTCTGAGGTTCGCCGATGACATTGTAATTCTGTCAGAGACAGCAAAGGACTTGCAAGAGCAGTTGAACGGAATGGACAGTGTCTTGAAAGGAGGATATAAGATGAACATCAACAAAAGCAAAACGAGGATAATGGAATGTAGTTCTGCAGTGGAATGTAGTCGAATTAAGTCGTGCGATGCTGAGGGAATTAGATTAAGAATGAGACACTTAAAGTAGTAAAGGAGTTTTGCTATTTGGGGAGCAAAGTAACTGATGATGGTCGAAGTAGAGAGGATATAAAATGTAGACTGGCAATGGCAAGGAAAGCGTTTCTGAAGAAGAGAAATTTGTTAACATCGAGTATAGATTTAAGTGTCAGGAAGTCGTTTCTGAAAGTATTTGTATGGAGTGTAGCCATGTATGGAAGTGAAACATGGACGATAAATAGTTTTGACAAGAATAGAATAGAAGCTTTCGAAATGTGGTGCTGCAGAAGAATGCTGAAGATTAGATGAGTAGATCGCGTAACTAATGAGGAGGTATTGAATAGAATAGGGGAGAAGAGGAGTTTGTGGCACAACTTAACAAGAAGAAGGGACCGGTTGGCAGGGCATGTTCTGAGGCATCAAGGGATCGTAAATTTAGCATTGGAGGGCAGCGTGGAGGGTAAAAATCGTAGAGTGAGACCAAGAGATGAATACACTAAACAGATTCAGAAGGATGTAGGTTGCAGTAAGTACTGGGAGATGAAGAAGCTTGCACAGGATAAGTAGCATGGAGAGCTGCATCAAACCAGTCTCGGGACTGAAGACCACAACAACAACAACATGCAGCTCTCGAGGTGTTTCCATATTTTTGTCCAACTGCCGTACGTAATCTCCTTCAGGGGCCACGGTCGCAGAAAGGTTGAGAATAACAGTTTCGTACAGTCTAGAAACTCCGAAACTAGATGACTTTGAGAATCAAATGTGCAAAGAGGTGTTGGGTACTGTGGGGAAAGTCTGTTGGCGACTGAACATTTTCTTCGGTGCTTAAGGCTCAGCCAGAGAGCCCACAGCGTGGGAGTGTGATGGGCTACCGGCTCGAACACATTTCAGCCCACTAAGAGCCCATTTCTCGGTTAATGGCGAGCTTAAATCATTGCCAGCTGTTTTAAGTTAGCTGTCTAATGAGAGCTGCGAGGCGGGCAGTGGCACGGCCGCAATTAACCGGAATTGTGGCCGAGGGAGGGCGGCTGGCGTCGCCCGGAAGTACGATTGCAGATTGGCTGTGTTCGGTAACAGCTGCTTCCTGTCACCCACGTGCGCTATGCCGGTAATTACGCAGATGCTATCGGGCCTCGGACAAGACTCAAAACGCGGACACCTGGCAGCGCCGTTACACAGCGCGGGATCATTCAGCGCCACTACTGCTGCACTTCGCCAGTAATTAATGACACTCTCAAGCAAGATCGGCGTTTCCAATCGTGCGAAAACTGAAGGGTGAGACTCTACAGTGTTTCACAAAACAATAATACTCGCCTGGCCTAATTCCAATGTGGATCGATGCTTGTTGTTGTTGTGGTCTTCGTGCCGAGGGATGGCTTCATACAGCTCTCCACGCTTGTCTACCCTATTCCACTCTCTTAATCTTTACATAAATGCTGTACTATGTATCCATCTGAAACTGCTAACTGCATTCAAGCCTGGATTTTACTGTACAATTCGCCCCTTTCCCTTCACTACCTAATTAACTCCTGTGAATCTATTGCTTCTTGTAGTCAGGTTGTGTCATAAAGCTTTTTAGGGTTCTATGCGATAATGGAATGTAGTCGAAATAAATCAGGTGCTGCTGAAGGAATTGGATTAGGAAATGAGACACTTAAAGTAGTAAATGAGTTTTGATATTTGGGAAGCAAAAGAACTGATGACGGCCGAAATGGGGAGGATATAAATGTAGACCGGCCATGTCAAGGAAAGTGTTTCTGAAGAAGAGAAATTTGTTAACATCGAGTTTAGATTTTAGTGTCAGGAAGTCTTTTCTGAAAGTATTTATGTGGAGTGTAGCCATCTATAAAAGTGAAGCATGGATGATAACTAGTATGTGTAGACCACGTAACGAATAAGGAAGTACCGAACAGAATTGGGGAGAAGAGGAATTGAAGTTAAAATCTTCTGGGTTATTAGGCCGCGTCATGGTTCTTCTCAAATGTTCGACACTTCGACCCCTCTACTGGGATCTTCCTCAGGATCTTTTGGTGTTCACTACTGCTAGAACACTGTAATGCCATGCAACAAACGTACCAAAATTTATAAAATGCTCTATTACAGATAACCTGATGATGGCTGTATAGCTGAAATAGGCCTATAGTTCAAATAAAAATAATAATACCCATAGCAGTGTAACTTGTTATACAAAATTTACTAATCCATTGTTGAGTTGATACAGTGCGAAGAAGTACCAACTGCGTTAATCCGAGACAGGGAGACTGGTATTGTAAACTTGTCCTTTTCTCAGTTTGTTTAAAAAAAATACGTACATCATACACTGTAGTAGTAAATGTACGGTGCAAATCTTTCGAGTGGACGTCACTCCAGACGACTGGATGTTAATTTAGCAGCTTATGTGTACAAGAAGCTTCTCATTAGGTGTCCTGAGGCTGAATGGAACCTGTTCTAGATCTTTCCACGACATGAAAATCTAAGGCGGCCCCACGGATTCTGACCACATCATTTCTTGTCAGTAGCCAGCCTCATTGCACTCCCACTGTGAAGGGGTACTTAGCAGATTGAACATATTGCTTTGTTCTTCCTCCTTTCTTTAAAAAAAAACTGTAAGCTGTTTCTTTCTTCTTTAACGGAAATGTGCTTAGTTGTGGTGTAGTGAATTCTCGCCTACCCACCTGCATGGGGTCTGGAAGCGAGATAGCTGGTTCGAATTGCAATGGATGAGAAATCTCCAGTATATGTCCGACAGGAGGCATACCATTTCTGAGCACCAACTCTGCGCCCACATCCCGGGTTAGAACTGGCACCCCTCCCTGAATGCATAATTAATTAACTGTGTTATTGACACATGGGAACTTTAAGACCGAACGTCCATTTTGTCACTTATTGATTGCACAAATGGGAAGAGTATGCACCGACAAAATTTCTCTCTCTCTTTACTTATCCATAGCCGGTCGGAGTGGCCGAGCGGTTAAAGGCGCTACAGTCTGGAACCGCGCGACCGCTACGGTCGCAGGTTCGAATCCTGCCTCGGGCATGGATGTGAGTGATGTCCTTAGGTTGGTTAGATTTAAGTAGTTCTAAGTTCTAGGGGACTGATGACCACAGCAGTTAAGTCCCATAGTGCTCAGAGCCATTTGAACCATTTGAACTTATCCATAACAACACATACACAAACTCAAACTGACTCGTATCTATCCACGTTATGACATCCGTCCTTAAATTGCACAAAGGTAAGGACAATTGTTTTAACCCTTCCTGGCAGTACTCGTTGTATGAGTCACACTTGTTTCTGTGGCAGGATGCTGTTCCTGACGTCACACTGTCACGCTAGGTAAAGTGGACATTGGACACACATCCATTAGGAATGGAGTTCAGTTCCCTGTCCCGTCAGCGATATTTACGTTTTCCATAGATTTTTAATTCCCTTGATGTGGTTTCATATATAGTTACGCTCGAATAATTACGATCGTTTCTATAATCTGAGCTCTTGTGTTGTCTATAACTAGCACATCATCAGTGCTTCGTTAAGTCGTAATCTTCCTTCTTCAACAGAACATGATAATAACATGCTGCGACAGTTGTTGCATGTGACACCTGTTTGCAACTCGTGTTTCTGTGCTTCGGCTGTTTGTGCGTTGCATTTATGAGATGGAGATTAGGAACCTGTCCGGTATTCTTCCAAGATATTGGAAATTAGAAGGCAACGATAACTCTACTTTGCTAATACGTTACCAAGAATGGCAACGACAGATTTCCGCATTGTACATAGCGCTCGTTGTGTTTCATACTATTACAACTTCTTAGTTAAAGAGGTTAAGCACGTCGTTCATTCCATAGAATAATAGTGAGAAAATCCTCTTGTATGTGAACATTCATGTAAACAAGATACGTAATGTATCTTTTACACAAGTACTGTTATTCTTAGATTTAATATCATCCCATACATACTTAGCGTAGTGGTCTTCAACAATATGGAACAAGTCACAAAATTCGAACACCATCTTATTTACAAAGCAACACAATACAGGGCTATTACAAATGATTGAAGCGATTTCATAAATTCACTGTAGCTCCATTCATTGACATATGGTCACGACACACTACAGATACGTAGAAAAACTCATAAAGTTTCGTTCGGCTGAAGCCGCACTTCAGGTTTCTGCCGCCAGAGCGCTCGAGAGCGCAGTGAGACAAAATGGTGACAGAAGCCGAGAAAGCGTATGTTGTGCTTGAAATGCACTCACATCAGTCAGTCATAACAATGCAACGACACTTCAGGGCGAAGTTCAACAAAGATCCACCAACTGCTAACTCCATTCGGCGATGGTATGCGCAGTTTAAAGCTTCTGGATGCCTCTGTAAGGGGAAATCAACGGGTCAGCCTGCAGTGAGCAAAGAAACGGTTGAACGCGTGTGGGCAAGTTTCACGCGTAGCCCGCGGATTTCTTTCTGTGGGGTTATGTGAAAGATTCAGTGTTTAAACCGCCTCTACCAAGAAACGTGCCAGAACTGCGAGCTCGCATCAACGATGCTTTCGAACTCATTGATGGGGACATGCTGCGCCGAGTGTGAGAGGAACTTGATTATCGGCTTGATGTCTGCCGAATCACTAAAGGGGCACATATCGAACATTTGTGAATGCCTAAAAAAACTTTTTGAGTTTTTGTATGTGTGTGCAAAGCATTGTGAAAATATCTCAAATAATAAAATTATTGTAGAGCTGTGAAATCGCTTCAATCATTTGTAATAGCCCTGTATATGTCATAAACACGAACATAAAGTGTATGAAATAATTCCTAATCTATTGTGGCTGAACGTCACCGAAGAGAAAGCATTTGCAGTATTTATCACTAATACTCAAAGTACTGCACTTAATATGCGGAAGTCGTTACTGCGTAGACCTGCCAGTGCTTGATATTATTAATAATATATACGTTACTCATTTCTTCTAAGAGAAGTAGGGAGAGGTGAAAACCAATTGATACGTCAGAGTTCTTTAAAAATGAATTTTATTAGTAGCTAACCTTTCAATGGCCACTGTCTTTCTTTCTTCCTTTTTTTATATTAGGCGTTTATAACATTTTCTTAAAATTGCATGTTCGCGAATAATGTCTGCCTGAACCAAAGTAACCAAGTTTACATTTCTATGATAATGTGAACTGACCTGTTGGTACACTTTAGCACCAGTTACACTAAATAACAAATTTGATGAGAATAAACAGTTAATAAATCCTGAACTAGAACAAGAATTTTCTTAAGGTATGAAAATTACCGAACTATCAGTTTAATAAGTCATGGTTGCAAAATACTAAGAAGAATTCTTTACAAAATAATGGAGAAACTGATAGAAGCCCATCTCGAGGAAGATCGGTTTGGATTCCGTAGAAATGTTGGAACGCATGAGGCAATATTGACCATACGACATATCTTAGAAGATAGGTTAAGGAAAGGCAACCCTACGTTTCTAACATTTGTAAACTTACGAAAAGCTTTTCACAATGTTGACTGGAATACTCTCTTTGAAATTCTGCAGGTAGCAAGTGTAAAATACAGGGATCGAAAGGCTATTTACAATTTGTACAGAAAACAAGATGGCAGTTATAAGAGTCGAGGGGCATGAAATGGAAGCAGTGATTGAGAAGGGAGTGAGACAGGGCTGTAGCCTATCCCCGATGTAATTCAGTCTGTACATTGAGCAAGCAGTAAAGGAAACAAAAGAAAAATTCTGAGTAGGAATTAAAATCCATGGATAAGAAATAAAAAATGTGAGATTTGCCGACGACGTTGTAATTCTGTCAGAGACAGCAAAGGACCAGGGAGAGCAGCTGAAGGGAATGGACAGTGTCTTGAAAGCAGGATATAAGATGAACATCAACAAAAGCAAAACGAGGATAATGGAATGTAGTCGAATTAAATCAGGTGATTCTGAGGGAATTAGATTAGGAAGTAAGACACTCAAAGTAGTTGATGAGTTTTGCTGTTTGGGCAGCAAAATAACTGATGATGGTCGAAGTAGAGAGGATATAAAATGTAGACTGGCTAATGCAAGGAAAGCGCTTCTGACGAAGAGAAATTTGTTAACATCGAGTATAAATTTAAGTGTCAAGCAGTCTTTTCTGAAAGTATTTGTGTGGAGTGTAGCCATCCGTGGAAGCGAAACATGGACGATAAATAGTTTAGGCAGGAAGAGAATAGAGGCTTTTGGAATGTAGTGCTACAGAAGAAAGCTGAAGATTACATGGGAAGATCATGTAACTAACGAGGAGGCTGGACCACAAGAACAACATGGGAGATATCTCTGACAGCATGGCTATTGCAAAAAAAAAAAAAAAAAAAAAAAAAAAAATGGCTCTGAGCACTATGGGACTTAACATCTGAGGTCATCAGTCCCCTAGACTTAGAACTACTTAAACCTAACTAACCTAAGGACATCACACACATCCATGCCCGAGGCAGGATTCGAACCTGCGACCGTAGCGGTCGCGCGGTTCCAGACTGAAGCGCCTAGAGCCGCTTGGCCACCTCGGCCGGCGGCTATTGCAAATAAATATATATTTAAGAAGGCAAAGAAGATCAGTGCTTAACGTCCCGTCTACATCGAGGTCATTAGAGACAGAATACGTGTTTAGGTGCGTTATCAGTACTACGCTGGTATGCAGAACTTACGGACGAAAGTAACTTTCGCATGATATGTCACTGCCAAACTTGGAACATTCGTAGAAAGACCTGCTACAGTATGGTACAGAAAGTAAATGTAAAAAAAAAAAAAAAAAAAAAAATACGCCATGAAACGAACACAAGTGACACTTTTATTCAAAGCCAATAATTATACGGAAGTCAGCACGATTCGTGATGATCCCGTGGACATTAGAGCAGGCAGGGTATGTTTCTTAATAGAGCGCGTCATCATTACGGACGGTAATGCATTCTCTGCAGCGTGCTCCCATGCTGGCCACAAGGTTGGTGATCTTGTGGCAAGGCCTTCCATTCCTTGACCGGCGCGGCTGAAAACTGCTCAGTGGTCGTTGGTGCATAAGGACGGGCTGCAATAAGTCTCCCCAACGCATCCCACACGCTCTTGACGGGATTTAAGTCGAGGGAACTGACAGGCCAGTCCATTCGCAGAATATCCCGTCGTTCCTTGGGCCCTTCCACCTGCGTTGTTCTACATCTATAATCTGGAACTGTTCTACATCTATAATCTGGAAACCGCTGTGAGGAGCACAGCAGAGGGTACTTAACGTTGTGGCCGAGAGAGGTGGCGCAGTGGTTAGACACTGGACTCGCATTCGGGAGGACGACGGTTCAATCCCGCGTCCGGCCATCCTGATTTAGGCTTTCCGTGATTTCCCTAAATCGCTCCAGGCAAAAGCCGGGATGGTTCCTTTCAAAGGGCACGGCCGACTTCCTTCCCCGTCCTTCCCTAATCCGATGAGACCGATGACCTCGCTGTCTGGTCTCCTTCCCCAAAACAACCAACCAACTTAACGTTGTGCTATGTATTCAGACGTAGAAGTACATCTACATCTACATCTACATCTACATTTATACTCCGCAAGCCACCCAACAGTGTGTGGCGGATGCCACTTAACGTGCCACTGTCATTACCTCCCTTTCCTGTTCCAGTCTCGTATGGTTCGCGGGAAGAACGACTGCCGGAAAGCCTCCGTGCGCGCTCGAATCTCTCTAATTTTACATTAGTGATCTCCTCGGGAGGTATAAGTAGGGGGAAGCAATATATTCGATACCTCATCCAGAAACGCACCCTCTCGAAACCTGGACAACAAGCTACACCGCGATGCACAGCGCCTCTCTTGCAGAGTCTGCCACTTGAGTTTGCTAAACATCTCCGTAACGCTATCACGCTTACCAAATAACCCTGTGACGAAACACGCCGCTCTTCTTTGGATCTTCTCTATCTCCTCTGTCAACCCGACCTGGTACGGATCCCACACTGATGAGCAATACTCAAGTGTAGGTCGAACGAGTGTTTTGTAAGCCACCTCCTTTATTGATGGACTACATTTTCTAAGGACTCTCCCAATGAATCTCAACTTGGTACCCGCCTTACCAACAATTAATTTTATATGATCATTCCACTTCAAATCGTTCCCCACGCATACTCCCAGATATTTCACAGAAGTAACTGCTACCAGTGTTTGTTCCGCTATCATATAATCATACAATAAAGGATCCTTCTTTCTATGTATTCGCAATATATTACATTTGTCTATGTTAAGGGTCAGTTGCCACTCCCTGCACCAAGTGCCTATCTGCTGCAGATCTTCCTGCATTTCGCTACAATTTTCCAATGCTGTAACTTCTCTGTATACTATAGCATCATCCGCGAAAAGCCGCATGGAACTTCCGACACTATCTATTAGGTCATTTATATATATTGTGAAAAGCAATGATCCCATAACACTCCCCTGTGGCACGCCAGAGGTTACTTTAACTCCTGTAGACGTCTCTCCATTGAGAGCAACATGCTGTGTTCCGTTTGCTAAAAACTATTCAATCCAGCCACACTGCTGGTCTGATATTCCGTAGGCTCTTACTTCGTTTATCAGGCGACAGTGCGGAATTGTATCGAACGCCTTCCGGAAGTCAAGGAAAATAGCATCTACCTGGGAGTCTATATCTAATATTTTCTGGGTCTCATGAACAAATAAGGCGAGTTGGGTCTCACACGATCGCTGTTTCCGGAATCCATATTGATTCCTACATAGTAGATTCTGGGTTTCCAGAAACGACATGATACGCGAGCAAAAAACATGTTCTAAAATTCTACAACAGATCGACGTCAGAGATATAGGTCTATAGTTTTGCGCATCTGCTCGACGACCCTTCTTGAAGACTGGGACTACCTGTGCTCTTTTCCAATCATTTGGAACCTTCCGTTCCTCTAGAGACTTGTGGTACACGGCAACTTCTGGCATAGCCCAAGGGAGTGTCACAGGACCATTACTTTTCTCAGTATTTCTGAATGACCTAGTAGATAACGTCGGGAGTTTCACGAGGCTTTTTGCGATTGATGTTGTTGTATACAGAGAAGTTTCAAAGCTAGAAAATTGTGGCTAAATGCAGAAAAACCTGCACAGGATCGACGCTTGGTGCAGGGTGTGCCAACTGGCCCTCAACATAAACAGACGTAACGTATAGACAGAAAGACCCATTAGAGTAAGATTATACGCTTACAGAACAATCACTGGAAGCAGTAATTTCCATAAAATATCTAAGTGCACACGTACGGAGAGGTCTCAAGTGGAAAGACCACATAAAATTAATCTCGGCTAAGGCAGATGTCAAACTATTCGTTGGAAGTATCCTAAGGACATGTAGTACACCAAAACAGGATGTAGTTTACAAAGCACTCGTTCTACTAATACCTGAGTATTGTTCGTCAATACTCACATAGGATTGTCTAACATTCTGCGTGGTGTCTGTTTGTTCTAAGTCGTGTCTCCCTACCACTTTCGCGCAACGACGCTCTGAACGTGTTTTTTAGGGAATTGACTAGTTTGAACCTGGGACCTGTTGCTGGTAAGGAGACGCCAGACCACACATGACATGTAGAGTTCAGAAGAGTTCAGTGAGACTAGCGATGATATAACCAAACACTTAATGATTTCAGCGTCAGCTCCACTGCACTCCCTGTAAAAGAATCTTAATACTAACTAAATTTAGTGGAAGGGGTTCAAGGCTTTCCTATTTTTAGTTAGTTGGTAAAATAACGTCGAAAAAGCAGTTAAGTTTACCATTGGAAATATTATTCTACTCACAAAACATTGTTTATAAACTGCACTATTGATAAAAGGAAATATTTTAATACAGGATGATAAAACCCAACTGCGTTCAACAAAAATGTGAACGAATATTCCCTGAGTGGGTTTCCAAGTTCTACAATGGACCGAAGGATGACCTATGCCATATCACATCTATAATCTAGGTTTAAATTAAGTTTCACAAAAGAGAAAACTATCAAAATGGTCTACAGTGACCCTCAATTATCTTTAATTACTTATCTAACTTGTCGTAAATTACAGTGGCTGATGTGGCTTCTCAATAATTATATAACAGAAAAATCATCGCGTTTCCGATTTTAACTTATGTAGCAAATGTGAATACCATGAGCTTTAATTGACGATCGACAATAGTATTACGCAAAAATGGGGTGTAACAGATGAGACTTCTGCAGTTCTGAGTGAAGCTTTATGCGCTGTTATGCGGCATTGCTTGCGTTCATTACCTTGTCGTTGGTTAGGCAGTGTCAGGGGGCGACGGGCGGCGCAGCTCCATACAGCTCGCCGTCTCGTAAGCAACTCTCTCCTAACTTCTCCTTACTACAATTTACCGAAGTTGGTTTAAAAAAGCTATCTGGCTCTGTTTTCAACTGACCAATCAGGGTCTCAATGTTAACCTTAAGCTCTGCCTACAAAAATTCTGTCTATCCAATGAGAAACGTTATACTTTTCGTGGTGGGGCAATGTTTTTAACGTTTGCAACGTAACAGAGACGTGAAAAAGTCTCACGCTAAAACTTGCAACTGGTGTGGGCCTTTTAGTGTTATCGTAAGATCTATACTGTTCTTCTGGAGGGCTCTATCTTTTAACACGGGCTGGGGGGTGGTCCTGGCGGTTGGCTGGCAACGTGGGTGCCCGTCCCTTATCGTAGGGCCTTCTAGCTTAACACGGTTCTGCTCTCGGCTTCTGTTCTCGTTTCTCCCCTCGGAACTGCGTGTCTCACGGTGGGAAGGTATGACATGCATTGAGGCATTCTTGTGTTAGTCTGTGGTATTCCATTTGCTCACTCGTTACTCATATTACTTTGGTTAATTTAATGTCACGATTTATTCGGAGCTATGTGACATACTGCTGGATTTGCTTATCATGTCACGGTTTTCATGGAAGGTGTTGGATTTGCCTGACACCTTACAATTGGTAAAGGAAATAGGGAAGATCCAAAGAAGAGCAGCACGTTTCGTTACAAGTTCATTTAGTAAGCGCCAAAGCGTCACGGAGATGCTCTGCCATTTCCAGTGGCAGACGGTGCAAGACAGGGGTTCTACATCACGATGTGGTTTACTGTTAACGTTCCGAGAGCTTATGTTCCTCGAAGAGTCAACCAGTGCATTGCTCCCTCGTACGTGTATCTCGCGAAAAGTCCACGAAAGTAAAAGCACAGAGATTGGAGCCCATTCTCAGACTTACCAGCAATCGTTCTTCCAGCGAACCGTTCGTGACTGGGACACGGGTAAACAAAGTACCTAAGCCACACTCCATGAGGTGGCTTGCGAAGTATAGATTTAGATGTATTGGAGTTTCTTCCCGTTCCATTACGTACTGCACGCTGGAATAATGATTTCTTGATTGCCTTTCTGTACACTGCAATTAGTCTATTCTAGTCTTCGTAGACCCTGCGGGAGCGATACGTACAGTGTTGTAGTATATTCCTGTTTTTCTCTCTTGACACTGGTTCTTGAAAATTTGTAAGTAGGCTTTCGCAGCATAGTTGGCGTCTGTCTTCGAGCGTTCGAGTCGATCAGTATCTCAGTGACGCAATCCCGTGGGTCAAACAAACCTGTGGCCATTAATGCTGCCCTTTTTTTTTTTTTTGTGTGGATTCAATAACCCATTTCAGTCCAGTTTGGTTTGGGTCCGACACACTTGAGTAATATTCTGCATCTAATGCCTACTCCGCAATTCATATTTAAGTGCCTTGCAGAGGGTTCATCCAACCACTTTCACACCGTTTCTCGACCGTCCAATTCACGAATACCGCGCGCGAGAAACGAACACTTAAAACTTTCCGCGCGAGGTCTGATTTTTCGTATGTTATTTCAATGATGATTTCTCCCTATGTCGGTTGCCATCAACAAAACATTTTCGCGTTCGGAGGTGAAAGTTGGTGATCGAAATTTTGTGAAAAGATCTCCCCGCAACGAAAACCGCACTTGTTTTAATAATTGCCACCGAGATCCGTGACACTCTCTCCCCTATTTCGCGATGATACAAAACGAGATGGTCTTCTTTGAATTTTTATGATGTCCTCCTACAATCCTGACTGGTACGGATCCCGTACCGCGCAGCAGTATTCCAGATTAGGATGGACAAGCGTACTGTAGGCAATCCCCTTAATGGACCCGTTTCATCTTCTAAGAGTTATGTAAATAAAACTCAGTCTTTGGTTCGCCTTCCACACAACATTTTCTACGTGATCGTTCCAATTTAAGTTGTTCGTAATAGTAATACCTAAGTATTTCGTTGAATTGATAGCCTTCAGATTTGTTTGATTTATCGTGTAATCGAAATTCAACGGGTTCCTATCAGTACGCGTGTGGATTAAATTACACTTTCCTTTATTTAGGGTCAATAGCCACTTTTCGTACCATACAGAGATGTATAAATTACACTACTGGCCATTAAAATTGCTACACCAAAAAGAAATGCACATGATAAACGGGTATTCATTGGACAAATATATTATACTAGAACTGACATGTAATTACATTTGCACGCAATTTGGGTGCATAGATCCTGAGAAATCATTACCAGGAACAACCACCTCTGGCCGTAATAATGGCCTTGATACGCCTCGGCATTGAGTCAAACAGAGCTTGGATGGCATGTACAGGTACAGCTGCCCATGCAGCTTCAACACGATACCACAGTTCATCAAGAGTAGTTACTGGCGTATTGTGACGAGCCAGTTGCTCGGCCACCATTGACCAGACGTTTTCAGTTGGTGAGAGATCTGGAGAATGTGCTGGCCAGGGCAGCAGTCGAACATTTTCTGTATCCAGAAAGGCCCGTACAGGACCTGCAACATGCGGCCGTGCATTATCCTGCTGAAATGTAAGGTTTTGCAGGGATCAAATGAAGGGTAGAGCCACGGGTCGTGACACATCTGAAATGTAACGTCCACTGTTCAAAGTGGGGTCAATGCGAACAACAGGTGGCCGAGACGTATAATCAATGGCACCCCATACCATCACGCCGGGTGATACGCCAGTATAGCGATGACGAATACACGCTTCCAATGTGCGTTCTCCGCGATGTCGCCAAACACGGATGCGACCATCATGATGCTGTAAACAGAACCTGGATTCACCCCAAAAAAAGACGTTTTGTCATTCGTGCACCCAGTTTCGTCGTTGAGTACACCGTCGCAGGTGCTCCTGTCTGTGATGCAGCGTCAAGGGTAACCGGAACCATGGTCTCCGAGCTGATAGTCCATGCTGCTGCAAACGTCGTCGAACTGTTCGTGCAGATGGTTGTTGTCTTGCAAACATCCCCACTTGTTGACTCAGGGATCGAGACGTGGCTGCACTATCCGTTACAGCCGTGCAGATAAGATGCCTGTCATCTCGACTGATAGTGATACGAGGCCTTTGGGATCCAGTACGGCGTGTCGTATTACCCTCCTGAACCCACCGATTCCATATTCTGCTAACAGTCATTGGATCTCGACCAACGCGAGCAGCAGTGTCGCGATACAATTAACCGCAATCGCGATAGGCTAAAATCCGACCTTTATCAAAGTCGGAAACGTGATGGTAAGCATTTCTCCTCCTTACACGAGGCATCACAACAACGTTTCACCAGACAACGCCGGTCAACTGCTGTTTGTGTATGAGCAATCGGTTGGAAACTTTCCTCGTGTAAGCACGTTGTAGGTGGCGCCACCGGTGCCAACCTTGTTTGAATGCTTTGAAAAGCTAATCATTCGCATATCATAGCATCTTCTTCCTGTCGGTTAAATTACGCGTCTGCAGCACGTCATCTTCGTGGTGTAGCAATTTTAATGTCCAGTAGTGTATTTTGCAATTTGTTTTCATCTTCTGATGGTTTTACTAGACGGGAAATGACAGCATCATCTGAAAACAAACTAAGAGGGCTGCTCAGATTGTCTCCCAAAATGTTTATATAGATCAGGAACAGAAGAGGATCTGTAACACTTCTTTGGGGAACACCAGGTATCATTTCTATTTTACTCGATGATTTTCCGCCGATTACTACAACTGTGACCTTTGTGACAGGAATTCACTAATCCAATCGCACAACAGAGACGATACTCCATAGACACCCATCTGATTAGAAGTCGCTTTTGAGAAAGGGAGTTAAAAGCCTTTTGGAAATCTGAAAATATGGGATCAATTTGAAATGTCCTGTCGATGGTACTCATTACTTAACGGGAATAAAGAGCTGGTTGTGTTTTACAGGAACAATATTTTCCAATATGGGTCGCACAAATGTTTTGTAACCAATCCCCTTTGTAGACTGATAGCATTTCTCCAATATTCTGCCAGTGAACCGAAGTCTTGTCCCTTTACCTATAACTGAGCCTATTTGATCACCCCATTTCGTATCACTACAAGCTCTTACACTCAAATATCTGTATGAGTCGACTGATTCCAGTTGCACTTCGTTCATACCGTGGTCATAGATATTAGAATTGATTTCGCTAAGTACAGTTCGGACGCTCGCTGCAGAAACGTGCCCGCGAAGATTCGTGAGCAGCATAACCACTCTGTTGAGCTCCTGTGGTAGTTCGCGTGTCCTCGCTTGCTACTACCCTCTCGGTTTCGTACAAAGGACACAGCTTGGCAACCGAAATGGAAATCTAAGACAGTGTGGGCAAAGCATTTTCGTTTCGATCTGACAATTGGAATCGCAGTCGTGGCCGGGGGTATGGTGCAGAAGACGCAGACGCCGCGGTAGTAATATGAATGGAACGTGCGGCCGGCTGGACTTCCGGGCAGCTGCGGGGGCGGATAGCGTGACGCCCCCGCTACACCCCCGCCTCGCGGCTCCATAACGGCCGCCGGCCCTATCTCGATCGCGCGCTTAATTAGGATACTTTTCACTGCAGATACGCTTACTTTTCAAGAAACACAACTCCGGTCAGCGTTTTGTGTTACGCCGCAGGATAGCCACTCGAGCGATAGTATACGAGCAGAAAACCACGTGCTCGTACAGTGTGACCAAAACGGAAGGCTACCCCAGAACGTTGATCTGGTTCGCCAGGCAGGCTTTAGCGTGATTGTGTGCGGAGTTCGACACCTGTGCTGTTCGCTGCTTCCACCCTGATTATCACCCAGTAAAGCGATCTGAACTTTTGACCAGCATTTCAGCACCGTCTTGTTTACGCCAGAGAAACAGGAATAAGCGGCAAAAATGCGTATACTCTAGTATTCTCACAACTGGAGCGCCCTCACGTTACGCTTCTTTGTACAGATCGCCTAGTCAGTCTAGGGGATATCACGATTTTTTACTATTATTTCTAATTCTATGTATACACGACTAGTCTGTAATTCACACTTAAATGCCTGGCAGAAATTTCATCTAACCACTTTCACACTATTTCTCTACCGCTCCACTCTGTAACAGCGCTATGATAATTTCTCCCTACGTACGTGGGCGTCAATAAAATATTTTTACGTTCAGAGAAGCAAGCTGGAGATTAAAATTTCGTGAAAATCTCGCCGCAACTAAAAACAACTTTGTTTTAATTATTGCCACCCCAGCTCGAGTATCAAATCCGTGACTCTCTCTTCTCTTTTTCGCGATAATACAAACGAGGTGCCCTCTTTGAAATTTTTCGATATCCCACGTCATTTCTCGCTGGTAAGGGTTCCATACCGCACAGAGATACCCTAGCGGAGGACAGACAAGCGTAGTGTAGGCAGTCTATTGCATTTGTTGGATCTTCTAAATGTTCTACCCATAAAACGCAGTCTTTGGTTCGCCTTTCCAACCACATTATCTGTGTTATCGTTTCAATTTAAGTTGTTCGTAATTGTTATTCCTTGATATTTAGGTAAATTACAGCTTTAAATTTTTGTTTGAGCACAATTTATTACGCTCTACGTACATACCAGCAATTCCTTACGAGTACACGCCATTTTTTGAATAGCCAATAAGGACCGCGGGGGAGAAATTACGTACTGCCTGCAGTACACAACACGAGCGTCGGTCGGAGTCTCCCGTTACACATGACTCTTCTCCCTCTCCTTGTTGTTCCGACACCAAAACGACAACTTACCATGACCACTTCGATTGGCTTATGGTTTGGCACTCTGCCCTGTACGCTCCCACTTGTATTCCGTACAGCACAATACACATGATGTTGTTCGAAGGAAATATTTTATTTTAGCGATAACCAGGGCCGGTTTAAGGCTTAAGCGGCACAAGCAGCGGCTTGGGGCACCAAGCCGAGGTACGCGGGGTGTTCCATAATTAACATAAAAAACGCACATTTTCCACAGACACCAGATTTAGATTTATTTTTGAAGATCTTACCAAGATCCAACGAAACAGCGACTAATGTGTGATGGAGGAAGGAAAATGGAGGGGGTGGATGGGGGGTGGCGCCAGATGATACGTCGTTTGTCTGCAAAATTGAAGGGGGAGGGGAGGCGGCATCAAATTGTGTGTCGCTTGTGAAGGAAAATGCTCTCTAACCAGCCCTTCCAATATCTCTCTTTAAGCGCCCACATCCTTAAGCATTCTGATTAGGACCACAGACACCACCTGTACATCTCTACGCCAATGGTCTGCATCGTATAACAGTTACACACTGACACGCACTTTTGTTTGACAATATTTCTAGCACACCATCACCATGACAATGGTGTAATGCCTATGAATCTAATTTTAGTCTGAATAAATCACCGGCCTCTGTAATTGTCATGCTTCATGTTTTCGTAAACATCTAACGCAGAACTCTTACCTTTGATCATGATCACGAACATTCTATTGAGTACAGAATAACAATAATAATAATTATGTACACATTTTTTTTATTTTTGTGCTTGTAAACTGTGCTTACCTCAAAAGTAATTGCTTTCGTTACATATGAGCGCAGAAGTTACGCGATCAACTAATTTTTATTACATATGAAATGCAATTCATATTCTATAAGAATATAAAATACACAGTGGACTAACACTGAATGATGTGCGGTTCCAATTATGAGCAAAAGAAAAAACCAAGCAAAAAAGAAAGAGAGAGAGAGGGAGAGAGAGAAAGAGAAAGAAAGAGAAGTCGTCGGCTCCCAGTTTCTCACATACGCATTCATTTACGCTTCTTTCCCCACCAACGCTACCAGTGCTACCGGTAATCCTGCTGTTTACTACTACGACATTTATGTACTGTATCAAAACTACCGAACTGTAATTTTGGTAGAGCACAACTCTATTCATTGATATGAAACGTCGCAACTTCTCGACCGACGAATTGAGGAGCCTACTACGTCATTATGGACGATTCTGTGCTACGTGCTACGCGAGAAGACATGGCATTTGACACTAGTCCATTTCATTTACAGCATGACAGTCTCTCTTTCATTAAGCTAAAGTCATAACCGAGTGGTTTGTCAGAATAAAAGCGACTGATATGCACTGACTGTCCCATGACGCTACCAGCTTACCACCTTTGCGATGAGTTGCTGCGAGGAGTATCAGTCAGACCAGGTCGTCACAGTACGGGTACAAAACTGATCAATATTTTACTCGCTGAATGGCAGAAAATACTTGCAAAAATCTATTGCCGGTTAATGGGAAATCTGCATCTTCATCTACTTTTGTACTCTGCAAGTGACGGAGCGTACGTGATGTAAGAGAGTCATTCCCTTACTCGCCTTGCTTGTTACATTCGCAAATGGCACGAAGGAAGAAAACGCCTCTGTTAATGCCCGAGTTTATATAATTTTACCCTCCTATACAGTGCGTGACGTATACATTGAAAGAAATAAAGCGTCTCTTGACGCGTCCTGAGACGTGGAATTTTTTAGATTGAGGCTGTTCCCGATGTATTGCTTGTATCACCTGAAACTGGAGTTTTTTCACAATTTCTATGACTCTCTCGAACTGGCTAAGCAAAGACGTGACTAATCGTGTGCCGGCCGGAGTGGCCGTGCGGTTCTAAACGCTACAGTCTGGAACCGCGAGACCGCTACGGTCGCAGGTTCGAATCCTGCCTCGGGCATGGATGTGTGTGATGTCCTTAGGTTAGTTAGGTTTAAGTAGTTCTAAGTTCTAGGGGACTGATGACCTCAGATGTTGAGTCCCATAGTGCTCAGAGCCATTTGAACCATTTGACTAATCGTGCAGCTCTTCTTTGAATCTTCTATACCTCTTCCGTTAATCCAACTTGGTGACAGGCACCGACCGACGAAAGAAACCCAAACGTGGTCGAACAAGGGTTTTATAAGCGACGTAACTCACGGGTGAGTTACACTTGCTCAGGATTCTTCCGATAAATCTCACTCTGGCATCTGCCTTCCCCACAGTTAGATTTATGTGGCCGTTCCGCCTTCAATCGATATGGATGGCTACTGCTAGATACTTGAGGGCTGTATCTTATTCCCGTGACTAATCGCCGATAGTATAGTCAAATACTGACGTGTCTTTTCGTCTACTTATCCGAATTACCTTACGTTTATTTTCGTTGAGGGACAGGCGAAAATGACTGCACCGAGCACCGAGCATCTTCATGTCTTTTTCTCACAATGTGACTTCTCTGTATACAATAGCGTTGCCTGTGAAGGGCGTGACAGAACTGAGAACCACTCTGCCTGAAAAACATTGTGAAGCACCCAGAAGATGTGGCTGGATGTCAATGTAACGTCGTACACGTACCCATAGTGGGCGGGTATGTAAACGATCGAGTTGTAATTCTCTGTGATAAGTATAACGGCCACTGGAATGCATTAGTATTGTTCGTGTTTAGTTTTGTTACCGCGCCTGTTAGAACAGATAAGGGACGTTATTGAGTCAGTTATTGAGTGATCCTATGAAGGAGACGGACCTGACGCTTACTGTGAGAGACAATGTTATCACCATCTCACACATAATGCTGGAAGATGAAATGAATTAAAATTTGTGCCACGGCCGGGACTCAAACCCGGGTCTTCATGTTTACTAGGGAAAACTCGCCGGCCGGTGTGGCAGAGCGGTTCCAGGCGTCCAGTCCGGAACCGCATTGCTGCTACGGTCGCAGGTTCGAATACTGGCTCGGGCATGGATGTGTGTGATGTCCTTAGGTTAATTAGGTTTAAGTAGTTCTAAGTCTAGGGGACTGACGTCCTCAGATGTTAAGTCCCATAGTGCTTAGAGTCATTTTGAGAAATGCTCACCATTACACCACCGCATCACCATGTTCAACATGGCTGCACGAACTACCCACGTCGAATACACTCCCCAACACAAACTTTATATCTTCAGCTTATTTTCCCCCTAAACTGTCACTATTTCCAGGGCTTTCCGGCATTCGAATAGCAATTGGAGAGCCCTGGTAATAGTGAAAATTTAGGGAGAAAATAAGCTGAAGATATGAATTGAAGTTTGTAGTGGGGAGAGTACTCGAATATGCAGTTCGTGCAGCTCTGTTGACAGTAATGATGTGGTGGTGTAATGGTCAGTGTTTCTGTTTGATAAGCAAGAAAACCCGGGGTTCATTTCTTCAGATTATCGTAGATAAAGAAGAGACTTAAATGTCTCTAGGAATATTTAATTATAAGATCTGTACGATCACCATCTGACACAGTTTGAAAGGGTTCTCGCTGTGATTCTTCATTTGGGCGGCTGGTCGAATCACGCAATATTCAGATTTTTGGGGCATTCCGATGTAATTGTGGACCTACGTTGGACCGCGTTGGAACGTATTGGCAAGCATACTTGTCGTCAAGATTCCGGTCAACCACATCTGACCATCAGAAGAGAGGAATGCAGTACGAGGGCTGTCCAGAAAGTAAGTTCCGACTGATTGCGAAATGGGAACCACAGTGGAAATCAAAACTGTTTTATTTTCAACAGTTAGCTACACCTTCCAGCCACTTATTTCCATAGTCGCCGTTCTGACTTAGACATTTGTCGTAGCGTTGTACCAACTTTCCAATGCCCTCATCATAGAAGACAGCCGCCAGTGATTTCCGCCAATCCTCTACGCTGGCCTACAGCTCGTTTTCTGTGCCAAAATGTCTTCATAGCCAGCGGTTCGTGTGAGCAGAGATGAAACTCAGAGGGAGTCAATTACGGGCTGTATTGTGGGTAATCAAACATTTCCAATTGAAAACGATGCAGGCGCATCTTCATTGCCCCTGCAGAATGCGACTGAGAATTGTCTTGAAGAAGAAACTGCATGACAGTTATGTAATGTTGGCTGCATAGCTTCAGGCGAAATTTCGCACCAGGTCCTTCTCCTTGGCGGGAGACATTATTTTCTAGACATCTTTAAGCGCTCACTCTGAGCTCAGAAATGAGAAGAGCGACGTGATGCTATCTAGGGTCATACTAGAGACACGCCCAACACATCTGTGCAAAGCTTTATCGGATTATCATAGTCGTTTCCATTTCGCGACCGATCGGAACTTACTTTCTGGACACCCCTCGTATTTTGCATCAAGCACATCATAGCCCCTGCATATCTCCGCCTGTCATCTGTGAACAAGTAATATACTCCCTGCAACATCCTCTGTGATTCTGCACCATTGGTCGGAGACTGCAACAGTCGAACTGGGGAAGTACCGTCCCACGCTTGGACTTCCGTAAACACCACAACACAAACGGCTGCGTTTAGCGTGGTGTCGTGACTGAAAATCATGGACTGCTGGTGAATGACGTCGAATCACGTCCAGCGATGAATCGCGTTTCTGCATTACCCTCGATGTCCATCGTCAGCGAGTATGGAGGAGACCTGAGGAGAGGTAACATTCTTCCAAGACTTTGGAGGGGCACAGTCGCGTTACTCCTAGCGTCATGGTGTGGGAAGCCATCAGCTATGGCTTCAGGTCAAGGTTGGTAGTGATTGAGAGAACTCTGATGACACAACGGTACGTAAAGGGCATCTTGCATCCCCAGATACTAAGTTCTCTTCCACTTATGGTACGTGTACATCTGAACTATCTGTGTGATGTTGAGGTATTACCGTGGCCAGGAATATCCACCGATCTGTCACGAACAGAACATGTGTGATACCAGTTCAGACATCAGCTCCGCCCCAGTGCCAGTATCAGTATCCATGAGGTCAAGGACCAGTTACAACAGCTGAGGACCAGCATGCCTCAGGAGAGGATACAAAGACCTTATGATGTCCTTTCAAAACGAATCAGTGCATGTATCCATATCACAGTGGGCGCAACGTCAGACTAATCAGTGGACTTCATATTGCCAAGTTCTTTGTAATTTGACTCGATTTTGAAATCACTGAAATAACATCAAATCCCCCCCCCCCCCACCCCCCTCAACGCCAGATGTTTCGTTTCCTCCTCTGCTTCTGTATACTTCACTTTTTTTTTGTTAGGCTGTGTAAAACACTTGTTTATCTGTTCGTTTGTATATATCGTGAACAGTAACGCTCCTGCCATACTATCTTTAGCTACACCAGACGTCGCACCAATCCTGACGATATCTCTCATTAAAAACGACGTACAGAGTTTTCTTCGCAGGGAAGTATTCATTTCAAACGCGTGCCTATATGTTTTGTAGGCAAGCATTTTATTTAGTATCCCACCGTTCGGATCCGTATCGAAGGCCTTCCGTAAGCCAAAAACCACGTCAGCCTGGACTCTACATACCGTTTTCTAAGTCTTGTGAAGGAACAGACCAAAATCGCTGCTTCCGGAATCCATGTTCATCATTACAGAGGAGATGCTCTTCTGCAGTTCTGAGCAACTTTCCTATGAGCTTCTCAAAAACTAGAACGAGCTGTGACGTCTACAAATCTCTTGGAACCTTGCGATATTCCAGCCATCTATGATAGGCTATCGTTAGAAGAGGTGGTCAGTTCTTCCACATATTCGATATAGAATATAATGAATACAACTTAATTTCCAGGGGTGCTTTCTCCATCGGTCGTATTCATTTATTTTTGTTTTGTTAAACGCTCACTGATTTTAGCAGCTGTCAATTTCACATCCACGTTTCCGCCGAAAGTAGGAACTATGTTGGAATCATCTTCGGTGAAGCCATTTCGGAATGTGTTTCAGCCTTCACTTCATCAGCTTCCGTTTTGTGCCATTATCATCGGTGAGCATCTGGTCAGATGATTTATTCCATTGTCTGACATCATGTAGAACCAAAACGTGTTGTTTTCTAATCAACTCTGCTGGTAAGGGCCTGTTTTCAGATTCATTAAACGGCTCTCTCATGGTTGTCTTTACACTTGGTTTGACTTCATTCAGCTTTTGTTGACTGCTAAGGATTTGGATTCGTATGACTGAGCTATGGCGCTTTATCTTTTATATTAGTAGCATTCTAATATTTTTATTACATCAGTGCGGGTCCAGCCTATCCCTTTTTGTCTTCGACAGCTAAAACGTATCTACCAGTTGACTTACAACGTTTCTGAACTTGAGGCACATATCGTCTCGTTTTTCCTCCCCCGATCTGTGTGTTTGCTGTTGACTACTCAGATAATTTGTATTCATTTTCTTCTCGGCCTTGTTAAACTGTAATGTTCTTCTACCTTCCTTAATTTCTCATTCAACACTATTTACAAATATTGCTATAATATCCCTGAGACTGCTCATTCCTATCTCTGCTTTTACTGTCTCGAAGAGCTTGGACCTGTTTGTTACCAGTAGGTGCAATACGCTTTCCTCACGAGATAGTCGTCTAACAAACTCTTCTAGGTAATTGTCGACGGAAACGTAGTGTACATTGAAGCAAGAATCCTCGCCTCCCATTCTAAACGTGTGTGTCTGCTAATACACCTGTCAAACAACAACCTCCGCTTATCATTGTGACACGATCGCTGAATTGACATGTGATATTTTAAAAATACGGAAGGGTGATAGACACCGGGTGTTTATAATTAAAGTGTCGCTACTCACAGAAGTCCAGAGTAGGCTGTAATTATCATATGACAGCGAAACGTGGTAGATATGCTAATGCGTTAATGCAAGACCAATTTAAGCTAGAAAAAAAATTAGTTCCAATTTTGGCTGCAAACTGCAAATCGGGGGCTGTGGATGCAAGAAAGACGCATAGAAATGTTTCAATATGTAATGGCTTAGGAACGGGATATGGACAAAAAAGGTCAAACAAATGAAATAGGTATAATGTTGATTTTATTATTAACCACTGCTCACACAATTTGTTCCACATGATCCCCGAAGACGTCGGCGAGTTGCTACATTCGTAAAATGACGTGATCAACAGTTACTCGCAGCAATTCTGGTGGGATCTGAGCAACGTATTCATGCATACTGGCCTTCATATCAGGTACAGACCGAAAGCGTCCCTGTTAATAGCTTTCTTTTAGATATCACTAGAGCCAAAAGTCACATGGATTCAGATCAGGTGATCTTGCAGGTTGTGTGATGTCCTTAGGTTAGTTAGGTTTAAGTAGTTCTAAGTCTAGGGGACTGATGACCTCAGATGTTAAGTCCCATAGTGTTTAGAGCCATTTGAACCATTTGCACTTAGAAGGACAAGTTATATCACCCGAAGTTTGTAAAATTCTAATGTACACTCCAATAAACTTCAAATAATTTTTGTATCCCCATAACTGTTAAACTGACACTAAATTATGTCGTGATGTCGTATCATTCGAATACCTTTGATTAAGAATACATGAAGGGGATGAACATGGTCACAGCATTTGTGACTCAAAGGAAAGCGCTACGGGAATGCTGAAGTATGTGAACTGGATGAGCCCACAAAAAGACGCAGCACCACGTAGGATTCGTACAAATAGAGAAGATCCGACGAAGAGCGGCACGTTTCGACACGAGATCGTTTACTCGGTGGGAGTGTGTTACGGAGATGCTCAAAAACTCCGAAGGTAGATGCTACAAGAGATGCGTCGTGCATCACAGAGAGATTAACTGTTGTAATTTCGAGAGCTTACGTTCCAAGGAGAGTACGCCAACGTATTACTTCCTCTGACATACGCCTCGCGAAATGATCACACGAGAAAATTAGAGAAATTAGATGTCATACGGAGCTTTACCGACAATCATTTTTCCCATGTGCCATTCGGGAATGGTAGAGGACGGAGGGAGGGGGGAGGGAGGAGGGGGAGGAGCTAGTGGTGCCAGAAGTACCCTCCGCCACACACTGTAAGGTGGCTTGCGGAATATTGATATAGATAGAAATGGTTCAAATGGAACTCTACATAGAATCTTTCAAGAATCGGTTTTGTCCGCCTCGGTAGCTGCCGGGTCAGTGTGTTAGATTGCTAACTGAAGGGGCCTGGGTTCGATTCTTGCCCGAGTCGGAGATTTTCTCCACTCGGGGACTGTGTGTTGAGTTGTCCTTACACTCGTATCACCATTACTGACCCGAAAATAGCGTGAAATACAGTGTAGTGTAGTCTTTACACAACTGAGATGGCTGCATGGGCACCAACCGAAAGTCAATAATTTAAAAAAATCAGTTTTCACGGATGAATCTAGGGAAGTCCTATGCCCTTCCACAACTACTACCTGCTTCCATGTAGTGAATATAAGCTCAGGCTAATAACAGCTCACACATATAAAGTCATTTTTCTACACCCTATCTGTTAGTGGAAGGAAAGGCAGCCCAAACGTAAAAAACTACATTCTGCCACGCAGTTATTAACTTTTTCTCGAGGTATTATGCCCGAGTGGAAATATCGTTGTTGGTAACTAGGCGTCAGCTTGAAGGACTGTCTCGGCGTTCGTCCAGGCGAACACAGAAAGCAGCGGAAAAGCACTGGCCATTATCATCGGTATAGTCTCGACTCTCCCAGCACAGACTTGAAATAGTCTAGCGCACACTTTCGGAGCTGTGTTCTGAGCCGGCGCTGGCGCTTCGGGTCCGCCAGGCAGTAGGTGGTGTCTCCTGGTAGCGAGAACTCATTGTATCGATTCCGCCTCCACCCACACCTTTATTATTTACGACTGCGGGGAAGATACGTGCCCCTGCCTGGAGGCGGGCCACAGTGCTTCAAAGCAGACGCTGGAAATACACAGGTCTGCAGGAGCTGCCTTAACAAGACTACAACTACATTTTACCTCGATCTTTGAAAAAATAATATGATTTTAGCGCAAGACGAGAAGGCAGAGCAACTATTACGTCATTCACACGGAGGCGTTGAGATTTTTGAACATACTAAAGGCTCCTGATCAGCTAAATTGTGCAAGAATCTGAACACTTCCAGAACTACCAACATAAAAAAGAATAAAAAAGAAAAGGTAGTGAAGATTAAAGTATGATGTCCCATAGTCAAGAGGATTAGTGAATAAGTAAAATATCTGATTGTATTATTATAGGGAGGGAAATCGAACATATCCTCTGCAAGGAACTATCATCATATCCAACTGATTTAATTTAGAGAAACCAAGGAAAACCTGAATCTGGATTGTCACACGAGGATCTTAACCTTGATCATCGAGAAATGGAGTCCACTGCCTTAGTCACTATGACACCTCGTTCACCGAGTGAAAAAATCCCTCGATGTCTCTGTCTGTATAAATATAGTTTTTTTTTTTTTTCAACCAAGGGCCGTAAGGATAATTGTTCCACGTTAGTCCTAATTGACTCTTCAGGAGTACCGTCACTACATGCCATTAATCATCGGACACTCGTAGGAAAGTGCTCGTCTATACGCCACTATACACTGCAAGCAGCTTTTCGAGTAGCCGGGCAAATTTAGAGTGCGCATGACGGCATTTAGGTTAGAAAAACCCTCTGTAAGATCGATGAGCCGTTAGGCATCATACAGCACAGTGTCAAGAGTGTGTAACCTATATTTGTTTCAGAGAGGAATACACGTCATTGCAACCCAGAAAAAGAGATCGAAAGCCTTATATTAGTCAAATACAAAAGTGTTCAGACTGAATTACTCTTACTTATTGAGGGTAATTCCGCGCACGCAACACTTGGCAGAGAAAGCTAGCTGAAACGAGAAATAAACAGCAACGAAATCTCATATGCTAATCAAATACATACGCTAAAAATAGCTTTGGGCATCATTTATGGTGACTTTTTTTTAATTTGTAGAGAGACAGATAGAAGGTTAAAATGTGAGAGAAAAAATGGTTCAAATGGCTCTGAGCACTATCGGACTTAACATCTGAGGTCATCAGTCCCCTAGAACTTAGAACTACTTAAACCTAACTAACCTAAAGACATCACACACATCCATGCCTAGGCAGGAGTCGAACCTGCGACCATAGCAACAGTGCGGTTCCGGACTGAAGCGCCTAGAACCTCTCGGTTACAACGGCCGGCGTATGTCAGAGGAAGTAATACGTTTCCGTACTCTCCTTGGAACGTAAGCACTCGACATTTCAACAGAAAATCTCTCCGTGATGCACGACGCATCTCTTGTAGCATGTACCATCGGAGTTTTTGAGGCAGGATTCGAACCTGCGACGGTAGCGGTCGCGCGGTTCCAGACTGAAGCGCCTAGAACCGCTCGGTCACAGCGGCCGGCTGAGCAGCATTCCAGAAGGTGTTTTCCAACAGGATAACGCTCGCTCCTTGGTTAGGTTTAAGTAGTTCTAAGTCTAAGGGACTGATGACCTCAGATGTTAAGACCCATAGTGCTTAGAACCATTTGAACCATCTTTTGCAGGTCACGGACGCGAATTGTTTAGCGCCGTTGCAACTACTAGATTCCAAACCTGTTTTCTGTGTACCCTCCCCCAATGCCCCCATCGAAACTGTTTGCAAACCACGTTGCTAGCCCTACTGGTGACGTAAGGCCCTAATGGGGCTGGACGTGACAAAAATAATAGTTGGTATTAATCGATGGAACCATTGGGGGAGGTTACACACAAAACGAGTTTGGAATCTAGTAGATGCAGTGGTGCGAAACAATTCGCGTCCACGACATGCAAAAGGTTTCTTTAAAGGCTGACCAATGAAAATGACTGTATTTCCATTTCTGTGTTCATAGTACGTAACTGTAAATGTATTTTGGAAGACCGACCGTAATCACAGTATGACGATTAAGACACCTGATACCGTAAACGCAGACTACACTTAGCAAATAACGACAAATAATCCACGACACAGAATCGAACCCTCGACGTCCTGTATGCTAACCCAAAACGCTATTCGTTGTACCAACTGGACAGCACTACCGGCATGTCGTGACAGATGTAGTTACCGTACACATAATTACAGTGTTGCCAGATTGCCGATCTTTACTGCCCGAAATACGCGCAGGCTGAAATTTTGTAAGAGACACTTTTGTTTTTCCAATGCGTGTGAAGTCCGAGTGCGCGAAATTTTCTTCATCCTGTAGATTATATATATTAAAAGATATACAGCCGTTTCGTCCAAATGTTCATTAGAGTATACTGTAAAAATTTCAAGTACATCGGTCAAGAACTTTTCCAGAGTTTTCGTAAACACGTTTCCCGTTTATATATTACGTAAAAAAATTTATATCATATCATTAAAAAAATATATATCCTATGTCCTTCCAAGTGTTCCTTAAAGTATAGTATAAATATCTGAAGTAAATCGGTCAAGAACTTTTCGAGATTTTTTGCAACAACGTTAAACAACGAATTGTCTTTATATAGTAGTATAGATAACGCTCCACTGCAGATTGAATAGTTCATTCCGGACTGTTTGGTAAGTCGAAATTCTTCTCTTTAAAGAGACAGAATCGATTCGGAAGGTACCTACCATTCGCAAAGTGTCTGCACAGAATTCTGATTCAGAGCTTGACATATAGCTTGCCTGGATCCTTAAACAGTCGTATTACTGCTGGTTTGCGAAGCCTAATATTGTCCCGGCGGCACCCTTGCATGACCGCTATTGCTCACTGGGGTTAACGTTGAGATATTACCACTGCCCGCTATAACGGTTTGTTCGTGTCGATTCTGAGCTCCCTGCTATATCGCCGCAATATACAGAACAGACTGGTCAGTCGGTGATATCCTAAGGTTCTGTTCCCCCGCACAATATTGTCGCCCTTGGTTAATCCAGAGCTCAAAGGGGTGGCTGATCTTTTAACGTCCCGGTCTGTCGCTTGGGGGAAAATGCAATTATGTTCACGGGATATTTGCTCCCATTTTCAGCAGAATACGTAACATATAACTCAAATAGGTTGTGTTAATTACTTGTCTGCTACAGTGGGGAGCTAACTCCCGCTCAGTTTTAGGAGGTTTCGTAAATCCACCGAGGCAAATACTAACCACGAACTCCGTTTACGCAGTAAACATTGCAAGACTGCGTTTACGACCCATTTGCAGAGAAATATCGCGTACTTTCTTACCTTTCGTAGGGACTCAACGTATGTATCAATACAGTACCTTGAATGTTGCCTAAACGAAGATTGAGACTATGGTCAATATGTGAAAATAAGGGCTGAAAGTAATCGAAGCAGCTTAAATAAAACGACGAATTTGAATACTAAGCAATATCATAAGCTATGTTTAAGAACTTGGAAGCTTCCATAAAGTGGCGGCAGCGTTTGTCATGGAGAGAGAGTACATCAGTAACGCTGAACTATTATAAAGGTAGCACAAGGAAACAGAAGTTGTGCTCTCCACTAAGAATCAAAAATTATTTTAATCATATGTTGCATTACGAAAAACACAGGCTCTTTCAAACGGGAATACACGGGAAGAGAGAAAGAGACGACGAGGACCCTGTGTTAAAAGAACATCAGGACTGAAGGGTAACTATGTCTTTGACTAGGGATGTGACTAGGTATGTGACTAAGTATGTGGCTAGATATGTGTGTGAGTGATCAGATATGTAACTAGACAAGTTACTGCGATTAGGTACGTCAAGATTACTACATGGTGCTTACAACTAAACTTTCGCTGCTTGAGAAGGCCGTAATTCAAAACGAGGGATCTCAGGTCAATGAAACTTTGTGGAAGCATTAGTAAAGACGTGCGGAAGAGAAATAACGAATGGCCATGGGAAGAAACATTTTAATTTCCACATGAGAGGGTGACACTTGTTAATTGCGTACAATGTTTACGTCAGGTTACAAACGTTGCTCAGTGTTACGACCATATGTATGCACGTTAGTATGGAACCGCACCAGAGATACTGTTTCACAATTAACGGCCACGGTGGCCAAGCGGCTCTAGGCGCTTCAGTCCAGAACCGTGTGACTGCTGCGGTCGCAGGTTCGAATCCTGCCTCGGGTATGGATGTGTGTGATGTCCTTAGGTTAGTTAGGTTTAAGTAGTTCTAAGTTCTAGGGGACTGATGACCTCAGATGTTAAGTCCCATAGTGCTCAGAGCCATTTGAACCGTTTCTTGTTTCACAGTTTTTCGCAGCACTTTTCGAACGGTGAACCATGGAATGTTCAGCTGTCGTGACACAGTTCGTGCATTGCTTCAAGATCGCACATTGCGTCCAGCATACTCATCCATGGCAACAGTAACTTCGGCAACAATTCGTGAAGCAACTGGCCGTCGGCCTCTCCCAGGAGCAAGTTAATCACGTTCTTCAACCCCGTTGCGGAAAGAGGTTCTCTCCGTATTCCTTCAATGCGGCGATACTCGCGAAGAGCAGCAACACTAGTGCTGTTGAAAGATAAAACAGCTTTGAGAATAAAGCGCTGTTCGCTTTGCCCAGACCAGTCTTGACTGTCGGTAACTGGAATTCCCACTGATGCTCGTGTTTCAACCGTCCGTCGCCCTACAAGTACCGGCGCCTAGCGGCAAGTCATGACACTAACACTACTAACAACGCAAATCCTGCAGCATGCTGTCTGAACATCATCCGTATAAAGTTAGACGTAGAAGCCAGACAACCATCCTATATGCAAAGACAGGAAGGAATCCACAGGGTGTAAAACAGCACTGATTCCTACATGGAATCAGGTGAGGATACTGATCCCGACACGACCGTAAATGTATTAAGAAGTGCCTAAATAAACAAAAGAACAGTCTTTAAAAAAAAGAACGTTAATCTCAAGAACTCTGTATCCAAGCACAAAGGGAACATACTGACAACATATTGTAGACAGTTATTAGAAGTTAAGGTTTAGTTATTAGGACGTCTAGAGTATATGCTAGATTTATATAAAGAGCTGTGATTGGCGGTCGGCGGCTTGATGGACAGTTCCAAGGCACTCGCCATCATATACAGTTGGTAAAGGGACGTTCTTCCACCATCATCTTTCCGATCTTCACTTTTTATTCTTTCTAAAAATTTAGATATGGTTTATATTTCAATTTTCCAAAATTTTGTTAATTTCATAAATGTTAATTATCTTTTATTTATCCATCTTAAATGAAAGAATCTTGTCTATTTTAGAGAAAATTTTCCTAATTTATACCATGTCTTAAAATTATAATATGTCTTAACCTCTGTCTTCATAAATTCCTGTCTTCTATTCATAAATCGTTAATTTTAAGATTTTCGTTTCTTAATTGCTTTTAAGTCTGTAATTATTTAAAGCTGCAATATTATTAATCCTTATTAAAAATAAGAAATAACAAATAAGTTTCACACTCTGTACATGTACAATTTCGTATTGTGAAAGTACGACCTGTCTTAGTAACAAGATCATTTGTAAATGGCAGCAAATAAATAATTTAAAAAAATACCCATATGGTAAATAGTTTGCCGTATACACTGGCTCAAATAGCGAAAGTTTAATTATAGCCACCCTGTACATGAATGCAGAACTCTTTGTTCCGCATGTCATCTTCAGAGATATGCTCTGTGATAGCCACAATGACCACCAAACTTCGGTGTAAGAAATAGAACAAGAAGTGCAGGAGAGTGACTTAGAGTGAGCGTCTGTAATAATTCTCACCATTAATGACCTCAAAGTGGATGGGATGTTAGGCTGTATCTTTGTTTCCTCTTCTTAAAATCTGTACAAACCTTCAATCGGAAACAGGGGCTGCTCTACCGAACATTTTCAGATAGGGAACCTATGATTTGCAAAGCCGACTTAGGAAATATGGGTATTACTTACTGTTCATATTATTGTCTATACATATTACTATAAATTTAATTCCCCCGCCACGTTTTTCTGTCTGCATGTGAAGGCTAACCTCAGGAACTACTGTAGGTATTTTAATACGGTTTTCTCTAATAGATCCACTTATTTACGAGAAAGATTTGTTTGTATAATTACCGCTACACCAGATGAATCGTATGGCAGTAGATACTAAGTGCTACGAGCGCGAACCCGGAATGGCTTGCTGATTTCATATAATTTCATTTCACCCAGTCATTTATTAGTTACGTTGACTTGCATGTATGTAATCATAATTCAATTTCAGCGAACATGTAAGCGCTGGCATTCAGTGTAACATCAGTCATAGTGTACCTTTTCTCACGTCAGAACAGTTGCCCAATATGGACGCCAGCGCGTAGAACAAATCGCTGGCGAGTTTCGAATGTCACCCTGGGTACCATCAGGGCAACTAATTTCGTGTTCGTGACCATTAAGATCTCATAAACAAGAAATTTCAGATTTACACATAAGAAGTAATATAGCGGTTTGTTGTCGGCTGTTGCTGTGAAAGCTGCCTTCCGCGAGACAGATCAAGATAAAAAACTAAATGGAATACCTAGTAGGACACCGGCGGCAGCGATTTTCAGTTATGTTTCCTGCCTCAGAACGTTTCAAAAAACAAATACCTATTTTGTTACTGAATGGAAGCAAATATCTTCGGTTTCGTTTAGCTCACCATCTTACATTTAGCCACGTATATAACAAACTGTGGACGCGATAATAACGTGTTAATTGCAGTCGCAGCATAACCTTTAATAGAAATGATTTCATAGCTAAGCATAAAAAACAGTTTCTGACTTTGGAAATCGTAATAAGATATGTAATGCTGCATGCCTGCTCCATATCTGACATGTTATTCCTCACATATAACAAATACCCCCCCCACCTCCCCTCTCGAAAGCAAGACAACGTGAATTAATGCACCTTGCTGTGATAAATATGATAATACAAAATAACAAAAAATGAAAGTCACTTCATAAGAGACTCGCTCTATATCCGAGAGCTCTCACCTGATTCAGTCAACTACAAAATTGCAAAGTTACCGTGTTTGAAGTCCACAACAACAACTAGCGCAAAAGCCTAACATTCCTTCTTTTATCACTTCACTAATTTTAGGAAACACTTTGAAACGCATATATTTAGCCATGTAGTCGTGCATGTATATAACAGATATAAGCGTAATAGACATTAAATATGTTGTTCCATGGTCAGTCCCTTAAGGGTTATCTTGGTCATATACAATAACTGACATGCTATGTTTCTTCCTAATATTTGTTTGGGTACATGGTTTTGTGCCAAAATTCCTGACGTAACAATTATAGCAAACCCTGTACCTCAGAAGGGCGTATGGATTCTCGCGTGAGAGCTCTAAATACATAAATAAAATCTTTAATTCTTAATTTATTGGTGCATCTGCCAGAGAATCTCAGTTTGCTATGAAAAAGATGGAGAAACAAGTAGAATTTCTAGAACACACAAAGTGTAGTTTTCCAAGCTTTTATAATTTTTATCTTTTGAGTTATGATTTCTGAAAGGTAAAACACGAAATCCACAAGTGACACCGAAACACAGAACACGATAATATTAGTGATTTTTTGTTGAAAGTATGTGTTAGTGGGTTCAATGACGACTCTACTAATTACACTGAACAATATATACAAACAATTTTTCTTTCCTTATACTTCATTTTATAGCTTGTCTTTCAACGTCTTATTGGAAGTGCAATCACTGCAGACAGATGAAGCGCACACAACAATGGGTAGCGTGGTGTCAGGTTGCGGAGGAACTAATTGATGTCTTGAGTACGGAAACACTTTCGATCACAGCTGTTTGGCTAGCAGCGACGAGCTGTCTATGGCATGCAGATTCTAATTATGGTATTGTGTAACGGCTGCATATCGTGTATTTCCAAATTGTTATCACGTACTTCTTAGAGTAAGAGCATATCACATTACTGATAGTCACTTCTTCCAAATTTTCCGGCGATAGGCTACCACTGGAATATTATCATGCGTTTACACAAAATTTTCCATCACAAATTCTTGTCACATCTGTGTAGCCTACTACTGTTTAAAATAGTAACATAATACACTGAAGCGCCAAAGAAACTGTTACAGGCATGTATATTCAAATACAGAGATATGTAAACAGTGAGAATACGGCGCTGCGGTCGGCAACGCCTATTTACGACAACAAGTGTCTGCCTCAGTTGTTCAAGCTGGTGGAGACTCTGTAGTGGTGTTGGACGTGTGCGGTTCAGATTTGCTTGGACATATGCAGAATTTGACGGTCTACACACGGAAAAATTTGAAAAAAATTAAAAACATATGTTTTGATAGAGCACAGGGAAAACTGTGCGACTGTGAAACTGTTGCATTCATTTGTTGCAGTTTATGTGACAAACTCTTATGTTTTCATCACTTTTTTGGGAGTGATTATCACATCCACAAGAAAACCTAAATCGGGGAAGGTAGAAGAATCTTTTTACCCATTCGTCAAGTGTACAAGTTAGGTGGGTCGACAACATATTCCTGTCATGTGACGCACATGCCGTCACCAGTGTCGTGTAGAATATATCAGACGTGTTTTCCTGTGGAGGAATCGGTTGACCTATGACCTTGCGATCAAATGTTTTCGGTTCCCATTGGAGAGGCACGTCCTTTCGTCTTCTAATCGCACGGTTTTGCGGTGCGGTCGCAAAACACAGACACTAAACTTATTACAGTGAACAGAGACGTCAATGAACGAACGGACAGATCATAACTGCGAAAATAAAGAAATTAAACTTTACACTTGAGGGAAGACTTGAACCAAGGACCTCTCGTTCCACAGCTGCTCACGCTAACCACGGGACCACGGCGCTCCTGATCTCACATTCTCCTTGTGTTGCCTATCTTGCACATAGACTACTCAGTTTGTATATTTTGCTTATTTTTTTCACAGTTCCACACAACTTCTTCCTGTTTTCTTGATTGATCTGTGTTCAGTTTTTCAAGGCCTATCCACTGTAACAACTTAAAACTAAATCTGAGGAGGGCGCGATGGGGAGGTTCCCTTGTGAGATGCCGCGTACTCATGTGAGACAGCGTTATCAGCTCCTGACACACTTTGAAAGGGGCCTGATTGCGTGGCCCCATTTGGGGGTGCAATATTCAGATTTTTTAAGCATTCAGATGTTGCAGTGACCCAATGTTGGAACGCATACTCGTCGTCAAGGTTCCTGTCCACCATGTCTGACAACCACAAGGGAGGATCGCCGTGTTGTGGGCCGAGCACAACGTAACCCCACCACATCTCCGACTGCCATCATAGAAAAAGTAGTGGACTCCGTGCAACACTTCGTGTCGTCGTACACCATTGATAGGAAACTATCAGTACCTGGAGTAGTGAATCACCGTCCCGTGCCTAGGCTGCCGTTAAACCACAACACAAACGGCTGAGTTTGGAGGGGTGCCGTGACCGAAATGCACGGACAGCTGATGAATGGCGTCGCATTGTGTTCAGCGATGAATCGTGGTTCTGCACTGCCCTGGATCACCATCGTCAGGGGGAATGGCGGCGACCTATAGAGAGGGCCCATCCTTCCAATGTTTGGAGACACACAACGGTATTAGTCCTGCCGTCATGTTGTGGGGAGCCATCTGGTATGACATCAGGTCACGGCTGGTAGTGACTGAGGGAACTCTGACGGGTTCAACGTACGTCACGGACGTTCTGTGTCCTCACGTGTTTCATCTCAGGCGACGGTATCGTGTTTCCACTTTTGAACAGGAAAATAATCGTCCATATAGTAAATGGCTCTGAGCACTATGGGACTTAAGATCTTAGGTCATCAGTCCCCTAGAACTTAGAACTACTTAAACCTAACTAACCTAAAGGCATCACACACATCCATGCCCGAGGCAGGATTCGAACCTGCGACCGTAGCAGTCCCGCGGTTCCGAACTGCAGCGCCTAGAACCACTAGACCACCGCGGCCGGCTCCATATAGTAGTAGTAGTAGTAGTAGTAGTAGTGGTGGTGGTTGTTGGGATGTTTAAGGGGGACTAAACAGCGAAGGTCATCAGTCCCCCAGTAGTAGTAGTAGTAGCTTTATTCATCCGTAGATCTCTTTTTGCAAGGATATAGAACACGTCAAAGTATTTACAAGTTTAGATAAATTTAAAATAAGATAATTCTTATACATTTATATTCACAGACTTCTAGTTAGACATAATCACTAGATTTACTCCTGGTATACAATACCTTTTTTTACAAATAACTTATTAAGATAATGTAATGCCACACCGTTCACTCATATCTCACTATCAGTCACTGCACACAGTACACACACATTGTTTCACAACATTTCACTCACTACACACACACACACACACACACACACACACACACACACACACACACACAAACACACACTGGTGATATTTGGGCCATTTCCTGTACCGCAACTTCCCATAATGAGTGAGATGTTGAGCTCAGAAAGAAGAAGAGGTGATAGTATTGTGCTATGCATAGCATGGGGTTACGTATTTCTAGACAGGAAAAAAGAAGGAAAAAAACATAAAGTGAAGGTATTATTTGGAATGTTGGATTTTTTAAAATCATTATTATTAGTATTGTTATTATTTTTACAACATTTTTTTATCAAACCCTTACTCTGTTTTATCTAAGTAATCCTTCAATGTATAAAAGGTATTGCATAACAGGTACTTTTTAGCTACCTCTTTAAATAAGTTATTTTTGCAATTTCTTTAATCTCTTTTGGTAATTTATTTTATAGTTTTATTCCTTAGTAGAAAATGCTGTTTTGAGTTTTATGTTTATTTTTTCTTGGTAAACGTAAGTTGAGTCTCTCTTGTTGCATGGTCATGGACAGCTGTTTGTGTAGTAATTACCAATGCTATTTTTGATGTGTATAACTGACTGGTAAATGTATTCACATGGAGCAGTTACAATCGCCAGTGTTTTGAACAGATCTTTACAATGAACTCGACTTGTATTTTTAGTTGTTATTCTTATGGCTCTTTTCTGGAGTGCACTTGTCTCTATGGACTGTCTGCGCGATGTTGAGCTATTTCCGTGGCCAGCAAGATCCACAGATCTGACCCGATAGAACATGTGTGGGACCAGTTCGGACATCAGCTTCGTCGCATTGTTGGTATTCGCAGTATAAAGGGCCAGTTACAACAGTTACGGGTCAGACTGCTTCAGTAGATACAACTGCTTAATAATACCTTTCCGTCAGAACTAGCCCATGCGCCCAGGCCAGAGGGGTGCAAAGTCTTACTGATAAGCGGGCTCATACAGCTAACTTCTTTGTCAGTGTGACTCGAATTTGTAATCACTGAAATAACATCAGATACCCACTGAACCCGTAAAGTTTCATTTCGTTTCCCCCTAGCCTTCTGGATGCTTCAAACTTTTTTCGCAAGTAGTATGTGTGTGGGAGATAGAAATATATTGTTTAATTCTTCCTGAAATGTACCTTCTCTGAATTTTAGATACACATCTGTCAACATCTACATATATTTAGTCTGAAAGCTGGTGCGTGGAGGTTCCCCTTTCCTATTCAAGCTGTGCGCGGGGAAGAACGGTTGTTGATAACACTTCGAATGGGCTCCAGTCGCTCTAACTTTAGCGTCTTGGTCACGTTGCGAGACATACGTAGGTGGAAGCAATGTATTGGCTGACTCGTCTAGGAATTTTAACAGCGAAACCATACCGTAATGCACACTGCCTCTTTTGTAGCGTCTGCCACCGTAGTTTGATGAGTATCTCCATGACGCTTTCGCACTTATGAAACGAACCCGTGACGAAACGCGTAGCTCTTCTTTGGATCTTCTGCATTACATCTATCAATTATATCTGGTCGCCGGCCGATGTGGCCGTGCGGTTAAAGGCGCTTCAGTCTGGAACCGCGTGACCGCTACGGTCGCAGGTTCGAATCCTGCCTCGGGCATGGATGTGTGTGATGTCCTTAGGTTAGTTAGGTTTAATTAGTTCTAAGTTCTAGGCGACTGATGACCTCAGAAGTTAAGTCGCATAGTGCTCAGGGCCAGCCAATTATATCTGCTAAGAGTACAAGACTGACGAGAAATACTCTAGTATCCGTTTAAGGAGGATTTTGTAAGCCACTTCCTTCGTGGGTGGTCAACATTCCTTGATGATTCTTGCAATTAATCTCAGTCTCACATCAGCCTCTCCTACGACTACTTTTACGCGGCCGTCTCACTTTCTCTCATTCTACACCGAGATGACAAAAGTCATGGATAGCAATATGCGCATATAGAGATGACGGTAGTACCGCGTACACAAGGTATAAAAGAGCAGGGTATTGGCGGAACCGCCATTTGTACTCAGGTGATTCGTGTGAAAAGGTTTCCGACGTGATTATGGCAGCTCGACGGGAATCAACAGATTTTGAACGCGGAAAGGTAGTTCATGCTAGACGCTTGGGACATTCCATTTCAGAAATCGTTAGGGAATTCAATACTCCGAGATTCACAGTGTCAGGAGTGCGCCGAGGATACCGAAAAATGGTTCTGAGCACTATGGGACTTAACATCTATGGTCATCAGTCCCCTAAAACTTAGAACTACTTAAACCTAACTAACCTAAGGACATCACACACATCCATGCCCGAGGCAGGATTCGAACCTGCGACCGTAGGAGGATACCGAACTTCATGCGTTCTCGCTCATCACGGACAATGAAGTGGCCGATGGCCTTCATTTATCGACCGAGAGCAGCGGCGTTTGCCTAGAGTTGTGCTAACAGACATGCAACAGTGAGTGAAACAACCGCAGAAATCAATGTGAGACATACGACGAGCGTACCCGTTAGGATAGTGCGGTGGAGATTGGTGTTAATGGGTCATGGCAGCAGACGACCGACGCGAGTGCCTTTGCTGACAGCGCGACATCGCCTGCAGCGTCTCTCCTGGACTCGTGATCATATCGGTTGGATCCCAGAAGACTACAAATCCGTGGCCTGGTCAGATGAGTCCCGATTTCAGTTGGTAGGAGCTGAGGGCACGGTTCGAGTGGGGCGCAGACCTCACAGTGACATAGACCCAAGCTGTCAATATGGCACTGTGCAAGCTGATGGTGACTCCATAATGGCTTGGGCTGTGTTGACATGTAATTGACTGGGTCCTCTGGTCCAAATGGACCGATTATTGCGTGGAAACGGTTTTGTTCGGCTACTTGGAGACGATTTGCTGCCATTGATGGACTTCGTGTTCCCAAACAATAATCTCATGTGCCCGGGCCACATTTGTTCGCTATTGGTTTGAGAAACATTCTGAACAATTCGAGCAAACAATTTGGCCACCCAGATCGCACGACATGAATCCCATCTAACATTTATGGGGTATAATCGAGATGTCAGTTCATGCTCAACATACTGCACCGACAACACTTTCGTAATTATGGACAGTATAGAGGCAGCATTTCTTCAGGGAGTTTCTAACGACTTGTTGAGTCCATGCCACGCCGAGCTGCTGCACTATGCCGGGTGAAAGGAGGTCTGACACCGTATTAGAAAGTATACAATGACTTTTTTCACATCAGTGTATACCCATACTCACTGATATTCAATGGATGTGACAGCTTCCAAAAATGTACAAATGTTCAAATGTGTGTGAAAATCTTATGGGACTTAGCTGCTAAGGTCATCAGTCCCTAAGCCTACACACTACTTAACCTAAATTATCCTAAGGACAAACACACACACACTCATGCCCGAGGGAGGACTCGAACCTCCGCCGGGACCAGCCGCACAGTCCATGACTGCACCGCCTTATAAGGTTAGAGGTTCGAGTCCTCCCTCGGGCATGGGTGTGTGTGTTTGTCCTTAGGATAATTTAGGTTAAGTAATGTGTAAGCTTAGGGACTGATGACCTTAGCAGTTAAGTCCCATAAGATTTCACACACATTTGAACATTTTTGCAGCGCCTCTGACCGCTCGGCTACTCCCGCGCGGCCGACTGCTTCCAATATTCGTTCGACAATCGTGCAATCTTACAATAATGGGTCTTTCCACCCATATATTCGCAATACATAACATTTGATTATGCTGAGGGTCAGTTTTCGTTCACTGCATCAATAGCCGATTCTCTGCACATCTTCCTGCATTTAGCTAAAATTTTCTAGTGTTGCGACTACTCTGTATACAGGAGATCAGCCTCATGGTGCATCCAGTATTATGTACTAGGTGTTTGTATACATAGCGATTAGACAGAAACATGGAAAAACAAAAAAACACAACACATTGCCATGCCTAACAGGATGTTAGAAATCTTGGCAATCAAATCAGCTTTCATCATCTCTGAATGGATAAATACAGGTCCTGCATGGTTTTCAGAGGAATCTTGTAACATTTTTCCTGCAAAACAGTGGCAAGTTCGGGTATCGATAATGGAGGTGGACAGCGACCACGCACCTTTCTCTCCAAACTAGATCTCAAAGGCTCAGTAACATTGATATCTGCTCACTGGCGGCCAGTGAAGTTGCGACAATTCATCTTCTTGCTTACAAAACCCGTTCTGGGCTGTGCGAGCTGTATGAACAGGGGACTTGTGGTCTTGGAACACAGCATCACCATTGAGGAACGAACAATGTAACATGGGATGGACCTAATCGTGGGATGGACCTAATCAATCTTGCGATCATATAATTCTTGATACACTACTGGCCATTAAAATTGCTACACCAAGAAGAAATGCAGATGTTAAACGGGTATTGATTCGACAAATATATTATACTAGAACTGACATGTGATAACATTTTCACGCAATTTGGGTGCATAGATCCTGAGAAATCAGTACCCAGAACAACCACCTCTGTCCGTAATAACGGTCTTGATACGCGTGGGCATTGAACCAAACTGAGCTCGGATGGCGTGTACAGGTACAGGACAGCAGTCGAACATTTTCTGTATCCAGAAAAGCCCGTACAGGACCTGCAACATGCGGTCGTGCATTATCCTGCCGAAATGTAGGGTTTCACAGGGATCGAAAGAAGGGTAGAGCCACGGGTCGTAACACATCTGAAATGTAACGTCAACTGTTCAAAGTGCCGTCAATGCGAACAAGAGGTGACTGAGACGTGTAACCAATGGCACCCCATAGCATCACGCCGGGTGATACGCCAGTATGGCGATGACGAATACACGCTTCCAATGTGCGTTCACCGCGATGTCGCCAAACACGGATGCGACCATCATGATGCTGTAAACAGAACCTGGATTCATCCGAAAAAATGACGTTTTGCCTTTCGTGCACCCAGGTTCGTCATTGAGTACACCATCGCAGGCGCTCCTGCCTGTGATGCAGCGTCAAGGGTAACCGCAGCCATGGTCTCCGAACTGATAGTCCATGCTGCTGCAAACGTCGTCGAATTGTTCGTGCAGATGGTTGTTGTCTTGCAAATGTCCCCATCTGTTGACTCAAGGATCAAGACGTGGCTGCACGATCCGTTGCAGCCATGCGGATAAGATCCCGGTCATGTCGACTGCTAGTGATACGAGGCCGTTGGGATCCAGCACGGCGTTCCGTATTACCCTCCTGAACCCACCGATTCCATTTTCTGCTAACAGTCATTGGATCTCGACCAATGCGAACAGCAATGTCGCGATACGATAAACCGCAATCGCGATAGGCTACAATCCGACCTTTATCTAAGTCGTAAACGTTATGGTACGCATTTCTCCTCCTTACACGAGGCATCACAACAACGTCTCACCAGGCAACGCCGGTCAACTGGTGTTTGTGTATGAGAAATCGGTTGGAAACTTTCCTCATGTCAGCACGTTGTAGGTGTCGCCACCGGCGCCAACCTTGTTTGAATGCTCTGAAAAGCTAATTATTTGCATATCACAGCATCTTCTTTCTGTCGGTTAAATTTCGCGTCTGTAGCACGTCATCTTCGTGGTGTAGCAATTTTAATGGCCAGTAGTGTAGTAATGCCACGTTGCAAAATAACCATGTACCCCAAGGCATACTCTTGGGACGCTCAGCCAGACGTTTGAAACAGTGTGAAATAATATTGATCAGACCAAATGAATTTCTTCCATTGCTCCATAGTCCAGGTCTTATGGTTTCGGTACCAAGTTTCCCTTTTACCGTCATTTGCATCTGTGATGAATGGATTTGGAATTGTAGCTAGTCTTGCACTTTCCTGTTTATGGAGCTCCTTTCGTGAAGTTTTGGTGCTGACAGGGTTTGTGAGTGCGAAATTCAGTTCTACAGTGACTTCTGCAGCTTTCGTCCTCTTACTTTTCGTCACAATCCTTTTCAATGTCCGTCTGTCACACACTTTCGTCCGAATTGTGACTTAGTGGATGATGGTTTTCCGCCTTGCCTGTATGCCATATAAATCTTCGAATAGGTGCCTCTTGAAACAAAATCTCTACTCCCTTAGTCCAGGAAGTACCCACCAGTTTGCTCACGTCGGAATTCACTTAGGCTGCGCTGGTTTAGCCGAGCGGTGTGAGGCGCTGCAGTCATGGACTGTGCGGCTGGTCCCGGCGGAAGTTAGAGTCCTCCCTCGGGCATGGGTGTGTGTGTTTGTTCTTAGGATAATGTAGGTTAAGTAGTGTGTAAGCTTAGGGACTGATGACCTTAGCAGTTAAGTCCCGTAAGATTTAACACACATTTAAAAAAAAAAAAAATTCACTTAGCTCCGACATAATGAACTCACAACTACACAGAACACTGTTATGACCACGCCTGAGCCTTCAATGTATTGAGGACATTGCACAGGTGACGTTAGTGGTCAAATACAACAGCGCAACCTAAAGGCTTGGGTAGGATCTACACTTATAATCAAGCATGCTTCTCTCGCATAGTTTCCATATTTTTGTCCAACCCCTGTTATTAACGCTTTCTTTCTCCGATGTGCCATTAAGGACGTTAGTTATTGTAATTATTAGGTCTGAAATCCTTTCCTCTCTGAAGTCAGAACGTAATTTGGTTCAAATGGCTCTGAGCACTATGGGATTTAACTTCGGAGGTCATCAGTTCCCTAGAACTTAGAACTACTTAAGCCTAACTAGTCTAAGGACATCACACACATCCATGCCCGAGGCAGGATTCGAACCTGCGACCGTTGCGATCGCGCTGTTCCAGTCTGTAGCTCCTAGAACCGCTCGGCCACTCCGGCCGGCCGCTAGTTCCAGAATAAGTGAAAAAACATATTACTCCTTTCAACATAAATCTAACGTAATTTCCAAGACGGCAAAATTAGATAATCACACAGAGGTGTCTTTCTTCCCACTTACCATCGACGCTGCCGGCAGAACGTAATTTATTTTGCCTTTGAAGGGATTTCTCTATCCTAAAGAACCCGCAGGTGTGCCCCGGATGTACCTGTTGTTAGGTCGTTCTTGCATCGTGCGCTCTCTGAATTTTAATGGTAAACCTCTGTGTGTCGCTAAACGCTTTAGCTGCAGTTTCTGCGAGTGAAGAAGGATGAGCGTCGCCGGCCGTTGTGGCCGAGCGGTTCTAGGTGCTTCAATCCGGAACCGCGCGACTGCTACGGTCGCAGGTTCGAATCCTGCCTCGGGCATGGATGTGTGTGATGTCCTTAGGTTAGTCAGGTTTAAGTAGTTCTAAGTTCTAGGGGGCTGATGACCTCAGATGTTAAGTCCCATAGTGCTCAGAGCCATTTGAATCATATTTTGGATGAGCGTCCCAGTGACGCTGTCACCCGCACAACTCTGCTTTGAATTTTATCTAGCTCCTCTATGAATATTGATTCCCAGACTGACAATCAAACGATCCGCCTGTTGGCTTTTATCCCGAGATCTGTGGCCGATGTTTGTTTAACGATTTTCTGATGTTGCGTCACCACGAATGGCTGGTGTTGTCAAATATTCATCCTCAATTGCTGGCGGCAGACTCTGGAGAACGCGTCTTTGATAATGTCGACCACTAATGCTGGTGAAACGTTAAAAAAAGGTACTTAACAAACATCGACCGTAGATCCTGAGACGAGAACCAAAGGCAGTACGTCAACAAGTGGACACGAAAGTCTCAACGATTTTGTAATGTCTGTGTGTTGCAGTCGGACATCGTGCACCAGTCGGTGTACGAGCTGGTGCACTCGGAGGACCGGGAGGAGCTGCAGCGGCAGCTGATGTGGAACTCGTTCCTGCCGCCCGAGTCGGCCAGCATGGCGCTGCAGGACGCGCTGGTCGCCGACAACTGCCACCTGCTCGAGCGCAGCTTCACCGTCCGCTTCCGCTGCCTGCTCGACAACACCTCCGGCTTCCTGGTGAGCCTGCGGCCACACACCGCTACTGCTCTCTTCAACCTGCTCTATTTTACGCTTACAGGACAACGTTGCATGCATTTTAAAACTTTCTCATGACGCGGACCTGGTGTACCATCAGAACCAGACTTTTCATGTGAAGGCAGACTTCAGCACGTATCTTGATTGATGCCCAAACTCTTAAATACCCCCACAAAAAAGTCCAACTTGTTCATGATCGCAGGACAAGTCATTCATTAAACATGGTGTCCGACTAACCAAGGAAAATTGGGGTTTAACGTCGCTTGGCGCTCGACTATTGCAGGTACAAACGAAATGGGCGAATAGAGGACAATGAAACAAGCAAATAGTCCTAACAAACATAGGTCCGGGCCGCGCCGAGTGCCCGCGTGGTCTGAGGCTCCATGCCACGGATTGCGCGGCCCCTCCCGCCGGAGGTTCGAGTCCTCCCTCGGGCATGGATGTGTGTGTTTTTCTTACCATAAGTTAGTTTAAGGGGGACAGGACGTCAAATGGGCCGACTTGGAGCAGGAGAGGCACGACAGAACATTTTAATTTCCACTGTCTATACTTTTACAAGTAAATTCATAAAACTTTGTCAGCATGACCAGGAAGGATTCAGGATTCACACTCGTAGCAGCGGAAGTTCAAAGACATAACAAAATAATTTTTTCACATGTGAAATTTCATCATGTTTTTCACTTACTATTGGCTGCATTTGTTGCTATAGGTACACTTTTCTTCATAAGTAAGAGAGAATGATGAATTTTGCACAGCATACAAACCATACTACAGGTGTCTGAAACTTTAGAATCTATTTAATTTATGAAAAAATTAATGAGCTGTTACATTTTAAACTTTATGTTTAGAAAAAAATGAAATTTTATAGTTAATTATCTCAATTTTTACCACAGTTTTTAATAGATTTGGAAAATTCTAGAGTTTCACACACCTGTAAGTATGGTTTGTATGCTGTGCAAAATCCATCAAAGAATCTCTCTTACTTGTGAAGAAAAATGTACCTATAGTCACAAATGCAGCCAACAGTAAGTGAAAAAATGATGAAATTTCATATCTAAAAAATTTTTTTGTTATTTTTTTGCACTTCCACTGCTATGAGTGTGAATCCTGAATCCTTCCTACTCATTTTGACAAACTTTTATGAATTTATTTGTAAAAGTATAGACAGTATAAAATAAAATGTTATGTGGTGCCTCTCCTGCTCCAAGTCGGCCCCTTTGACGTCCTACCCCCTTAAGTAGTGTGTAAGTTTAGGGATCGATGACCTCAGCAGCTTGGTCCCTTAGGAATTCACATACACATACACACACACATAGGTCCGAAAACCAATGATTTCGCTGGTACGACGTACTACAACTGTGTACGTGAACACCTTGAAACAGTTCCAGAGGACTGAGTCTGGAGATATGCACTTGAGGACAAGCACACTACAATAAGTGTTGCACATGGCCACCTTTCACGTGACTTCAGCACGTCTCTTGATTGATGCCCATACATGATCAAAACTCCGGGCGTGCTCCGAATGCACTGGTAACCACTCACAATGAGATCCAGAAATTCATCGATTCAATCAGCAGAACTGGAATAGACCAAAGCTCTTAAAAAAATGGAAACGAGCGTATGGCATCGCTGACCGGGAGGACCCTATTTGGGGAAGTCTGGCCGCCAAGTGCAAGTCTTACTTCATTCGACGGCACATTGGGTGACTTTCGCGCCGGTGATGAGGATGAAATGATGATGAGAACAACACAACACCCAGTCCCTGAGCAGAGAAAAACTCCAACCCAGCCGGGACTCAAACCCGGGCCCGCTTGCATGGGAGGCGAGCACGTTACCACCCAGCCAAGCAGGCGGACACCAAAGCTCTTAAATACCCCACACAAAAATATCCAACGTGTTCAACTCGGAGGCCAAGGCCACGATATTGGAAAGCAACGATTGATGCACTTGTTGTCGAAACGCTATTTACCAGTTCTTAAGTATCTGAAATGTTACGCTTCACTTCTGCTGTTTCAAAGCAAACGTAACCTTACACAATGACAGTTTTGTAACATTGGCATTTGCGCATACGTCGTATTGATGAAATAATTAGTTTCCAGATCCTTATTTACCAGTGCTATTTGCCTATTTTATTCTTATCTTTTCCTAAACTGTATACAGGGTGTCCCAGATACGTAGCGACAGTCTTCGAAGGGCTATAGAGGGAGTCTTAAGGAATAAATCGAAGATAGGAACCCGCGTCCGGAAACGTTATCCAACGACGCTACAGAGTATTGAGGTTATCGCCGGCGCCCACCCATTCGGCAGCAAAAGTGACTTTATACGCTGACGGATCTTAGGTGGAACATCTCGCAATTTAGTTTGTTATCCAGTGATCGCCATTGATTGCCACGATCGCCAGTGAAGAAGATGGAGCTAGCTGCTGCATAGAAATGACTTGTCTCCTATGACTGCAATGCTCGGTTGCTTCGGTGGATGACAATTCCGGACACTGGTACTTACCCTCGATTTGTTGCTTTAGTGTCCGCCTGCTTAGCTGGGTGGTAACGTGCTCGCCTCCCATGCAGGCGGGCCCGGGTTTGAGTCCGGGCTGGGTTGGAGTTTTTCTCTGCTCAGGGACTGGGTGTTGTGTTGTTCTCATCATCATTTCATCCTCGAAGTTTGTCGCAACATTTATGGGACACCCTGTGTACGAACATACAAATGCTGATCGCTACTGAATACTTTTCTGCGTACTGCAGTGAAACACAGTTTTTTTAAAATAATTATCCGATTTGAGATGATTGTAGCTTCTAAATGAGTGAAGAAGGGAACTTGCATCAAATTTCAACTTGCACACAGGACTACAAAGTTTTAATTTTCATAAAACCAGCCGATTTTATAAGAGTATAGCTTTCACATACAACCTGGGAATTCTTCTTAAAAATACGTTTAGGATCAATGTCTTCATTACTTTTCACCAACAAATCTTGTGAAAATCTACTGAGCGTGTGTTTTAAAGCACTGTAATTCCTGTATTTATTGTCCGTATAAGGTTGAGAATGTGGACCTTCCTCGAGATCTCAACGTCTACCTACCATTTTATACAAGAGATGAAAGTTAGCACAAGTATGCTTGTAAAAAGGGTATCGTATTTTATTGTATTTGAGTGTCACCCTTCTACCTGTAAATTAAGAACTGCTCTGCTCCGAAACATTATTTGTTATATTATTCCATTCCTGACCCGAATCTGTAACAACTGTGAGTGCATCAACTTCAAGTAAATAAGCTTCGGAATTATATGCTATAGTTAACGGCAAGTCGTCATTGAATACCAGGAAATAAAGCGGCACGAGTATGAAACCTTGAGAATCACTCACCCGCTACAGTAAGCCAGACGGATGTAGGCTCATTTCCTGTTACATGGTATTGTAAGGCAACATTCTGTTCCCTACTGCTGACATAGACTGAAACCACCGGAGTGCTTCAGCGCTAATTCTACTACAATGATACTGTAGTTTGTTTGACAGTATATAATAATTCGAATGATCGTAAAACTTTTCATAAGCCACAACGGGTAACCGATGGAACCCGGTTTTCGTCAATGCTAACTGATTAGCCATTCCTGAAGCCAAACTGCGCTTCTGCCAATACGTTCTGTGGGAAAAGGTCTTAAGTTCTGATAGAGAACTGCAGCACCATTTCCCCTTTCAATTATCGAACAAACGAAAGGATGGCTGACATAGCGTTTAGTGTATCTGGGATTGTAAGACAGTTAAGAACCTTAGACGCCAGAACGTCATCTGGCCCAGACGGTATCCCCGTAAGATTTTGTGTTGACTATGCTACAAATATAGCACCATTCTTATCCGTCATCTATCAGAGATCATTGGAACGGCGGAAAGTTCCACGGGACTGGAAGAAGGCCCAGGTCATAGCAATCTATAAAAAGGGTAGAAAATCGAATGCACATAATTACCGGCCAATTTCACTGACATCGATTTGTTGTAGAATCATGGAACATATTTTGTATTCAGACATAATGACCTTTCTAGACTCTGAGAAGCTCATCTGCAAAACCAGCACGGTTTTAGGAAACAGCGTTCATGCGAGACACAGCTGGCCCTCTTTGTGCACGATATACAACAGGCTCTAGATACCGGCTCCCAGGTTGATGCCATATTTCTCGACTTTCGAAAGGCGTTCGACTCAGTTTTGCACTGTCGCTTGCTACAAAAAGTGCGCGCTTACGGTCTATCTAATGACATATGTGGTTGGATAGAAAGTTTTCTAACAGACAGGGAGCAGTATGTCGTCCTGAACGGGGTAACTTCAACAGAAACGAGAGTAACTTCAGGTGTGCCCCAGGGCAGCGTCATAGGTCCTCTGCTTTATACGATTTACATAAACGATCTGGTTGATGGTATTGACAGAGGCCTTAGACTGTTTGCCGATGATACTGTAGTCTACAGGAAAGTAGTATCAGACGAAAGTTGTGAACAAATCAATGAGGATTTGCAGAAAATAAATGCGTGGTGTAATGACTGGCAGTTATCTCTCAATATTAGTAAGTGTAACCTACTGCGTATAACGAGGCGAAAATCCCCATTAATGTACTAGTACAAAATAAATAATCAGTCTTTGGAAGCGGTAACATCAGTGAAGTATCTGGGTGTGACTATTCGAAATGATCTCATATGGAATGATCAGATTACACAAGTAACGGGTAAGTCGAACTCTAGATTGCGGTTTATTGGTAGAATCCTGAAGCGATGCAGTCCTTCAACAAAGGAAATAGCTTACAATACGTTAGTTCGTCCAGTCTTAGAGTATTGTTCGTCTGTATGGGACCCTTACCAGTTGGGTCTGATTCAAGAGATTGAGAAGGTCCAAAGAAGAGCGGCAAGATTCGTGACTGGTACATTTAGCCATCGCGAGAGCGCTGCAAATCTCATAGAAAGTTTGAAGTGGGATACACTTGCAGATAGACGACGCGCTAAATTCCGAAATCCAATCTTCACCGAGGATGTAGAGCATATATTATTACCACCAACTTTTAAATCGCGTAATGATCATCATTCAAAGATGGGGGAAATAAGAGCTCGTACTGAGGCGTTCAGACAGTCGTTTTTCCCTCGCGCGATCCGCGAGTGGAACAGAGGGGGGGGGGGGGGGGGGGAATACGACTTTGGCGCGAATTGTGCCCTCCGCGACACACCGCTTGGTGGCTAGCGGAGTATATATGTAGATGCAGATGTAGATGTAGAAGTTTTGGTGTGAGCAGATCTAACTTTTCTAAGTGTGTCCTTCGTCTATACTAAAGTACACTGCTGTACAAACTTAAGGACGAAAGTAGATTTTGCATGATGTGTCACTGTCAAATACCATAGCTCGATGGAACTTGGACCATATATAGAAAGACCTGCTACAATATAGTACAGAATGTAACTGGAAGAAGTACGTGTGGAGACGAACAAAAATGATACTTTTGTTCAGTGACAATAAAACAATGAAGTCATCACGATTCATTGTGGTCCCCTGGGCATTACAAAAGGCGAGATGTAGTATTCATTGGGTGTGTGATCATCACAGACGGCAACGCATGGTCTGCAGTGTGCTTCCCTGCTGGCCACCAGCTTCGTAAGGCTTCGTTTTGGTAGGGCGTTCCGTCCCTGCACCAGAGCTGTTGAGTACTGCTGGATGACTGATTGTGCATGTGTATGTACTGCAGTACGTGTACCCAACCCATCCCACACGTACTCGATGGGATTTAATTCGGGGGAACGGGCACGCCAGTCCAATCGGCAAATATCCTCTCATTCCTCTCATTCCAAGAGCTCCTCCCCTGCGCTGTTGGATACTGTCGCGCATTTTCATCCATAAAAATGAAGTAAGGGGTGAGTGCACCCCCGGGTAGATGCACATGGGGAAGGAGTACAGTGTCACAATAACACTGACCGGTGAGAGTACCATGATCAAAGATCTGGAGGTCACCACGCCCATGCAACATTGAGCCTCTCAGACCATAACACCTTGACCAACAAAGCATTTAAGTTCGACAAAGTTTCAGGGTGCATTCCCACCCCTCGCCATACGAGGGTAGAGCCCGCTCTCATCCGAGAAGGGCACGTGATCCCACTCCTGGTTTGTCCAGTCCCTATGCTCCTGGCACCATCGCAAACCGTGCTGCTGATGTGCGGGTGTCAACGGAACACTACGTACTGGTCGTCGGGCGAAGGAACCGCCCACACGCAGTCGCCTGATTACACAGATAAGTGAAACCATTGTTTATTATAGGAGAGCTAATTGAAATTGTCAACCATCACTTAATGCTGCTCCTGGTGACCATTTACGGGAATTGAAAAGTAGCAATCTTTGCGATGTATTTCGGTGTTTCACACTTCATTGAGAAGACTGTCATTAGAGGCGGTGACATAGTTGAATAAGGACTGGGGAAGCCCGTTGAAGGAGACATCCCCATCACCAATTGGACAACTGAGGATGTAAATCAGAATGCTCTCTGTAAGTCCATCTTTATACAAGATACTTCGGCTGTTCAGTATAAAATGTCAAATCTAAACGCCTCCATCCGTCTAAATTTCCAGTTTTATTTTAATTGTGCAACCAGTTTAAAAGCTTACCGAAGTTAAGCGTTGTCGGGCTGGGCTAGCACTTGGGTGGGTGACCATCCGGTCTGCCGAGCGCTGTTGTCAAGCAGTGTGCACTCAGCCCATGTGAGCCAAAGTGAGGAGCTACTTGACTGAGAAGTAGTGGCTCTGGTCTCGTAAACTGACACACGGCCGGGAGAGCGGTGTGCTAACCACATGCCCCTCCATATCCGCATCCAGTGACACCTGTGGGCTGAGGATGACACGGCGGCCGGTCGGTACTGTTGAGCCTTCATGGCCTGTACGGGCGGAGTTTTATTTATTTATTTTATTTATTTACTCGTCAAGTTCCGTAGGATCAAATTGAGGAGCAAATCTCCAAGGTCATGGAACGTGTCAGTACATGAAATTCAACATAAACGTAAAAACAGATAAAGATAAATGTTCATTAACCTTAAAAAAGTCAGTCTATAAGTTTAAGTAAACGCTATCACCAATACAATAAAAATCAGCTTAATTTTTCAAGGAAGTCCTCGACAGAATAGAAGGAGCGACCAATGAGGAAACTTCAGCTTCGATTTGAAAGCGCGTGGATTACTACTAAGATTTTGAATTCGAGTGGCAGCTTATTGAAAATGGATGCAGCAGTATACTGCACACCTTTTTGCACAAGAGTTAAGGAAGTCCGATCCAAATGAAAGTTTGATTTCTGCCGAGTATTAACCGAGTGAAAGTTGCTTATTCTTGGGAATAAACTGATATTGGTAACAAGAAACGACAATAAGGAATATACGTATTGAGAAGCCAACGTCAAAATACCCAGACTCGTGAACAGAGGTCGACAAGAGGTTCATGAACTAACACCACTTATTGCCCGAACCGCCCGTTTCTGAGCCAAAAATATCCTTTTAGAATGGGAAGAGTTACTCCAAAATATAATACCATACGACAATAGCGAATGAAAATAAGCAAAGTAGACTAATTTTGGTGTCGAACGATCACTCACTTCTGATACCGTTCGAACAGCAAAAATGGCAGTATTAAGTCTTTGAACAACATCCTCAACGTGGGCTTTCCACGACAGCTTACTATCTACCTGAACATCTAGAAATTTGAACTGTTCAGTTCCACTAATCATATGCCCTTTCTGTGAAATTAAAATGTCAGGTTTTGTTGAATTGTGTGTTAGAAACTGTAAAAACTGAGCCTTACTGTGATTTAGCGTTGGTTTATTTTCTACAAGCCATGAAATGAAGTCATGTACTGCACTATTTGAAACCGAGCCAATGTTGCACACAACATCCTTTACTACCAAGCTAGTGTCATCAGCAAACAGCAATATTTTAGAGTTACCCGTAATACTAGAGGGCATATCATTTACACTCCTGGAAATGGAAAAAAGAACACATTGACACCGGTGTGTCAGACCCACCATACTTGCTCCGGACACTGCGAAAGGGCTGTACAAGCAATGATCACACGCACGGCACAGCGGACACACCAGGAACCGCGGTGTTGGCCGTCGAATGGCGCTAGCTGCGTAGCATTTGTGCACCGCCGCCGTCAGTGTCAGCCAGTTTGCCGTGGCATACGGAGCTCCATCGCAGTCTTTAACACTGGTAGCATACCGCGACAGCGTGGACGTGAACCGTATGTGCAGTTGACGGACTTTGAGCGAGGGCGTATAGTGGGCATGCGGGAGGCCGGGTGGACGTACCGCCGAATTGCTCAACACGTGGGGTGTGAGGTCTCCACAGTACATCGATGTTGCCGCCAGTGGTCGGCGGAAGGTGCACGTGCCCGTCGACCTGGGACCGGACCGCAGCAACGCACAGATGCCAGCCAAGACCGTAGGATCCTACGCAGTGCCGTAGGGGACTGCACCGCCACTTCCCAGCAAATTAGGGACACTGTTGCTCCTGGGGTATCGGCGAGGACCATTCGCAACCGTCTCCATGAAGCTGGGCTACGGTCCCGCACACCGTTAGGCCGTCTTCCGCTCACGCCCCAACATCGTGCAGCCCGCCTCCAGTGGTGTCGCGACAGGCGTGAATGGAGGGACGAATGGAGACGTGTCGTCTTCAGCGATGAGAGTCGCTTCTGCCTTGGTGCCAATTATGGTCGTATGCGTGTTTGGCGCCGTGCAGGTGAGCGCCACAATCAGGACTGCATACGAACGAGGCACACAGGGCCAACACCCGGCATCATGGTGTGGGGAGCGATCTCCTACACTGGCCATACACCACTGGTGATCGTCGAGGGGACACTGAATAGTGCACAGTACATCCAAACCGTCATCGAACCCATCGTTCTACCATTCCTAGACCGGCAAGGGAACTTGCTGTTCCAACAGGACAATGCACGTCCGCATGTATCCCGTGCCACCCAACGTGCTCTAGAAGGTGTAAGTCAACTACCCTGGCCAGCAAGATCTCCGGATCTGTCCCCCATTGAGCATGTTTGGGACTGGATGAAGCGTCGTCTCACGCGGTCTGCACGTCCAGCATGAACGCTGGTCCAACTGAGGCGCCAGGTGGAAATGGCATGGCAAGCCGTTCCACAGGACTACATCCAGCATCTCTACGATCGTCTCCATGGGAGAATAGCAGCCTGCATTGCTGCGAAAGGTGGATATACACTGTACTAGTGCCGACATTGTGCATGCTCTGTTGTCTGTGTCTATGTGCCTGTGGTTCTGTCAGTGTGATCATGTGATGTATCTGACCCCAGGAATGTGTCAATAAAGTTTCCCCTTCCTGGGACAATGAATTCACGGTGTTCTTATTTCAATTTCCAGGAGTGTATATAAATAAGGAACAGGAGTGGCCCCTGAGTTTAGTTTAGTTTCAAATCTACACTACGCGATCTTCACAGCCCCTGACCGGCGTGTAGAAGGAATCCCATCATTGGTCCAGTTAAGATGGGGCCAGCATGTTGGGCAGGGGCCCTGAAGATGGCGTAATGCATCGCTGAAACTGGTTCACAAATGAAATAAAACTACACTACTGGCTATTAAAATTGCTACACCAAGAAGAAATGCACATGATAAACGGGTATTCACTGGACAAATATATTATACTAGAACTGACATGTGATCACATTTTCACGCAGTTTGGGTGCATAGACCCTGAGAAATTAGTACCCAGAACAACCACCTCTGGCCATAATAACGGCCTTGATACGCCTGGGCATCGAGTCAAACAGAGCTTGGATGGCGTGTACAGGTACAGCTGCACATGCAGCTTCAACATGATACCACAGTTCATCAAGAGTAGTGACCGGCGTATTGTGACGAGCCAGTTGCTCGGCCACAATTGACCAGACGTTTTCAATTGGTAAGAGATCTGGAGAATGTGCTGGCCAGGGCAGCAGTCGAACATTTTCTGTATCCAGAAAGGCCCTTACAGGACCTGCAACATGCGGTCGTACATTATCCTGCCGAAATGTAGGGTTTCACAGGGATCGAATGAAGGGTAGAGCCACGGGTCGTAACACATCTGAAATGTAACGTCCACTGTTCAAAGTGCCGTCAATGCGAACAAGAGCTGACTGAGACGTGTAACCAATGGCACCCCATAGCATCACGCCGGGTGATACGCCAGTATGGCGATGACGAATACACGCTTCCAATGTGCGTTCACCGCGATGTCGCCAAACACGGATGCGACCATCATGATGTTGTAAACAGAACCTGGATTCATCCGAAAAAATTACGTTTTGCCTTTCGTGCACCCAGGTTCGTCATTGAGTACACCATCGCAGGCGCTCCTGTCTGTGATGCAGCGTCAAGGGTAACCGCAGCCATGGTCTCCGAGCTGATAGTCCATGCTGCTGCAAACGTCGTCGTACTGTTCGTGCAGCTGGTTGTTGTCTTGCAAATGTCCCCATCTGTTGACTCAAGGATCGAGACGTGGCTGTACGATCCGTTACAGCCATGCGGATAAGATGCCTGTCATCTCGACTGCTAGTGATACGAGGCCGTTGGGATCCAGCACGGCGTTCCGTATTACCTTCCCCAACCCACCGATTTCATATTCTGCCAACAGTCATTGGATCTCGACCAACGCGAGCAGCAATGTAGCGATACGATAAACCGCAATCGCGATAGGCTACAATCCGACCTTTATCTAAGTCGTAAACGTGATGGTACGCATTTCTCCTCCTTACACTAGGCATCATAACAAACGTTTCACCAGCCAACGCCGTCAACTGCTGTCTGTGTTTGAGAAATCGGTTGGAAACTTCCCTCATGTCAGCAGGTTGTAGGTGTCGCCACCGGCGCCAACCTTGTGTGAAGGCTCTGAAAAGCTAATCATTTGCATATCACAGCTTCTTCTTCTTGTCGGTTAAGTTTCGCATCTGTAGCACGTCATCTTTGTGGTGTAGCAATTTTAATGGCCAGTAGTGTAGAAATTTAGACTGCCGAAGGTATTTTGGTTTGAAATTTTAAATCAGAATGGGTCCTGTTTGAGAAGTTAGCGGTGCGAGATGTGGGATGTGGTGTTGCAGCGGCTGGACATCCGCGGCCGCGTGAAGGTGCTGCACGGCCAGAACCGCAAGACGGAGGAGCCGCCGCTCGCGCTGTTCGCCATCTGCACGCCTTTCGGGCCGCCGTCGCTGCTCGAGATCCCGCACAAGGAGGTCATGTTCAAGAGCAAGCACAAACTCGACCTCGCCCTCGTCTCCATGGACCAAAGGTACGTACACCGCTTCTCTCTTCTTGCTTCTACCACAGGCGAATTTTGATATTACTGAGAATATTTTTTTTTATGTTGCTGACCCCTTCACATGAACCGTAGTAAGACAGATACAAATAATTTACGACCAGTCTCACTACTTACCTTTTACTCAAAGATGCGGAAAAAAAACTATGGAAGAATCTTAACATACATCTCTCAAAACAAAGAAATTGAAACAAAATGGTAAAATGCTTTGTGTCTTGATTTGTTTAACCCTTTGTCTCCTGACATAAGAACATTTTTACTTTTTAACATTTTCTTTGCAGAATTTATGCTTTTGTGGCCTCAAATGTCGGTAGGATTTTTTGTAAAATTTTATTTTATTTTTTGCAACTTTTTTCTCTCCTGGTACTCAGAAGTACCGTCAGACTCCATGGACAGAATCACAACATGCGCAGAAAAATGCTCCAATTTTTATAACTTGTACTTTATTCCACATAAATATTAAACATTTTTACATTAGAAAATTAACAGATATACGATATTTCTGAATTTTTTTTTTTAAATTTCGCATAAATTTATTCTAGAGCAACTTCACAATACATAGTAACTTGGCTATACATTTTTGACGGTATATACATATCACATATTTAGTGATACCTCATGAAATTGTAGGAAACAGTTCTTTTTCTCATTGCAGCACAAATACACTTTACATGTACTACATTGTGAATGTGGTCTCGACTGAATTTTATTTTTTGCACACATTTCGCATCGTCCTCTTTTACAACTGAACACTACAAAATGGTTTCCTCGGTTGCCAAGACGTACATCCTTCGGAAAGAAAAGTTATCCTTCCTTCTCTTTGGGAGAGTTATTTCATCTTTACCAGAGTTTCTCTTTTTGAGATTTGGCACTTGCTGTTCATTCATTAGCCCTAGTGCCACAGCACGCCTGAATTCCAGCAGTGGCAGTGCCCCATGTAGATCACTGAAAATGACGTAAGCATTGACAAAAGCAATTTCTATTGCTCCCCAGAAGAGACGGTGCCACCATTTCTTTGATCGCTTGTCAAGACCATAAGTTGAACGTAATCTGTCTGCATGATCCACACCACCCATGTTTTTATTGTAATCACATACAATAACTGGACATGGTATAGTCATACAAGTTCCATCTTTCCGTTTTCTTGTCACTACGCTCTGTTCGGTGCTATGGAAGTTTGACGCAAAATATACTACTTTATTTTCCTTCCATTGAAATACTGTTAGTGCTAAAGATGTCACTCTGTGATTTCGGTTCAAGGCGCGCAGTCTGGAACCGCGCGACTGCTACGGTCGCAGGTTCGAATCCTGCCTCGGACATGGATGTGTGTGATGTCCTTAGGTTAGTTAGGTTTAACTAGTTCTAAGTTCTAGGGGACTAATGACCTCAGCAGTTGAGTCCCATAGTGCTCAGAGCCATTTGAACACTCTGTGATTTGATTTAGACATTTTTCTTCAGGTAAATTCCCTGGCAAACCTTTCCTGTTTTTTCTAATTGTTCCACAGGCAAATGTATTTACGGATTTCTGTGTGAGAAAAAGTGGACAGAACAACTAGTGAGAGGTAACGCGTTGTTGCTACAATAAAGTGTTCGCACAACCTGACGGTACTAATTAGTCCGCCTTATATTTTCCACTTTATCTCATTCACTTGTAACGTAATGCTTCAAACTGTTATAAAAAAACAAAGAAGTTAAGTACGTACAATGGAAAACTCAACGGAAGTTTCGATAAATTGCGCACAAATTCAGGCAACACCATGGAAACAAGCACATACAATCTTCTGTTTTCACAGCAGCGCGCGAAAAACAATTTCAAGCTCTGACCGCCAGAGAGGTCTATGTATTGCACAACAACAACTATGAAACAGTAGAGCAGAGTTACTGTTACGTACCGACAGGCTCTCAGATCACGAAACTGCACCACGAGAAAATAATGAGAGTCAAAACTTACTGGTACTTTTAAGTACCGTCAGGCAACAAAGGGTTAAAAGTTTTAATCCGCCAGGAAGTTTCATATCAGCGCACACTCCGCTGTAGAGTGAAAATCTCATTCTGGAAGCATCCCCCGGCTGTGGCTAAGCCATGTCTCCGCAATATCCTTTCTTGCAGGAGTGCTAGTTCTGCAAAGTTCGCAGGAGAGCTTGTGTAAAGTTTGGAAAGTAGGGGACGAGATACTGGCAGAAGTAAAGCTGTGAGGACGAGTGTGAGTCGTGCTTGGGTAGCTCAGTCGGTAGTGTTCGGTCAGAGGGTTAGCAGCTCTCTGTAATAAAAAAAAACTGAGTTAATCGATCAACAACGAACTTAAAATCGGATGTCTTACGACGTCCGCCCCGAGCAAATGCAACGAACGAAAACGAACAAAATGAGATTAATTGCTATTGCTGCACATGAGTTCGAGCATCATTCAAAGGTGCGTAAAATGTTTCTCTAATACATTTTCTTACTTTTAAACAGACATCTCACAAAATATTTTTAATTTTTTGAAATTTTTTAAATTTCCAGTTTTTGCTCAGAAACCGTGAAATATCATACCAACGTAACTTTTTATGTTATGTTTAGTATCTCCTTGAGGAGATACTTCTTTTACATAGGTAACAGTGACGGTTCGTGAAATATTTCAGTTTTCCCTCAAATCACTAATTACATTTTTTATTAATCACCCTGATTACTTTCAAGCTGTTCAATCCTTTTTTTTTTTTTTAAACTAGACCACTTGCTGGCCAATTTGATGTCCCATTTGTCCATTTCCCACACTATGTTTGGCTATAAACATTTGTACAATCTTTTCTCTCACCTTACTGCATGACTTTTTTAAATTAACCTGATTACTTCCAAGCAATTAAACCTTTTCTTTTGCAAACTAGACCTCACTCTGATCAGTTTGATACCTCATTTGTCCATTTTCACTTTCCGCCTGGCAATGAAAATTCGGACAAAAATTCACTGTGTAATTTTCACTCAAGTCACTAAGTTTTTTTCAATTACACTGATTACCTTCAAGCAATGCAAAGTTTTTTCTCAAAACTAGACCCCACTCTGGTCTTTTGATACCCAGTTTCCCCATTTCCTACTCTTCGTTTGGCTACGAAAATTCTGGCAAAATTCACCGTGTAATTTCTAGGGAGTTTTGTTTTCGCTCCTCTCAAAAATTTCACCGGTAAGATACTTAACGAGTCTCAGTTTGTATTACGAAAGGGTCTTTCCCGATTATACAAAATTCAAGTGATAAAATATTGCCAACTGGGGTTTTCTGTAACTTTCCAAAAGCATTTGATTCTACAGTTCAGAGTAATATTATGAATATTATGATATCAGAATCCTTGTCAGAGCAATACTGTGTCCGCCCTTTTTCGTGTTATATATAAATGATCTTCCATCACGTATCCAGGAAACAGAATTTGTTCTCGTTGCTGACGTTCCAAACAGTATAATGAAGCATAATAAAGTAACTTCAACACTTCACATCTACATCTACGTGATTGCTCTGCAATTTACAATAAAGTGCCTGGCAGACGGTTCAATGAACCACCTTCAGGCTGTCTCTCTACCGTTCCACTCTCGAACGACGCGCGGGAAAAATGAGCACTTAAATTTTTCTGTGCGCGCCCTGATTTCTCTTATTTTATCGTGATGATTATTTCTTCCTATGTAGGTGGGTGCCAACGGAATGTTTTCACAATCTGAGGAGAAAACTGGTGACTGAAATATCATGAGAAGATCCCGTCGCAACGAAAAACGCCTTTGTTCTAATGATTGCCACTCCAATTCACGTATCATATCTGTGGCGCTATCTCCCCTATTTCGAAATAATACAAAACAAGCTGCCCTTCTTTGTGCTTTTTCGATGTCATCTGTCCGTCCCATCTGATGCGGATCCCACACCGCACAGCAATACTCCAGAATAGGGCGGACAAGTGTGGTGTAAGCAGTCTCTTTAGTAGACTTGTTGCAGCTCCTAAGTGTTCTGCCAATAAATCGCAGTCTTTGGTTGGCTCTACTCACAACATTATCTATGTGATCGTTCCAGTTTAGGTTATTTGTAATTATAATCCCTAAGTATTTAGTTGAATTTACAGCCTTCAGATTTGTGTGACTTATCGCTTAATCGAAATTTAGCAGATTTCTTTTAGTACTCATGTGAATAACTTCAAACTTTTCTTTATTCAGGGTCAGTTGCCCCTTTCTGCACCACACAGATATCCTATCTAAATCATTTTGCAATTAGTTTTGGTCATCTGATGAATTTACAAGACGGTAAATGACAGCATCATCCGCAAATAATCTAAGAGGGCTACTCAGATTGTCTCCTATGTCGTTAATATAGATCAGGAACAATAGAGAGCCTATAAAACTTCCTTGTGGAACGCCAGATATTACTTCCGTTTTACTCGATGACTTTCCGTCTAGTACTATGAACAGTGTCCTTCCTGACAGGGAATTACGAATCCACTCGTACAATTGAGACGATATTCCATAGGCACTCAGTTTGGTTAGAAGACGCTTGTGAGGAACGGTGTCGAAAGCCTTCTGGAAATCTAAAAATATGGAATAATCAATTTGCATCCTCTGTCAATAGCACTCATTAATTCATGAGTGTAAAGAGCTAGTTGTGTTCCGCAAGAACGATATTTTCTGAATCCGTGCTGACTATGTTTCAATAAATCGTTTTCTTCGAGGTACTTCATAATGTTCGGATACAGTATATGCTCCAAACTCCTACTGCAAACCGACGTTAGTGATATGGACCTGTAATTCAGCGGATTACTCCTACTTCCTTTTTTGGGTATTCGTGTGACTTGAACAATTTTCCAGTCTTTAGGTACGGATCTTTCTGTGAGCGAGTGGTTGTATATAATTGCTAAATATGGAGCTATTGTATTAGCATACTCTGAGAGAAACCTGGCCGGTATACAATCTGGACCGAAGGCCTTGCCTTTATTAAGTGATTTAAGGTGCTTTGTTACACCGAGGATATCTACTTCTATGTTTCTCATATTGACAGTTGTTCTTGATTTGAATTCAGGAATATTTACTTCGTCTTCCTTGGTGAAGGAGTTTTGGAAAACCGTGTTTAATAACTCTGGTTTAGTGGCATTGTCATCAGTGACTTTACCGTAGTTATCGCGCAGTGAATGTATTGATTGCGTCTTGTCACTGGTGTGCTTTATGTACGACCAGAATCTCTTTGAGTTTTCTGCCAGATTTCGAGACAGAATTTCATTGTAGAAATTATTAAATGCATCTCCATTTGAAGTACGAGCTATATTTCGAACTTCTGCAAAACTTTGCCAGTCTTGGGGATTTTGCGTTCTTTTAAATTTGGTATGCTTTTTTCCCTGCTTCAGTCTTTGGACTGAAGACCATAACAACAACAACAACAACAACATGTTTAACATACAACACTGGATTTAGGTCTGAATGTATGTTACAGTCATCTGAACATCCACACCCTTTAGTGATTTATGTACTGTTCAATACCCTTTATTATATTACACGTTTTAATCATTAGTTCAGTAATTTTACAGAACTTCTCTGATTGCAGATGTCTTCCCTCTTTTTGACAATGTCTTCTGTAACTTCGAGACTTCTGGAAGTCCATCTTGTCGCCAATAGCTAGTCTATGCTTTTTTTCTCTTAAATAATTAAGTCAAAACGTTTCTTGTTTAACCTACCGCTGTGCAGTCTGTAGAAGTGGCCACTAAAATGTTAGTCTTCTTTTCTTTATTAAGTCTGTGGCTACGTTCCTGTATAAAGCTTTGTTCTTCCTCTTCATCAAGTTGTTATATTTGTTATCTCATGATCCCAAAATTTTCTCGAGCACTGTCGTTCCTTTCATTCTTTTGTTCTACTGTTCACCTCTTTCGTTCAACGTAAGGTAGCCTCATTCGTGTAATATCTCTCTCTTAATTACTATGGCATCACGCTAGATTTCTAATGAATTTCTGTTACACAATTTTTTGTGTCAGTTCGTACCCCTATACTGTCTTCTGCTTCCCTAAGTGGCTGCGTTATGCAGTCCGGTTGATTGGTTTCACAAGTTAGGTACTTGTCGACGCTGTCAGTCTTTATATGCTGTATAGGTGTACTCGCCGTTATGGCTCTGTCAGTTTTTTTTTTCTCTCAGCATATTAGCTGTGGAGATATAACTGCAATTTCACGAAGATTTTCTTTTATTCTTGCTTCTGTTTTGGTGATGACTTTAATATCGTCGGCCAACAACGGCATTTCAGTTCTATTTGGTGCAAAATGGATTTCTCTCGTGTTGCTTCTCGTGATGCTTCTTCTCATTCTGTTATGATTTTGTGCAGTGCCAACCTGAAATGCAATGCTGAGAGACTCTCAGATGTCTACAGCTACTCGTTTTATTGCCGAAAAGAAAATTAAATCAGTTTCACACACTTACTGAAACTTCTACTATGCTTGAACATAACGCTATCAACGTCCAGCCTGACGACTCCCGACTGTAAATACAGACTTTCCAGCTTACACTGCTGAAGAGCAGCCCACGAAATTACTCCAAAAGACTATGAGTGTTACACTCGTCGAAGTTTCGCGGGATTTATTATCTTCTGGTCTATACCGCTAACGTCCACGTTTCAGTTTGATGTATAGCAGCACTACAGACAAATACTTTCGAAAAAGACGACCTAACAAAATATTTCTCTTTTGGGAACACATTTCTTCTTGTTGCCAGTCGGTATTTTATATTACCCAATTTTCCCCACAGCGCCTCATTTAACCCTTTCAGACCCTCTGGTTACAATGGTGTATATTAACTTTTACTGTGCCTTAGAGGCAACAGAAATATTTTTTCCCAATGGATATCTGAGGCGCACATTTGTGAATGTTCAACCGTTTTATCATGCGCGAGTACTGCCAAGTGTTCGGTATCTCTATGAATATGTCAGTAAGTAAACGTAGCAGTGTGCAGCAGTTCGTGATCACCAGAATACACAGATGTCGTTCGTTCGCTGTATTCCAGTGTATAATAAATTGAACTGCCAAGTGTTCGGTATCTCTATGAATATGTCAGCAAGTAAACGTAGCAGTGCGCAGTAGTTCGTGATCACTAGAATACACAGATGTGGTTCGTTCGCCGTATTCCAGTGTATAATAAATTGAACATTGTTATTCTGCATGGTAATTATTGAATGATGATTTTCGTATTGATAACAATAGAGAATATTTCGTAATTAGTTATTTAAGTCTATAAAATGAAGCCAAGTGTACAGTGTATGTTTTGAAAACTGGTACATAATTTGTATAAATCTCGCATCTAAAATCATTAAACAATCACCTAAGAGCTTAACTTCTTTTCAAATCACCATCCATTCCATTCAACTGATCTTCCAAGTTCTTTGCCGTCTCTGAGAAAAATACAATGTCATCGACAAACCTTAAAGTTTCAAATTTCTCTTTCTATATTTCTCTTTGGTTTCCTTTACTGTCTGGTCAAGTTACAGTTTGAATGATATCGGGGATAGGCTACAGCACTATCTCACTCCGCTCTCAGTGAACTGCCTCCTTTCCATCTCCTTCTATTGTTATAACTGCCGTTTGATTTCTATACAAGTAGCAGATAACATTATTCCACCTGTATTTTATCGCAGCAACCTTAAGAATTTCAAGCAGTATGTACCTTGGTGTGTATTACTCTTTTAATATGATCATATATTTAGAATGTAGTTAACTACTATAATGAGCTTTTTTTATTAATTGTTGCGTTTTACAAATGACGCGCAGAACTGAGAGACTACCATAGATCGTAGATTTACAAAATATTATCTAGAATCTTACACGATACATTATTTTCGACTCGAATCTAGTATAAAAATCTACCTTTTATATTCTATTATTGCATGAAAGAACTGATATTGAAGGAAATACGTAAATAAATTACGTATTTCTTGAGGGTAATTTTGTTCTGTCTTTGCAACTACAAAAATGCGTGATTTTTTCATCAAACGCGTTTCGCTTTATTGAAGTAAAGCATCATCAGTGGTCTGTAATTAAGTTATTTACATTTTGATTTGCTTTTAGATCGGAAAACAGTTCGTTAAAAATAAGTTGATTTCGTACTTATGGCGATTTTCGGTTGACTTCTCGCTTACATCGAGAAATGCCGTCTGCTAGCACATCGTTGTTTTTATGTTTTAGACACTGATAATTTGGTCTAATTTTTAGTCGTTCTGCAGCACTAAAAGCAAATCAAAATTTAAATAAATTAATTACAGACCACTGATGATGCTTTACTTCAATAAAACGAAACGCGTCTGGTGAGAAAGAGAAAAAAATCACGCATTTTTGTAGTTGCAACGACAGAACAAAAATACCCTCAAGAATTATAAAGCAACTACGGACACTATGGCTACACAAACGAAAAATTATGTATTACTTTACAGCTGCATGAAAATAGTGATAGTAGTTTTTTTATTCATCTGTGGATCACTTTTACAAGGATATTGTGCAAGTGATGGTATTACAGATTAAGAGCAAAAACTTAATTCATATGTACAAGCATTTAGATACTTTGAAGTCTAGTTTGACAAGGATGAGACAGAGAGAAATAACAAAAGCATTATCAATTCCTAATATCACTACACATAGTTTACCTACATCCTTTGTACTTTATTGTGTACTAATTTGTATATGTTTACAATTTGATGTACCCTGGCATCGAATTAAAACCAGTGCCATGAACAACAGTTATAAATACACTCCTGGAAATGGAAAAAAGAACACATTGACACCGGTGTGTCAGACCCACCATACTTGCTCCGGACACTGCGAGAGGGCTGTACAAGCAATGATCACACGCACGGCACAGCGGACACACCAGGAACCGCAGTGTTGGCCGTCGAATGGCGCTAGCTGCGCAGCATTTGTGCACCGCCGCCGTCAGTGTCAGCCAGTTTGCCGTGGCATACGGAGCTCCATCGCAGTCTTTAACACTGGTAGCATGCCGTGACAGCGTGGACGTGAACCGTATGTGCAGTTGACGGACTTTGAGCGAGGGCGTATAGTGGGCATGCGGGAGGCCGGGTGGACGTACCGCCGAATTGCTCAACACGTGGGGCGTGAGGTCTCCACAGTACATCGATGTTGTCGCCAGTGGTCGGCGGAAGGTGCACGTGCCCGTCGACCTGGGACCGGACCGCAGCGACACACGGATGCACGCCAAGACCGTAGGATCCTACGCAGTGCCGTAGGGGACCGCACCGCCACTTCCCAGCAAATTAGGGACACTGTTGCTCCTGGGGTATCGGCGAGGACCATTCGCAACCGTCTCCATGAAGCTGGGCTACGGTCCAACACACCGTTAGGCCGTCTTCCGCTCACGCCCCAACATCGTGCAGCCCGCCTCCAGTGGTGTCGCGACAGGCGTGAATGGAGGGACGAATGGAGACGTGTCGTCTTCAGCGATGAGAGTCGCTTCTGCCTTGGTGCCAATGATGGTCGTATGCGTGTTTGGCGCCGTGCAGGTGAGCGCCACAATCAGGACTGCATACGACCGAGGCACACAGGGCCAACACCCGGGATCATGGTGTGGGGAGCGATCTCCTACACTGGTCGTACACCACTGGTGATCGTCGAGGGGACACTGAATAGTGCACGATACATCCAAACCGTCATCGAACCCATCGTTCTACCATTCCTAGACCGGCAAGGGAACTTGCTGTTCCAACAGGACAATGCACGTCCGTATGTATCCCGTGCCACCCAACGTGCTCTAGAAGGTGTAAGTCAACTACCCTGGCCAGCAAGATCTCCGGATCTGTCCCCCATTGAGCATGTTTGGGACTGGATGAAGCGTCGTCTCACGCGGTCTGCACGTCCAGCACGAACGCTGGTCCAACTGAGGCGCCAGGTGGAAATGGCATGGCAAGCCGTTCCACAGGACTACATCCAGCATCTCTACGATCGTCTCCATGGGAGAATAGCAGCCTCCATTGCTGCGAAAGGTGGATATACACTGTACTAGTGCCGACATTGGGCATGCTCTGTTGCCTGTGTCTATGTGCCTGTGGTTCTGTCAATGTGATCATGTGATGTATCTGACCCCAGGAATGTGTCAATAAAGTTTCCCCTTCCTGGGACAATGAATTCACGGTGTTCTTATTTCAATTTCCAGGAGTGTATTATTAAATATTCATTATTTTTAACATTTATTAATGCTCATATTACTTTCAGTATTAATAAAACATTAGCAATTCCATATATTTATCAAGAGAAATTTCAAATAACAACTGCTTTAAAAACAAATTTTACCAAGCTGATGTCCAAGACAGTTTTTGGTACCGGTATAGGTCCAGTATTTCTCTGTCGAAACTAGGATTGTTCCATGGTGACGGTTGATCAACCCAGACATCTCTCATGGGTGTAAAGTCCGTCTGGACTTGCCAGTGCTTCCGCAAATCTCTCCTGAGCCCTTCCTCGGAGGAAGATCCGTAGCTTTTTTATCTATGTGACTTATTGCATATTCTGTGATTCAACATTACATAATATTTTCATGCATTGCACTATAACAATATATTCATTTGTATGGGTAGCCTATTAGCAAGCGCTAATCATCTGCAAGTCCTTCTACACAGTGCTGGACTTTTCTCCTACTGTCAGTGTACTGCACGAATCAGCACTCTTTGAACTGAAATGTATCAACTGTCCTCTTGACAACAGAACAAAATATTCACCAGTATAGCAGTAACAGTAATGATGGTAAGATGTACTAAAACTGCACTTTTGGTTCCGGCAGGGGTAAGATGTTGCTGGGCTACTCGGACGCTGAGTTGGCCAACCTGGGCGGCTACGACCTGGTGCACTACGATGACCTGGCGTACGTGGCGAGTGCGCATCAGGAACGTGAGTATAACCGCTCTCACTTTCCCTCTTCTTCTTCTTACTTTGTCTTTTCTCGTTTCTTCTACAGGGTTGGCACTATTATATAGGTTGAAGCATTGTTAGTGGCAGCTGGTGGCCAGGTGTCCCTGACGACACCACTCACCCCCCCCCCCCCCCCAGTCGCCCCCCTCCCGGTACGGAATGGAATCTGTGTGCCTCATCTGTCTCCTCTAGACAAAATCTTCGTTCAAATGTGAGCACGTTTTCCAATGCTTACACGGCGTGTATCTGGAGCAGGACGTGGGTACCATCCCAGTATTTACCTGCTCCGATGTTGTAAACCACCTGAAAACCATATCAAGGATGGCTGGCTCACCAACAGTCCTCGATAATCCGATTCGATCCGGAATAGGCTCAACCCCCTCCCTGTACCCCGGAAGCGGCAATTTTCGTACTCGGTTATCCGGTCGGGTCGCTCTCACATTGTCTCTACCGCTCAAAAAATCATATGTTCATAAACGTCAGCTTGCAACCTTTCTGGAAAGAAAGCAAATTGCTAAAAAGGACGAGCTCGGAAACCGTCTTTCGTAATTACACTGAAGAGCCAAAGAAACTGGTACACCTGCCTAATATCGTGTAGGGCCCCTGCGAGCACGCAGATGTGCCGAAACACGACGTGGCTTGGCCTCGACTAATGTCTGAAGTAGTACTGGACGGAATTGACACCATGAATCCTATAAGGCTGTCCATAAATCTGTAAGAGTACGAGGGGTGGAGATCTCTTCTGAACAGCACGTTGCAAAGCAACCCAGATATCCTCAATAATGTTGATGTCTGGGGAATTTGGTGGCCAGTGGAAGTGTTTAAACTCAGAAGAGTACTCCTAGAGCCACTCTGTAGCAATTCTGTACATGTGGGGTGTCGCATGGTCCTACTGGAATTGCCAAGTCCGTCCAAATGCACAGTGGACATGAATGGATGCAGGTGATCAGGCGGCATGCTTACGTGCGTGTCACCTGTCAGAGTCATATCTAGACGTATCAGGGGTACCATATCACTTCAACTGCACTCGCCCCATACCATTACAGAGTCTCCACCAGCTTGAACAGTCCCCTGCTGACATGCAGGGTCCATGGATTCATGAGGCTGTCTCTATACCCATACACGTCCATCCACTCGATACAATTTGAAACGAGACTCTTCCGACAAGACAACATGTTTCCAATCATCAACAGTCCAATGTCGGTGTTGACGGGCCCAGGCAATGCGTAATGTAGTCATCAACAGTACTGGGTCTTCGGCTCCGAAAGCCCATATCGATGATGTTTCGTTGAATTAGCCGGCTTCTGTCTCGGGTTCTTCGGCCGACGTTCATCTAATGATTTTTCTGACGTTTCGCCAGCACGAGTGGCTGGCATTGTCAAAGCTTCACCCTCCATTGCCGGTGGTGAACAATGCCAGCCACTCGTGCTGGCGAAACGTCAGAAAAATCATTAGATGAACGTCGGCCGAAGAACCCGAGACAGAAGCCAGTAGACAGTTTGTCAACAAGTGGCCACGAAAGCCTCAACAATTTTGTGTTTCGTTGAATTGTTCCCACGCTGGCACTTGTTGATGGCCCAGCATTGAAATCTGCACCAATTTAGTGAAGAGTGCACTTGTGTCACGTTGAACGATTCTCTTCAGACGTCATTGGTCCCGTTCTTGCAGGATCTTTTTCCGGCCGCAGAGATGTTACTCTAGTGAAATGGTCGTACGGGAAAATCCCCACTACGTCGCTACCTCGGAGATGCTGTGTTCCATTGCTCGTGCTATAACACCACGTTCAGACTCAATTAAATCTTAATAACTTTCCATTATAGCAGCAGTAACAGATCCAACTGCGCCAGACACTTATTGTCTTATATAGGTGTTTGCCGACCGAAGCGCCGTATTCTGCCTGTTTACATATCTTTATATTTCAATACGCATTCCTATGCCAATTTCTTTGGCGCTTCAGTGTATTAACAAGAGTATATGTTAGGTAAATTATTTTACACTACCTGCGGCATAAACATAGATAAATCTAGCGTTTGCAGTACGAATACGTTTCTTTAACTGAAATCTGGTTTCATTAAGAGCGTACCGAACCTACAGGCCCAAAATTATACATCTGACAAAGGATCCTAAACTGAGTATTTAGCGATAATGCACCAACAATCAGAAATTACCGTTTCAGTGGTGTGTAGTTTTGAATGCCGACCGCAAATGACACGTATTTACACGAGTAAACTGCTTTTGTTTCATAACAAATAGCTGCGTATCATGTCGACATTGGTGACGCACCATGAAAAGCAATACACGGTGGAGTTTGCACTGCTTGCATCTCGCCACTGGTTGTCAAAAATTCATCATAACTCATTACAGGAACTTGTACATATATTATATATACAGAAGTTTGTAGTACCCGGATTCTGCAATAGTAACATGTCAATTTGACCTTGAAATGAACACTTCGAAGATTAGAATGTGGAGAATACTGGCGAAACTGCAAACTGATTTTGGACCGAGAACTGGCGGAAATGCAACTGTATCCCTATTATTAACAAGCGTGCAAGCAGGGGGGCCAAATTATTTTGAACTCAGAGTTCAGGTCTGTCACTGGATTGTACAGCAACGCCTGAACTGAGAATGGCGATGATCCCCCTTTTTCAGTTGCCTTAAGTTGATTTTATTAAGTGGGAGTTGCTTGTGATGATTAAAAAAGTTAAATACTCATCTCCGAGCATTAGTCTCTTATCTCAAAGTACTTAGTTTGGGGTTTGTGATCCAGAAGGTTTCGGGCACCCCATTTAAGCTCGCTGATTTTTTTATGTTAAAAATGATTTCCCCGAAAAATATCCGTAGGAATCTTCCCGCATTTATAAAGACTATTGGCATATTTCCAAAAGTTAGATCTTAATTTTCAGAATAATTCTATTTGATCTCATATTGAGATTATTCAAGAACCACTGCGCAACGCTTTGCGACGTACAATATGTTCAATGCCCATATTTCTATCGGTATACATACCATTTATTGTCTTAGCCAATATTTTCCGTAGAGATCGCTTTCAGATTAAAAAAATGTGTTTGTTTATGTCTTTACTGCATCTGAATTTTATTTTTCCAAATGTGTATGATGCCGTCTGTAGCACTCAATTGTATACTACAGTAGGTTCAGTTCATCAGAGTCCGCCAACGGGCTCGCAAGCTGCGCGTCTACCGAGTGGATGGTGCACTCGAAATCGTCCCTTTCCCACGCAAGCCCGCAGCCGACACTAATTATGTCATCGGCCTTGGCGTCGATTCTACTGCAATGAGGATACGTTACCCGGCTACACAATTATCCACGTAACTTTTTTTCTTTGCGTACAGATTGTACTTAGTATTTAAAATTTTCCACTCATTCGTAACACAAGTCTTTTCGAGTATGGCCCTGTACCGGAAATGGACTTTAAACAGTGGCAGCTCGTGAGTATACATTCTGGGTGTTCACAAATTTTTAGATTCAGATAAATTGAAGAGTGTGAAATTAATAGCATGCTGTAGAACAGCTATGCTTATCAAGTTTACACAACTACAGCCACTGCCAATAATAATAACAGCAATAATAATAACAATAATAAAAATAATGATAAATGCGTAACTTATCTGACAAAGGAAAGAATTTTTTTGTGGAATTTTATTTTTTTGTACATATTTAAGTACAGTTTAGGGTAATAATGATATAATGTTTAAGCTTTCGCAACTCTCTGTTTCATATTTTAGTGTAAGTGGGAGTTCTCGTGCTTTTTCACTTTTTCAGACAAATGTACAAGTTCCCTAACAGATGTATTAGTTCACGAATTTACTTCTGAACTGAAAATCAGATGATCTTACGGTACACCTAAACAAGAACTTGTGCTAACTGTACACTTACTTGTTATATGTTCGTTGTAGATATGCTTATTTGATTTCGTCACTCTCTCAGTCAAAGATTCTGTTCAGGGAGGCCGTAGGTCCTTTACGGCTAACTTTTCCTGGTAATTTACTTTTCTGTTCCCAGAATGAGATTTTCACTCTGCGTCGGAGTGTGTGCTGACATGAAACTACCTGGCAGATGAGAACTGTGTGCCAGACCGAGACTCGAACTCGAGACCTTTGCCTTTCGCGAGCAAGTGGTCTACCGCCTGTGCTACCCAAGCACGACTCACGACCCGTCCTCGTAGCTTTACTTTTCTGTTAGCATTTACAATAGATTCAATATAGTTCATGTTCACATTGCACACGAAAGCCGATTCCCGTACAGTAAACAACCAACTCTAAACACAAACTGCCGTTTGTGGAAATGATTAAACTCAAGTAGTAATTACCAGCATGGTCACTTGACTAGAATACAAATGAGGCGCTGAGTTCCATAAGGATCTAAAGCACACCGCCGTCGACCCAGCATTTCAGTGAATATCAGAGAAACCAGTGATACAACTTTTCGTGAATTTTCATATATACAATGTTAGCCTACAGCATAGATAAACCTGACTCACCATAAGATAAGCAGATTTCAGAAGCATGAACAAGTGCTACACTCTCACAATCGACGATGATGCGCTTTAGGCCCTTATGATTCTCAGCGCCTCAAATGGATCACTGTATGATAAAATTCATAACTTAGTATACTATAGCTCATTCAGAAACCCACAAAATAGGTTTACTGTCAGTACAACTTTAATACCTACTGACAACCGATCTAATTTTACTATATAGTGAGTGAATTAGCATATCTGAGGAGCGTACTATCCCATTCAGCAGGATTTATGCCGAGCGAACAGGGAATAAAGTCGGTCGCAGTGTGCTACCATCTGGTGGCACTGACGCAAACTTCTAGTAGAATGCCAAGAGCTGCGCGCAACGTGAATCATTGTTTATCAAATCCGTACGTATTTGGCCCGTAAGGCACTTACGTCACGCGGGTTGCTCATGCGCAAAAGCTCCTTAAAACGTGCACGACTGAAGGTGTGCTCGCGAACCTGATGCCAAGTTTCATGCGGTCTAGAGGAGCAGTAGTGCAGTAGATTTAATTGCCGTATCTTTCAGATTGCAGCATCTATGTTACGTTTCACAGCATTCAAAGAAAAATAACCAGTAAATCCGCAAGGTGTAGAAAGTTATGGTGTTCACCTGCTCTTGCGCTCTAATACCACAGCCGCCATTGATTTTAAATGCTTGTCCACGTCAAAATTCGTTACATTTTCCTCCTTTCTCCTCTCAAGATCTATCATTCTTTCAAAGCGCGGTCGTTTCAGATAGACCACTTATCCAGACCACTTAGTGTGCTTCATGATGGATTGCCTCGGAAACGATCTGAGAAACACATAAATGACAGATAAGGAGGAACAGGTAGTGAATGAAGTTCACGAAGCACAGCTGCTCCAAGAGAAGTATTTCAGTCTATATTAGTTTCTGTCCGTACCGAGAGAATTACCATTCACTCTGTAGGCGTCTTAGGCTGTTTCGCACGATATATTCCGCTGTTTGGTGTAGCGCACTAGCAAATTAAATACGGAGAGGGGCCATCACTTAGCAGCTAAACGCTTCATTTCGCACTAGTTATATAATCAACTATATTTAAATCTTCCAATTGATACTTCTGGTGGCAGGTACATCAGTTCATCAGTAACCTATATGTAAAGATATTTTTCCCATGCATATTTCTAAATCGTTACTAAAAACTCTGTGCACTTACCTCCAGTAAATCTTGGAGTGCGTGTGATGTTCGGTAATTTTTGTGGAGATGGAGGACCGTGATTATTTTCGTTTCCACTACGCGAATATATCCGATTACGGACCAGTTGCGTAACACAATCATAGCTTTAGATTATTTCATGCATTTACCTGGGAAATTATTAACGCAAATTTTACAAAAAAATTAGAGCTCCAAGTTTTATCTGGCTCTTAAAATCAGCCTCCAGCATGGATACCATTCTTGTTTCTACTGCTAGCTATTATCGTAATTTGCAAGCTTTTCATTTATGTACTTTATTTCTATTTAATTTTCTGGGGTATATCCTACAAATCGTCTAAAGTCAACGAAAAAGTATGTGTCCAAAAGCTTTGGCTTCCCCACTAAATGAGTTATGTGTGACATCAGGCTATGCATGCTGGTTCAAGAAGCCAAGGTGTTTTCTGCATTTTTAAACACAAAGAAAGGAGTGTGTTCAAACGGTGCTTGATTGAGTCCACGAGTTCGGACATACTGTAAGAAAACTTGCATAGGAGTTACACAACTCAGAGCGATGTAATTGTGGATTGGCAAAATAAGGTAAGCTTTAATCCCAAACTACGCTCTGATAAGCCTAATAACTTAACTGATTGTGACTGTGGAACGCTGAAGCTTATTATACGAACCAGTCGTTAGACAGCCTCGTCGCCTACCGCAGAGAACTTCCGTTTCAGTTCATGTTTATCTGTTCCACAGTGAATATATTTCTGCATTGATTGCTTGTCATAGAAATGTACTGGAATACCCACCAACATCTGCTCCTTATATTTCAGGAAGAATGGAAACAAATGTCTCTTTCTATCAGAACGTAGTGGAAAGCCTTTCTCAAATATTACACAGCTTAACAGTGACCAAAGGAGGTCCCAGATGATATCAGTACACGCTTTGATCTCTGGAGCGCATAGCAATCGTTATCCGAGTGTGTGCTCTTAATTTTCTTCTATGTTGTAAAATATTTACTTCGACAGCATTTATTCTTTCTCTAAAATTTATGAAAAATATGTAGAATATCAAAACACTATAACACAAAACTATGAAGAAACAGTTTTCCTCTTTAGTGAGTATTACTTTGATCTGTAGCCAATGATCTCGCCATCAACTGGAGGTCAGATACCAAACAAACAGCAAATAACGTCCAAATACAGTGCAACATGGGCCAAAATTCTGAATCTCCGAGGAGGCATTTTATAGGTTTGATCTTTACACATTAACGACGTTTTTAACCCTTTTCTTTTCGTGTGTACTAACAACTCAACTTTTTTTCCTCTGATCTACAAATACAGTTCTGAAGACTGGCGCATCCGGAATGATTGCGTACCGCTTCCAGACGAAGGAAGGTCAGTGGCAATGGTTGCAGACGAGCTCCAGGCTCGTGTACAAGAATTCCAAGCCAGACTTCGTCATCAGCACGCACCGGCCACTCATGTAAGTACCTTAAGACCTTCAATAAAATGTCGGTACGCTTTATTAAATATTTAAACACCTACACGCCCCCATCACGAACGTATTTGTTGTACAAAGCCGTTAACTGCGCACATCAAAAAAAGTTTTGCATCACCCCAGTTCACAGAACTTCTGAAGATAGACGTTGACTGTGGATATTGTATCACAGACACAGTCCCCTTGACTGTTCAGAGATGCCACTAAACCCGCCCGAAGATGTAAAAAACCATGCCTGAGCAGCGCCTATTAGACGGATGGGGTCCGACAGCCCATCAGTTCCAGTCATTCCACCACGGAGGAGGTACACGGCTCGTGTTGTCTGTTGTTCAACCATGCCTAGACGGTCAATACCGCGGTTCGAACGCGTCCGCTTTGTTACTTTGTGCCAGGAAGGGTTCTCAACAAGGAAAGTGTCCAGGCGTCTCGGAGTGGACCAAAGCGATATTGTTCGGACATGGAGGAGATACAGAGAGACAGGAGATGTCGATGACATGCCTCCCTCAGGCCGCCCAAGGGCTACTACAGCAGTGGATGACGGCTACCTACGGATTATGGCTCCGAGGAACCCTAACAGCAACGCCACCTTTTCGTGCAGCCACAGGACGTCTTTTTACGACTCAAACTGTGCGCAATAGGCTGCATGATTCGCAACTTCACTCCCAAAGTACATGGCGAGGTACATCTTGGAAACCAAGACACCATGCGGCGCGGTACAGATGGGTCCAACAACATACCGAATGGACCGCTCAGGATTGGCATCACGTTCTCTTCACCGATGACTTTTGCATATGCCTTCAACCGGACAATCGTCAGAGACGTGTTTGGAGGCAACCCGGTCAGGCTGAACGCCTTAGACACACTGTCCAGCGAGTGCGGCAATGTGGTGGTTACCTGCTGTTTTGGGGTGGCATTCTGTGCGGCCGACGTACGCCGCTGGTGGTCGTGGAAGGCGCCGTAACGGCTGTATGATACGTGAATGCCATCCTCCGATCGATAGTGCAACCACATCGGCAGCATATTGGCGAGGCATTCGTCCTCATAGACGTCAGTTCGCGCTTCCATCGTGCTCATCTTGTGAATGACTTCTTTCAGGATAACGACATCTCTCGACTAGAATGGCCAGCATGTTCTCCAAACATGAACCCTATTGAACATGCTTGGGATAGATTGAAAAGGGCTGTTTACGGACGATGTGATCCACCAACCACTCTGAGAGATCTACACCGAATCGTCGTTGAAGAGTGGGACAATCTGGACCAATAGTGCCTTGATGAACTTGTGGATAGTATACCACGATGAATACAGGCATGCATCAACGCAAGAGGACGTGCTACTGGGTATTAGAGGTACCGGTGTGTACAGTAATCTGGACCACCACCTCTGATGGTCTCACTGTATGGTGGTACAAAATGCAATGTGTGGTTTTCAGGAGCAATAAAGAGGGCGGAAATGATGTTTATATTGATCTCTATTCCAATTTTCTGTATAGGTTCCAGAACTCTCGGAACCGAGGTGATGCAAAACTTTTTTTGATGTGTGTATAATACTAAAAGTAATGACATTGATTCAATTGTCTCACATGCATTTTCTCGCTTACCTTCTTAACACAGCGTACACCGTACTCTCATTGTTGGTTGTAACAATGCCAGAGCAGCTATAATAGTGAATGTGTAACGCTAGAGTGACTAATGAATGTTAATGTACGTCGCGCGCCCGCGCGCGCGCTGTTGTGTGTGTGTGGGTTGTCTATGTCTGTTTTCGCGTCCATATGCATTTGGTGTTAAATTCGCATTATTTAATACAGTTAGCATACTTCCCAAGTGAAGGTCTCATGGAAGTCTAATAGCGACGAGTCATCTGTAGTGTTTCCTTTTACTATAACTCGTAAAAGCGAGGTCGACATACAATAACAGTATGCATGTCATGTTTGCCTGTAATAGCAATTAAATAAATGTCCATTAAATGATTCACTCTGCACCAGCTGCTAAACGACAGAACAGGTAAGCCAAAAATATTGAAAATTTGCATTATCCTACTTCCTGGAGAAAAAGGAAATAGTAGAAGTGGCTCTTGTAGAGTCAAAAAATTTGATAATGCACGTTGAATGATTTGGCCAAGATTAACTAAAAGCTACAGGCTGAAAATTGTAATGGACCCTTCTGCTGAATGCCAAACCCATATGCAAAAGTAACTGAAAGCAGCAGAAAAAGTTTCATCTCGATAGTGTGATATTTTCTCATTCTTTATCTTGAATAAAGTTAAAAAGTTACATAAGAGACTACATATACAGATCTTAATGAGAATTCCTTCAAAAATATTCCTCTGGAATCAATAATTTATTGACGCCAAATACGAAAGTATGTTCTTAGCATGTAAATCAATGTTTGTTGAACGCAATGAGAATTACACACATGAAACAATGGTGTTTTATCTACACACCCTGTTTTTCCACGTAATCGCCATCCCGTTCTATGGCGTTCCTCCAGTGCGAAATAAAGGCGTGTATGCTCTGTCGGTACCAATCCTTGTCCTGGTGGCGGAGCCAGTGCTTCACTGTGTGAATCACCTCCTCATCGTCCTCAAAATGTCTTCCACGAATGGCCCAAACAAGTAGAAGTCCGAGGGGACTAGGTCAGGGCTGTAAGGTGGGTGGGGTAAGACGGTCCAACCCTGTTTTGAGATGTGTTTAGCAGTCCTCAGACTTGCGTGGAGCCGAGCATCATCGTGTTGCAGCAAAACATCTCCTGGAATGCTGTGCGCCAAAGTCGCCGGAAGCGCGTCTTAAGTTTTGTTAATGTGTTGACATATGCTTCTGAATTAATGGTACCGCCTCTTGACATGACATCAACGAGAATCACACCTTCACAGTCGAAAAACACGGTGATGATGACCTTACCCGCGGAACCAGTTGCTTTGAATTTTTTCTTCTGTGGGGAGTGGGAATGGCGCCATTCCATCGACTGTCGTTTTGTTTCGGGCTCAAAATGGTGAACCCAGTTGTCATCATCCGTCACTGTCCGGTACAAGAAGGCCTCCCCCTCGGCTTCAAAACGTTGCAACAAATCAAGACAAATGTTTTTTTCTGTGCGATTTGTGATCTACCGTTAGATACTGCGGAACCCATCTTGCACATACTTTTGAATATCGAAGAACGCGGATAATTGCATCCACACTTCCTTTGCTGACTGACAGATGCAGCGCCAATTGCCGAATCGTAATGCGTCTGTCCTCGCGAAAGGCATCAACTCGCTGCAACATGTCAGGATTGACAGCCGTGGATGATCTCCCCGACCGTCACAAATAGTGGAGCTGCGGCGAACCGCCTTCTGATGACCTCACTCTCCGAGCCCAGCAACTAACTATACTTTTGTCTACAGCAGATGCTCCATAGACTTTGCACAAGCGTTTGTGAATATTCCCCACAGTTTCTTTCTCTCCAGTAAGAAATTCAATGACGGCACGTTACTTGTAATGTACATCACCCACGGACGCCACTTTGAAACTGTCCTGCTCCTATGCTACCTATCGGAAGTGACGGAAACTTGGCGCGCTCCCTCAGGAGACTTCAAATAATACATACGTAATGTTTCGCATTCGTAGTATTGTTTACGGCTGAAAAAAAAATTGCGGTGCATTAGTTTGTGGGCAACTTTCGTATCTAATGTGTATTTGCGACATCTGCGATCTGCGTGAGAGTGAGTATGTGTGTGTGTGTGTGTGTGTGTGTGTGTGTGTGTGTGTGTGTGTGTGTGTGTGTGTGTGTAGGTTGGAGGTTCCTTCCATAAAGTTGAGGTTTGACAACCCTGGATATACACTACTGGCCATTAAAATTGCTACACCACGAAGATGACGTGCTACAGACGCGAAATTTAACCTACAGGAAGAAGATGCTGTGATATGCAAATGATTAGCTTTTCAGAGCATTCATACGAGGTTGGCGCCGGTGACGACACCTACAACTTGCTGACATGAGGAAAGTTTCCAACCGATTTCTCATACACAAACAGCAGTTGACCGGCGTTGCCTGGTGAAACGTTGTTGTGATGGCTCGTGTGAGGAGGAGAAATGCGTACCATCACGTTTCCGACTTTAATAAAGGTCGGATTGTAGCCTAACGCCATTGCGGTTTATCGTATCGCGACATTGCTGCTCGCGTTGGTCGCGATCCAACGACTGTTAGCAGAAAATGGAATCGGTGGGTTCAGGAGGGTAATACGGAACGCCGTGCTGGATCCCAACGGCCTCGTATCACTAGCAGTCGAGATGACAGGCATCTTATCCGCATGGTTGTAACGGATCGTGCAGCCACGTCTCGATCCCTGAGTAAACAGATGGGGACGTTTGCAACACAACAACAATCTGCGCGAACAGTTCGACGACGTTTTGCAGCAGCACGGACTATCAGCTCGGAGTCCATAGCTGCGGTTACGCTTGACGCTGCATCACAGACAGGAGCGACTGCGATGGTGTACTCAACGACGAACCTGGGTGCACGAATGGCAAAACGACCTTTTTTCGGATGAATCCAGGTTCTGTTTACAGTATCATGATGGTCGCACCCGTGTTTGGCGTGTTTGACGCTCCATCACAGACAGGAGCGCCTGCGATGGTGTACTCAACGACGAAGCTGGGTGCACGAATGGCACAACATAATTTTTTCGGATGAATCCAGGTTCTGTTTACAGCATCATGATGGTCGTATCCGTGTTTGGTGACATCGCGGTGAACGCACATTGGAAGTGTGTATTCTTCATCGCCATACTGGCGTATTACCCGGCGTGATGCTATGGGGTGCCATTGGTTATACGTCTCAGTCAGCTCTTGTACGCATTGACGGCACTTTGAACAGTGGACGGTACATTTCAGATGTGTCACGACCAGTGGCTCTACCCTTCATTCGATCCCTACGAAACCCTACAGTTCAGCGGGATAATGGACGACCGCATGTTGCAGGTCCTGTACGGGCCTTTCTGGATACAGAAAATGTTCGACTGCTGCCCTGGCCAGCACATTCTCCAGATCCCTCACCAACTGAAAACGTGTGGTCAATGGTGGCCGAGCAACTGGCTCGTTATAACACGCCAGTCACTGCACTTGATGAACTGTGGTATCGTGTTGAAGCTGCATGGGCCATCCAAGCTCTGACTCAATGCCCAGGCGTATCAAGGCCGTTATTATGGCCAGAGGTGGTTGTTCTGGGTACTGATATCTCAGGATGTATGCACCCAAATTGCGTGAAAATGTAATCACATGTCAGTTGTCCAATGAATACCCGTTTATCATCTGGATTTCTTCTTGGTGTAGCAATTTTAATGGCCAGTTGTGTACATACTTAACGTTTCGCATTCATAGCATTGTTTCCGATCGAGAAAAAGAAATGCGGTGCATTAGTTTGTGGGCAACTCTCGTATCTAATGTTTATTTGCGATATCTGTGATCTGCGCCGGCCGGAGTGGCCAAGCGGTTCTAGGCCCTACACTCTGGAACCGCGCGAACGCTACGGTCGCAGGTTCGAATCCTGCCTCGGGCATGGATGTGTGTGATGTCCTTAGGTTAGTTAGGTTTAACTAGTTCTAAGTTCTAGGGGACTGATGACCACAGATGTTAAGTCGCATAGTGCTCAGAGCCATTTGAACCATTTGATCTGCGTGTGTGTGTGTGTGTGTGTGTGTGTGTGTGTGTGTGTGTGTGTGTGTGTGCGCGTAGGTTGGAGATTCGTTCATAAAGTTGAGATTTGGCACCCGTGTATGTATATTTATTTAAGGAACCCTTGATCTGAGACTTTTCTTCCGCACACAGGGAAGAGGAGGGTCGCGATTTGCTCGGCAAGCGCACCATGGACTTCAAGGTGAGCTACTTGGACGCGGGGCTGACGAACAGCTACTTCGCGGACGCGGACCAGCTGGTGGTGACGTCGGGCGTGTCGACGCCGCAGCACGCGGGGTCGCCGTCGGCGACGTCGACGACGCCGCAGCGCGTGAACCGGCGCTACAAGACGCAGCTGCGCGACTTCCTGTCGACGTGCCGCAGCAAGCGCAAGCTGTCTGCGGCGGCGGCGGCGGCCGCGGTGTCCACGTCTGCCGCGCAGCTGCCGGCCGCCGCCCCCGCCATCGAGTACGTCGACACGTCGAGCGCCGCCGCCGCCGCCGTCGCCGCCGCCTACTCCAACCTCAACAACATGTACGCCGCGCCGTACCAGGCGGCATCGGGCGGCGACGCCAGCCTCGGGCCCTACATGGGGCACTCCAACTCCAACTTCCACCAGAGCCTGTACTCGAGCACCGCGCTCGACAACCGCTTCCTCGCCACGGACAACCTTTTCCACCAGTACCGGCCGCTGGGGACCTACTACCCCGAGTACCACCCGGCGGCGACCACGCCGTACGTCGGCAACGGCTTCCTGGAAATGTCGACGCGGCCCGCCGCGTGCAGCCTGCCCGCGTACGACCACCACCACCACCACCACCACCACCTCGCCAAAGACGACAAGCTGTACGCGTGCCAGCAGCTGGCGGACCGCGGCGGCGGCGGCGGCGGCGGCGGGGGCGGCGCCGCCTACACCAAGTGCCTGGACGCGGCGTCGTACGCCGCCTCGCCCCTCGCCGTCGAGCTGCAGACGGGCAAGCCGCCCGCCAACTCGGCCGGCGCGCAGCCCACCCCCGCCGGCGACGCCAAGGCTTCCCCCGTGTCGTCGTCCAACTCGGCGGGGTCTTCGCCCGCGACGGACGGCGCGGTCCTCGTCACGCCCAAGATGGAGGAGCTGAAGGCGGACGTGCTGGCGCACCAGCAGCACCACCAGGCGGCGCCGCCGCCCCCGCCGCCCCCGCAGCCGCCCGCGCAGCAGCAGCCGCAGCACTACGGGGAGCGGCAGACGGTGCTCATGTGGGGCAGTGCCGCCACCTCCGCGCCGTCGACGCCCTCGCCGCCCACGCCGGCGCCGCAAGCGGCGGGCAACGGCGCGACGCCGTACCGCACCGCGGCGCCGCCTCCGCCTCCGCCCGCGCAGTCGGACAAGGCGGCCCACCCGCTCAAGTCGCTAGCCGAGATGAACTCGGTCGGTGGTGGGGGTGGGAGCTCGTGCAAGTGGGGCACCGTGGCCAAGCCCGAGCCCGTTTCGCCCCCGAATAAGTACCCCTCCCAGCATCCCCAGCACCAAGCCTACTCGGAGGCGGGCGCAGCCACTGAGGTATGGCCCGCGCACCAGTACCACCAGTACTATCCTTACACCACTCCGTACCACCACCACGCACCCCAGTGAGTGAACATTACACTTTTATTTTAGCCTTTAAGTGGCTGCTAGCTTACTGTACGGCAACTGCGCGCAGCTTTACACTCGGATATGCGCCGGTCGAATTGCGCAATCGCAACCTCGGCGTCACATCCGCGGGCGCATTTTCTGTGCGTTCCTCAATTTAATCCGCTGATGTTGGTAATACGACTGCGCATAATATGGAAAAGAGCCTGTCGCTACCATTCGTGAATGGTTCAAATGGCTCTGAGCACTATGCGACTTAACTTCTGAGGTCATCAGTCGCCTAGAACTTAGAACTAACTAAACCTAACTAACCTAAGGACACCACACACATCCATGCCCGAGGCAGGATTCGAACCTGCGACCGTAGCGGTCTCGCGGTTCCAGACTGCAGCGCCTAGAACCGCACGGCCACTTCGGCCGACAGGCTTTTCTTCCTTATTTTACTTTCCAAATATTCATTTTTGCAATCGGCATCAAGGAATATTTATATGACGGAAATAAAACGTAAACTATGTCACGTACACGTGCGCACGTGTGGTATACAGCCCCGTAGTACTACTATAGCTGTCATAGTACTGCCGGTTTCTACGGTCTGCTACCATCGCTTGTTTAACACAATACCACACGAACGTACTCAGTGACAAGAAAATCCCATCAAATCATTTCAACAAATTATGTTCAGCGTGGCCTACATATAGAGAAGTCTAAAAGTTGCAGAAAATGCGAAATACCAAAACATCAAAAAGTATTCCTACTGTCACACTGCGCTTGTCACATAAAAGCACAGAAAAAAACGGCTTTCAATTCTTCGAAGACGTCTGCTAAAAGTTTTTGTTTTTCTCATGAAGCAAACACTTTCCATCACACTGCATTGGTTTCGTGCGTCTCGTTCAACCCGTTATAATAGAGCAGGTGCTACACACAGCATATATAATGTTAGTCGGAGCAGTGGGCGTTATTGTATGTTAGTGCTAACTGCAGTCAGTTCTTCCTCTCTCGAAATTATAAGCTGTTCAGCATGTCCAAGATACTTACAAGTAGTAGACAATAATTTAGAGCCACACCAACGTTCTAATACAGCTCTGTACGCACATTTTTATGTTTCACGAAATTTAAAATATTCAGCGCCGTGTGAGAATAGAAATTGATTCGTAATCAGTGACGTTATGCGACGTAGTAATTCAGTCATCTGTTATGCATACGTAATTTGTCAAAGGCAGTTTTATCAACCGGCTTGTCGACTGCAGGCACTTCTTAGTTACGTTGTTTGTTTACTCACTCGTTTGATTTACAAATAATGTTGTTATCTAAATACAGCGAGTGCTGAGGAACACTGCGACACAAAAGACAGAAATAGAGCACCATTGACTCAATGTATCTAATCCGTCATTTTTCGGCAATATACCACATAAACTTTTTTTTTTTTTTTTTTTTTTTTTCCTGCACGGGAACTGATAGTTCAGCGAGCGGATTTTTTTCATGAAGCATGTAATCTCGTGTTTCAGTACGTTGCCTTACAATAATTCTCTGCATTTAGTGTCGCGGCACATGATAAGATCATTTGACAACAACCAATGACAGCAGCTCATAAAGCAGATGTTTATAACTGCGTGCAGTTGTTGTAGAAGTATTTCAGTAAATTACTGCAGTACATGCATGACAAACTTTAACTGCTTGTGCTTCACTAATTACAGTAACTGCAATATAAATTTTAAGTTTTTTAACACTTTCTGGGTATGCAGACATAACACTCAGTTATAAGAGATGATTATTGGTTCGTAACCTAATTTCTTTACTTTACCTAACAATATCCTTAGTTGCATTATGTTATTAGTACGTATTGTAGTAGGTGATATAGCACTACATATAGTATTCAGTGCAGAATAACTATAATTTTAGAAAACTTTTTCAACATAATGTTTTGTGCATTTACAGTCAGAGAAATTAAAAAGCACACTGTTGATATTAATATTGTTTATACTGCACAACATCACTACAGCTTTAGCATGAGGCAATCACATAGGATCGTTGTCATTTCATGTACAGTTAATTCCATTATCTGATCAAAAGTACCTCGACAGCCACTGCTCGACATCAATGACACCAATATGTGCTGTGTACACCCTTCGCCATCATGGCGGCTTAAACTCTGCATAGGGAACTTTCAGTAAGGTGTCTGAACGTCTGTGGAGGAATAGCAGCCCATTCTTTCCTCGAGAGTCGGAACCAGAGAAGGTAGTGATGTTAGACGCTGTGGTCTGAAGTGAAGTCTGACGCTTCCCAGTGGTGTTCCATTCGGTTCAGGAAGAGACTCGGGGGCAGGCCAGGCTATTTCACAAATTTTATTGTCCACAAATCATTTCCGCGCAGATGCTGCTTTATGATAGGATGCCTTGTCATACTGATACAAATAATAATCTCCGAACTGTTCCTCTACTGTACTCAGTACACAATGCTGTAAAGTGCTTTCATATCCTTCTGCATTTAGCGTATTCTTAAGTTCAGTGAGGAGACAACACCTTAACCAAGAAAAACACCCCCATACCCCAACACTACCTCCTCCGCACTTCATTGTTGCCACTACACATGATGGCACATAACGTCCTCCACGCATTCGTCAAACCCGATCGGATTACCACAGGGTATAGCGTTATTCATCACACCAAATCACTCGTATCCAGTCATACAGTATCCCACGGCGTCGCCCTTTACACCTCTGCATGCACCGCTTGGCACTGATTATACACTGAAGAGCCAAAGAAACTAGTACACCTGCCTAATATCGTGTAGGTCCCACGCCAGCAAGCAGAAGTGCCGCAACACGACGTGGCATGGACCCGAATAATTCTTGAAGTAGTGCTGGAGGGAAATTACAGCACGAATCCTATAGAGCTGTCCATAAATCCGTAATAGTACGACGGGGTGGAGATCTCTTCTGAACAGCACGTTGCAAGGTATCCCAGATATGCTCAATAATGTTCATGTCTGGGGAGTTTGGCGGCCAGTGGAAGTGTTTAAACTCAGAAAAGTGTTCCTGGAGCCACTCTGCAGCAATTCTGGACATGTGGAGTGTCGCTTTGTCCTGCTGGAATTGCCGAAGTACGTCGGAATGCACAATGGTCATGAATGGATGCAGGTGATCAGACAGGATGCTTAGGTACATGTCACCTATCAGAGTAGTATCTACACGTATCTACACGTATCTATACGTGTCAGGGTTCCAACTGCACACGACCCATACCATTACAGAGCCTCCACCAGCTTGTACAGTCCCCTGCTAACAATCAGGGTCCATGGATTCATGAGGTTGTCTTCATACTCGTACACGTCCATCCGCTGGATACAATCACAAACGAGGCTCGTCCGACCAGGCAACATGTTTCCAGTCATCAACAGTCCAATGTCGGTGTTGACGGGGCCAGTTGAGGCGTAAAGCTCTGTGTTGTGCAGTCATCAAGGGTACGCGAGTGAACCTTCGGCTCCAAAAGCCTATATCGATGATGTTTCACTGAATGGTTCACACACTGACACCTTTTGATGGCCCAGAATTGAAATCTGCACCAATTTAGGGAAGAGTTACACTTCTGTCACGCTGAATGATTCTCTTCAGTCGTCGCTGGTCCCATTCTTGAATGATCTTTTTCCGGCCGCAGCGATGTCGGAGATTTGATGTTTTACCGGATTCCTGATATTCACGGTACACTCGTGAACTGGTCGTACGGGAAAATCCCAACTTCATCGCTACCTCGGAGATGGTGCTTCCCATCGCTCGTGCGCCGACTATAACACCACGTTCGAACTCACTTAAATCTTGATAACCTGTCATTGTAGCAGCAGTAACCCATCTAACTGCGCCAGACACTTGTTGTCTTATATAGACGTTGCCGGCCTCAGCGCCGTATTCTGCCTGTCTGCATATCCCTGTATTTGAATACACATGCCTATACCAGCTTCTTTGGCGCTTCAGTGAGGAATTGTATGGCTTCTGAGGAACTGCTCTACCATTGGGACTCGCTACTCACACTCATTGTGCTACCTGGGCTGCTGGTGGCGCTTTGAAATTCACAAATGATTCCCTCCGCAGATTTCGCGTGACTTCCTACAATCACCCTCTGAAAGGGTCGACGGGCCCCTCCGACAGTAGATGATACGAGGTCTGCCTGTTCTTGGTTCACATGTGTTGTTTCTTCGCGTATTCTCTTCACGGTCACGTCGTCAACAGTCGACTTGGGCAGCTTTGATAGGATTGAAATTTTACTAATTGATTTGTTACTCCGATGACATCTAGTGACTAGTCCACGTTCGAAGTCACTGACCTCTCCGGACCGACCCATTTTGCGGTTACTGCTTCTCTCCTGACAACACGATACTCCCCGCCTCCTTTTATGTTGGCGAGTCCATCTCTCGGGCCATCTAGTGGTCAATTTCGTATTACAATGGGTGTTCGCATGCTTTTGATCAGATAGAGTACATTGGGGAACACTGCCGTCAGTTTCTATGGTGAAAATATGCTTAGCCCAGGGAATGATTGTCATAAATGTGAAACGATGCGGCTCATAAAAATATACCCTTTGTTCAACATAAGAAACATTTCACGAAATAAAGTAGTTGAACACATAAAAGCACCCATAATATAGGATTATAGCTACGATGTCATGATTTTCTGTTTGTGGGTGTGTTGATGAAAGAACTACTCAGAAGGGGAGGGCGCGACGTTGGGATGACAGACTTACTTCAAACACTGTACACCTTTAGTAGGCGATTAAAACAACATAATTTGCAAGTAGTAATGTGTGCTACTCTGTGTAATCTTACCCTACCGCATATCACCATTAAACTTCTCGTTCTTTGCACAATTTTTTGAAAATTACGAGAGGAGTAAGATTACAAAGGAGGAACTTTTTACTTATCTTGATTATCTCGTTGTTGTTGTCGATGCCTCAAAGTTTTGTCTAGGAGTACTTTCATGCAGCTGAAAATTTCGATTTCTTAGGTTCTTGATGACAAAATAACTGTTGAAGAGTTGCCTGTTGCTATGAATATCTTTTCGTTTTATCCCATTCTTCTAAATCACACTGACTTTACTATTCACACGTTCAAAAAACCAATAATTACATTCTTGTTGTCAACTTTAGCAAAATACGTGCGTTTCCATCAGAGGCCACCACTACTTATATTTTGCAGTACTCACAATTTTCAAGGAGTTCATAAGGCAAAAGAGTTTACAAACTTTCTCGACAGGAGAAATATCTTTACCAAAGTATATCATTATTTCACAAATAAATCCAGAAACAAATTTAATAATCAGCGTTAATAATATGAATGTTAAGTATACCACAAATTTTGTAATTTCAAATATTTTCAAAATAAGAGTAATTTTAACTGTTAGTACATGTCGATTGTAACACATTAATTTTTTTTTAATACATTTTAGCCTGAAATATAATACATCGTATACAAAATCATATGAATTCTTGTAATGAAACAGCTGAGATAATTTTAACCTATGCGAGATTCGAGATTATACATGGTATCGGTTACCTCTACAAAAAAAAGAAAGAAACAAGGTAATGCTAGAGGAGGATGATCCATTACATCTGACAATTCCGAGAAAATCGCAAGATAAGTTTTACCCGTCTATTATGTACCTGATGTATCTGCGCGTAGGTGCTGAACGTTAGAGTTCATCGTGGTCAAGTGGTTAGTCTTCGAGCTTTGTTAGATGAACGTGTATGAGGCGACGATTCGACTCCCTTTCAAACATAATTTTTAACCTATGTTTCTTGCGTAACTGGTAGTGTTATTTAATTTATACGACATTTGAGAGATAATATAATTTAAAAAACCACGTGTATTTGCATCAAGTTTCAGTGAATTTCGTGTTGTTTGATTACTTTCTATTTTTAATTAAATTTAATTATTAGTACAAATATATTTATTACTACCGACAAGAAAATGAAGAAACGCATACAGTTCCTGAAAATGTATGTCTGTCGGGTTTTGCGAACTCCCTTATGCAGTCTGATACGGTACCCGGAGCTGCTTCGCACCTCGAAGCTTTGAGCTGCAGACACAGAGGCAGGTCCCATTCGACAGTTAACCTGCGAAGCGGTGAGACGTTGCTAATGTAGCAAGAACTAAAGGCTCCATCGGGAGTCGAGCCGTCGGCTCACACGCGTTCGTCTTTCAAAGCTCCAAGTCTAACCACTTTCTCTCTCTCTCTCTCTCTCTCTTCCGTGATGGTTCGTTCCATTAGTTCGGGCGGACGTCCCACGATACCGGTTCAAGTTCATCGTTGAACCATTTATTCAGTTTTTTGCTATCGAAGACGACTATCCCTCTGACTGAAAACGCTGAGCTACAGTGCCGGCACCACTTGACCACCAAGAACCATAACGTCTAGCATCTACCCACAGACACATCAGGTACACAACAGACGAGTAAAATTTCTCTTGCGAATTTCTCGGAATTGCCAGAGTAGTGCACCTTATTCATAGCACATTATGTTGTTTTAATGGCCTACTAAAAGTGTACAAAGTTTGAAGTAAATCCGTGATCCCAACCCAGTGGACTTCCCTTGTCAGATTAGATTTTACTATTGACGTCACAGTATTAGCTACGTTAGTTACAGTGGCTTGATTTTAATGGAAGTGATGATGATTTGTGTGATAGAAACTGGTACTCAATAACAGGTTTTTACTCATTCTCGTGCACATGGCGCTCTTTAAGTGTAAACTTCAGATGCATGAACAAACATAAATATGGGGGAAGACAGGCCGAGAAAAGTCAATAGTTCTTTTGTTAAAGGATAAAAAACTTAAAATATAAAAATGTGAATGTCTGGCAACAAAGTCGAAACTTCAGGTTTACATATCACATCTCCTTAGAATTTTTTATGATAGTGAATACCATTTTCCTTTCTGGTAATACTTTGTGTATACAAAGCAGAGTCACGTTGCGTCTTGATTCCGATTCTACATGAGATTGTAAATTGTAAAAATTCGCTGACTGCTTCATCAAGATGATTTTAGCGCGTGAGGTACTGTGTACTAATCTTCCATTAAGTATTCTCACATACAGTATTTCAGCAGAATAGTAGCTAGAATGTGCAAGCCTTCGTCGAAAAACGATGGCTACCATGATCCCTGGCCTTCTCGTTTGCCCCAGATATGGCTGATCGCCAACTTTTTCGTTGCTGTTCTACAGTAAATACTGTTGGTGCTTTGTGGACTAGTATACAAACCACGTAGAGGAACTTTGTCAAGGAATATATCCAGACCCTCCTCGACGTCTGCCACAATGCAGAAACGCTCTGATTGTACCTTTTTGGGCTTCACACCAAACTGAATTCTCAGAATCAGAGGCCATGTGTAGTTCTGTAACCCTACTCATTTGTGTATTGTCATGTACCTAATCTGTAGTATGGTACAAAGTTTCGTTTCTGTGGTATTTATCCTCGTTTTGGCTGCAATTTATAATATTTCACAGGGGAAGATCTCTTATCAGTTTCCACACATGGAATTTCACTTCATCATCATTTTTGGCTTTTTTTTTTCTTTTTCACAATTACGACATTTTAGGGGTTTCATAATCTCATATTCACCGAACGCACTTACCAGATCTTTTCTTAAATATTGATTCCTTTATTCGCATTAAATAATGAAAAATTATTATCTAACAGTGATTTTTGTTTGTTTCCTGGATTCTTGACCTTTTTTACGTCATAGTAGCACGCAATAATCACTTTCACGTATACTAATCCTGTACGAGTAGCTGTATATTTGGAGTGTGTACTAATTATTTTGTATTCCGTGTTATTTTGCTTGTCCATATAATTTCGTTGTATATTCACTTTCATATAACAGAAACAACGAATTTTTTGATGTTTTATTGTGTTTTTTTATTCCTTTTGCACGTTTAGTATCAGGTCTTACGTCGTTAAAGTGTTGTTTCCCTATAGTCTAAAGATTTGTTCACTATATTTTTTGCATTCAGATAAGGAAAATGTAAGTTATCAAAAGAGAAATACAGACAAATATTCGAAGAGTAGCAACTCCAGCACAAGTCAGGAAAATATGGAATTATGTGAACACTAGTCTCAAATTAAAATCATTTCAACAGTAAGAGTTGTCTGGTGCCACTGATCAGATGGCGCATGACCACTCACTTCAGCAGGTTGTGCTGGTATGTAACGTCCAAATCTTCACAATCTATTGCCGTCTACTGTCTTGTAATAGCGCGACGTGAGAAGGGAAACAGTCATCAACACACTGATTGATTTGTTACCACAGTGCTTTACTAAACATAATATTTTTAGGTATGGTGGGTTTCTGCCTTCCTTTTACCTGAAAACCGAATGATCCGTAGAAACTTGGCATTGTCACATATACAAAATATTGCCGGAGGTGAAAGTGAGGTTAGGCGCCAGAGCAGTCATAGCGTTAGCCGTGGATATATCCAAAAACTTTCGGATTTCTAACCTGAAACCTAGGGAGCCATCACACATAAGGTGAAGTTGCATACTAGGTGTATAGCATTCATGTATCACTAACGGTCTTAGACTTCTCGAAGTATGTTTTCGCTGAAATCCACGAATATTCTGAAGGTCAACCATATCACTTCCGTAGAGTCTGTGCAGATATCAGAGGCACAAGTGTGCATTCTGCTCACGCTTCGTCCATGAATAGAATCGGGAGAAATTTTAACGTTTGCTGCAATAAAAAGTATTCGTCAGTTTCCCAACAGCTGACAGTGATTCGTAGATTACAAATGTAAGGTCCCGGTAGGCCGTGCTGCTGAGGCGTCGTATTATCTCGACGCTTACCGATGCAGACGTCAGCACTAAACACCTTGACTACTGGAGCACCTATACCTCTACAGTCACACGTGCAGCTGATATTTCTAGAAGTTCTGAGCAACACATTTTCTTTTCCTGTACCATTGATCCGTATTAGCCCTGACGTCGATTGGACATTAAATTGTAATCTTCCTTCCTTCTTACCTTCTTTTTATAGTAACACTGATTGGTTGACCCCAATTGTCACAGAAAAGTACACTACCCACTATCCAGGTACCCTAACCGACTCTTTTAAAGCTCTGCTCAGCATATTTGTCTCCCGCGAGTATACAGGGTGATTCAAAAAGAATACCACAACTTTAAAAATGTGTATTTAATGAAAGAAACATAACATAACCTTCTGTTATACATCATTACAAAGAGTATTTAAAAAGGTTTTTTTTTCACTCAAAAACAAGTTCAGAGATGTTCAATACGGCCCCCTCCAGACACTCTAGCAATATCAACCCGATACTCCAACTCGTTCCACACTCTCTGTAGCATATCAGGCGTAACAGTTTGGATAGCTGCTGTTATTTCTCGTTTCAAATCATCAATGGTGGCTGGGAGAGGTGGCCGAAACACCATATCCTTAACATACCCCGATAAGAAAAAATCGCAGGGGGTAAGATCAGGGCTTCTTGGAGGCCAGTGATGAAGTGCTCTGTCACGGGCTGCCTGGCGGCCGATCCATCGCCTCGGGTAGTTGACGTTCAGGTAGTTACGGACAGATAAGTGCCAATGTGGTGGCGCTCCATCCTGCTGAAATATGAATTGTTGTGCTTCTTGTTCGAGCTGAGGGAACAGCCAATTCTCTAACATCTCCAGATACTGTAGCCCAGTTACAGTAGCACCTTCGAAGAAAAAGGGACCAAAAACTTTATTGGCTGAAATGGCACAGAAAACGTTCACCTTAGGCGAGTCACGTTCATACTGAGTTGTTTCCCGCGGATTCTCAGTGCCCCATATACAGACATTGTGACGGTTGACTTTCCCGTTAGTGTGGGAAGTTGCTACATCACTAAACACAATCTTTGAAACGAAAGATTCATCTGTTTCCATTTGAGCAAGGATAAAATCACAGAAATCGATTCTTTTAATCTTATCAGCTGCAGACAGTGCTTGAACCAATTTCAGACGATAAGGTTTCATAACTAACCTTTTTCGTAGGACTCTCCATACAGTTGATTGTGGAATTTGTTGCTCTCTGCTAGCTCTGCGAGTCGATTTTCCTGGGCTCCGAACAAATGCTTGCTGGATGCGTGCTACATTTTCATCACTCGTTCTCGGCCGTCCAGAACTTTTCCCTTTGCACAAACACCCATTCTCTGTAAACTGTTTATACCAACGTTTAATACACCACCTATCAGGAGGTTTAACACCATACTTCGTTCGAAATGCACGCTGAACAACTGTCGTCGATTCACTTCTGCCGTACTCAATAACACAAAAAGCTTTCTGTTGAGCGGTCGCCATCTTAGCATCAACTGACGCTGACGCCTAGTCAACAGCGCCTCAAGCGAACAAATGTACAACTAAATGAAACTTTATAGGTCCCTTAATTCGCCGACAGATAGTGCTTAGCTCTGCCTTTTGTCGTTGCAGAGTTTTAAATTCCTAAAGTTGTGGTATTCTTTTTGAATCACCCTGTATTTTCTACTTATTAAGTTATGCACAATTTCACGATTTACGTCCATAATTTAAAACAGTGATTGGGCTGCGATTAATAATTATGCATTGATCTTAAATGAAACAAATTTTTGCGTCAGTCAACAAATTACGTATTTTACACACAGTGACTTTCACACGAAACTGTCTCATTAATAATTGCTGCAAGGATCTCTTATTGACTTCAAACAGACTTCAGTTCTTTGTTTAAAGCAATCTGTGGCTAAAATATGTAATTTAAGTGGAAATGTTTGTTATATATCTCAAAGTAGATCCCACAATTTCGGTAAGCTGATCAGCCCCACATAAAAAACCGCGGACTTCTTCGGTAATATCTTCGTATATTAACTTAAACATTATTTCAATGACCCGCTTTTAACCAGTATATCACACAGTTCCACTCTATAGTGAGCTTGTTTCGTTCCCAATTTTTATTTTTTATACGTCATTTCAGTTTTCAATTGGATTACGATTTTTTTAACTGAACTAAGTAAAAACACTAGGCAAAAAACTAGAATGGGTACACTTTGCTGCTTCTTGGAATCAGAGACCTTTCTATGAGATGCATAATCCCTTTTCTTTCAAACAGCAAATATTTGTCACTTATAGTATACATAGATGTAATACTAAACATGCAAGAAACTTAGCAAAGAAATACAACAATTCGCGTCAGTTTATCAAGTTTCTCAATGGCCCACACAACCATCTTTTTAGTTTCCGAATGTCGTCGAAAGAGATAATTGTAGACCTAGATCAATCAGCAGGAAATTTCTTTTCAAACGTTTGTGAGAAAAGCGAAAAAAGGGAAGTTATATTTTACCCTCCCGTTTTACTTAGAGAGAGAATGCGTACGATTTTGTAGAAAAATAATCTCATCATTCACCGACGTCACTTAGGGAAATGTTTAATGCCCATCGTGAATCGTTTTTGTTGCACTGGAACATGATGCTTGCTCCAACTGGAAAAAGAGACATAAAGCATGTAGTGTGACTACTGAATAATGTGCTCTTAGCTTGCCCTTAGCTTTGGTGGTTATTATCATCACAGTTTATTACAAAACCAAAGAATTAGCAGTGGAATAGGAACTTACGACCGCTGTTTCGCGTAACAAATGCAGTTTGAGAACACATGGTTTTACACATTTTTTTCATACAATATAGGTACAGTACGTCTCTGGAAATTCATTACTGTTCAAATCACTATCTATGCAATGCAAGTTTTCAAGGGAAATTTCCGCACATCTTTTAGAAACTTGTATTAACAGCTTACGGTAAACGCCCCAAAATAGATTTGCAAGGAAAGTAACTTGCTAGCGTAACTTTGCTCCGCGCTCTTAGCAGCTATCAACCAGAAGTCTAGGTGTCATCTACAGTAATTTCGTAATGAGCAATTAACTGTTAGTTGATCGTATGGCCATTTAGTTATACTATGCTCCAAAAAACATCGACAGTGTTCTAAAGTTGTTCGTTGCTGTACTGGTTTCAGCACCTCAGTCAACGACAGCGGCTATCCACAGATAAACCGGACGGGAGTCCTTTGCTGTCAATCTCTGAGGTGACCAACACTCTACTCAACCACGATTGAAGGTTAGTACATGTATATTCAGTAATGTAACAGATGATTACCAGGCCCTGCTTCCAAGTTTTGGGCCTTTTTTTTGTTTTTTTTTTGGTACTTCCCTTGTTGCCATGTAAAGAATTCTTCCTTTTCCTTGTCTAACATCTACATCTACATCTACATCCATACTCCGCAAGCCACCTGACGGTGTGTGGCGGAGGGTCATTGAGTACCTCTATCGGTTCTCCCTTCTATTCCAGTCTCGTATTGTTCGTGGAAAGAAGGATTGTCGGTATGCCTCTGTGTGAGCTCTATCTCTCTGATTTTATCCTCATTGTCTCTTCGCGAGATATACGTAGGAGGGAGCAATATACTGCTTGACTCTTCGGTGAAGGTATGTTCTCGAAACTTCAACAAAAGCCCGTACCGAGCTACAGAGCGTCTCTCCTGGAGTTTATCTATCATCTCCGTAACGCTTTCGCGATTACTAAATGATCCTGTAACAAAGCGCGCTGCTCTCCGTTGGATCTTCTCTATCTCTTCTATCAACCCTATCTGGTACGGATCCCACACTGGTGAGCAGTATTCAAGCAACGGGCGAACAAGCGTACTGTAACCGACTTCCTTTGTTTTCGGATTGCATTTCCTTAGGATTCTTCCAATGAATCTCAGTCTGGCATCTGCTTTACCGACGATCAACTTTATATGATCATTCCATTTTAAATCACTGCTAATGCGTACTCCCAGATAATTTATGGCATTAACTACTTCCAGTTGCTAACCTGCTATATTGTAGCTAAATGATAAGGGATCTTTCTTTCTATGTATTCGCAGCACATTACACTTGTCTTCATTGAGATTCAATTGCCATTCCCTGCACCATGCGTCAATTCGCTGCAGATCCTCCTGCACTTCAGTACAATTTTCCATTGTTACAACCTCTCGATATACCACAGCATCATCCGCAAAAAGCCTCAGTGTTATCCACAAGGTCAGTTATGTATATTGTGAATAGCAACGGTCCTACGACACTCCTCTGCGGCACACCTGAAATCACTCTTGCTTCCGAAGACTTCTCTCCATTGAGAATGACATGCTGCGTTCTGCTATCTAGGAACTCTTCAATCCAATCACACAATTGGTCTGATAGTCCATATGCCCTTACTTTGTTCATTAAACGACTGTGGGGAACTGTATCGAACGCCTTGCGGAAGTCAAGAAACACGGCATCTACCTGTGAACCCGTGTCTATGGCCCTATGAGTCTCGTGGACAAATGGCGCGAGCTGGGTTTCACACGATCGTCTTTTTCGAAACCCATGCTGATTCCTGCAGAGTAGATTTCTAGTCTCCAGAAAAGTCATTATACTCGAACATAATACGTGTTCCAAAATTCTACAACTGATCGACGTTAGAGATATAGGTCTATAGTTCTGCACATCTGTTCGACGTCCCTTCTTGAAAACGGGGATGACCTGTGCCCTTTTCCAATCCTTTAGAACGCTACGCTCTTCTAGAGACCTACGGTACACCGCTGCAAGAAGGTGGGCGAGTTCCTTCGCGTACTCTGTGTAAAATCGAACTGGTATCCCATCAGGTCCAGCGGCCTTTCCTCTTTTGAGCGATTTTAATTGTTTCTCTATCCCTCTGTCGTCTATTTCGATATCTACCATTTTGTCATCTGTGCGACAATCTAGAGAAGGAACTACAGTGCAGTCTTCCTCTGTGAAACAGCTTTGGAAAAAGACATTTAGTATTTCGGCCTTTAGTCTGTCATCCTCTGTTCCAGTACCATTTTGGTCACAGAGTGTCTGGACATTTTGTTTTGATCCACCTACCGCTTTGACATAAGACCAAAATTTCTTAGGATTTTCTGCCAAGTCAGTACATAGAACTTTACTTTCGAATTCATTGAACGCCTCTCGCATAGCCCTCCTTACACTACATTTCGCTTCGCGTAATTTTTGTTTGTCTGCAAGGCTTTGGCTATGTTTATGTTTGCTGTGAAGTTCCCTTTGCTACCGCAGCAGTTTTCTAACTCGTTTGTTGTACCACGGTGGCTCTTTTCCATCTCTTACGATCTTGCTTGGCACATACTCATCTAACGCATATTGTACTATGGTCCTGAACTTTGTCCACTGATCCTCAACACTATCTGTACTTGAGACAAAACTTTTGTGTTGAGCCGTCAGGTACTCTGAAATCTGCTTTTTGTCACTCTTGCTAAACAGAAAAATCTTCCTACCTTTTAAAACATAAAATATTTTTTGTATACTGCCATTGATTTTTGACGCATAAGTACCAACTAGTCAGATTAATATTAGTTTCACCCTCTTAGAATTATTTTGCGCCTTAAAATAATTAAATGTGAGTTGTGTGCCTTGTGTCGAGCTTGAAGTAGTCCTTTATTTACGTTTTTCGTATTATTTTTATTAAAATAATGTTTAAGTGGATTTAAATGTTTAAATTCTTTATTAAGAATTAATAGGTTAGCTATACCTGTCTTATGTGTTCTTGGCGTTTTGATCGTGTTTTCTGTGTTGTTCTCGTTTATATTTTACAACTAATTTGTCAGCCTCTCTTGTGTAATCTATGCTTTCTGTCAACCTTGTTTTGTTCTTACTGCTATGACTATCAGTGATAAGGTCGATGAACCATTTAAGATGAGCATGTTTATCAGATGACACAGTTTATTTTCCCAGTAGCAGACTGCATGTTCCAAGAAAATAATACCCACGCTCCCTTTATGGAAATGTTCTATGAAGGTAAAATAACAAGTATTTCTTCTTCTTCACAACTGCTGGATTTGTATATTATCGAGGTGTTGTGGATTGTATCGGAAAATGTCAGCCGTTACCATTATTCCTACACCTCAACGAAATGAGGTGGTCTCATTACAAGGAATGGTCTGAAATACGTTGAAAACCATTTAGAGTTTATATATATTGATTCTTTGAAGTATTCAGGCATTCTTTGTGCTTCGCGTATTGTACTAAGTATGAGAGTTACATAGGAGCAACTAAATAATGTAATACACGTCTAATGCAATGAAAAAATGCAGTTTCCTTATTTCCCTTTAAATAGTGATTGCAACATACAGAAGACCCAATTGTTTAATTTGTAATGAAGCTGAAGCACAATAGATGTTTGGTTGCACATCTTTGCGGCACAAATGCAGTGTAAAAGTCTTTCTAAATAATTAAAATATTTAAAGAATTATAATTCGTTGCACAAACTGAGAGCGAATCTGACATAAATGACAATATAATATTCTGCGACATTGCTCTCTGTTTTAACAACAACAATGTACGAAATTGTTATTGATGGCAGTGACAGGCTAGTCCAGGGAACAACAACGCTAAATCAAATTCCCCAATCATATTCCGGCCACTGGCGACGAACCACTTATCTGCGGTTAATAGTAACAGCCAAGGGATAGGCACGTCAGTCTTGCATAATCGTAGCTTTTGCGTGATGTGATTCAATTAAATCACAGAAAATTCAAATCAGAACAGCCAGACAGAAGTTTAGACCACGGTCATCCCGAATTAAAGTGCAATATCTTGTCACAGTACCACATCGTTCATTGAGAATGTGCTGTATCACTCAAAACGGTAATTCAGTTTCATTAATATATTATATTATATTAGGCTGTACATAACTATAATGGGAATGGGGAAGACCTCACCGAGCGAGGTGATACTGTGATGAAGGTAATCGATCAATATTTGGGAGGGACAGATTTAAAATCGCTGCCGCGCCACCATCGTGTAGTATTTCAGTGGTATCTCTAAATCACTTCAGGTGGATACAGAGATGATTCGTCCAAAAGGCCGCGGTCGATTTCCTCCTCCCCCGTCCCCCATCCCTCGTTTGTCCAGATAGGCATTTGATTCATTCCTAATGGCTTCTTTGTGGAGGGACATTAAGCTGTCACCTCACTTCCTTCAAATAGAGCCTATCTGGCAATGAGCCCGATAGTTGGTCGACAGATCTGCACTTCCAAAAAAGTAAAAATATTGTGACCCTATTTAGTTGCCAGACCATGAACAAGCGACACTGATAAACTAAAAAAAAAAAAATCGTTAAAGGAAAGCAGTAACAGTTGTTTTTTTTTTTTTCAGGTTGTCAGCGGAACGCAGTGGGCGAAATTTAACAGCGTTATCGCTGCTGGCCTTACCAATTCCTCTCGCCATTTTAGTATAGAGAAGTAAAATAATTTAATCAAGTCTGTATTCTTAATTGATATTCGCTTTATTCTTTACGTATTTCTTATTACATTAATTACAGCTATGTGTGTACTGTGGTACGTTTCCTTTTATCGCAAACTTTGTAAATTATTCTCATATACATAAGTGTTTTCTGTGATACGTGTCGATTATTGTTGTAAGAGTAAGAAAACGTGTAATATACAATGTAGATGATTTAATAAGTACTGTAAAGTTGTGTACTATTGTGTAAAGCTTTATACCGGATGTGAGACCCTTGTGTCACCTGATATACAAGATTTTGAAGATGGAGGATCAGTAGAATACTGTCATCTGCAGAAACTCATCTTCGTAATGTCCAGGAATCTTACAGCACCTGTCAAACAAAAGTGACTATACCGCAACAGAAAAGTGATGTTTCTGTACGTCATTAACGTGCTATAAAAGAAATATGTTGGTTCACTACACCTGAAACACAAATTTACTTAACCGTGTTATTCACGTGTTTCATTTACAATAATAAACTCTTCGTATTCTATTGCGGAAATAGAATTTGAATCAAGTCAGAATAATGGTATTATGATCTGAACCCTCGATTCCGCTGACAGTTCTGAAGAACACTGCACTGCTGAAGAATTCGTGAAAACTGTTACGTATTGACTTTTACAGTACATCACGAAATTTTGAATTGTATCTCTGGTGCAGCTAAATACAAATGTTAAATCACGAATAAAATTAGGTTGTATCCAATATACCAGTAATCTAGTCTCTTAGAATGCTTATTTATACATTTTTTTCGAAATTTTAATTCCTTGGCTGTAGTCTTCTACTATAAACGTAAGTAACAACACACATTCAATTGCTTAAAATTCAAGTGTTACACATAAATATGAAACGATTGTTTTTCATATATTTATTTATTTATCGTCTTTAACTTTGAATATGGTAGTACTATGGAATGAATGATGCAAAGAATGATTTCTCTCTTAAAAGAAGAAATATGAATCATGTTATTAAAATTGTACGCTTTGGTCAAAAATAAGCTTTCAATTTTTTAATGAAACAATTCTCTTTCCACTGCTTTTCAATATTTCGAATGTCCATTAGATTTCTTTGTAAACGTAATAGTTTCTCAAAAATTACGAAAGTGGCGGTGACAAACTGTGCCCGTGAAAGGAAAATTGTCCATTGTTAGTTTACAGACGTATGAGTATGTACGGCATGTTTATAATAAAATAACTTCTGATACCATGCTGGCCAGTCTCCTTAATTCCTCAAGAGATTTCCAGTTTTTTTCCAAGTTGTGCAACATTCCTGCCGATAATTTCAAGATCTGCTGCCTTCAGAGGTACAAAGACGGTAAGAAAAGTGTTACTTGAAGTTCAGTGTGTGTTACAGCCTTTCAGGTTTTATTACTTCTCATACGTTCATATATCACCACTGTTGTTTGACCGTATGGTGAGTTCTAAGTTCTAGTACTAGTACCAACACTCATCCACACATTTAGAAATAATGACTACTGCCAATTCAATACAAATATTGAGAGGAAAAAACCATTACAACTGAGTTTTATACCAATTTTTACCAAAATCCAGACGTTCAGGTGTTTGTGATGAATAAATTGTGATAGTTTACAGCATACAGTAGTTGCGAATGTAAGTAAATACACATTCTGACGCAGTAACAGCATATTAACAAAAACGAATCTCAGGAACAGAGAGGAGAAAAAAGATAAGAATGATTAGAAAAAAAATCATTTTACACTCACATTACACATTCTTATGTAAATACGTCTACATGTTGACCATTTACTAGGGTTTTTTTTCTTTAAATACAGATGTGAGTTCGTAATTCTTACCCATCATCTTTTACACGTTACAGTAACAGAGTAGAAAGAGTTGTCAAGGAGAAACTTTTTCAGTGCGTTTTGAAATTAAACTTTGCTACCTGTTAGTCATTTTATATCATTAGGTAAATGATAAGATATTGCAGCACTGTCCACCACTTTTTGTGCTAAAGACAACCCTAATGTGCAGTAACAAACGTCATTTTTTCTTCCGATGTTGTAATGATGTACATCATTGTTCCATTTGAACTGCAGTGGATTACTTACAACGAACTTCATGAGGGAATAAATACACTGTGAGGTAGTAGCCAGACTGCTTAAACGGATGCCTACAAGATGATCATGGATGAGCGCCACATATTATTCTTACAGCACGTTTTTGAGCAACGAATACTTTTTCATTATATGTGGAGTTACTCCAGAATATTATTCCGTATGATTTTATTGAATGAAAAAATGCAAAATATGTCAAATTATTGATTTGCATCTCCCAAAAATGTGCAATGATTTGAAGCGCAAATTTGGCTGAACTAAGTTGTTCTAGGAGGTCCAAAATGTGTTTTTTCCGGTTAAAATTCTCATCAATATCTCTCCGTCCGAACAGGCGTCGGAAGGCCAAACGGTACCGATCGACCGCCGGGTCATCCTCAGCAATAGGCGTCACTAGATGCAGATATGGTGTGGCATGTGGTCAGCACACCAATCTATGGTGCCAATTTTCGTGACCAAAGCCACTACTTCTCAGTCATGTAGCTCCTCAATTGGCCTCACAAGGGGTGACTGCACCCCACTTGCCAACAGTGCTCGGCAGACAGAGACGGTGACCCTTCCAGGTGCTTGTCAAGCCCAACAGAGCTTATCTTCGGTTATCTGACGGGAACCAGGGGTACGACTGCGCCATGCCATTGGTCCCTCAGCAATATGCGCACCTAAACATTCTTAAGCTAACGCCCCAGTCATTGTTTCCTAACTATGTGTTACACTTATCACTGGTCTAGTACATTTAGCTGAAGAGAACTGAATATACTGCGTCTTTTTGAAATTGAGAATGAGACCGTTCGCAGAATACAGCTCGATAACATTTTTACGAGCAATTTACAATTTCTTCTGTCACTGTATATACACTCCTGGAAATTGAAATAAGAACACCGTGAATTCATTGTCCCAGGAAGGGGAAACTTTATTGACACATTCCTGGGGTCAGATACATCACATGATCACACTGACAGAACCACAGGCACATAGACACAGGCAACAGAGCATGCACAATGTCGGCACTAGTACAGTGTATATCCACCTTTCGCAGCAATTCAGGCTGCTATTCTCCCATGGAGACGATCGTAGAGATGCTGGATGTAGCCCTGTGGAACGGCTTGCCATGCCATTTCCACCTGGCGCCTCAGTTGGACCAGCGTTCGTGCTGGACGTGCAGACCGCGTGAGACGACGCTTCATCCAGTCCCAAACATGCTCAATGGGGGACAGATCCGGAGATCTTGCTGGCCAGGGTAGTTGACTTACACCTTCTAGAGCACGTTGGGTGGCACGGGATACATGCGGACGTGCATTGTCCTGTTGGAACAGCAAGTTCCCTTGCCGGTCTAGGAATGGTAGAACGATGGGTTCGATGACGGTTTGGATGTACCGTGCACTATTCAGTGTCCCCTCGACGATCACCAGTGGTGTACGGCCAGTGTAGGAGATCGCTCCCCACACCATGATGCCGGGTGTTGGCCCTGTGTGCCTCGGTCGTATGCAGTCCTGATTGTGGCGCTCACCTGCACGGCGCCAAACACGCATACGACCATCATTGGCGCCAAGGCAGAAGCGACTCTCATCGCTGAAGACGACACGTCTCCATTCGTCCCTCCATTCACGCCTGTCGCGACACCACTGGAGGCGGGCTGCACGATGTTGGGGCGTGAGCGGAAGACGGCCTAACGGTGTGCGGGACCGTAGCCCAGCTTCATGGAGACGGTTGCGAATGGTCCTCGCCGATACCCCAGGAGCAACAGTGTCCCTAATTTGCTGGGAAGTGGCGGTGCAGTCCCCTACGGCACTGCGTAGGATCCTACGGTCTTGGCGTGCATCCGTGCGTCGCTGCGGTCCGGTCCCAGGTCGACGGGCACGTGCACCTTCCGCCGACCACTGGCGACAACATCGATGTATTCTGGAGACCTCACGCCCCACGTGTTGAGCAATTCGGCGGTACGTCCACCCGGCCTCCCGCATGCCCACTATACGCCCTCGCTCAAAGTCCGTCAACTGCACATACGGTTCACGTCCACGCTGTCGCGGCATGCAACCAGTGTTAAAGACTGCGATGGAGCTCCGTATGCCACGGCAAACTGTCTGACACTGACGGCGGCGGTGCACAAATGCTGCGCAGCTAGCGCCATTCGACGGCCAACACCGCGGTTCCTGATGTGTCCGCTGTGCCGTGCGTGTGATCATTGCTTGTACAGCCCTCTCGCAGTGTCCGGAGCAAGTATGGTGGGTCTGACACACCGGTGTCAATGTGTTCTTTTTTCCATTTCCAGGAGTGTATGTTTGTTTTGATTGAATACTACTGTTGACCGCAAAAAGAACTAATTCTGCTTCTTGGATATTAATGGAAGGACATTTACATATATGAGAAGCAATAGTGGACCTAATATTGAGTTTTAGGGAATCTATTAAGCTAACCAGTGTTAAGAATCTCCCCCCATAACATTGGCGGAATTATTCAATATATCTTACTGCATTCCTTTGGTTAGATACGACATTGTCCGTTGGTTGGCTATACCATCAGTTCCATAAAATCCTAGTTTACCCAGGAGAGCACTGTGCTTCACACACTGAAATGCCATAGATAACGCGACAAAAATACCAACTTGTGCTGTTTTGTTATTTAATGCTTGTAAAACTACGTGAGTGAACGTGCAAATGGCATTCACAGTTGAGCAACTTGTTTGAAATGCAACCTGTGATTTATGTGGACATTATTGTCGCTCATGTGGGATACAACTTTAGTACATGACCTCTAAATTTCGGAAATGATGTCACTAGTGAAATGAGTCGTTAGTTATTGGCAACCCTCCTACCCCTTTCAACAATGCCATATTTCACTCTCTCTGGAAAAATGCCCTGAGTTAATGATGCATTAAATATTTCAGAAACGATTGTGCTTATTTTATTGGAGTACTTTGTTGGAAACACCATCAGTCTTTATTTGTGAGAGAATACATAATTTCTTCAGTTCCAGAAGGAGAAGTACGAGAGACATCCATATGATTTAATTTTATGTAAGTTTCTTGTGAACAAATACCTTTGATTTTTGCTTAGAACTGTTCGTCCCTATGTTTCTACTACAGTTAAGGAATGATTAATTATTAAACATATCTGCTACCTGTGACTGATCACTTATAACCAGTTCATTAAAATCCATAGTAATTTTATCGTTTTCTGTGGCTTATTGCCTTGGCCCTCATTTTACTACATTCCATATTCTGTTGTCTGGATAACTGATTTATGACATAACGTGCATATTCCTTGGCTTTTAATAACTTTTTTAGCAATTTTTAGTAATTATTTTAGTGTACATCTACTCCAGGATCTTTACTTGTTCTTCCCAATATCTTTCACAAGATACTTCAATCCCTCTAACGATTCATGGTTTTTTACATGCCTGTTTAATTTACTTTCTGACTAGCATATATGGAAGCTATTTTCAATTTATGATAGTAATTTATCATGGAATAAATTAAATTTTGTGTCGAATTTGGTTCATTATAAATTTCATCCCAGGTGATCTCTTGTAAACTCTTCTTAAAAATGTTTGCCCTGGAATCATTAATTATTCTGATTTCCACTGAGGAGTATCTTCACTGTAAGGCATTATCCTCTTTATGCTAACTAATGATCAGAGAGAGTATTTGTTACACTTGCAGTGTGTTCAGTCATTTTCTTGATCTGAGCTTCATCAAAGAAAATATTATCAATTAGGGCTCTACCATCATTATCCACCTGCGTTGGAAAGTTAATTACTGATATCAAATAGAAGGGCCCAAATAAGGTTTCCAGAGCATTTTTTTCTATTAAAATTATATAGAGAAGCTACATTTAAAACGACACAAATTATTTAACTGCCTGCTGCTGTCTTACAGCGTAGAAAGGAATCCATACACTTCGTGAAAAGTTCAACATGCCCCATGGAGATCTATATACAACTCCAATCAAAAGTTAACTGGTTTTCAGTATTAATTCACAAGCACACACTTCTACTTGCTGATCACTACAGAATCTACTTGTTTCAAGGTTTTTGAATTTGTACGAGTATTCTGTCTCAATACGTGTATCAGTCCTATATCAGTAATATTCTAGAGCGTAATCTTTTATATTTCAGTTCTCTAATCCTATGGTTATGTGGCGTTCAGATAGGCACAGATTGTCTGTCTTTTCATAGCAACCTAACATTTCCAAACAGACAACAAGCTCTTCTACCTTGTTACTCATCCCTCTAATATTCTGATTAAATAATGTTACCTTACTTTTTTGTGTCTTCTTAACAATTTTGTGAGGATCTTCTGTTGTTTATAATTTCTTTCACAAATAGGTGAGTCAAGCACAAATTTCGTTGAGTGAAATGTGAAAAGCGACAAAACCACAAATAACGGAAGGTATAATCATCAGAACCAGCACTGATCTTTGTTTGTCCCGAAAAGACTGTCTTTATGGACACAGACGTACAGTTGACTGGTTCACTATACCGTCAGCCATTATTGTTCAGGCACCATGCCAACCTCTCGCCCGTATTTCACACTATGTATCTAATAACCAAGCGTTCGTACAAGTTTATATACTCAAGTCAGCTAATAGGTTAATAATTTTCAAAAAGCATCTAACATAATACCATGAACATTATCTATTTCCTAAGTACAGCTATTGAACTACTGCCCATTAAATAATGATCTCCTTTTTATTATTGAGCATAGGATAGTACTTTTCCTTCATGTTTCAATGTGAAGTATGGATTTATAATGCTCTGGAACATATTATATGACTTTGTGGATCTAGAAGACCACATACTGTAGTCAAGTATCACAGCAGCCAGGGACTTTATAATGCTATAAAGAATGTAGAATGGTTTCATCGATTTTTAAATTTGCTTCAGTGACTATCTTACAATGAACTGGATCAGGGCTACCATATTCGTTGGCAAAAGATATTGTTTTGCTTGCCCATTAGGACTACATGCGCTATGCACTTAAATTGTAGATGTTTTAACTGAAAAACTAACGACACAAAATCGGATCCTGTCACTTTTTGCATCTGGGACAACCAGTGGGTCAGGATATGAACTGAAACTCATACTTTAACGAATTAAATATGTCTCAAATGAAAAACAGCCCACAGTTGCACTAAATTATGTTTATTTTAAACCTTGACCATGGTTTCTGCTATAATAACATAGCCTCCTTCAGAAGTCATGTACACTAATAAATGAAAAATGTCTTAACCCAGCGGCTGCGTAAAGACCAATAAAATAATTTCAACAGACATAAGCCTGTTTCGAACATAAGTAAAATTACATATGGCACCGTGTGTCCTCCGCCGCAACCTCGGTTATTTCATTTGAAACAATTTCGTAAAGGTTGCTGTTGTCGCTGCCATGATGAAAACAATGAATTAAATATTTTTTTAACATTTCTTCTATACTCTGTCGCCAGTCGAGGAGCATGTGGCCAATCATACCCAACTACTTTGCATATCCTCGATGCCCTCTGTTAGTCCGACCTACGGTGGGTCTCTTAAACTTCAGCAGTATTCAGTCATGGATCGCACATGTGTTTTAAATTCAGTCTCTTTTGGGTACGAACTGCAGTTTCCCAGTATTGTACAAACGACTCGCGGCCTAGTATTTACCTAATCTACAACTGAGCCTATATGATCATTCTGTTTCATACCTGTGCGTAGTTGTACTTGTATGACAAGATTGTAGTCAAAGCATATCACGTTTTTATGTTTTGTGAAATGCGCAACTTAATATTTCTCCATATTGATAGTAAGTTAACAGTTTTTACACTAGCGTGATATTTTGTAAGGTCTAATAGAATGTTACTGTAATTTTTGCAAGACGAATTTCCTTACAGATGACTGCATCATCCGAGAAAATATTGAGACTGCATCTAAAACCATCTGCTATATCACTGATATACAGTATGAACGGTTCTATTACACCATAATTACTTCAGCGCCTGTAGATGACACTCCAACCAGGATAACGTGTTGTGTTCTGACTTGCTACATATTTTCGATCCAGTCCCAAACCTCATTAGAACGTGCTTCCTTAGAAGGCATTGAGGCGGTACTGAATCCAAATCTTTTTAAAATCTAGAAACATCAAACCAACCTGGTTACCTCCATATACGGCACTAAAGACATTATGTGGAAAGAGTGCAAGCTGAGTTTCGCATGTTCGGTGTTTTCGCAGCCTGATTTACCTGGAGAAGATCAGTGTATTCCAGGTAGGTCGTAATGTTTGAATTCAGAATATGTTACAGCATTCTGCTAGTAATAGATATGGGTCATTTAGGATGGTAGCTCTGTGCAACAGTCCTGCTTCCTTTTTTGGGAGGATATGTTTGAGGTGTGCTCTTTTCCAATCACAACCTAGTTCACTCTCAAGTTCTACATTTCTAGCCATGGGCCTTATTGAGTTTTAGTAATTTAAGTTGCATTTTAATACCACTAGTACTTATTACTACGTACACATTTAAGTAACGATATGGTTGTTGAATGACGATAACTTTTCTTCATCTTTTTAGCGAAGGAACATTTTAAGATAGAAATCAACATCTTTCTTCTGTTTTGCTCCTTCCTGTTTCGGTTTCTCTCTCGTTCACGAGTGTATGGACACTGATTTTTGTGCTAATAGCAGCCTTAGCAGATGACCAAAATGTCATGTTAGTTTGGGACTGGTCCTGTAATAGCATTATTAAATTCATGTTCTGGTAACTGACCGCATTTCAGTTACCGTCTACCTATCTGCAGGTAGTAGGTACTGTTTCTTAAGAAGCTTCCTAACTTTCCCTGTGTACCAAGTGGGTTATTTGATGTCTTTAGTTTTACTGACGGGTATACATTTCTCTGTATGTTGGTCGACTATTCGTTGGAACTTAAACCATAATTTCTCCACGTCTTCACTGTCTGAATCAAACGACTCTGGCTCCAGTCTGAGAAATGAGACAATCTCTTCCTTATCCAACTTATCGACATTTTAACGTTCTGCTTACTTTTCTAGCCATTTGTACATTGGTGTTCGTTGTTTCTACAACTACATCGTAATCGCTCATTGGTCTCTCTGTGAACCTCCTCAGAAGGTCGAGTCTGTTTCATGCTCTCATAGGTAGCAGTCTGAATCATCTTTTATGAGTTGTTTTCAGATAAATGTTTTGTAACAGTTTCGCAGGAAGTTTTCCCTCACCACCACTTATGAAGACATATTTTTTCCAGTCAGTTGTGGGATAGTTAATACTTTCTTCAATTATTATAGCATGAAACTTTGTGATAGATTAAAACTCTGTAGCAGACTGGGATTAGAGCCCGGAGCGTCAACTTTTGTAGGTAATGCTCTTATCCACTGACCTATCCAGCCATGGCTCACAGACCACCTCCACAGCATCGCTTCTGTCAGTATCTCACTCCTACCTTCCAAATTTCACAGAAGCTCTCCAGAGTACCTTGCGCGACTAGCACTCCAGGAAGAATGGATATTCCTGAGAAATGATTTAGTTACAGCCCAGGAATTACCTCCAGAATAAATCTTTCGCTCTGCATCGGAGTAAACGCTGTTCTATAATAACCTGACAGTAAAACTGTGTGTTTGACTGGCTCTCGAACCTTGTACCTTACTTTTCGGGAGCAATGCTTTTAGCCATTGAATTATCCAGTCATCTCTCACAAACAACCTTTCAAGAACGAAAGATTCATTCTGGAAACTACTACTAGGTATAACGGCCATTCTTTCGCAATGTTCTGCATTGTCCACCGAAGGTAAGGATCCTATTTCGAGTCCCAGTGCAGCACATTTTTGAATCCATAAACAAGTTTCAAAAAACGCTCTCTCCGTTATAGTTCTGTTACAACATCCTTTGGATACATACGCACTAGGTAACGGAGGTTTTCTTTGAAGTTATTTGTGGTATACAGCCGAAATATTAGAAGAAGAAATTGAATTTATGCTGCTGCACGCCCGAAACGCGATGAATCAGCGATAGCCCCTCGAAAACGTGAAGACGCACAACTTTTCTCCGGTTCGTTACTGTTATTCGTTTCCAAACCATTTCGCGTGCAGAGTCGATCCCTACTTAATTTGATTTAAGATTCTGGTTTACTGTTACAAATACCTATTTTCCGTCTCATGAAGTGAAACATATCTTTGCTCCGAAAACCTTGCTACTATCCATTTCTGGTCTTTCCGGATTTTGAGTGCAATGTGGACCCACAAACTTTTAATGGTGATTCAAGCTCTGTCACAGTTTTGTAAATGCTTTTACAATTTATCCCCTATACCTTGATATTCTCATCTGTTTGGACTATTTATTGAGGTCTGACATGGGAATTTTCATGCACCCTTCAGCAACGTGTTTCCTGATTGGATGGAGAGTCGTCTAATCATTAAAAAAAACGGCTTGCATGTATTCCACATAAATTCACTTCGTCTACACAATATAGTGGCTTGTTATCTACCAATGAGAATCTCCGTGAAACGTCCTTACTTCGTATCCAGGAAATTTCCTTTAATGAACCTTATTTGTCTGAAAGGGGATTAACGAAGGCTATCAGAATGATGATGATAGTTCAAAGAAAATTACCACAGAAAAGTGTAACACCAGGAATGGTGCACTAACGACAAATGAGTCACTCGAGAGAATTTACTTATTCAAGAGAAATTTAAAAACATAATGTGTCCCTCTACGTAACACTGATTATATTAAATTAACTACAACACGTACGCAGGAATTTAATCAGTCGTTTCTTATACTCATCATCCGCTGTTACGTTGTTCTGTAGGTTGAAATCAAGTTTCACAGTGAATTTCAACGTGTAGCTGTAGAAGGTCGTGTAAATGGAGCTTAAAAATACGTCTTACACAAAACTTCTTGCTTACCACAACATAACACATTACTTGCCGTAAGAAATTCTTCGCTGGAAAAAGTTAAAAATCTTGTTATGCATCTCCAGGGTTACTCCTAGTCCTTACAAGTGATATGACATGGAAACAGAGCATCACTCAATAGTTTTGTCAAAGCTGTCATGTGACCATCTAAAACAAACTATTTTTATAGCCGTACCATAGGTTTAATACATACAATACTTATATGTTGTACACAAAATCAAATACTGTCAGTTTACGTGAAAGTAAATATTGGAAAGAGCTCATATTGCAGAGCAGTTATATATTTACAGTTGTTTGGCCCATTTTTTGTTCCATATTACCAATTCACTATCTCTGCGTACGTAAGTCTGTTTTCCTATCTTTAATGTTGTACGAACATATCTCTTTTCCAAAGCAAATAGCGACTTACAAAATTGTGTCAGGGGTAAATTTTCATCCCGTGCTTCAAACAGCAGCCAAGATGTACACTTTAAGAACTTTTCACTTAGTTCGAGAAATTTCCGATATAATTCACTAGGTTACATTTACAAATATTATTTTGATATTGAGTTTTCGTATGGTGAAGTATACTTGTAGTCTTCTTCATCACGTGTCCACAAGGAGTAATATTTCAGTCTTGAGAATTCTTTTATTGACAGTCTACGAACCATCTTAATACGCGTTCTTCACTAAGTAAAAGAATAATAAGAGAAAAGAGATGTGGTATTCTTATTGATAGTCAGGGACAGTCTGAGGACGCATGGGACTCGTAATACTGATAAACCGCAGGGCGCCAATTCACAAATACGAACTCGTATTTAGGCACAAAGCAACTACAGACATTGGCTGCAGGTGGGCATTGATTTAAATCAACAGAGAAAGTTGAAAATTTGTACCGGACGGGGTGTCTAACTCGGCTCTTCTGCTTAGGAGGCAGATGCTCTGACCACAACGCCATCCGAAGACAGTGATCATCGCAGGTGCTCGGACAACCGTCAGACCAAAATCCTTATCTTAGCTACACACTACTAACGTAGTGTTCCTTGCCCATTATCCTCATTATTCGCGACATTACGCTGATTCCCATAAGAGCTGGGCCTGGTATGCATCTGCAGTGAAGAGATCATTGGACGTCCTCTCCCTAATTATATGTATGTGGTGTCTGTCCTTTCGCACATGTACGAAAGAAGCGACGCCAAATATATAGAACTCATATTGTTTTAACGTATTGTTTTGAGGCCTACTTACTCTAAGGAAACGTCTAATGAGATTTTATTTAACTAACTTACTTGCCTTTTACGAATAATAAGGCTCTCGACCATCAAACTTAAATAAAATGTTTAGACCACCACTCACATCAACTATCTATACTCTGAAACTGAGGATGTGATCTGGGGTTCTTACACTTGATTTCACACCGTGGGAAGAGTAAGGTAAGCACTGTTCTACGTTTCTACTATCACTCGAATTGTCGGCAAGAGGAAGTAACAGTGGCCAACCGTTTCATGTGATGACTTATACAAACTGTCCGCCGCGGTAGCTGAGTGGCCAGCGCGGCTGACTGCCATGCGGGGTACCCGGCTTCGATTCCCGGTTTTACCTCAGATTTTTCATCGGTGGAAGGGCTAGTACGGGGTGCACCCAGCCTCGTGAGGACAACTGAGGAGTTACTCGACCGATCAGTGACGCTTCCAAGGTCGAGAAACCCGACTGCGACCAGTAAGGAGACGTGCTGACCACATTCCCCTCCATGCCGCCTCCAATAACATCATTGGCAGAGGACGACACGGCGGTCGGTCGTTGCCGATTGACTCGTCTATGGCCAGTACGCGGAACTACTACTTTTACTTGCTTTATTTGTACAGGCTGTACTGAAATTAACTGCTGTTCACATTAAAAAGCAAAACGCTTCATATTATAAACATATAAAGTTTTAACCTCTGAAAGGAACAAAATTTCACGACAGTTCATATGACTACGGTACACAGTAAAATGTTTCGAACCATCGATTCGGAGGGCCTAATATGTGCGCTTACCAGTGGAATCTGGAAGAGGGAATGAACGCACTGGTGTATCTAAATGTTGGACATAACATTAAAGTACGCATGTGCACTTTAAAGAAATGCGTTGAAACATGGTACACAAAGCTAGTGTAATGGCACACTGCGGATGAATATGAGATTAGGGAAAAGAACGTGAAACAGGAACCCAAAATCAGCACTGAGTAACCTAGATTATCACTAACTTCAATTCAAACCAGTTATGAATGTTCGTGTTTCGCATAAGGATCTACGTCGCTTGGTGCGAGGGTATATCAACGAATGATTTTTAGACGAGCTTTTTTAACAATGTTAAGTAAATAATCTCTGTCGCTCATATTATGTTGCAAGTTCGTCGTATCTGAATAAAACTATTGTGGCATTTTGTAATGTGTAAAATGCAGTGAAGTAAGCTAAAATTACGTCCAATATATTCCACAAACGTTCCAAAATACATACAGTATTATGTCAATGACCTATTATTAGCGCTGCTGTACAATCATGTGCACGTAATCCTACACGATAGTGATTTTCAGTTTAGTATTTGTAACGATTAATTTTCCCCTGAAAAACTGGTCGCAGCTCCGGCGAGGCCTGTAACAGCGAGGGGATAGTAACATGTGCTACATGGTTAGCCTCTGTTAGTGATATGTTATCATATTCACTAAGGCCACCTATTTAGAATGTAGCCTAAGTCATTGTAGCATTTACAAACAGAGTAATTTGTTTATAAACTACCAGTGCTTTATTTTTATTCTTCATGTCTACGTATTTATTTCTTAACATAGTCATTCTGGCGACGAACACATTTCTCTCAAAAGTTTTTGACACCGTCACTGTGTAATGTTTGACTTCATTGAAGGAGTACAACCTCACCTCTGGTTGCACCACTTGGCCACCTTCAAATTAAAGTCCTCGGAGATGTTCTTTAAGCGTTGGAGGTAGATGCACGTTGGATGCTGCCAAGTCGGGACTGTATGGAGGATGATCGATGACGGTGAACCCAAGGCGTCGGATTGTTGCAGACGTCGCAGCGTTCGTGTGTGGTATGGCATTGTCATGCTGAAGAACGGGGTGCTTCACTTGTGGACGCGAATTCAAAATTCGATTACAGCACGCTGTTTCTCGCACACCGGCATAGTTACGTTAAACACCGTGAAGTTACACGCTACAGTTCTGAGCTTCTAGCGGCGGAGGCCTGTAAACATGTAGAAGAGAGGACTAAAGATGTAGAATGTTATTAACGTTTGTTTTATTTAAAAAGAGTAAGAGTTTTCACATAAAAAAGTTGGAGGCGTTACTTCTCAGCATGGTTTTGTACATAGCAACCTCAAATCGTTTTATGTTTAATGGAGCTTATGGTAATTGCATTTACGTTCCCACTATTGATACCAAATATCTATTTCCTTCTTCGATAGCCCTATCTTCGTTATGTGATTGAAACATGTCTGTGTTTTACAGAGAACTGTAAAATTACGCTCATAGTGATGGGTTGCAGTGCTAAAATATAGGATTTATTTCGAGAGAACGACGAGTCAAATCGCTCTCCGACCATCCAAATATAGGTTTTTCGTAGTTTAAGTTAAACACTGCGATAGTTCCTTTGAAAAGGACACAGTCAATATCCTTCACCATCTTTCCCCAATCCGAATTTAGGCTCTGTCTGTAATGATCTCATCGTCGACTAAACGTTAAACCCTTTCCTTTTTCTAAAATTATAAGGGTATTAGGCACTCCTTTAACTCATCGCATGAAAACAACTCTAAAGTCACTTTATGGAAGCCTCATTCGGTGTTTTGCATACGTGTTTAGCGATCATATCATTACATTGTTGAAACCTGGTTGCTTATAACACTACAGATATATCTAGTGGACGATTTACTTAAAGTAAACGGCATCGTCAACAACTTCTCAGCATCACAGAATAACAACCCTGTGTTTCTGGTGTTCTTGCCGTTCTTGCCGCCTACTGGACACTCAGTACTAACAAAAGGTTACAAGGATTCCTACGTTACCTGGTGTAAGAGAGGGTCAGACTCAAATCCCCGTTCAGCCAGACTGCTATGAGATGTTCACATCGGAGCTCTGCAATCGATAACACTTAAACCTTATCGTCTTATATATCTTGCTCATTATGGAGGAATGTGGACTCAGTCTGTGAGGCGTGTGCGAATGGGAAGATTCAGTACAAGACATGTAAACAAAACTCATATAACCTGGCATGAGGAAACACTTTTATTTCGATTATATGTAACTGTTGGAGCACCAGATCACAAGGTCCCATTCACACTTACTGTTTACTCTTACATTAGTCGAGAGAAAAGGCATTCACTTAAGAATCTCATACACACAAGGATGGCTTGTTACTCAAACTCACTCATACTCCAAGTCGATAGAACATTTACTTATTAGAAAATCTCATTTACTACTTTATAATGGCAAATCATTCATAGTTTTAGATATTAGATATTTTCCCTGTCAACATTATTCATAATATAAAATACATCTAAACACGTTGAAGTAGTATCAATTTAACATAAATGAATATCAAATATGACGTTGTTTCCAAGACATTATAAAATTCGTCTTTAATATCATTTGTGTGTTTGAATGAGAAAATTTAAGTACAGGTTTATAAAACATTGTCATTGGTGTGACATTTTAACTACATAAAACAAACATTGACATAATAAACATAGAAAACAAATTTTTCCGCATAAAACAAACACAAAATAAAATAATATGAGGTTACAGAACTGTACAACTTGGAACACCACTGGAGGTGCCATTTATAACATCTCCTCCTTTAGCTATTTTCTCATATTAAAACTGCAGCCTTACTGCAACTCTAGTATAGAAGACTGTTGTTGTGGTCTTCAGTCCTGAGACTGGTTTGATGCAGCTCTCCATGCTACTCTGTCCTGTGCAAGGTCCTTCATCTCCCAGTACCTACTGCAACCTACATCCTTCTGAATCTGTTTAGTGTATTCATCTCTTGGTCTCCCTCTGCCATTTTTACCCTCCACGCTGCCGTCCAATACCAAATTGGTGATCCCTTGATGCCCTGCCAACCGATCACTTCTTCTAGTTGAGTTGTGCCACAAATTTCTCTTCTCTCCAATTCTATTCAGTACCTCCTCATTAGTTATGTGATCTACAAATCTAATCTTCAGCATTCTTCTGTAGCACCTCATTTCGAAAGCTTCTATTCCCTTCTTGTCTAAACTATTTATCGTCCATATTTCACTGCCATACATGGCAACACTCCATACAAATACTTTCAGAAACGACTTCCTGACACTTAAATCTATACTCGAAGTTAACAAATTTCTCTTCTTCAGAAATGCATTCCTTGCCATTGCCAGTCTACATTTTATATCCTCTCTACTTCGACCATCATCAGTTATTTTGCTCCCCAAATAGCAAAACTCCTTTACTACTTTAAGTGTCTCATTTCCTAATCTAATTCCCTCTGCATCACCCGACTTCATTCGACTACATTCCATTATCCTCATTTTGCTTTTGTTGATGTTAATATTATATCCTCCTTTCAAGACACTGTCCATTCCGTTCAACTGCTCTTCCAAGTCCTTTGCTGTCTCTGACAGAATTACAATGTCATCGGCGAACCTCAAAGTTTTTATTTCTTCTCCATGGATTTTAATACCTACTCCGAATTTTTCTTTTGTTTCCTTTACTGCTTGCTCAATATACAGATTGAATAACACCGGGGAGAGGCTACAACCCTGTCTCACTCCCTTCCCAACCACTGCTTCCCTTTCATGTCCCTCGACTCTTATAACTGCCATCTGGTTTCTGTACAAATTGTAAATAGCCTTTCGCTCCCTGTATTTTACCCCTGCCACCTTCAGAATTTGAAAGAGAGTATTCCAGTCAACATTGTCAAAAGCTTACTCTAAGTCTACAAATACTATAAACGTAGGTTTGCCTTTCCTGAATCTATTTTCTAAGATAAGTCGTAGGGTCAGTATTGCCTCATGTGTTCCCACATTTCTACGGAATCCAAACTGATCTTCCCCGAGGTCGGCTTCTACCAGTTTTTCCATTCGTCTGTAAAGAATTCATGTTACTATTTTGCAGCCGTGACTTATTAAACTGATAGTTCGGTAATTTTCACATCTGTTAACACCTGCTTTCTTTGGGATTGGAATTACTATATTCTTCTTGAAGTCTGAAGGTATTTCTCCTGTTTCATACATCTTGCTCACCAGATGGTAGAGTTTTGTCAGGAGTGGCTCTCCCAAGGCTGTCAGTAGTTCTAGTGGAATGTTGTCTACTCCCGTGGCCTCGTTTCGACTTATGTCTTTCAGTGCTCTGTCAAACTCTTCACGCAGTATCATATCTCCCATTTCATCTTCATCTACATTCTCTTCCATTTCTATAATATTGTCCTTAAGAACATCGCCCTTGTATAGACTCTCTATATACTCCTTCCACCTTTCTACTTTCCCTTCTTTGCTTAGAACTGGGTTTCCATCTGAGCTCTTGATATTCATACAAGTGGTTCTCATTTCTCCAAAGGCCTCTTTAATTTTCCTGTAGGCAGTATCTATCTTACCCCTAGTGAGATAAGCCTCTACATCCTTACATTTGGCCCTGCTTGGCCATTTCGCACTTCCTGTCGATCTCATTTTTGAGACGTTTGTATTCCTTTTTGCCTGCTTCATTTACTGCATTTTTATATTTTCTCCTTTCATCAATTAAATTCAATATGTCTTCTGTTACCCAAGGATTTCTATTAGCCCTCGTCTTTTTACCTACTTGACCCTCTGCTACCTTCACTATTTCGTCTCTCAAAGCTACCCATTCTCCTTCTACTGTATTTCTTTCCCCCATTCTTGTCAATCGTTCCTTAATGCTCTCCCTGAAGCTCTCTACAACCTCTGGTTCTTTCGGTTTATCCAGGTCCCATCTGCTTAAATTCCCACCTTTTTGCAGTTTCTTCAGTTTTAATCTACAGTTCATAACCAATAGATTGTGGTCAGAGTCCACATCTGCCCCTGGAAAAGTCTTACAATTTAAAACCTGGTTCCTGAATCTCTGTCTTACCATTATATAATCTATCTGAAACCTGTCAGTATCTCCAGGCTTCTTCCATGTATACAACCTTCTTTTATGATTCTTGAACCAAGTGTTAGTTATGATTAAGTTACGCTCTGTGCAAACTTCTACCAGGCGGCTTCCTCTTTCATTTCTTCCCCCCAATCCATATTCACCTACTACGTTTCCTTCTCTCCCTTTTCCTACTGTCGAATTCCAGTCACCCAATACTATTAAATTTTCGTCTCCCTTCACTATCTGAATAATTTCTTTTATTTCATCATACATTTCATCAATCGCTTCATCTGCGGAGCTAGTTGGCATATAAACTTGTACTACTGTGGTAGGCGTGGGCCTCGTATCTATCTTGGCCACAATAATGCGTTCACTATGCTGTTTTTAGTAGCTTACCCCCATTCCTATTTTCATATTCATTATTAAACCTACTCCTGCATTACCCCTATTTGATTTTGTATTTATAACCCTGTATTCACCTGACCAGAAGTCTTGTTCCTCCTGCCACCGAACTTCACTAAGTCCCTCTATATCTAACTTTAACCTATCCATTTCCCTTTTTAAATTTTCTAACCTACCTGCTCGATTAAGGGCTCTGGCATTCCACACTCCGAACCGTAGAACGCCAGTTTTCTGTCTCCTGATAATGACGTCCTCTTGAGTAGTCCCCGCCTGGAGATCCGAATGGGGGACTATTTTACCTCCGGAATATTTTACCGAAGAGGACGCCATCATCATTTAATCATACACCAAAGCTGGATGCCCTCGGGAAAAATTACGGCTGTAGTTTCCCCTTGCTTTCAGCAGTTCGCAGTACCAGCACAGCAAGGCCGTTTTGGTTAGTTTTACAAGGCCTGATCAGTCAGTCATCCAGACTGTTGCCCCTGCAACTTCTGAAAAGGCTGCTGCCCCTCTTCAGGAACCACACGTTTGTCTGGCCTCTCAACAGATACCCCTCCGTTGTGGTTGCACCTACGGTACGGCTGTCTGTATCGCTGGGGCACGCAAACCTCCCCACCAGCGGCTAGGTCCATGGTTCATGGGGGGAAATATAGAAGGCTATCACCGCAATATTTCTAGTATAGTTCTGATGGACAGATGACATTACTTAACTTGAAGTTGGCTTTAGCGTCCAGGCGTAGCTTCCGCTACATTGTGTATTGAACCGGGGACCTAGAAACGATGGAGAGCCTTCGTCCCCGCCATAGCCCTCAGTGGTTCACAACCCCACAACAGGCTACAGCAGTGCACTTCGCCCATCCGCCGCCCCACACTGAATCACTCTTTCAGGGTTATTGTGCGGTTCGACACCCAGTGGACCCCGCCACCAGGAACGTCTCGTACCAGACGAGTGTAACTCCGAATGTTTGTGTGGTAGAGTAATTATGATTTACGGGTACGTGGAGATAGTGTTTGCACAGCAATCGCCGACATAGTGTAACAGACGGAATAAGGGGAACCAGCCGGCATTCGCCGAGACAGATGGAAAACCACCTTAAAAACCATGCACAGGCTGGCCGGCACACCAGACCTCGACACTAATACGCCGGGCGGATTCGTGCCGGGCCCCGGCACGCCTTCCCGCTCGGGAAGCAGCGCGTTAAACCGCACGGCTAGCCGGGCGGGCTTCCAATACATAGTCTTGTTGAAAATAGATGTGGCCGTGGGTGTTATTTCATTCAAGACTGATCTTGATGTAGGCACTTTTTATCTACACTTTTCGCAGTTGCAGAAACAGAAACTCGGAAACATTTTCATACACATTATGTTAGAGTATTCACACAAAGACTTAATGTACAGTTTTTCAATGTTTTAGAGCTTCATAGCAAACAGTGTCATGAAGTGAACATCGAAACTGGACGCAATTTAACAGCATATATGTATTACATTTTATACTTGACACGTCCATAACATTTGGTGAATCAAATTAGCGGTGTGAATATTTCTGCTTTCAGAAATATTCTGGAAATAAAAGATATTCCTGTGAGCATGAGAATAAATCAGACGTTTTTCAAAAAATATGCTACGTCTCACATAATATAAATTAGCATATTAACCAAATGTAAGTGGAATCTCGCATAAATGATATTAGATTGATTTAATGAAAACAAAATAAAAGAAGGATATATTTTGTATTTTGTTGTGACATTTATAGCAAGACTAATTTTCGTAGCATAACCCAGAAGCACGTAAAATTTAACGATACGAAATGGACTAACTTTAAGCATGACAGAACTTTGTCAGAGTGCTAATATATTGTGTAACAATTGAAAAACATAACTCAGGTACTACAGATCTGAAAATAGGTTCAACACTATCTGAAAATATAGTGGTATCGTTAGTTCACATAATGTGAAGATTTACTTGGCTTTGTTATAACCTCAAGATTATTCCATTAAATAGGCAGCTCACACGAACCTGTTTTTGAATGTCTTATAATGGGCGTATAGGCCACTTGTTCCAATACATTTGTACTGAAACAAACAAGCACTTTCACGCAAAGATTTAAATATGGTCCCTGAAAATACATCAAATAGAAACACAAAAATAATACCATACTCTGTTTTAGAGCAAACACACACTGTCCAACACACAAATAGTCTTGACTGAAAGTTCGGCTCTAGAAATGACACGATTTTGTAAGAGTTAACATTCGCAGAGTTTTATAGTGCAATTCTTGGTAGCACAACACGATTTGCAAGCTCAGATTAGGATTTCGTTCGGCTCATTTGTCGCACATCTCTATTTTGGTCAAAGGGCTGGGTAGTATCATTGTTCTTATCCGTAGTCTGCTTGTAATAAACAATTTGATCACTCTTATCTCCACTCTTCTCAGTCTATATCCTTGTATTGTTCATGACTACAGTGATCAGTGTTCTAATTGGATTAGCGAGCCATCGAGAATAGGCTTCATGATACTGAGGTTAATTGCCTAACAATGTGCAGCCTCACCCACAAGCAACAGAAGTAAAATTCTTATTATCTGCTAAATCGACGTGACCACACTTGCGTCAGTTATTAAATGTGTTAGGCGTACACCAAGGTAAAAGTTCAAGGTAAGTGTTACAAATAATATTCATTGTTTATTGATATGGTATCTCTTTGCTTGGACGACACTATGACGAGTTCCATTATACATTAGTGCAGACCCCACACAGGAACGCTGGTGTCCCAGATCGTCTCAAAGTATCTACATCTACATCTACATCTACATTTATACTCCGCAAGACACCCAACGGTGTGTGGCGGAGGGCACTTAACGTGCCACTGTCATTACCTCCCTTTCCTGTTCCAGTCGCGTATGGTTCGGGGGAAGAACGACTGTCTGAAAGCCTCCGTGCGCGCTCTAATCTCTCTAATTTTACATTCGTGATCTCCTCGGGAGGTATAAGTAGGGGGAAGCAATATATTCGATACCTCATCCAGAAACGCACCCTCTCGAAACCTGGACAGCAAGCTACACCGCGATGCAGAGCGCCTCTCTTGCAGAGTCTGCCACTTGAGTTTATTAAACATCTCCGTAACGCTATCACGGTTACCAAATAACCCTGTGACGAAACGCGCCGCTCTTCTTTGGATCTTCTCTATCTCCTCCGTCAGGCCGATCTGGTACGGATCCCACACTGATGAGCAATACTCAAGTATAGGTCGAACGAGTGTTTTGTAAGCCACCTCCTTTGTTGATGGACTACATTTTCTAAGCACTCTCCAAATGAATCTCAACCTGGTACCCGCCTTACCAACAATTAATTTTATATGATCATTCCACTTCAAATCGTTCCCCACGCATACTCCCAGATATTTTACAGAAGTAACTGCTACCAGTGTTTGTTCCGCTATCATATACTCATACAATAAAGGATCCTTCTTTCTATGTATTCGCAATACATTACATTTGTCTATGTTAAGGGTCAGTTGCCACTCCCTGCACCAAGTTCCTATCCGCTGCAGATCTTCCTGCATTTCGCTACAATTTTCTAATGCTGCAACTTCTCTGTATACTACAGCATCATCCGCGAAAAGCCGCATGGAACTTCCGACACTATCTACTAGGTCATTTATATATATTGTGAAAAGCAATGGTCCCATAACACTCCCCTGTGGCACGCCAGAGGTTACTTTAACGTCTGTAGACGTCTCTCCATTGATAACAACATGCTGTGTTCTGTTTGCTAAAAACTCTTCAATCCAGCCACACTGCTGGTCTGATATTCCGTAGGCTCTTACTTTGTTTATCAGGCGACAGTGCGGAACTGTATCGAACGCCTTCCGGAAGTCAAGAAAAATAGCATCTACCTGGGAGCCTGTATCTAATATTTTCTGGGTCTCATGAACAAATAAAGCGAGTTGGGTCTCACACGATCGCTGTTTCCGGAATCCATGTTGATTCCTACACAGTAGATTCTGGGTTTCCAAAAACGACATGATACTCGAGCAAAAAACATGTTCTAAAATTCTACAACAGATCGACGTCAGAGATATAGGTCTATAGTTTTGCGCATCTGCTCGACGACCCTTCTTGAAGACTGGGACTATCTGTGCTCTTTTCCAATCATTTGAAACCCTCCGTTCCTCTAGAGACTTGCGGTACACGGCTGTTAGAAGGGGGGCAAGTTCTTTCGCGTACTCTGTGTAGAATCGAATTGGTATCCCGTCAGGTCCAGTGGACTTTCCTCTATTGAGTGATTCCAGTTGCTTTTCTATTCCTTGGACACTTATTTCGATGTCAGCCATTTTTTCGTTTGTGCGAGGATTTAGAGAAGGAACTGCAGTGCGGTCTTCCTCTGTGAAACAGGTTTGGAAAAAGGTGTTTAGTATTTGAGCTTTACGCGTGTCATCCTCTGTTTCAATGCCATCATCATCCCGTAGTGTCTGGATATGCTGTTTCGAGCCACTTACTGATTTAACGTAAGACCAGAACTTCCTAGGATTTTCTGTCAAGTCGGTACATAGAATTTTACTTTCGAATTCACTGAACGCTTCACGCATAGCCCTCCTTACGCTAACTTTGACATCGTTTAGCTTCTGTTTGTCTGAGAGGTTTTGGCTGCGTTTAAACTTGGAGTGGAGCTCTCTTTGCTTTCGCAGTAGTTTCCTAACTTTGTTGTTGTACCACGGTGGGTTTTTCCCGTCCCTCACAGTTTTACACGGCACGTACCTGTCTAAAACGCATTTTACGATTGCCTTGAACTTTTTCCATAAACACTCAACATTGTCAGTGTCGGAACAGAAATTTTCGTTTTGATCTGTTAGGTAGTCTGAAATCTGCCTTCTATTACTCTTGCTAAACAGATAAACCTTCCTCCCTTTTTTTATATTCCTATTAACTTCCATATTCAGGGATGCTGCAACGGCCTTATGATCACTGATTCCCTGTTCTGTACATACAGAGTCGAAAAGTTCGGGTCTGTTTGTTATCAGTAGGTCCAAGATGTTATCTCCACGAGTCGGTTCTCTGTTTAATTGCACGAGGTAATTTTCGGATAGTGCACTCAGTATAATGTCACTCGATGCTCTGTCCCTACCACCCGTCCTAAACATCTGAGTGTCCCAGTCTATATCTGGTAAATTGAAATCTCCACCTAAGACTATAACATGCTGAGAAAATTTATGTGAAATGTATTCCAAATTTTCTCTCAGTTGTTCTGCCACTAATGCTGCTGAGTCGGGAGGTCGATAAAAGGAGCCAATTATTAACCTAGTTCGGTTGTTGAGTGTAACCTCCACCCATAATAATTCACAGGAACTATCCACTTCTACTTCACTACAGGATAAACTACTACTAACAGCGACGAACACTCCACCACCGGTTGCATGCAATCTATCCTTTCTAAACACCGTCTGTACCTTTGTAAAAATTTCGGCAGAATTTATCTCTGGCTTAAGCCAGCTTTCTGTACCTATAACGATTTCAGCTTCGGTGCTTTCTATCAGCGCTTGAAGTTCTGGTACTTTACCAACGCAGCTTCGACAGTTGACAATTACAATACCGATTGCTGCTTGGTCCCCGCATGTCCTGACTTTGCCCCGCACCCGTATTTGCTGGTATTTGCTGTTGTTGCAGCGGATAAGTTGACATGTCAAGCATTTTCATGACTACAGTGATCAGTGATCTAATTGCATAAGCGGGCCAACCAGAATAGACTGTATGATGTTATTGTGAGCTGCCTAGCAATGTTCATCTTCACCTACAAGCAGCAGGAGTAAAATTGTTATTATCTGCTAAATCGATGTGATCACACCCGTGTCGTATGTTCACGTGTTATGTGTGCACCAAGGTGAGAGGACAAGGTAATAAGTGTTATAGATGACATTCATTGTTTATTGATGTAGTGTGTCCATGTGTGGACAGCAATGACGAGTTCCATTATAGGTTAGTGCAGACTCCACACAAGTCTCTGGTGTCCCAGATCGACTCAAAGACTCTCTGGTATTAACTGTTTTGGCAGTGGATAAGTTTACCAAGATACTGTTGATGATGCTCTTGTTCATTTGAAGAGCGAAACCGGTCACAATCAAAATTACGAGGGTCACTCCAAAAGAAATGCACATTATTTTTGTAAAAATACCGTTTTCATTCTGCATATGTGAAAGTTTTACAGTGTGTAGATACGTCCTTCCCTCTTGTTTTCAAACATAGTTCAACCTGTTCTCGTGAGTAGCGCCGTCGCAGCATGTCTTCAAGGTGGCTGCTACACTTGACGCTCGTCAGAAGCAACGTGCTGTCATAGAATTCCTGCGCTGTGAAAACGAAACAGTGGGAAACATCTGCAAGAGGTTGAAAAAGGTGTATGGAGATGCTGCTGTCGATAGCAGTACAGTTAGTCGGTGGGCAAGCAGGTTACGTGATGAAAGCGGACACGGCAATATTGAGGATTGTCCTCGCAGTGGCAGGCCTCGTACTGCACACACCCCAGACAATGTGCAGAGAGTTAACGAATTGGTGACTGCTGACAGACGCATCACAGTGAACGAATTGTAACGCTGCGTTGGGATGGGGGAAGAAAGTGTTTGCAGAATACTGAAAATGTTGGCGTTAAAAAAGGTTTGTGCCAGGTGGGTTCCCAGGAGGTTGACGGTGGCTCACAAAGAAACAAGAAAAACGGCATGCAGTGAACTTTTGGAACAGTACGAGAGTGGTGGAGATGAATTTCTTGGAAGAATTGTGACAGGTGATGAAACATGGCTCCATCATTTTTCACCAGAGACGAAGAGACTATCAATGGAGTGGCATCATGCAAATTCACCCAAGAAAAAAAATTCAAAACCCCACCTTCTGCTGGAAAAGTTATGGCTACGATGTTTTTCGATTCGGGAGGACTCTTACTTGTGGACATCATGCCAAGTGGAACCACCATAAATTCTGATGCATATGTGACGACATTGAAGAAACTTCAGGCTCGACTGAGTCGTGTTTGACCACATCGGAAAAAGCAGGATGTTTTGCTGTTGCACGACAATGCACGGCCACATGTCAGTTAAAAAACCATGGAAGCTCTCACAAAACTCGGATGGACAACACTGAAACACCTGCCTTACAGTCCTGACCTGGCTCCATGCGACTACCATCTCTTTGGGAATCTGAAAGACTCTCTTTGTGGAACAAGGTTTGAATATGATGACTCCCTTGTGCACGCTGCCAAACAGTGGCTCCAACAGGTTTGTCCAGAATTTTACCGTGCGGGTACACAGGCGCTGGTTCCAAGATGGCGTAAGGCAGTTGAGAGGGATGGAAATTATGTGGAGAAATGAAAATAATGTTCCTAAAGGATGTATCTACACACTGTAAAACTTTCAAACATGTAGAATAAAAGATGGATTTTTTTAAAAAAATTCTTTTGGAGTGACCCTTGTACAAAGAGCGAGTTGTGGCTGTTTTCGAAAACTTAGTGAATAAGTTGACTCCTCAAGCACTGTGTCTTGATATTGCCTTCAGCTGTCAACATGGATGGTCCAAAAAAGGTTACCAGAGGTGATAGTTGTATTGGAGGTGCAGGCAGTTGACTACTGGGCAGTGTCGGCAGGTAAAATTCCCAATTGCACGCATCTGTGACGCCAAATATCGGTTCTGTGTGGCCAGCCACAAAAAGGCGGTCTGCCACATGCCGTCAAGGGTAAACATCTTTGACAGCTGTATCCCACGGCCGGTGATTAAAAGAGCACTTCCAGGTAAAACAGAGCTCGGACCCTTCGCGTGCCCGGAACTGACAGTAGACCAAGGTCACCTACACTCATCAGCTGGTCCATCATCTCGCTCGTGCCCTGCTTCCCGTATCGTATGTTTGTCCTTGAACAGCATTACATAATAACATATTAGGAATAAAAGATATAAATGTCACTAAATAACCATATGAATATATGTTGCTTCTTCGACCAACTGAAATTCGTAAAATCTAACGCGAATTCAACATTGAATGGTGCTTTAATCTACACAAAACATTAAACTTTGGTTCTTTGACCAAATGAAATGAATACAATCTACAACGAGGTGACAGAAGTCATGGGATAGCGACATGCACATATACAGATGGTGGCAATATCGCGTACACGTGATATAAAGAGGCTGTAAAATGGCAGAGTTGTCATTTGTACTCAGATGACTAATGTGAAGACGTTTCCGAAGACATCATGTCGGCAAGACGGGAATTAACAGACTTTGTACGACGAATGGTAGTTGGGCCTAGACACATGGGACATTCCATTTCGGAAATCGTTAGGGAATTCAGTATCCCGAGACTCACGGTGTCAAGAGTGTGCCGAGAATACGAAATCTGAGGCACTACCTCTGACCATGTACAACGCAATGGCCGACAGCCTTCACATAACGCCCGAGAGCAGTGGCGTTTGCGTAAAGTTGTCAATGCTAACAGACAAGAAACACTGTGTCAAATAACAGCTGAAATAAATGTGAGACGTACGACTAACGTATCCGTTAGGACAGTGCGACGTAATTTGGTGTTAATGAGCTATGGCAGCAGACGATCGACGCGAGTGCCTTCTCAAACAGCACGACATCGCCTGCAGCGTCTCTCCTGGACCCTAGACGACTGGAAAACCGTGGCCAGGTCAGATGAGTCTCAATTTCAGTTGGTAAGAGCTAATGGTAGGATTCGAGTGTAGCGCAGACCCACGAAGCCATAGACCCAAGTTGTCAACATGGCACTGTGCGAGCTGGTGGTTGCTCCATAATGGTATAGGCTGTGTTTACATAGAATATACGGTGTGCTCTGGTCCAATTGAACCTATCATTGACTGGAAATGGTTATGTTCATCTAATTGGAGACCATTTGCAGCCATTGATAGACTTCATGTTGCCGAATAATGATGGAATTTTTGTGGATAACAATACATCGTGTCACCAGACCACATGTTCACGATTGGTTTGAAGAACATTCTGGATAGTTCGAGCGAATGATTTGATCAACTAGATCTACTGACATGGCTCCCATCAAAAATTTATGGGACTTAATCGAGAGGTCAGTTTGTGCTCAAAATCCTGCACTGGCAACACTTGCGCAATTATGGACGGCAATAGAAGCAGCGTGGCTTAATACTTCTGCAGGGGACTTCCAACGACTTGTTGAGTCCATGCCACGTTGACTTGCTGCACTACTCTGACACGATGTTAGCATGTATCCCATGACTTTTTTCATCTCAACGTAATATGAGATAGCCTTGAATGGGACGTCCACCACACGACGTTAGACATTTGTTCCTCGATCAGCTGAATTGAATACTAACATTTTTCCTAAATTTACCCTCAAACACCAACAGAGTGGTGCATATTACACGTTATAATTTATTTTTCTACTGGAAGTGTTTCATCTACATGGGATATATACACTGAAGAGCCAAAGAAACTGGTACACCTACCTAATATCGTGTAGGGTCCCTGGGAGCACGCAGAAGTGTTGCGACACGACGTGGCATTGGCTCGATTAATGTTGGAAGTAGTGCTGGAGGGAAATGACCCCATGAATCCTGCAGGGCCGCCCATAAATCAGTAAGATTTCGAAGGGTGGAGATCTCTTCTAAACAGATCGTTGCAAGGCATCCCAGGTATGCTCAATAATGTTCATGTCGGGGGAGTTTGGTGGCCAATGGAAGTGTTTAAACTCAGAAGAGTATTCCTGGAGCCACTCTGTTGCTATTCTGGACCTGTGGGTTGTCGCATTGTCCTTCTGGTATTGTCCAAGTTCGTCGGAATGCACAATGGACATGAATGGACGCAAGTGGTCAGACAGGATGCTTTCCTACGTGTCATCTGTCAGAGTCGTATCTACACGTATCAGGGAACCAATATCACTCCGACTACACACGCCCCACACCATTACAGAGCCTCCACCAGCTTGAACAATCCCCTGATTGACACGCAAGGTCCATGGATTCATGAGGTTGTCTTCATACCCGTACATGTCCATCCGCCCAATACAATTTGAAACGTTGTTGTTGTTTGTAAAACATCCACATAGTCAAATCGTTAGTAATACACGAACCATTTTCAGGAGTACTATGTAATTTACTAACGAAAATAGCCGATATGCTCTTAATTTATGACGAGCGTCACCAAAATGCATAAAGACCAACAAAATTCTATGCAGAAGGACACCCTGCTCAAGTCGACCCAGTTTTATCAATACCATTAAAAGATTTCTTAAGACTGGAAGTTTTGCCCCAAGAAAACCTATACAAAGGCAGATTGATATCAACAAAGTTGCTGAAGTTGCGGAAGCTGCTCCAATAAACCCATGTGCCAGTTTTCGTCAAATATAAAGAGAGATTGGGATCAGCCAAAAAAGTGTTCTGCTCGCTCTTCATGGACATGAACAACACTCATTCCTTATTTCTGTACATCAAGAGCTACATGGCAATGATTTTCAACATCGTTTTGAATACTGCCAGTGCGTTCTCCAGCATGATAATGATTCTACATCTGCATCCATACTCTATAAACGACGGTGAAATGGATGGTAAAAGGTTTCCATTGTACCAGTTACTAGAGATTCTTTCAGTTCCATTCACGTATGGGATGCAGGAAGAATGATGGTTTAAATGCCTCTGTGTGAGCCCTAATTAGTCTAATCTTATCCTCAAGATCCCTATGGGAGCGACACGTAATGGATTGTAGTATTCCAAGATCATTTAAAGTTAGTTCTTGAAACTATCTAAATATGTCTTCCCAGGATAGACTTGCGTTGGGTGACCAGTCTACCCGACAGGAGGCCGTAGCCACACGACATTTACATTTTTCTTTTTGTGTCTATCTTCAAGTGTCTGCCAGTTCAGTTTCTTCAAAATCTCTGTGACACTCTCCCATGGGTCAAAAGAACGTGTGGCCATTCGTGATACCCGTCACTGTGTAGTAGAACTGTTGATAAAAACCGATAAAGCGATATTTTCCCAAAGATATCTATATACAGGGTGGTCCATTGATAGTGACCGGGCCAAATATATCACGAAATAAGCATCAAACGAAAAAACTACAAAGAACGAAACTCGTCCAGCATGAAGGGGGAAACCAGATGGCGTTATTGTTGGCCCACTAGATGGCGCTGCCATAGGTCAAACGGATATCAACTGCGTTTTTTTTTTTTTTTTAAATAGGATCCCCATTTTTTATTTCATATTCGTGTAGTACCTAAAGAAAACTGAATGTTTTAGTTGGACCACTTTTTTCGCCTTGTGATAGATGGCGCTGTAATAGTCACAAACGTATAAGTACGTGGTATCACGTAACATTCCGCCAGTGCGAACGGTATTTGCTTCGTGATACATTACCCGCGCTAAAATGGGCCGTTTACCAATTGCGGAAAAGGTCGATGTCGTGTTGATGTATGGCTATTGTGATCAAAATGCCCAACGGGCGTGTGCCATGTATGCTGCTCGGTATCCTGGACGACATCATCCAAGTGTCCGGACCGTTCGCCGGATAGTTACGTTATTTAAGGAAACAGGAAGTGTTCAGCCACATGTGAAACGTCAACCACAACCTGCAAGAAATGATGATGCCCAAGTAGGTCTTTTAGCTGCTGTCGCGGCTAATCCGAAAATCAGTAGCAGACAAATTGCGCGAGAATCAGGAATCTCAAATACGTCGGTGTTGAGAATGCTACATCAACATCTATTGCACCCGTACCATATTTCTATGCACCAGGAATTGCATGGTGACGACTTTGAACGTCGTATACAGTTCTGCCACTGGGCACAAGAGAAATTACGGGACGATGACAGATTTTTTGCACGCGTTCTATTTAGCGACGAAGCGTCATTCACCAACAGCGGTAACGTAAACAGGCATAATATGCACTATTGGGCAACAGAAAATCCACGATGGCTGCGACAAGTGGAACATCAGCGACCTTGGCGGGTTAATGTATGGTGCAGCATTATGGGAGGAAGGATAATTGGCCCCCATTTTATCGATGGCAATCTAAATGGTGCAATGTACGCAGATTTCCTGCGTAATGTTCTACCGGTGTTATTACAAGATGTTTCACTGCATGACAGAATGGCGATGTACTTCCAACATGATGGATGTCCGGCACATAGCTCGCGTGCGGTTGAAGCGGTATTGAATAGCATATTTCATGACAGGTGGATTGGTCGTCGAAGCAATACCATGGCCCGCACGTTCAGCGGATCTGACGTCCCAGGATTTCTTTTTGTGGGGAAAGTTGAAGGATATTTGCTATCGTGATCCACCGACAACGCCTGACAACATGCGTCAGCGCATTGTCAATGCATGTGCGAACATTACGGAAGGCGAACTACTCGCTATTGAGAGGAATGTCGTTACACGTATTGCCAAATGCATTGAGGTTGACGGACATCATTTTGAGAATTTATTGCATTAATGTGGTATTTACAGGTAATCACGCTGTAACAGCATGCGTTCTCAAAAATGATAAGTTCACAAAAGTACATGTATCACATTGGAACAACCGAAATAAAATGCTCAAACGTACTTGCGTTCTGTATTTTAATTTAAAAAACCTACCTGTTACCAACTGTTCGTCTAAAATTGCGAGCCGTATGTTTGTGACTATTACAGCGCCATCTGTCACAAAGCGAAAAAAGTGGTCCAACTAAAACATTCATATTTCTTTACGTACTGCACGAATATGTAATTTAAAAAATGCGGGATCCTATTTAAAAAAAAAAAACCGCAGCTGATATCCGTTTGACCTATGGCAGCGCCATGTAGCGGGCCAACCATAGCGCCATCTGGTTTCCCCCTTCAAGCTAGACAAGTTTCGTTCTTTGTAGCTTTTTCGTTTGACACTTATTTCGAGAGATATTTGGCCCGGTCACGATCAATGGACCACCCTGTATATTGGAGTCGTTCTCTCTTCCGATATATTGATACATCGATGTAAAAGTAACAATACCGAGTGCCGATATTTTTATTTTTCATTATATTCCTTTCATAATTTTCGGAATATATTTGAAGTTATCTTTTGAAATTGCAGTAGGACACTACTTTTTGAGCTTTCATCACATCCAATCTTTCTCCTTGACTGGCTGAAGCAAGTATATATGGCACATAAGGAGAACACTGATTACACAGAGGGGCCGGCGGTGTGAGTGGAAAAATAATGTTTCAGATGTGAAGAAACAGTACACCAGTTGCGTTAAGAAAGATTGATCGTTGCGTTGGGCGGAATCGTGTGAGTGGAAAAGCTGACGGAGTCTGCGCTCGGCGCTACCAGTAGAAACTGCAACGTTTGGTTTCACCACACAGTTTCGACACTACAATTCTAGGTCGCTGGCGTTTGCAGAAATGAAAAAAAAAAAAACGGGGAAGTCAACATGAAGTGTTCCAGACAAATCTGATTTGTGACGAAACAAAACGATGAACCCATTGGACAACTTTTTGTGTCACTTACATGCAGTTACCATTCTTAGCAAAGTGGCTATCGCCAAGTGTGAACACGCATCGTTTTCCTTTCAGTTCTTGCTCTAAGGGGGATAGGCAGACTGCTACCTTCTTGATTTACAGAATATCTAAAATAAATCAATACTTAAATATACAGATCTAAAACTGCCAGTATATTTATAATGTGCAGCCGATATTTTTATTGGCAGGCACGTTGATACTTTTTTTTGCCGATATATCGATACTTTTTTCGATATAGCGACAGCCTAATAATTTTTTTAAATATATAAATATTGGATTCCCAATATCGACACTCCTACAGTGTACATTCAATGTCCCCTGTTTGTCCTATCCTCTAAGGGGTCCTGCACACTTGAGCAATGTACTGGGATGTATTGTAAGAGTGATCTGTAAGCTGTCTTCGTTGTAGACTGATTGCATTTCCATAGTATTCTACCAGTAAATCGATGCGTGCCATATGCGTTAACTGCCACTGAGCCTATGTGATCTTTCCATCTCACACTCCTTCAGAGTGTCATACGCAAGAATTTGTACGATTTGACCAATTTCAGCTGTGACTCGTTAATAATATAGTCCCAGGACACAACTTTTTTGTTTTCTAAATGCACAATTTTACTTTTTTGAACGTTTAAAGCAAGTTGTCAATATTTGCACCATTTTGAAATATTATCAAGATCTCACTGAATATTTTTTCTGACAGTACTTCACTATAGGTGAACCATTCATCTGTGAGAAGTCTGAGGTTACTAGTAACATTGTCTGCAAGGTCAAAAATATACAATGCGAACAGTAAAGGTCCCAACACATTTCCCTGGGACACACCCAGAGTTACTTCTACACCTGTCGATGACTCTCCATCAAAGTTAACTTACTGCATCCTCCCTATCAAGAAATCCACATCCAATAAAAAATGTCACTTGTTGTCTCGTACAGTCGTACTTTCGGTAGTAGGGTGGGTGTGGTACTGAGTCGCAGGCGGAAATAGAGGAATACTCCATCTACCTGACTGCCTTGAACCATGGCTTTCTGGATTTTAGGATCTCATGTCAGAAAAGTGCGAGTTAGGTTTCACACGATCTGAGTTGTCGGAATCTCTGCTGGTTGGAATGGAAGAGGTAATTCTGTTCTAGATACCTCATTATGTTTGAGTTAAGAATATGTCATAAGATTCTACAATAAATGGCTGTCAAGCATACTGCACAGAAGTTTTCTACATCACTTCTGCTACCCTTCTTGTAGACGGGTGTAAACTTTACTTTCATCGAAATACTGGACCAAGTTTTTGGTTCGAGGGATCTAGATTAGAAAATAATTAAAAGAGAGGCTAACCTAACCACGAGTTCATCATAGAATCTGATACTGATTCCATCAGACCCTGTCGCTTTCTTCAATTTTATCAATTTCAGCTGTTTCTCAACACCACCGACACATCTACATCATACTCCGCTAGCCACCTTATGGTGTGTACTAGGGTACTTCTGGTACCACTAACAGACCCCTAGTACCATGTTCCACTCGCAAATGGCGCCTGGGAAAAATGGTTATCGGTAAGCCTCTGTATCTGCTCTAATTTATGGAATTTTCTCGTCGTGGTCATTCCGGAGAATATATGTGAGAGGAAGCAATATGTTTTCCGGCTCTTCAAGGAAAGTACTCTCTCGAAATTTCAATAGTAAATTTCTCTGTGATGCACAACGCCTCTCTTGTAGAGAGCATCTCTGTAATGCTTTCGAGACTAAATGAACCAGTCTACATGGTAAGCGTCCCAGACTGATGAACAATACTCAAGAATGGGTCTAACATGCGCCTCGTAGGCCATCCTCCTCGTAGATGAGTTACATTTCCTTAAGATACTTCCTGTGAATCTCAGTATGTCATATGCTTTTCCCTACTATTTGTTTTATGTGGCCATTTCACTCCGGATTGTCGTCCCTAGATAGTTTACAGCAAATACTGTTTCCAGCAATTTGTCAGCAATAGTGTAATTGTACAATAATGCATTCTTTTTCTGTGTATGCACAATATGTTACACTTATTTACGCTCGAAGCCGACTACCAGAGCCTACACCATTCATCAGTCCCATGCAGATCGTTCTGCAAATCGATACTGTCTTCTTGCGTTGTTACTTCCTGATAGTCGATACCATCATCTGCAAACGGTGTTAAAGAGCTTCCATCGCATTCTACTAGATCAGTTATATACATTGTAAACAGTAATGGTCCTATCACACTTCCTTGGGGTACTCCGGAAATTACCTTTACATCTGACGATTTTGTTCCATTAAGAGCGACGTGTTGAGTTCTATTTGCAAAGAAGTCTTGAATCGAGTCGTGAATCTGGTCGGATAGCCGGTAACTTCGTATTTTTTTCACTAAACGGCAGTACGGGAAGGTGTCAAATGCCTTCCTGGAGTCAAGGAACATGGCAGCAACCTGAGCGCCATCGTCTAAAGCTCTATTGACTTCACAGAGGAACAGGGCGAGCTCAGTCTCGCAAGATCTCTGTTTACAGAAATCATGTTGATTTTTATAGAAGAGGTTTCCGTTCTCCAAAAATGTTATATTTCTTGATCTTAAAATATGTTCCAAATTTCTACTACAGATTGACGTCAACGGTATAGGCCTATAATTATGTGCATCTGTCCTGCGATCCTTCTTGAAAACGGGAATGACCTGTTCTTTTTTCCAGTTGACAGTTAGCCTTCGTTCTTCCAGAGAACTACTATAATCTGCTGCTACAAGGAGAGCAAGTTCTTTCACATAATCTCTGGAGAATCTTGTAAGGATCTCATCTGGTCCTGATGGCTTTCCACTACTAATCGAATATAGCTAATTATCTATTCCGCTATCGGCTATCTCAATGTGTGCCATTTCGACGTTCGTACAATGACTGAAAGGAGGAACTCTGTTACGATCTTCTGCGTTGAAACAATTTCGAAAGACGGAATTCAGTGTCCTCTTTGTTATCATCCGTTTCGGTGCCAGTATGGTGCTTGAGTGAATGATTAGATGTTTTCTCTGATTTTACATAAGACCAAAACCTCTTTGGGTTTCTAGTCAGGTCGGTTGACAAAATTTTACTTTCAAAGTCATTGAGCGCTTCTCTCATTGAGCTTCTTACATTTATTAATATCTATATCACTTCTCTTTGCAGCGATCCGAGAGTTAAATTGAACCAATACCCCTCGAGTTTCGGTAGTAAAGGAACATCTGAAAATCGAGTTCAGCAAACCTGTTTTTGCGATGCCGCCCTCAATTTTAGTCCGTGTCTCGTCCATGAGTGTCTGAACACTAAATTTTGTGTCACTAATAGCCTTTACATATGACCAGAATTTCTTTGGTTTTGTGAGAGATCCTTTGATAATATTCTGCTAAAGCAGTCGAAGGCTTCACGTATTGCCCTCTTGATAAGCAAACTAGTTTCATTCAGCTCTCCTTTCTCTAGCCCCACACTTTGTTTTATATCTACTATGCTGTCCTTTGTTTCTTTAGAAGTTTCTGCACAGAGACTGAATATCATAAAGGCTCCCTCCCATCATGAACGGTTCTACTAGTTAAATGTCTAACAAGTGCATGGTCAACTATTTTTCTAAACTTGAGCCGCGTTCTTCTACTTGTTCCTCTCCAGAGTTAAATGTTTCGAGTTCCTTACTGACATGCGACACTACCTCCCCTTTACCTAGGTTGTAGGAAACATAAACTACTCTACATGTTTTAGTTACCATTTGTTCTTTTTTAATAATTGTTGCTAAAACTGTCTCATAGCCAATGATACCAGTATCTATCTCGATGTCCTCAAAGTGATCATGTCTGCCATGTGCTGTTAGTTCCATCACGGATGGGCTTCTGAACAATCTGTTGTAGGTAGTTTTCAGAGAACACATTTAGTAATGTTTCGCCAAACGGCTTGTCACGCCAACTACCTACGAAACTGTAATTTTCCCAGTTGATAGTTGGATCATCAAAGTCTACTCCAATGATGACAGTGTTATATGCGATTTCAGTCTTTCTCGGCGAATGCCACTGATGAATTCTTCTCGGGTTATCAGCCGAGTGGTGGGTACGAAACTCATTGAAATGTTGCGACAAGACGACGCCACCACTCGGCTGATAACCCGAGAAGAATTCATCGCCGATGACGGTGTTGTTGTAGTCTTCAATTCAAAGACTTGTTTGATGCAGCTCTCCATGCTGCTTTGTCCAGTGCAAGCCTCTTTAACTCTGCAACCTACATCCTGTCGGCCTCCGTAGCACAGCGGTTGCGTTATCGCCTACCAAGCAAGGGGGGCTGGGTTCGATTCCCGGCAGGAGACTGAGTGTTGTGTGTCCTTCATCATCATTGTCATCAGCATCGACACGTAAGTCGCAGAAGTGGCGTCAACTAAAAGGACTTGCAATATGGCGGCCAAACCCTGAAAGGCGATATTCCGGCCAATAAATGCCATACGATCATTTCATTTCAACCTACATCCTTCTGAATCTGCTTACTGTATTCATCTCTTGGTCTCCCCCTACGATCCCCCCCCCCTCCCCACACACACACACACACTTTCTTCCAATACTACATTGTTGATCCCTTGATGTCTCAGAATGTGTCTCATCAACCGATCCATTCTTCTAGTCAGGTTGTGTCACATATTTCTTTTTTCCTCAGTTCTACTTAGTGCATCCTCATTAGTTACATGATCTACTCCCCTACTCTTCAGAATTCTTCTGTACCAACACATATCAAAGGCTTCTATTCTCTTCTTGACTAAACTGTTTATCATCCATTTTTCATTTCCATGCATGCCTCACTTCATACAAATACTTTCAGAAAGTCTGCCTAACACTTGAATCTACATCTGATGTTAACAAATTTCTCTTATTCAGGAACACTTTTCTTGCAATCGTCAGTCTACATTTTATATCCTCTCTACTTTGACTATCATAATTTATTCTGTTGCCCAAATAACGAAACTCATCTACTACTTTTAGTGTCTCGTTTCCTAATCTAATTCCCACAGCATCACGTGATTTAATTCGACTACATTCCATTATCCTTGTTTTGCTTCTGTTGATGTTCATCTTCTATCTGTCTATCAAGATTGTCCGTTCCATTCTCCCACTCTTCCAAGACCTTTGCTGCCTCTGACAGAATTACATTATCACAGGTAAATCTCAAAGTTTTTTTTGTTCTCCATGAATTCCTGCTCTCAATATTTGTTGCTCAGTGCTCAATGTGCAGACTTAATAACATTGGTGATAAGCTACAGTTCTGTCTCACTACCTTTTCAACTGGCTTTCATGCCTCTTGACTCTTATAACTTCCGCCTGGTTACTGTACAAACTGTAAATAGCCTTTCGCTCCCTGTTTTTTTTCCCCCGCTACCTTCAGAATTTCGAAGCAAGTATTCAAGTCAACATTTTCAAAAGCTATAAACGAAGGTTTGCCTTTCCTTAACCTATCTTCCAAGGTAGGTTTTAGTGCCAATATTGCCTTGCGTGTTCCTACCTTTCTCCAGAAAACAAACGATTTCCTAAAGGTTGGCTTCTACCAGTTTTTCCATTCTGCTATAAGGCGTTTGTGTTAGTATTTTGCAGCCATGACTTACTGAACCGATAGGTTGGCAGTGATGACAGTATTATTTGGGAGTTTACGTACCAGTGAACTGAGTTTTTCATTAACATCTGGAGCTGAATCTGGTAGCCAGTAGAGGGATCTGATTATAGGTTTGTCCCTATCTTTGCTCCCGAGTCTCGCCCAGACAGTATCACATGAATTTTCGGATTCTGTTTCAGTGCATTTGAGTCTCCTGAGTTTCTTGTGTACTTTCACACATACACCATCTCCATTTACCATTAGCCTAACGTTAAGACATTCGCTTAAATTGGTTTTAACCAGCTTTCTGTACCTAGTTTAATGTGAGCCCCAGAGCTATTTAGGAGCACTGGGGCATTATTGTGAATGGTTCAGCAGTTAATCATTGGGATTTTGGTACTCTCGCCCATAGTGGTATTTATTTGGATCTTATACTGACGTAGAGGGGCACCTACTGTAAAAAAAATAATTGTGTGCACCTTACACATACTTAGCTACCTGGATGGCAGTCTCTGATTTGTGGTTGTGGATGAAGAATTTTTTATTGATGAGGCGACGTTCACAAATTAATGTAAATTTGAGAAATATGCACTATTTGTGAATGGAAAACCTATGTTGGCTTCGTCGGGTGTTCAATCAACATCACTGAGGCATAGTCAGACAGCACGTGACTGGCCCATATTTTGTGGATGACACGTTGTACAGGGAAAAGCACACACATGTTTTTAGATAACTAATTTATCTCACTTTTTAGAAAATCTGACCCTGAGAACTCATCAGATGATATGGTTCCAGCATGATTGATAACCTGCCCATAATTCTTCAGTAGTAAGAGATGAATAGACTGCTTTCTTCCCAACCAGTGTGTGGGAAGAAACAGTCCTATTCAGAGGCATCCACCATGATCACAGAACCTGTCACTGATAGATTTCTTCCTCTCAGGCCACATATAAGGCATTTGAACTACAAGGAGGCTCCAACAACTACAGAGGACATGGGAGAGCGAGTTACTGCTGCATGTAAAGCGATTACTCCAGATATGTTGATAGAAGTAAGTTTATCAGTGATTTAGCGTGCAAGAATGAATAGTGATACAAATGGTTCTCACTTTGAATACACTACACTAGAAATAAACGCCTACAGAAATGTGACAGCAAATATTGTTATTGCAGTTGTTTGGTCATCATCTTTGACTCAATGAATTATTTTAAAGTAAGAGTTTTACTGGTGCACTAATGACACAGCATATGAAAAAAAAACAGAAACATAATTTTAATTTATTTTGAAATTATAAATTTCACTCTGCAGATTCTAATAACTTCGTTACTAACAAGCATTCCTTTGTGAACATCATCTCACATATGTTTGATTATTTTTTCAACACTGTATAAGGCAAAAAAGTTAACTGACTTGTATTTATGTCATTGGAGTGACCTTTCAGCAGTATAAAAATTTCTTTGGTACAAAACACGTTTAAACCTTTGTAAAATTCAATCCACAGGCATAAAATTGTGTCTTAAAACAGCAGGGCAACTTTCCTTGCAGAGCGATGTACACTTCCAGCTGACAGGCCATTCAGCAGCTGCAACAACAGCACAGAAATCTTTGTATTCAGTATATTTTTGCTCTATGACTTTCTGCTAGCTCTATAAAAAAGTTATATCACTGAATGCGTCTCATCGAAGTATGCTATTCTGGCAGCAAAAAATGGCATATTTCTATTAAAAAATGATGCTTGTATCACATTTATTAATGGAGTTGTGAGAATGCAAATCTGTTTGTTCCATGGGTCCCTGGTCCCACTGTTAACCTAAATGAAAACAGATTACAGATATCTTTAATATGTCAAAAGCAATTTGAAGTGAAAACGATAAGATGTATTCTTTTAGGTCTTTTCACATTTTTGTTCTCCAATGAATGGGGGCTTTGGCTCAGAATAACATGTTGGCTTCAGAGCAGGAAGATTAACTATAGACCATGTATTTTGTTTTTAATAAATACCTGAAGAAAACATTCGAAATCAGCCTCTTTACTAAGTATTTATAGATGCAGAAAAATCGTATGATAATACACTTTTGTGTGGTTTGTGGAAAGTTATCATATAAAATTAATCTTATGATAAATAAAGCAGCTCAAGATTTAAAGCTACAAAGAGATAATGTGAGAGCTGCAACCTGTCACTGACTTTATAAAACGTACGTTGTAGTCAAAACCAGTTTTTAGTTGGACTACATTTTCTCTAATTAAAACTATTTTATACTGAATGCCTTCATTACAATTAGAATTTCCTAGTTATAATCAGAATTTACTGTTATACATATTTGAATTTTTGATAAAATTAGTTTTAACTCTGAAGATTGGATAAAACTAGTTTTAGCCAGAGAAGCTTGTTTGGAGGAAATAATTCAAGAAAAAGCAATAAAGTTTTGACTGGGATTAAAAAAACATTTGGGTTGTTTAGTATGGTATAATCATGCACTAAACGAATATTTTCAAAGAACTCCATGGATATGTTGACAGTATTAATTAAAAAGGCCACACAAATATTAATAACCTTGAATCCATTTAATACTCTATACTGTTTCTGTGAGGTTTTTTTAACTGATTGTGCTTCTTCAGTTTCATCCACAAATTTACCATAAGTTTTTAATGTCGTCACATTGTAGTGGTTTTCTTTTTTATGTTCACCAATTTGTAATGTTCTTTTTTAAAATTCTTCTTTCCATTGCATTTCTTGATTTAGATCTATCATGAGAAATGCATATGAGTTAATCTATATGTGGTTAGTTGAATACTAACTGTGTGCACAGGTGAGTATCATGTGACCGACTCAACCAGCCAGAGTCAGAAAATGCTGCTCAGTTGATAAGACTGAGCCTTGTTTAAGCTAAATGAACCTTGACCTGGGTCAAAACAAATCTGAGTAATTTTGTCAAAACACATTTTGTTTAGTTAAAACCAGTTTTGACTGGCATTTATTTTGTACCACCAGTAAATTATAGTTGCAACAATGGTATTTAGTATACTCTAGTTTTAACTAGTAAGTACATGTTCTAACTGAAAACGGGCTTTCACAGTAACACATATACAGGGAAATCGTTGGAAAATTAGAAGGAATCCCAATAAATGACAATACTGCATATTCACTACTGTTTGTGCTTAATGATACACAGTGTAGGCTCAGCTCTATTCAGTTATTATAAAACCTAAATCATTTTTCGTTTTGAGATATCTTTCATCTCTAGTGGAAAAACACCCAATGTAAAAATTGTCCATGTCCTCATGGAACATTTACAGTGTGTCACGAAAACAAGGCCAAATATTGAAGACTCTACAAAGGCAGAAGCACAAGATTCAGTACGCCTGCATTGAGAGCCTGTTGAAAATAGGTTGATTTCCAATGTTAGCAGACGACGACATAACTCTTCCCACTACTTTCAACGTCAGAACTTTCCTCTGGAGAAAGCTTGACCTTGACATCCTGTTCCATCGCTTCCCATTCCGTTGATAGCCTATGTAAACGCCACTGTACGAAATTCATTGACGAAAGTTCCGATTTACCGTTATATCTCATTCTGTTTCGTTCCGTCCCGTCAAGTATGAATCGACGTTTTTTCACAATGTGTCCTTACCCTGCGGTCGGAAGAAGCAAATCACACAGTAATAACTGAAATTTAAAGCTTTTCTAAAAGTAAGTGGTATTACAACTCTCCAATTACATTTAGTCAGTGCGTTGCCTTATATTTAGAATATAAATGTAATATTTGTGTAAATCTATTGACACATGTGAAACACATAAATAACTAACAATGGACAATAGCAAAAATGACAGTAGTGCACCCCGTCCTTCGTAACACAATGGGTTTTCTTCATATTATTAATATCAGAGTCTTTAGCCCATTGACGTGCACTAAATTATCTCGATTTTTAGCTTTATTTTATGATTATTTTTTTAAAATTAGTATTACATTTTCGTACTTCAACTCTCTGTTGCATTTTACCTACATTTTCCTGCCTACTTTCTGAGAAATAAAACAGGTGACATTTTATAAAATAAGTGACGTCATAATTTAAGTTCTTTTCCACACTGTCTCACACACACATGCTAAAGAATTCAGCCCCCCTTTGGATCACCCAACGATACGTGTTTACGATCTTTGCTGTCGAAACAGGTTCTGCATGTTTCGTCTTGTACTGCGAAGTTCTTTGGTGTGTACTTGGGAAGTTTTGTTTGTTTACAACCGAAGAAAACATTCTCTCAAACATGCCGACTTATGAAATGCCATTATTAATTAAAACACTTAGTCGGGTAAGAACTTTATTGCTCAGATAAGGAAACGTAAAACTGTTGAATTGACAGTGTTAATCTGCAAGTCACGGAACTACTGTAATTTGTAGTATAATGTAATTTGTGTAAGCCAGTCTTTTTCATGGTAGAAATGCCTCTGTAAAGTATAATCAACCGCATCAAACAACAGCCATTCTTTCTGATCGTTATAATTGCTCTGGTTGTCGCTCTAGCCACTTTTTCAGGGTATGATTAAGAGAGATGTGAGAAAAAAACTAGACACCGGTAACATTCTGGCTTTTGCCTATGTTGTTTAGAAGTTTGATATTAATGTCAAATATGAATGGATCGTAATGCAATAGATACAATACAGAATGTGGACAACCATTAAGTGTAAATGATTGAATCCTCTGGTGTATTTTAAAATTAGCAGTTCAGTATGCTTCTGAGTGACAGTAATCTCATTCAGACCACATTCATTTTGCCCTCACCTGCATTTCTCGCCCATAGACATTACCAGATCACTCTGAAATGATAAATATCCGTAACATCAATAGCGTATCATAAAATTACTGTAGAACTACTAAGGAGGAAGTGTTGTGACACAGAAGCTGAGCCATTTTGCTGTAATACATTTCACAATATGAGCTGACAAAAGGATCAATAGTAATTTGATTTTATTTTCTGCCTGCAATATAATCCTTTGTGTCTCAAGTGTGTAACTTGTCTTTGTGTGTGCACGAATCACAGAGATTGTTGCTGAGCCTTACAGACAAGCCTTGGAACAACGACAGTGCAAAATCTCTTGGAAACTTTCAATTGGAAGGTTAGTCAGCATGTTGAGAAAGAGAAGGTGAACAGTGTTAAAAAAATGTCTTCATGAAGGTGAAGGAGACATCAAAATGTGAAAAAGAAAGTAAGATGTATGAGATTTGTTTATAGTATGGCATTATTGGCTCAAATTGAAATGACATTTAGTAGAAATTGGAGAAGAAATTTGTCTGAAGGCAAGTTTTTAAAAAGATTAATGTGGTGGGAAAAAGATAAGTGTGGGAATTTGTTTGTAATGCAGAATAATCAGTAACAAACATGCAAAGAAGTAATAAAAGCACTGTAATTGCAGAGACCTTTTAATCTAGAAAATAAAATATTCTGTGGAGCAATGAATAAGCAGACAAGATAAAGTAGCTTGTATCATAATGTGGTGCTAAAATGTAAAAACTGTAAAGATATCAAGAGCAATTGTTTTGAGGCCTTTGCAGTATGGACCCAGAGGAGAAGTAGCTGGAAATACAAATTAAGATATAAGTGTAAATGTGGAAAGGAATTTACTAAGGACCACCAAGGCTGAGAAAATAAATTATTCAATTAAAGCAGACTGCATAATGATCAGTGCTCATGAAGAATTTGTGAATTAATGAAAAAAAAATAAAGATCTGATTGTGTGTGCTGTCTGTGTGACGAAACACTAAAAGATTTATACAAGGAATAGGATAGACTGCTACTCACCATAAAGGTGACCTGTTGAGTTGCAAACAGACACCAAAAAAAGACTGATACACATGCAGCTTTCATCCATGTGTGTGTGTGTGTGTGTGTGTGTGTGTGTGTGTGTGTGTGTGTGTGTGTGTGTGTGTGTTTTCATTGCACCTGTCTACAACTCAACTCATCATCTTTACACTGAGTAGCAATTTGTCCTGTTCCATATATTGTTATTCCAACCTGGAGTTTCCATTGTTTGACACTCTAAGATTTGAAAGTCTTCAGAAATTGTTACAGCCTATTAAAAAATGTTTAAGAAAGAAGAGACAAGATTTCTGTTATCACAATTTTTCCCTTGTTTCATTCTTATTTTTTCTCAGCACAGCTATTGTCACTGACAAATATCAAATAATTTGTATTAAATATTTGGATAGTTATGGTAGACTGCTTTGTTCTTGTGCTGTGCTTCTCACTCTGAGGCACTACATTTGGATATTAAATGTATTGTTCTTCATTTCAGCCAGAAACATTTGTTGTACTGAAACGTGCAAGTCAAACAATATTTGATAAAGGTGGTGTCATACGAAAGATTGAAAATCTTGGGACACGCCAGTTGCCTTTCAAAATTAGAAAGCATGGTCTTGTTGAGAAAAAAGCCAGGTAATGTTATTTTTCCATTTTTCATCCTGACTGTTACTGTAAACTAAATGCTTTATATTGAGAATTTTTGTGCTGCCTCATACTTCTACACGAGGTGTATTTTAAAATTTTTGTATGTGGTTCATAACAGAGTCTGTCATATGATAACTGACAAATGTACTTTTGGCATAAACAATTTGTAGGAAGCAAAATTTGTAACTGAACTTTATGTCCAAACACTTTCCACTCTGACTTTTTTGCTGTAAAATCTCAGTAGTATCCAAAGAAGCTGTGAACTTCGCTGTCGCATGTTTCATACACATTTCTCTCTGTACTTAAAAGCTTCATTGGCATTTTATTTTATATAAACTTTCTCCAGTGTTAGAGGTATCATAGCACGCCACATTAATGATTTTGTCTAGACTGAGCTGTAGCAGAAACCAGTGTCTAGGTTAGGTTGGCATGTGACAGTTTTGTTAATGTCAGAGCCCGCATCTCGTGGTCGTGCGGTAGCGTTCTCGCTTCCCACGCCCGGGTTCCCGGGTTCGATTCCCGGCGGGGTCAGAGATTTTCTCTGCCTCGTGATGGCTGGGTGTTGTGTGCTGTCCTTAGGTTAGTTAGGTTTAAGTAGTTCTAAGTTCTAGGGGACTTATGACCACAGCAGTTGAGTCCCATAGTGCTCAGAGCCATATGTTAATGTCAGAAGGCAACAGCTTGCTTCCGAGTTCGTGAACCTACAGTTGTCGATGTGAAATCTTGATTGTGGTGACAGACTAATCTGTAGTGCAGCCAGTGCCCCATATTAGCTTGAAAGCAGGTAATTTGGTTTACATTATTCACTGTGGTGTTGTGTGCAGAGTCCTGCGATGTTATATCAAAAGACCTAGGTTGTTATGTTAAGTAGTTAATATGTCTCCTCTCGTGATCAAAATGAAAATAAATTGTTACATCGTTGGTTACACGAATCAGCTGTTACAACATTGTTACTCGCAACAGACATTACCAACATACACTTCAAACTGAGCACATGGATGGCACCATATAAAGTATTACAATTTTCTCTTTACCACACAGATAATCGGTGCAGAGAAGTTGATGTTGAGCTTCTTTCTTCTCAAGGCAACCAGTAATAATGGCTGTGATGATCCATCCACTGTTATGCAATTGCCCTTACTCTGGGAGTGTTTTATAGTACTCACATGATGACAGAATTTGGTGATTATTTGGTTCTTAGGTCAGGAATATGATTCATACCATTTGAGTGTTGCTTTACAATATTAACCAAAGTGTAAATACTTTTGAATTAAAGGGCTTGTAGAATGTAAATACTTTTGGATTAAAGGACATGCAACATTCTTGTTTGCCCTGTCATAGTTTTTATGTTGTTTCTCACATCCAATTAGGTGAGAGCTTCCTGGTTCCACTTTTCAGCATTAAGCAGGTATCGCACTACCAGAGAACAAATAAATGAAATTCATAACTTTCACCTATTAGTGTGTGTAAGCTTTCCTCCTCCTCCTCCTCTCAGAAGATGTAGAAATCAATAATGACTAAGTTTGGGGAAAATGCTGTCAGCATCTCTAGCACTCAAATGTTGAAACAACATGTGATGGCAACAATTTACCTAAAGTTTTACCTACCAGGTATTCACCTGCCTGGTATTCACCAATTTTGTGTTCCAACTGTTCTCTCAAGTAAGCACACTGAGAAAATTTTGATTGCCCTATACCATTTCTGGGGCAGTGGATAGATAAGTGCACATTTCCTGTTGTCAGGAAGTTTTTCTGTTTGTCAGATGGTTGTGATTGTTATGTAAGTACCTGTAACGATTTTCTTCCAAAGTTTTATAGTAGTTCTGCAATGATAATGTCTTCACCAGATATCCTATTGTTTCTTCATTTAGTTATATGTTTGTTGATCTCATTGTGTGTTTGTTGGGTCGACAGAAGCGTCTGATCCCACGCGTCGGCTTTGACCTCTGACGTAAGGGTGTTGTCGTGTGTGACGTCATGACGGCGCGGAGTTTGGTTTGTGAGTGTGACGTGTTTGTAGATGTCGTCGTGTTGTGGTTTGTTGTGCTCTCTGGTGGTATGTTCAGGGTCTTCGTTTGTGTGGTGTTATGGGCTCAGTTTGCTTTTGCTCATTATCCAGAATTATTCAAGTGTCGGCTGTGTTTGTAGTGGAATTCGTTTCAGTGAGATAACGATTTTGTGTGAAGGTTAATTTAGTGTTGTTCGCTGTATATTGTGTGGTAATTTTAGTAAAATTAATTGGCTGTTGTTTTTGTTCAGGAATGGATATGACTGATAAAATTAACAGTGTGCAGGTCAAGGGAAGTGTTCGATCTCAATGTGTGGCTATGTATGATGATATTGGTATCGGGAGATGTGTTTGAGCTATATAGGCCAAGGGAAGTGTTTGATCCTAATTTATGGGATCGGGAGCTGCTGTTGAGCTATATAGGTCAAGGGAAGTGTCCGATTCCACATATTGTATTTAGTGGTATTTGGGGAGTTTTATGATGTTGGTTTTTTTCGTCATTTTTGGTGGTTTTGTATTGGGGATGGATGTCTAAATTTGTTTATATTTAGTTTGCCCCCACCTAAAAACACCCCATTTCCCGCACTTGTCCCGTTAGTGTCATTAGGCTTTTTGTGGAAAGTGTGTGTGTGTGTGTTTTTCGATGTATTTTCGTCCTCATAATGTGTACGTACTGACTTTATATGTGCCATATTGGAATGGTGGTTTATGGTCATTTCCGCCATATTTTTGACGTCATGGGTCAAAGCAGATGGGTGGGATCGGACACTTCCGTATTTCCTGTTAGTGGGAGTGATTCTGGGTGAGTGGAGATGCGGTCCTGCATTGTGAATATTGTTTCAGGTTCAGGAGAGTTAAGGACATCAGAGAAATGATGTACCTGCTCCTGACAGTACTCTTGATTAGTTAATGCGAGGTTTCCATCTTGTTTTCTGAAGCATGAGTTTTGAGATGTATACCCTCAGACCTCCCTTGTTAAAGTTGTGTAGAATTTTCTCACATTGTGTTTGCAGAAGTTTTCTTCAATAGCATCCAGTTGTTCCTTCATATACTTTCTCTTGGTTTGCCTAATGAGTTTTGCAGCCTGTTTTCTGTACTTGTTAAAATGATATACGCTTTCAGGAGATTTTTTATTGTTGTATTCTGGGAAGGCTTGTTTGCATCTTTCTAGTGCATTTTCACATTCTGAGTACCATCATGGATATTTAGTGTTCTTTTTCCATGGTGTCTGTTGTTTTGCATTTTGTGTGATCTTTCTATAGAATTCTTCCCATGTGTGGTTGTTGTATTTTCCATTCCTGCTTTATGTTGGATTTTATGATCTTTTTTTGTGTCTAACTTCATTATGTGTGTTCATTTCTGAAGGATTTTCTTTGGTTTGAATTTGATTTTGATTCAAGTTAGGTAGTGGTTTGAATCAACATTCACACCTCTGTGAATTTGAATGTCATGGCTCTCTTTCTTGACTGGGTATGAAATTGTTACATGGTCTATTGGGAATCCTCACAAACACAGTGTGTGTCTCCTAAGAGTCACCTGACACATCTCCTCTGGTGTCTCACAGATATTCAAAATTTTGTTTTTATGACATGTAGCTGCAGTCAGCCCAAACAAGTATTCTCATCATGTCTTTCATGCACCACCCAGCATTGATGGAAAGTGTCAGTTTGTTCCTCATTGCAAACAAAATGATATTTACTCATAAAGTGGAATTTTATATGCCCATTCAACAGAGCAGTCTCAAAGTAGTCTAGTGTGATATCCGTTTTACTGGTATGAATTAACAGGACAGTAAAATGCAGAATGACGAGTACTCCTGCAGTGACAAGCACAGCCCTGACCCACACTCACTGCTACCACCATGTAGAAATGCGCTACTCAATCTCTGTAGGAGTACTGATTATTCTTTGTGTTTTACTGTTCCTATTAATACACATCAGTAGAACAGTTATTGCACTAGACTAACCTGGTAGTGCTCTGTTGAATGAGCATGTAAAATGCTGATTTAGAAATCATTTTGTTTGAAACGGGGAACACACACACACATTCTGTCAACTTTGAGTGTCGTATGAAAGACATGATGAGTAGAATTTGTCTGTGCTGACACCGGCTGCATGTTGCAAAAATGAAATTGTAGTATCTGACAAAACACCAGAGAAAATACACCAAAAAACTCATAGGAGAAACACCCGGTATATATAGAAAAGTCATGCACCAATGATGTACTGGTGTAATACATAAAAGAATTGTAATTGTGAATGAAAAGTACAATGTCGTGTGTGTTTTACAGTATTAATTTATTTTGTTAATTGCTTCTCAGATTACAGAGGCCATCATCAAATTTTAACTGACTGATGTTGTGAGAAATAGGACAATATTCATGACCAACATTGAAAAAGATGTTACACATGAAGAGTGGGGTACATAACGCAGAGTAAATTTAATCTTTGGCAGTGCAGTTGTAATACAGTTAAAAATATAAAAGTTAAAGGGAACAAATCAGAAAAACATTAACATTAAACTCAAAAACTAATATAAAAAATATCACTTGACCTACACTGCTATAACATAGTCCATGATGTCAAGAAACCACAGCTCATTTCAAAAACTAGTGTTGAAGACTTAGCTTGACCTGTGTGCACAGAGCATACTGCACAGTACAGAAAAACCTATTATTCGCTGCATTGACCGCTATAAAAAATCTGACTTAACTAAAATGTCTAGGACAAATTCCACGATACCAAAAAACTAAAATTGCAGATCAAAGTATTTTCTTAAAGCTAACTTGACTGCTAGAATAAAATCCACTATACCCTCCAGTCCTAATTTAACATTATTAACTGCAACTAATAATAGAACTCACAAATTCATAAAAATTCCATGTACATCCAGTTCGATATACACTGAAAACACAATCATGCACATAAATGAAACACACATACCATACCTCATTTTAAAAAATTACACTGGACAAATTTTTTCATTGGTGGCCATAAATCACCCACTGTGGCGTGCGATGATCTAGTAGTGAATGTCCTCACTACATCCATAACTAATAACAGATTCTAAGCAAAAATTAGATCTCTGACCATTAACAACATGCTAAACTAACAGTTCCAAAGCCAAAACCAAATCTGTGCCTAGTAACTACCCACACTTCAGTAAGTCATTAACAAAGCTCAAAAATTACAATTTCAGTATGAAGCAGAGAAATAGTATACAATGCTTGGCAAACAACTTGCCACCTCTCCAACACACTGGTAGCACTCGAAAGCAACTTCGATAAATCGGCATTCTACACTAGAAGTTGCCACAACATACAGCAAAATGTTCTCTTCAAACCATCCATTTCAAATATGCTGGATGACCATGATTTCACATAACACAGCACATTTATAAATCAAAGCCAGTGACCAGTGCTGCATATTTCAGTTGACTCAATAAAATTAGTACTTCACAAGAACACTGAAGGATAGTTCGAAGAGGTATTACATATAGAAGGTGATACAGAAACAGAGCAAAATATAGAATTGACAATTGTAACAACAGAATATGTATGGACAATCACAATAAAATAAATTTAGTACTTGACAAGATTATTAAAGAGTAGCTTGAACATGTATTACACGTGGGAAGTGATACAGAACCTGGAATCATTAGTTATAAAAACACAATATATGGAGCACATAGGCATTCATAATAACATAAATAAAAAATACAGGGAAATGGAAGGATGGAAAGGAACAGACAGCATGGGAAACATTGGAAAATTGTGAGAGTTAAGTTTAGAAGAGGGGGATATATTGGAGCTGTGTTTGGTCATCTGATATTAAATCAGGACTGTGGACAAGATATTTTTGATTTCCAGGAATTCAGACATACTCAGTATTTGTCCATTGCTAAGCGGAGGACATGGGACTGTGGCTGTTAGCTGTGGCCCTCAGTCAGTACGTGCTTAGAAAATATAGAATCATAATTCTGCAATTCCAGCTCTGTCCATGATCTACCAGCCTAATTACTATGACTCTGCCTCATTGACCAATAAAAAACTTACCACAATCAATTGTATATACACCACTCTTGGCTAGTAGTTGGGTCTTATCTTCACTACTGAAAATAAACTGTGATGTGGTGTCCTATATTTGCTGAATTTCAGTGTATTGGCTAGACTGTGTGACCCCCTTCCCAGATATGGGATTGTATATCATTTCTTGCAAAAGTGGAAGAAACAGCATTGGGCACATAGAGGAGGAGTATAATTTTTGTAAGAAAAAGTACCATTACAGTTGTATCTTGAGAATGTCTTTATTCTATCATACGACTAGTTTTGGCAGCACATTGCAGCCATCCTCAGGCCCCACCACTACCAAAAAAGTATCTGATTTCCTTGGCACATTTACTGTGGAATCCTTTTTGATTTTTGTTTCCTATACAAGATGTGGTGAGGTATGGGATTGTACTCCACACCCTGCAGGCATTGGGAGGAACAACAGACGGTGCATAGAGGAGGGGTATAATTATCAGTGTTTATTTCCTATGCAAAGCTTGGTCAATCAGGGCAGGTTTACAGCCTTCGGTTGAGGCAATAAATTTTATTGTGTCTAATTCTGCTTTGAAATCTTCTTTGGACAGGGAAGGATAAGAGACAGTGCGCTGTTGAATAGAAAGTGCATGTTTGAGTGTAACTGGGTGTTGCGAGCAAGAAGGTATTGCCATGTCTGTAGCTGTAGTGTTTCCAAAGATTTTGAAACAATGTGTTTTTGTACAGATGGCAGTAGTTAGATCTAGGAAGTTTTTATGCTAAGCGTGTCTGTGTGTCAGTCTCAAGTCATCCACTTCCACAGGCTTAACATCAGACCAGTACATCATCTCTGTCAGAATATCAACACAGTCTTTTACTGGTATGTTGGAAAATAAACGGTAGGCATTAAATGATACTAATTTAGTACTGTGTGAGATGTATGACTGTTTTATTTTATTTACAAGATCCACAAAGTTTGAAAAACTATGCTTTGATTTGAATTTGATGTTATGTTTTATCATAGTGTGCAATTTACTTGCCAGTTTCTGAAGTGGATCTGTGTATGAGGATACAATTGGATGAATGGGTACACCCTGCTTATGCAGTTTCAGATGCCCATATAGTCTACAAGGCACTCAGTTCATGTAGTTAATAGCTTTGCTTCAAAATCAGAAAATACACTTCTATAAGAATCCTGGTAATCCATCAAATGGGACTGCAGCTGGACACGTAGTACTTGAATAATGATGAGAAAACCAACGGCTGCATTTAGATCTAATGTTATTTATTCTTTTTAAAGCATGCTACCAGTTTCGACTCCACATGGTGTCATCTTCAGGCCCCGAACGTAACCTACCATCCACAACCGTTTTCATGTACAATGAACAGAGGCGTATGCCAAAAGTAACTGGATTTCGTATCTTCTGTGGCAACAACAGTCTCAACATGGTCAGGCAACAATACTTCTGTAGGAAGGACTATGATCTGTTATTTCCCCAGTTTTGTCATTCAGCTGTTAAGAACTACATTTGGCACACTTTATCTTACATGTAACAAAACCATATCATTGGAATGGTTAATTTAAGAACAGTCATGTGTTCTGAAGCTTCATGGCATGTTAAAACTGTGTGCCAGACTGAGGCTCAAACCTAGAACTTTGTCTTTTTGGAGCATTGCTGCTGAAAGGCAAGGTTCTGTGTTCAGGTCCTAGTCCACCACAGTTTTAATCTGCCAGAAAGTTTCAAAATAATGCACATTCCACTGCAGGGTGAAAGATTCATCCTCAAACCATATATGCCTTGCATCTCTCACATAAAAGTACATGTGTTTTGTATTATTATCAATTGTAGTCATGTAGTCAGTAAGTAATTAACTGCAGATTTTTTTATGTGTTGTGTTGATTATGTTGAAACATCATATCTAAAAGTTTTCTTGATTGCTTTTAGAGGTAATTATAGAGTGAGTACAGTGCCAGCTATCCTGTTGTAATTTATTGATTGTTCCTTTGAAATCACTATGTGTTTTATGGACAAAAAATTTCTTTCAGTTTGATTGGAAGACCACGCTTTTCCATGTAGCTTTATGATGTTTACTTTGTCATTTTTTCAGTTACTTTTTGATTGAGTTTGACACTTCACCAAAAACAATAGACTACTTGATTGACGAATTTCACAGAGATGTAGACGTCCTGCGTTCCAGGATTTACAGGTCACATGAAAAAGAAGAGTTTGAGTGCACATTTGAAGAGGAGTGCCTGCCTGCAGCATACAGGTAATCATGTTTTATAAATAATTCCTCTGAAATTATTTGTGATAAATATTATACATAAGCCTATCTCCTCGTGTTGGGCAGATCATTGTCTCCAATAAGAACAGAACAAATAAACAATGTTAATGGTGGTGCAACCTGATTTAAATTTTGTGTGTATTCCCTATATCATTTGAAGCATATGCTGAGACATTTTTGTAGAAAAGACGATGATCTGTTATTTCCCCAGTTTTGTCATACAGCTGTTAAGATGCATTGCACACCTTTGCAAATACGTTACTATAGTAACCAGAATTTGACACAACCAGAAGGCACTGGCCGACTGACCAAGGGAGTCAAGGGTGATTCGCTAAAAACCACGGAAAGACAACAGTGATGGAGGAACAACGAAGACAACACAATAGAATGACAAGTCTGGAGAGCAAACTGAATTGAGAGCCTAGACATAGCAATATCAAGAACCAACCAATGCTGAGCACAGTGAACAATACAAGAGTGCAGTTGGAACCCGACTGAGTTCTGGGCCCTTGCACTGCTAGTTTTATAGCATGGCCACAGGTGCCAATAGGTTGGGTTGTGGGACATGGTCTGTGCCTAGCACTGAGGTGGCGACAGCAGCACTCACAAATATAAGAAGCAGTGTCTGCGGCTGTCATCTGTGTCCATGCATTCCAGGGAGGAGGGCCGAGGCTTTTGAACTCATTGGGACTGGATACCAGGATTCCCCCCTCCCCCCCTCCCCCAAAAATTGATGCATTTGAAGCGTCGTGGACAAAGTTTTGGAAGGTGAACCACTGGCACGGTTGGCGTCCTGATGGAGGAGCCTGCCAGCTGCAAGAAGGAACACAGGATGTCAGACAATGTGCTTGGGAATGGCGATGTGGGAGATGACTGTTGCATGGATGGGTGCTACAGTGAGGTCTCAACCTCCATACCCGCATCCACGGGAACCACTGATGGTGGCCTGGAGCACAAATTGCACCCGTGTGCTTGAGGGATTGGCAAAAGGGTGTTCCAATTCTGAGTGACCCACCGATGGTGGCACAGTCAGTTGGTAGGGAAGGAGTTGATTGGTGTGCCAACAGTCCAAACCCCTCAGAGTATCAACTGTCATAAGGCACCGCCATGGATGGCCACCACTGTAACTGGCATCCACAAAGGTTTTGTTCCATGTGAACGCACCCAAACAGCTGAACCTGGGTGGTATCATTCAGCTTGTCAGATCTGGGATTCTGAGGGCTGTCGTGCCAGGAGTTGGAGGAAAATTGTGTGGCTGTTTAACCATGGAGGAGCTCTTCTGTGTTACAGTCAAGCACAGGAGTGGTCCTGTAGGTGCTGAGAAACATTGTTAGTGCTGCTGTGGTGCTGGGTGTGCCCAATGCTGTCAACTTTTGTTGTTTAAATGTACACACCACCCTCTCCACTTCACCATTGAAGAATGGGTGAAAAGGTGGGCTAAACAAGTATTTAATTTCATTGACATTACAGAACTGTTCAAGGCCATCACCATGAATTGGGGTCCGTTCTCAGACAAAAGAGTGTGGGGAAGCCCTTTGATGATGAGAATCCAGGTAACTGCATTGAGTGTGGTGGTCCTAGTGATGGATGCCATGCTAACCACATAAGGGTAGATGGAATAAGCATCCACGGCAATGAGCCATGTAGGGAGAATGGGATCAGCTAAGCCCAGGTGAATGCGGCCCCAGGGTCAATGGGGAGTGGGGCAGGGCGAAAAAGACTGAAGTGGAGTAATGTAGTTGGCATGACAACACGGTGAATATCTGCTTCCTCATCCAGCTGCATAATATCGAAGACAGCGGACAAACAATGACAAAGGTGATCCCAGACCCCGAGTTCTGGCTCAGTAGATTTGGAAAAATAAGTGGGCCGCCCATGTAACACATAGTGCACAACAGACCATAGGATAGGGTCACAGAGCATGTCTGCAGCAATGTGAGTAGCAGTAATGGAAATCCCATCCAAGGTGCATTGTCATTTTGTATCAATGTGGAAACAGAAGATTCCCTGTTGGTCAAACACCGGCTCTGGTCCTGAGGGTAGTTGAGACAGCACATCTGCATTTGCATGTTGCACAGTTGGCTTGTACTTAAAGGTGTAATTTTAAGAACTAAGGAAAAAAGCCCAGCACTGGAGCCTTTGAGCTATCTGCTCTGCAGGCTGGGAGTGTGGCCCAAAGAGCGCTACCAATGGTTTGTGACCAGTAATGGGGATAAACTTTGTCCCAAAGAGGTACACATGGAGTTTCTTAATGGCATAGATGATTGCCAAAGCCTCTGCCTCGATCTGTGATTAGTTTCTGGCGTCAATGTCTTCGACGCGTAGGTGATGGGTTGCTCAGTACCATCTCCATTACAATGCCCCAGCACCGCTAATGCCATATGGGGAATCATCAACAGCCAAAACAAGGGGATGTGATGGAGAAAAAGGTGTAAGGAAAGGTGCCAAGTGTATCTTGTGCTTCAGCTTGAAAAAGCATGTTCATAGACAGTTGAACTCTGTATCTGAATGCGCTTCTTCTGCAGATGCTTGAGAGGGTGTGCAATGTGTGGTGCTTGCAGGAGGAACTTAGAATAATAATTCACTTTACCCAGAAAAGCCTGCAGCTCCTGTAGATTTTGAGGATGTGGGAGAGAGTCAACAGCTCTAATGTTTCAGCCAGTGGGCTGATTCCCATTTTTGTTGAGCATGTGTCCAAGGTATTCCACCTGCTACTAAAAAAATTGACATTTTTGTAGGCATCACTTTAGCTCTGCATTAACAACATAGGAAATAGATCATCTAGGTAATTGGTACAAGCTGGAATGAATATATTTAACTTTACCAGATATCTCTTCAAGATTACGATAATGGAAGAGAATGTGACGGACAAACATTTGTATTTGTACAAACCAAAGAGTGTATTGATGACAATAAAACATAGTGATTCCTCATCCAGTGGGATCTGTAAATAAGCACTGACAAGCTTCATGAGGAGATTCTCCGGATAAGATATGAAGTAGGTTTCAACATGTACTTGTTTGTTGTCCCAAAATCTCCACAGAGCTGGAAGGATTCATTCTGTTTCGTAACCACTACCAGTGGTGTGGACCAAGCACTAGTCTAGACAGGTTCAGTTACCCTAGCTTTATGAAGCCGATCGAATTTGAGCTTAACGGCTGGCCGTAGGGAGACTGGAAGTGCACATGCCTGACATAAACAGTGCATTTTATCTGGACATATAGAAATATATGCCTCAAAATGGTGGTGCTCCCCAGGCCAGGGCCAAACAGAGACAAGTTCCTGAAAGAGAACCGTGTCTGGAATGTGAACTTTGTCCGTGATGAAGAACACAAACAGTGAGAAGGCATCCAGGCTGAAAACATTTCCAACTGAATGACTGTTGGCAACAAACAGTGTTATCAGCCATGTCACCTCCTTGTTTGCTGCTGTAGTTGTGAACTAACCTCTGAGGAGAGTTGATCTGTCACCATATACAGACAACTTGCAGGAGGTCGGGGACAATGCTGAGTAACCCAGGTGAGCATATGTTGGGAGGTTCACAAGGGAAACCATCACTCCCATGTTTACAAACAAACATCCTGATGTGCAGTTGTGAGATCAGTAGACAGCTTGGTGATGGGAGGATTGCCCTGGGGAACAATGTTGTGTAGTTCACGCATTGTCACTTGACACAAATGTGGAGTGGGGTTTGACTGTCCCGATGCTTGACAGCAGACAGTTCAGAGATGCTCAGCCCTTTCAACAATGGGTGCAGTGTGTCCAATGATCTGTCAGTCTGCATGTTAGTGCAGTGTGAAACACTCAGGACAACATGGAAGACCCTGCTGCTTACACTGATGCGGTGTGCTTGGCTGCTCACAGGCCACTAACCCATTCAAAGTGATGAATCATGACAATGCCGTCGGGAAAAGGACTTGCGAGAATTTCGACACCTTGGTTGTGGTTGAACTCTTGCCATAAGATATTCATTTGCCACCTGGGTGACCTCAAAAGAGTGCACAATTTTCAAAATATCATTCAAGAAAAGATTGTCCTGCCTGAGGGCTGCAGTATGTACTTCTAGATTGGGGACCAATTGAACCAACATGTCTCGAATCACGGAATCTGCTTATGAGGTTTTACAAGATGGGTTTGCGCCAGTGAAATCACAACGGCGACTCAGTCCTTACAAATCCATCACTCATGAGTAATATGACTGCCTCAGCTGCTTGCAGCATTGATGAAACTCAATGTGTGATGCAACCACATGGAAACATTGTCAATAATAGTTCAACAGCAATAAACATGCCTACTAGATTGCTAGTGCAACCAGATTTAAGAGGGGAGCCAAGTTATTTAGTATTAAAAATGTCTCTGAGGAATTCCAAGGAAGGAAGATTGACCAGTTTACCGCTTTAACTGCTGTTGCAATTCTGCAGGAGCATCTGTTGCTGTAGCTGTTCCACAAGTTGCACAAGTTTCGCGCCCATAAGACACTGTTAACCATTTTCCCTATCGCCAATTACAGTAACCAAAATCGGGCACGACCAGAAGACACGGGCCAACTGTCCAAGGGAGTCAGTTGTCACAGTCACAGAAAGACAGCAACAGTGATGGAGGAACAATGAAGATAACATGACAGAATGACAAGCCTGGATAGCAGACCGAATTGAGAGCCTAGACTTTGAGTACAATGAACAATACGAGAGTGCAGTCGGAACATGACTGAGGTCTGGCCCCTTGTGCTGCTACCTTTACAGTGTGGCCACAGGTGCCAATAGGCCGGCACCTGGGTGTGAAATGCACCTAGCACTAGGGCGGCAGCAGCAACACCCGCAAATATCAGAAGCACTGAGTAGCAGCTGTCGTCTAGGTCCATGCATTCTGACAAGCTTTCAAACTTGTCAGGCAGGGATACCAGAGTTACTTTCAAAATCTGTACCGAACTGTAGCTCTCCTCCTCAGTTTTCAGTAAATGCATTATATGCTTGTCTGTCTATGTAATCTGGAATGTAAAACATAACCAAATGAAAAGCTGACTCTCCACCCTGTGTAAATCATTTTGTATATTGCTTTGGCCCCCCCATAAATAAGCTAAGTTCAGCCAAAAATACAGTTCAGGAAATGATGCTTATTCACAGAGTATAGATTTAGCTGTACGTATGATGAAGCATCAATGTTTATATTGTTGGTAATGAAACAAGTCTTTTGTGTGTATGGATCCACAGCTGCTGTGAATTTCGCAGTCAGTCGTTGAGTTGTTTGTTTTCAATACTGCCTAACAACTGAGATATTTCAGCATTGCTGATCACTTTGACTGAAAAATATGTATAATTTGAACCTTATATTCTTATTAGGGTGCATTATCTTTAGTCACTTATTTACTTTTATGTATTTATTTTTTCCACTACTATATTTATTGTGGTCAATTTGCTCCTATGTCTTGGAACAGGGTGAGCTGGCCCAATGAGAATACACTGGACTCATATTTGGTATTATGATGGCTCAAATCGCCATTCAGTCATCTAAATTTAGTTTTTCTGTGATTTCCCAAAATCTCATTAGGTGAATCCCCAAATCTCATTAGGTGAATGCCAGGATGGCTCCTTTGAAAACACATGACCATTTCATTCCCAATTCTTTCTCAGTCTGAGATTGTGCTCCATTGCTAATGACCTTTTTATTGATGGGACATTGAACCCTAATATTCCCTGTTTTTCTTTCTTTGCCTTGCACATTCATATTTCTTTTATGCTTGTCTCTGATTTCTTAAAACAAAATTTTGTACAGCTGTACCTATTTATGTAAACCTGTTGTAACATCTTATCACTGTCACTAATACTCTGACATTTGGAATACACTCTCTGATCACTGACCCACCAGTATAAACGGAGACTGGGGGTATTGTGCTGTCAGTAGAGAAGCAGTAACAGAGAATTGACAGGTCAAAGGAGTTCAGTAACTCCAAACATGGATTATCCATTAGCTGTCACCTGAGTAACAAATCCGTCAGTGACATTTCCGATTGCCAAGTTGATTGGTGGTAATGTGATTGTGAAGTGGAAATGCGAAGGAACAACCACAGCTAAACAAAGACCAGGCAGATCTAATGTACTGATGGACAGGAACCTGATGAGTGTTGTTGTATAGGGTGGTTGTAAAAAAATTGCATGAAATCAGCAGAAGGAATCGCTCATGAGTTCCAAAGTGCTACCAGTAGTCCATCTAGCATAATGAGTGAAAAAGAATGGGATACAATGGTCAAGCAGTTGCCCACAAGCCACATATTTCTTTAGTCAGTGCTAAGCGATGCATGAGGTGGTGTAAAGAGTGACACTATCGGACAGTGGATGGTGAAACGAGTGATTTGGAGTGATGAATCATGCTATACCCTGCGCCAACCTATTGAAAGAGTTTGAGTTTGGCGAATGCTTGGAGAACTTTACTTGCCGTCATGTGTAGTGCCAGTAGTGAATTGTAGAGGAGGTGGTGTTATTGTATTATTTTTTTCCGTGTTTAGGGTGTGCCATCCTTATTTTTTACACATATATGAACACATTTTACAGCATTGTGTACTGTATACAGCAGAGGACCAGTTCAGAGGGGATGACTGATTGTACCATCATGACAATGCAGTCTGTCATAAAGCAGCATCTGTGAGGCACTGGTTTGTGGAAAATAACATTCCTTAAATGTACTGTCATGCACAGGGTCATGATCTGAACCAAATGGAACACCTTTGGGATGAATTAGTGATTTTCATAAATCACTCCAGACAAATGCTGAAATGATTTGTTTGAAGAGGGCACGACAAATTTCCTTTCCTATCCTTTCGTAATTTGAGTTTGTACTCCCTCTCTAAGGACCTTGTTGTTGACAGGAGGTTACACTCTAATTTTCCTTCCTTTGGTGATGAGTGAGAATGTCGACTTTGCTCCAGGCCCCAGCATCCAGTACCACTACTTTCTCTGGTTTTGGTTCTTGAGGAAGAGTAGGCTGCCATTTCCCCACAGATATTCAGACACCTTATTGAAACTGTCCTCAGCAGAGTTCAAACTGTTACAAAGGTGAAGGGTAGCCACACCCATATCCACTTTTAGGTGTCCAGATTCTTTTGATCAGACACTGAATTCCAGATGTTAAGTATTAAAATAGTAACTGAAATACTTTAAATTGTAGGGCATTTTTCTCTCACAGGCAGCTTTGGCAGTGAAAGATGCCAAATCTCAGTGAGGTTCATATCCCACTTTAAACTCATGCCTGCTCCCTTTTTCTGATCATTTTCCCATAAAAAAAACTGCGTGAACTGCATGCTATCATGACTGATAAAACACAGTGGCATTCAAACCATCATTTACTTTCTTTAGAAGTATGGAAATAAATCCATGTTGTCAGAGACAGAAGAAATAACTGTTTGAAGTAATGTAAATGGAGATGTCCTTATAATTTGTGAAGAGCTAGTCATTAGGATGGAATCCTAGCATTTGTTTCACTACAATTAGATACAATCTAAGAGGTTAAGGGTGTTACTGAAACCATGATTTATTTTTTAAAATATTGGAGATGTAGTAGGGATTATCAGTTTTCATATCTTAAATCCATGGTTGATTAAAGAACTTGTGCTTAATATATTATAATTGGCTCACTACATAAGTTGACACATGTTATTTTGCCTCACTTATTGTCTGTGTCATTATATCCCTCATCACATGGTTCTTTTTTTCCCAGTTCTGCAGAAATAAATGCCTAACCTTTATCCGCAGTGTGTTTCTGGCTGCTATTTTAATAAGCCTTTTTTCTGTAGTAATATTTGATTGTGATTTCAGTGATGTACCACATTGAATTTCTGGGACATTAAGGACTCTCTTTGTGTTCCACTTGTGTATGTTAAAACTAGAGATTCAATTTTTTCACTAATTGCATCATATACTTTCTCATTTTTGCAGGAAAGATGTTCAGAAGTTGTTAGAAATAGCAAAAAAAGATGCAAAACCAAAGTTCAAACCAAATACGTCTCTGGATTACTATCCATTCAACAAGTAGTGAGTAAGTATTTTTGTTTATGTTTCTTGCATGTTATTTATGGCAGTTATGTTCTGAAGTTATTAATAAATGAAAATTTGTACTGGACTCTGACTTGAACCTGAATTTCTCACTTTATGCGAGTGGTCACTGTAACCGATTCGACCATCCAAGCACCTCCCATTCAGCCCAAATTTCCAACTTGTCACACACTACTTCCATAACGCCCCCCTATCCGTCTTCCTAGGACGTGTGTGAAAGAACAGACACCACACATATAATAGTAATATCTACACCCTGATGGCATTTCATGATATCTTCAGTGTGGATGCACCCGAGGTCTCACCTCTTGCAGGAAGGTGCTGTGAACAATAAGGGAAGGTGCTGTGAGCAATAAGGAAAATGAACTGTGGGGAAGGGGATGGGGGGGGGGGGGCTATGGCTATGGAAATAGTGTGAGAAAAGTTGGGAGTTTGTGTTGAACAGGAAGTGTGCTCAGATTGCTGAAGCAGTTAAGGCAGAAAGTCTGGATTCAAGTCCCAGTGTGGCACAACTTTTCACTTGTCATCATTGAATTGTTTTAATTCCGTCATGTGACTGAAGTCATTATTTCTCTTCATGTATATATATGGCCACACACACATGACTATTGTAGTGTAAAAGAACAGACACCATTATTTCTTGAAAGTTATGTGTTTTGAAATAATGTAAATTCCTTGCTTCTTGCTATCGTACTGTACACCTTCCTTTTCCTCCTCCTCCTCCTCTTTGCCTCTTTCCCATTTCTGTATGGGGTCTGCGTTGTTATACGGGTTTTCACAATTCAGTGGCAGTTGGTGACTGGCTGCCCTTCCTGATCCCATAACTCTCCTGGGGTTAGAATGTGTGTGCCTCCATCTGTCTGCTTCTAGAGTAAGTCATATATTCAAGTGTTAGAACATTTTCTAAATGTTTGTGTAGCAAATCTGAGGTGGGACATGGGTACCAGCTGTCATTTACCCAATTGAATGTGGGAAATCACCTAAAAACTACATCCAGGCTGGCCAGTTCACCAGCCCTCGTCATTAATTCGTGAGTTCCATTCAATCCGGGCCAGGCTCGCCTCTCCTAATCCTGAAAGCAGCACATTAACATGCTTGGCTATCCTGATGGTTTCCTAATGTACACAATGTCTACTATATAAACCCCACTTTTACGTTCCCAGATTTAATGTTTTTCACTCCATTTACAACGCTTTTTTTATTGCTCGTATCAGCTTTCTTATGTTCACAAAGCTAATCCACACCCTTTTTGCAGTAACATACTTATAATTTTCCCACAATTTAAGCTTTAAGAAACAGTATTCGTGGACATACGAATGATGTAATTGACATAAAATGACATTGACTTTCAAATAGTGTTTACAGACATTATACAGTTAACTTTCTTGTGCCCTGGGTGCTCTACTCAGTGTATCTGAATTGGTAGAAGTCAGATCAAGTTGTGACACTTGTGCTTCATCTCCTGCTGGACATTATTGTATCTATATTGTTTAGTGTTAACTACACCCTATGATTACGGTCGTATGCAGAGGACGTTCCCTTCCCAGTATTTGTTAGTAATATTATAGTTACATCTATGGTTTGTATATGCACTAATGCAGTGTCATCTGCTAGCTAAGACTGACTACATTCGCTGTAGCAACAAAGCCCAGTTGACGTAGTTACTCCTGTCAACCACCATACCAAGAGTTGACTGTGTGTACCGTGTGATGTTTAAAGTCTTGCATAAGTAATCAAAGTATTGTGTTGTTAGTTGTTCCTCTCAAGTAGAAATTTAATGCTTTCCAGTTTTAAAATGGAAAATATTACCAAAAGAGATAAGAAAACACTGTCATTGGAAGAGGAAGTAAAAATTCTCAAAAGAGTTAAAATTCATCACAGAACGTGTGTGGCATTACCCCAGATTTTAGTGGTACCTATGTCTGTGGTGCAGATCATCTTCAAAAACAAAGACTCTGTTTAGGAAAGTGCAAGTAACCATGGTCCAAATTCAAAAAGGATTGAATATGCCAGTTATTCTAAATATGCTGAGCTCAAAGAAATTATGAATTGGTTTCAGGAGGTGTGTGTCTCCAACATCCTGATGAACAGTGTGATGTTTTGCTAAATGGTACTCAAGGTGACTAATGCACTTGGAATTGAGGACTTCTCTACATGTAACAAGGTGCACTGATATGTTCAGAAAGTGGTATAATGTGGAGTACAAAAAATGCAGATGGTGAAGGAAACAGCGTAACCAGAAAAACTTTTAGTCAATGGCAGAGTGGTAGATTATAAGAACTTACAAAGCAGTATAAACTGAGGGAATGTGACGCTGATCTCTTTTTCAATGTCTTTCCAAACTAAACACTGCCTTTAAAGGGGAAAATTGTCACAGAGGGGAAAATAGTGAAGTTGGCCTTACAGGAATGCTAGGCACAGAAACTGATGGCTCTGAAAAAAATTAAACCATTTGTGACTGGAAAATAAAAAAAAAAAATCATATTGTTTTAAAAATGGAAAAACATTTCCCACAAATTAAATTTTCAGTAACAAAGCATGGATGATGTTGGAACTAGACAAGAAGCAGTTGCATAGCTCTGATGCAAGAATGGGAACCTATAACAGGAAAATTCTCCTGTTTATGCACTATCACCCTTCACTACCAAAAAATATAAATTTATACAAATGGCAGCTCTTGGATTTTGCCATTACCCATGCCTTCAAAACTTATCACTAGAAAGCCAGTGTGCAAGAGGCATTAAGTTTGGTGAGAGCTGGTAAAGACCCAGCTCATTTAAAGTGTCAATTTTAGATGTTTCACACTATAATGCCAAGTCATGGACAGAGGTTAAGTAGTCTACCATCTCTAACGGCTTTCGATAAGCAGGTTTCATCCAAGGAGATGAAGGAAATGGATATGACATACCAGATGTGAGTAATAAATGTGACACTGAAACTCTACGTGCTTCATCATGGGAAAGCTGCAGTTGGAGCATCCAGTGCAAGATTTCCAACACATTGATGACAATCTTGTCACTGTTGAAAGTATGTCTGTTTAACATATTATGGACTTTCATATAGAGGAAAAGGATGATAGTGCAAAAAGTGACAGTGACAGCGATTGTGATAGGGATCCTTCTATCAGAAATGTAAATGCGGCAGTGAGGACAATAAAAAATTGATTTTTGCTGCAGATGTAGATGTCAGAGCTGTTCATTGTGTTTATGAACTGAAAATTGTAACAATTCACCAAAAAATTAAAGCAATCTACAATTTCAGATTTTTTTCCTTAAAAAGTAGGGGCTGCTGAACCTGTTTTTTCATTATGCCACATTTATGTAAGACCATTCAAATTAAAAGTCAGTGTGATAAACAAAATGGCTTATTTATCTTTTATAAAGCATCAACGTAAGAGGGTAAAGAGAGATTTGGTAACCCACCCACCCACAGCCCCCAGAATCTAGGTAGTGGTGGCAGACTGATCTGTAATGTAGCCCAAGGTGTATCTTAGTTTTGAACATGACAATTTGGTTGTGAGTTTGTGAAGCCAATGAATGTGAATATGAATTAAAGGCTGTGGTGACAGACTGATCAGTAGTGCAGCCTAATCTCTATGTTTGCACACCATATTTAATGCTCTTTCCAATATTTCACACTTTCCATTATAACATTTAAAACAGCCAGTGGTGTCACTTTCCTCAACATTGTAGCAGGACAAATGGATGCATTTTAGAGAGATCTTTAATCCAATGTAACACTTGCAGTGCATATTTTTGTAGTATGAAAATATAAATATGAAAATTGCCAAATACAGTGCTTTAGCTTTGCAAACACTTAAATATGGTGGTTTCATGGTTTACTGCCATCTGCCTCTCACCAAAATGAGTCACTCTTAGTACAGCTTGTTGTGTTGAAGTGGTGGGAAATGTCACATCAGCAGCTGAACATAGTACCAAATTCAGAATACATTTATTAGATATTAAACAAATCTGCAATGAATATTTTCATGCATATTATGTACATATAATATACATAAACTACGGAAATGTAATGTGGATGGGGGGGGGGGGGGGGGTCCTATATGTGACTTTTACCATTTAAAATATTATTTCCGTCTTTTACATTTTCCCACAATTCACACAATTTTTTTGCAAGTTCCTGGAATTGTGTAAAAGAGGGGTTTCACTTAGTCAAAGTCTCGAGGTTGTTGCATTTCTTCCTTTTTTTTATCATCTTTCTTATTATCCTCTGGAGCACGTGGATTATTCACTGTGGCTGTTATGTGAGTGACTTGTCATAGACTGTTGTGTCTCCATCCATTTTTCAGTTTGTTCGTATATATCAACTTTTCTTGACGTTGCGAAGGTGTTACAGGGTTTCATTGTCAAACTGGTACACACATCTAGTTGAACACACGTAAATTTGACGTTAATCATTTTGAGATTTTTCCAACTTGCCTAGGCAAATGCTAAGCTAGATTTCATTTTGCTTTCTTTTATTAACAAGCATAAAACATGAATCACTGACATCAAGCTACTTCTTTTTTAAAGAGGTAGAGACACACATTTTGCTGTTTTCGAAATTCAAGCACTGGATTATTTCTCTTATTACCACAGTATATTTGTTTCATTAATGCTTTTATTGGTAATTGTTCATGTAAGTGTTCAAGTTTTTCCTTTTATACTAAAAATGGACTGGAATGCTCTCTTTGAAATTCTGAAGGTAACAGGAATAAAATACAGGGAGCAAAAGGCTGTTTACAGCTTGTCCAGAAACCAGACTGCAGTTATAATAGTCAAGGGGCATGAAAGGGAACCAGTAGTTGAGAAGACAATGAGACAGGGTGTAACAAAGCAAGCTGGGATAATTTTAATTACCCTCTTTTTTTGCCATCTGCCTACTTAAATTCATTTTTCCACTTTTAACTAGTTACCATTAACATAAGCGAATAAAATTGCATTTTCATAAAAGAGAAATGTTGGCCCTTAGTCTTAAAGAATATAACACCAGATCTAATTTTGACTATTCCTAGTTAGTATCTTTCATTATAGGGAAAAATCAGTAATTGTTTTGTGACTTAAATTCTATTGTTGACGTATAAACAAATATCAATTATGAATGTAACATTTGGAAGACAAAATGCGAGTAATCTTAAAGTATCTATTTGGCTCTCTTCAAAAACATATTAGCAAATCCAGCCCTGAATTAATTCCAAAGTAATTAACAGTTTTATCAAAAGTATTGTTTGTGTAACTATATTTGTTGTCTTCATGATTTAAACAGTTCGGCTTAACCCCTGTAGTAGGAGAAACTGTTAAAAGAAATGAATCTTTTGATGTATTCAGTTAATTTAATGAGTTAAGTTTTAATTGCAATTTCTGTAAATTTAACTTTAAACAATGTGTAGTTTCAGTACCTATTATGGTGATGATATATAAGGGCCTCATTTTTGGTCACGAGACAGTCAGTCCACAGCTGAGTTTCAGATGAGAAACCTGTGTTGGTTAGAATGACAACAATGCTTCAACTTAACTGTAGAATAAGTGTTAAACAGTTAGACTTTGTGTAAAAACAATGACAGTGTCTGCTTTCCATATGAACCTATTTATTCTTCAAGAACTGTGTGAATTATGTGGTTATGTTTTTACTGCTCGTAGATGTTCAACAGTAAACTATTGTAGCAGTATGTGGAGGTTCGCCTGCAAACTATTAATGAGGCTTATGGAAAGTTTAAACAGTAGTGCACTGGCTATACATATATAACTGTGTGTTATTGGGGGATAGTGCAAAGTGAAAGTAAAAGTCAGTGAAAAGGAACTGTGCCTCTGTCAGCTACATTATTTACCGTAGTCAGCATCCAAATTGCAGATCCCATTTTTCAGCCAGTGTAACGACACAGTACGTCAACACCAAGGACAATCAACAAACAAAGAAAAAAAAGCAGGTGGAACCGCTACAAGTGTTTTAGCCTATCCTCAGTGTTTTCAATCTGTACATTGAACAAACAGTAAAAGAAACCAAAGAAAAATGTGGAGTAGCAGTTAAATTTTAGGGAGAAGAAATAAAAACTTTGAGGTTTCCTGCTGACTTTATAATTCTCTCAGGGAGAGCAAAGGTCTTGGGAAAGCAGTTAAATGGAATGGATAGTGCCGTGAAAGGAGGATGTAATACGTATTTACTCGAATCTAAGCCGCACTTTTTTTCTGGTTTTTGTAATGCAGAAAACCGCCTGTGGCTTAGAATCGAGTGCAAAGTAAGCGGAAGTTCTGAAAAATGTTGGTAGGTGCCGCTACAACTAACTTCTGCCATCGAATATATGTAGCACTATACAGGCATGCTTTCCAGGCACAAAGATAAGTACTGACACACCAAACCTCTGTGTCAGTAAATAAATTAAAAGAAAGGGTAGAAGAATGTAAACATTATGCCATGTATTCTTTCGTGTTTGCTGCTATCTCATTTAAATCCTGCCTGCCTAATAAACTACGAAACTAGAGCGAGACAACAGCAAAAGCAGAAGAATATACATATCAAGTCATGTTTATATTTATATTATTCTTATGCTGTATAGTGATACAGTCAGAAATGAAGCATGGCAATTGACTAGATTTTTAAATCTAAGATGAATCTGATTTCTGTGAAGAATGTAATGTACTAAAGAGGCGTCTCCAAAGATTTTCAAATGGAGAAAAATTTTCTCTAAACTCTCGTTCAGAACATCATCTATAATACGCAGTTTATTATTTGGTGCTTGTTGCTCATTATCAAAGAAAGCAAGCAGTGCCACGAGCAGCGACAGGTCGTAAACAAACAATGCATGACACAGTACAATAATGCATTTTCCGCTTAGAGTGATGTAAAAACCTATAACAAAGAAAACGGCACTTATCAGATCAAAATAAGCAACCGATTCTAACCAGACAAAGCACGTCAAAAAGGAAGGGTACCCGTATAAATACGGACGGAGCGCCTGACACATAGCAATGGCTGCTTGGTAAAGCTTAACTGTTAAACTTATGACTCGAGCCAAACTACTGTAGCTGTATCTTCATCCCTCCGACTTCAGTTGTGTATCATGTTACAATGGACCAACTTTGCTTCAATTTGGAGGTGCGGTCTAAAACATTTCTCTCCCCTTGAATTTCGAGTCTCAAATTTCAGGTGCAGCTTAGTTTCTGGAAATTATTTTTCCCTTGATTTCGAGTCTCATTTTTCAGGTGCGTCTTAGATTCGAGTGCGGCTTTGATTTGAGTAAATACGGTAAACATCAACAAAAGCGAAATGGATAAAGGAGAGTAGTTGAATTAAATCAGATGATGCTAATAGGATTAGATTAGGAAATGGGACGCTTAAAGTAGTAGATGAGTTTTGCTACCTGTGCAGCAAAGTAACTGATGATGTCAGAAGTAGAGAGGATATAAAAGATAGACTGGCAGTGGTGAGAAAAGCATTCCTGAAGAAGAGAAATGTGTTAACATTGAATATAGATTTAAGTGTTAGAAAGACTTTTCCAAAGGTATTTGTCTGGAGTGCATCCATGTATGGAAATGAAACATGTTCGATAAACACTTTAGACAAAAAGAGATAGAAGCTTTTGAAATGTGGTGCTGCAGAAGAATGTTGAAGATTAGATGGGTCAATCATGTATCTAAGGAGGTACTGAATGGAGTTGATGAGAAAAGAAATTTGTAGCACAACTTGACCAAAGGATGGGATTGGTTGATAGGACACATTCTGTGACATCAAGGGATCACCAGTTTAGAATTGGACAAAAGTTTGGGGAGTAAAAATCGTAGAGGGAGACCCAGTAAGCAGTTTAAGAAGGATGTATGTTGCAGTAGTTATTGGGGATGAAGAACCTCGGACAGTATAGGGTAGCATGGAGAGCTGCAACAAACCAGTATTCAGACTGAAGACAACAACAACAACAACTAAAAGATGGCAATAAAATCATAATCCAACATAACCTTTATAGATGGACTATCTGTGGTTGAGTGACCATGTACACTTAACGACACCAAAACTGGACACAGGAAATTATGGCCAGAGGTGAAGTCCTGTATGATACTGCCACAACAAAATGAAGCATGTCACATTTTCACTTTATAAATTATAGAACTGATCATATTTTAGAAGCATATCTTATAAGGTGAGGACATCAAGGATGTGCAAGTTGCTGGAATTCCAAAACTTGTCATCTGTTCAAATATAGTAAAATTAAAATGTTTCCAAGACTGTGAATTGCACAATTTATTTTGATATCAAGGTCACTAGTCATCTCCAAAGGTTAAAGTCACCTCATTTCAATTTCAGTTTATTTTGAGGCCACTCTAAAGAGGAAAAATCACTTGGAATATTATGGAAAACTGGTCCTGTCACTATTCTAGACCTGTATATTCTTTAAAAAAAAAACTGTAAACAGAATATAGTGTCACTGTCGAAAAATACTCTGCATAGCTACTGATGGTGGTCTTTTCAGTTAAATGGATAACATCATTAATTTCTGCTGATTGGGCTGCAGGTTCAACTCCCATTTTGATTCTCTGATTTTTCCTTATGACACGCATTCCTTTCTTTTGACAGTCCAGTGTCTCTGACATCTTCCACAATAATCTTCATCTCCTCTGCATAGAAGTTCTTTGCCTGGAAATTGAACCAGTTGACAATATCCATCTTGAGATCCTCATCATCTTCAAACAATTGTTCCAAGTGCAAGAAGAGCTAGTAATTGCTGGATGTGGGTCAGAACTGTAGAGTGGTTGTTTGAAAAGTCCCCAACATAAATGCCGGATCTTTACCGTTATAAGGACAGTGTGTGCACATTCATCAAGGAGAAGGCCTATCTCAGATGGCAGTTTCCCACGCCATCAATCTTTGATGGCACATCTCAACTTTGTGAGCACTTCGCAATACGTGTCAACAACTATTAACCCATGTTATATGAAATCAACCAAAGAAGTGTCCTTTTCATCCCAAAAACACTATCCATAATTTCTTGAGTAAGCGGATTACTTTAAGTGTTTTGGCTTTGGTGAAGCTGAATGGCACCACTCCATTGCCTGTTGTTTCAACTATGCAATGGTTTAGGATATCCATATATTGTTACCCACAACTGTGTGGAAAACAAATCATCTGCATCTTGTCAATAGTGTTCCAAAAACACCTGCCCTCGTGATATGCTTTGACCTTTGTGTCGGTTAAACATTTTTGGTACTAATCCTGCACGCAATTTGCAATATCTGAGGCAGTCCCTTGACAGTCTCGTAAACAGGAGTGTGTGCAACACAAGGATACTCATCAGGCAGAGCACCAATTGTGACCCATCAATCTAACTGCAGTATTTGGCTCACGTGTTGAATGATTTCATCGGTCTAGATACTGAACCTGTCAATCTGCTATTCATGATCCACATTTTTACCACCACTTTTTAAGTCTTAGTTCCATTGTCTTATCTTTTCTTCATTCATTATTGTAGACCTATAAAGTAGTCAGAACTTCGGATGAATTTGGTCTGTAGTTTCTTTTGCATGCAAAAATCAGATTGCCACCGGTATTTCACAACTTGTTTGAACAACAATTTTTGAAGCCATTGTTTTTTGCTTTCACCCTGTGTCAAATAACCATTGAATCTAAACAATGACTTCTGTGACATTGTAAACAGTTGGTAGAGAGCACTGCATTCATTCTACTTTGTTCCGGGGTGGCAGTATTTAAATATAAGCAGATAGCCCCTGCTTCTCAAATATGTCTCATTATGTGGAACACATTCCTTTTATACCATAATGTACACTTAATTTCCAACACTAGAGGCAATGGTAAGTTGGCTACAAATTGAGGAGGCTCATTTCTGTTGACAGCTTTTTGTAAAACTGGCAACAGTCTAGCAGTTCACTGGCAGCTATTTCTGCTGTTAGACAACCAATGTGAGGTGGCTCCAGTATATGGAAAAAATAATGAAATTATAATAAGAATAATATACTAACAATATATGAATTTCATTACATTTAAGCAAAAGGTTGATGGTTTCCAAAAGATGATATTCAGTTTATGCAACAGCAGCAATAATAACACAAAAGATTCTTTTCTATGATTTCGTTACTGAATTCCATTCGGTCGTTTTGCAGCTTGATTACAGAAAGAGAAAATATCTGACTTAAGTATATTGCTTCTGCAGCAATATTTGAAGTGACTATTACAGTACCCATCATATGTGGAGAAAACATTGTACCACATGGCTAACAGGATACTGCTGTTGCAGATACTCATTTTACTGCAATGGTGGTTAAGGCAGATAGCTCATAAACTGAGATTTAAAGTCAGTTGAAATGTGCATATGTGACCATCTTCCTAGAGTCAGAAATTTAAAATTTATAGGCTCAGTTTCAAATCTTATTTGTGAACTAGCTGAGAAATCCAGTGTTGTCCAGGTATTTATTTATAGTTGTGCTCAAGACTTCAAATGCATGGAATTTGTTTTTGATTTGTAAAGCTTCTTTGTATATGAAATTTGGAGTAGTATGAGTGGGGCCACGAACAAAGAAATTGTTTGCTTCACTGACAGAGGAGAGAGCTATGTAGAGCTGACCATGCGAACAGCAACTGGCTGACCCTAAGACCTGTGCCCACACCACACAGCATCTGGCCGTTTGCTTTGTTTAGGGTCATGGCATCATATAAGCTCACTGAGTGAAGGGTTTTGAGGAGCGAAAAATGCCTTATGCTCTCAACCAGAGTTATGTTGTGCCTCAATTTCAGAAGGAGTTTCCAAAGCAGTTTAAAGCCTGATGTTCTCGAGCCGCAGAAAGTCATGCCTCAGGGTCTTCATTGAGTTCTTGAGACCAAATAGTCCTCAGTCTTTTAGCTGTTCTGAGGCATTCAGAGAGACTTGACTGTTTTCTAGGCATTTTTTCGTAGCAATGAAAATGTAATGAGTAGGCACCCAAATCACAGAGCAAAGTTAATAAATTCATTTTTTCTAGCAAAAAATATAAATAAAACCTATCAAACAAAACAAAGCAGTGTCATCAAGTTTTTAATATATAAAGTGAAATCAGTAAATCCGTACATCCTAGACAAGTAAATTCAATATTTGTTTGTATTCATAAAGATTAGACTGCAGTGCTTAATTCTGCCACTGACGTAAACTTCGGAAAATACTTCTACCACTGTGGTAAATGTAAATGTCATGTGACTAGGGCCTCCCGTTGGGTAGACCGTTCGCCAGGTGCAAGTCTTTCGATTTGATGCCACTTTGGTGACTTGCGCATCGATGGGGATAAAATGATGATGATTAGGACAACACAACACCCAGTCCCTGAGCGGAGAAAATCTCCAACCCATCCGGGAATCGAACCCGGGCCCTGAGGATTGACAGTCTGTCACACTGACCACTCAGCTAACCGGGGCAGTAAAAAACCCTCTCTAAGAAAGATGTCAAATACAAATAAAACTACCAAAGAAAATAAGGCAATATCATTGAGTTTTTAATTCACAAAGCCAAATCAGTAAATCTATATATCCTAACAGAGTAAATTCTCTGTTAGCTTTTATTCATAAAGATCAGATTGCAGTGCTTAAGTCTGTCACTGACATAAACTTCCAACAATGCGTCTGTCACTAAGTTTAAAAAAAACTAACAGTGCCATCTATGATGTACTACTAAGCTGAGTCAACAATTTTATGTAAAATGTTAAATTATGATATCTTTTGTTTTTCTGTGATCTGATTTTGATGAAAGAAAGCCTATATGTTGCCCAAGCTATGCTCAAGTCACCTGTGAAAAACTCATGAAAATTTGTCCAGTACTTTCAGAAATTGGCGTGTTCAAATGGACAGATGTGATGGTTTTGGATAAAATTTTAAATTACAATATCTTTTTTTTTTTTCTGTGATCTGATTTTGATAGAAGTGCCCGAAGCTACATTCAAGTTACCCCACGAAAATTTGTATAGTTAATAGTTTTGGAAACAAGTGTGTTCAGACAGTTAGACATGACTGTTTTACTGTTTTACAGTTTTATTATTAGTACAGATTGTTAACAAACAAAATTTCAAATGAATTTGTCTGGGTAAATCAGGTTCGCTACAGGAAATGACAATTGGGTTTCTAAATTTTTGTGGGATGTTGCCATATCTTGACTACATTGACAGCAGTGAGAATGTCTTCCCATAGCCAACCTATTTTAATTGAGCAGATCCAGAAGTCTTGTGCTGCTAAGTATAGCCCATTGTTGTCCAGTCCTCAGAGATGAGGGATAGTCAAACATAAAAAAGAAAGAGTGTCAAAATAACAAAAGAGGCTAAAGCTGGCTAGACATAATGTTCAGATGCATTGATGGCAACCTACATCATAAATTAAGAGGTAGTGGTTTACCAAACTGAACAAGGCCTGTGGTTTCTATACAGCAACCCACAGCAGGCTCAGTTTATTCTTAATTTAGTTTCTGATAGTTTCACATTAATAATGTTTTGTAGATTATCAGAACATTTACATAGAATTATCAAGGAGGTGTAATTCTTAGAACTGACTGCTAACATACTCCATCTACAAGTGAAATTTCTGGGAACCAAAGTCTCCTCTATAGGAACCAACATGGGTTCCAAAAATGATCGAGTGAAACCCAAGTTGCTTTGTTCATCCAAGAGACCCAGAAAACAGTAGACACAGATATCCAGGTAGATGCCGTGTTCCTCAACTTCTGGAAGGCATTTAATACTGTTCCACACTGTTGCCAAATGAATAAAATACTAACTAATAGAACACATCATGTCATTCCGAATGGGAGAAGTCTTCAGACCTAAAAGCACTTTGGATGTGCTCTAAAGCAGTGTTATAGGACCACTGCTTTTCACAATATATATAAATGACCTAGTATATAATGTTGGAAGTTCCATGAGGCTTTTCACAGATGACACTCTTGTGTAAAAAGTCACGATGGTAGAAAATTGGTCCTCGACATCAACAAATGTAACATATTGTGAATACATAGACAGAAAGATCCTTTATTGTGTGATTACAAAACTGGAGAACAGTCACTGGAAGCAGTTACTTCCATTAAAAGCCTAGGAGAGTGCTACAGAGCAATTTGAAGTGGAAGTGACGATAAAATTAATCACACATAAGGTAGATGCCAGAATGAGAGTCACTGGAAAAATCCTCAGGAAATGTCCAGCAACAAAGGAAGTAGCTTACATAACTCTGGTTTGACCAATACTGCAATATTGCTCATCAGTATGCAACCCGTACCAGATTGGACTGATAGAGGAAACAGAGGAGACCCAAAGAAGGGCATCTGCAGTTTGTGGTCTAGCGGCTAGCGTTGCTGCCTCTGAATGACGGGGTCCCGGGTTCGATTCCCAGCTGGGTTGGGGATTTTCTCTGCCCAGGAACTGGGTCCTTGTGTTGTCCTCATCATTTCATCATCATCATCATCTTTCATGACAGTGGCTAGATCAGACTGTGTAAAAATTGGGACTTTGTACGGGGTCTGATGACCGCGCAGTTGAGCGCCCCAAAACCATTCATCATCATCATCATCATCATCATCATCATCATCATGACCATTACCACAATGAAAGAAGAGCAGTATGTTTCATTACATATTCATTTAGCAAGTGTGGAAACATCATGGAGATGCTCAGCCAACTTCAGTGGCAGATGCTGCAAGTGAGGCTTTCTGCATCACAGTATTGTCTGCTGTTAAAGTACTGAGAGCATACATTCTTAGAAGAGTCAGTCAGCATATTGCTGTCTCCTATGTATATATCGCGAAAAATCCATCAAGATAAAATTGGAGAGATTCAAGTCCACACGGAGGCATACCACCAATTTATCTTCCCACAAACTGTACGCAACAGGAACAGGAAAAGGGGGAAGTGACACTGGTACACAAAGTACCCTCAGCCACACATCTTAAGGAGGCTTGTGGAGTTTAGATGTAGATTTAGATTGGGAATGCTAATATTAATTTCAGTTAGTCCACTAATGACATACTGAATAAATTCCTAACTACTGTGAATGTTGAGTGTCCTGTGGATTTCATCAACTGTTGTGTCAATTTAACTGTTGAAATAATGCAGACAGATGAAAAGTTCTTCGTTTTTATAGTTTGAGGACTCTTCTTAGCTGCATGTTACTGGGTACAGTAACTAGTAGAATAGCTAAGTGCTATACTAAGTATTTTCCTACTGTAACATTCAATTTCCAGTATGATTCATAAGTCTTCTGGCTACCTCAATTCAGTATCTGCTAGGCATAGTCATAGGTATCTGCTTTTTGCAAAACCAAGTGTGTTTCTTTAATCTAAAATACGTATTTTTATCTGATTGTACATTGCTATACCTTGTGTCAACTCATTTGACTGCGAAGAGTGTGTAACACAATTGTTGAAAAATCATAACTGACAAACGCTTGAAAAAGAAAGGTCTCTTACAAACCATGCATAGAAAACTTCACCTACCATCTTTCAGAGTAGAAATTATGAATGTTCTGAAACTCCCCTAAGATATTATGCAGATGAAATTAAATAACTATCAGCTCGTACAGAAGTTTACAAGCAGGCATTCCTCCCATGCTCTATCTACGAATGAAACAGGAAGAAACCTTAATGTACGATACAATGAAAAGTACCTACTGCCATGTGCTTCAAAGCGATTGTGTGGAGTATAGATGAAGATTCATGTGTAAAAACTAGTTTGCTAAAATAAAGTCTTACGATAACATCAGTGACAAGAATTTTGATTTCCTTTGACAATTACAAACAAGGTGTGATAAAAATTACAAAAGCAATTAATAGGCTGATTTATATCACTTCTTTTCAGTAGATTAAGCAGTAAAAAATGTGGAAATTAGCTCATATCTGCAACAATTGATGTAATTACCTGTCTCTTTGTTTTTTTTTTTTTTTTTTTTTTATGTGCATTTTGATTGATTACTGTGTGGCATCAGATAATTTTTAATTAGGTTGAAATATACATTTTCTCCTGCCACCATGTTTCCTCACTGGCACAGATGATCTAAACTGGTACTCATATATGATGCAAAATTGCACTTGAACACAGTCTGTTTCAACATAAAAATTGCACAATATCTCACTGCATTGTGACATTTGCGGTAAGCTTCTTTCGCAGTTATTTACAATATAAGCTAATAATGGTTAATCTGTAATTCATTAGAATTTCAGGTAAAGTTGAATCTGACAACTGATTTTATACTTTAAGATCTCTCCTGCCATGCCCTGTATAAAAAGTTGTCACATTGGTGGTATTAGCAGCCACTAAGTTCTTGGATATTTCCACATGAGGTAACTTCCAGTTCTGGGAAAATACTGGTATACCACTTTTGAAATACTGGTATACCACTTCTTTAAGAACTCAATCATGCACCTCAAACGTTAATGATGTATTATCATTTCTATTGCATGTGTTCCACTCCACAGTCTTCATTCTGTTTATAGTATAGATTTTCCATAGACAATCACTCAACAATAAAGCAGGAATCAGAGGCATTTACTGTGATGCAAAGAGCATGACATTGTCGATGGATGTCCCAAACAGCTCTGGTGCATAACTTGTCTCAAGATGGATAGCTAGTAATTTCCTTTGTTGCAAAAATGTTTTTGGACAGAAGTGTTAGCATGCCGAAAAGTTAAGTAAATTATATCATTGCTTTAGTGAGATACTCCAAACAGATCTACTGCATCACAAAAACATTAAAGAATGAACAGTCTCAAAAACTGGGTTTGAAAGTTTAATACTACACTCCATTTACTGCTAGATCACTGACATACACAATAGCATACACTGAGGTGATAAAAGTCATGGGGTACACCCAAATATTGTGTTGGTCGTCCTTTTGCCCAATGTAGTGCAGCAACTCAACATGGCATGGACTCACAAAGTTACTGGAAATCCCCTGCAGTAATATTGAGCCATCCTGCCTTTGTAGCCAAAGTGCAGCTAGTGCAGGATTTTGTGCACAGAACTGATCCCTCGATGATGTCCCATAAATGTTTGATGGGATTTAAATCGGGTGATCTGGGTGGCCAAACCATTTTCTCAGATTGTTCAGAATTTTCTTCAAACCAATCGCAAACAGTTGTGGGCCGGTGACATGGCGCATTGTCATCCATAAAAATTCCATCGTTGTTTGGGAACATGAAGTCTCTGAATGGCTGCAAATGGTCTCCAAGTAGATGAAAATAACCATTTCCAGTCAATGTTTGGTTCGTTCCATGTAAACATAGCCAATTATGGAGCCACCACCAGCTTGCACAGTGTCTTGCTGACAAATTGGGTCCATAGCTTCATGGGGTCTGCACCACACTTGAACCCTGCCATCAGCTCGTACCAACTGCACTCGGGACTCATCTGACCAGGCTATGGCTTTCCAGTCATCTTGGGTCCAACAAATATGGTAATGAGCCCAGGAGAGGCACTGCAGGCGATGTGCTGTTAGCAAAGGCACTTGCATCAGTCTGCTGCCTTAGCTAAGGCAGTCTGCTGCCGTAGCCCATTAACGCCAAATTTGGCCGTGCTGCCCTAATGGATACATTCTTCGCGCATCCCACATTGATTTCTGTGTTTATTTCACACAGTGTGGCTCATCTGTTAACACTGACAGCTCTACACATATCTTGCTGCTCATGGTCGTGAAGTGAAGCCCATCGGCCACTGCGTTGTCTGTGGTGATAGGTAATGCATGAAATTTGGAAGTCTTGACACAGTCTTGATTCTGTGGATTTCAGACTATTGAAGTCTCTAACGATTTCCAAAATGGAATGTCCCATGAACCTAACTCCAACTACCATTCCACGTTCAGCGTCTGTTAAGTCTTGTCGCGTGGCTACAATCACATCGGAACCTTTTCATATGAATCACCTGAGTGCAAATGACTACTTCACCCTTTCATACCTTGTGTACGCGATACTACTGCCATCTGTATATGTGCACATCACTATCCCATGACTTTTGTCATGTCAGTGCACTGTTCAGATGTTAGAGAACTGTACAGACTGCTGCTGTCTGCAGCTTATGTGGAAGCAGGACTTAATTGTGAAAGTTAATTGTTGAATTACGTGATCACCTCTAGCAGCCGGTGGCCAGGATTTTGGATAAAACCTGTGTACATGGTTTCTGAGGCTAGTTGCAATGATGCTGTTTGATAGAAACCATTGAGGTTCACTTCCATTGGCTGTCATAATAAAATTGATTGGAACCTGGAAACTCAGTGTCAGTGTCTTCTGTCCTTAGCCCACTGATAAGGAATGGCTCTGGCTTCTGAAACATTTAAGAATAATAAAATGTTGGTGATCTGAGAATTCTTCATTACTGTTCACATGCCACTGTTTAATAATAATAATAATTATAATAATGGAGCAAAATTAACTTTAATAAAAAAAACTAGTAGTTTTAATTGAATATTTCAACCAGTCACAAGACACACCTTCAGAAGTAACGGATAACTTGAAGGAAAACCTCAGTACAATAATGTATAGTTTCCACAGGCGAGATATTACTATCAGAAGAGATTTTAACCATGTCAGTAATGTAAAGGAACTTGGGATGAAGTAAAAATTGATGAGACTCTACAGAAACATACACCTAGCAAAACAGTTAAGTAGATCCCCCATCCCACAGGTATACAAACAGTATTATGAAGATATACCATAAAATAATGCCTTTTGCACAAGCCATGTAAAGTAAAATGTAGAACTGCAGACAGATCTAAAAATGGCTACCAGAAGGGCAATGTCTAGTCTTCAGACTTCTATTGTCAAGTCTCTCACAAAACCATAAAGCATTTTTAAGTCTGACTATATTATAAAATCTAATATTTTAACACTTGTCCAAAACTGACACCAGATAAATATTAGTTGAAAACAGAATTCTGCTTCTGGTTAAACTTGACAGGGTCTTCAAGTCAGACAAATCCAAGTCAAATACTGTGTGTAATTTTCATTGACTGATAGAGAGGACGTGTTACCCTGACTGAAAGAAGTAATAATAATAATAATAATAATTCCTGTGGAGGCCCGGGAAAAGAATAGGCCTCCGGTATGTTCTGCCAGTCGTAAAAGGCGACGAAAAGAACAAACTACTAATAGGGCTAACCCCTCTTTTAGTGTGATTACTTGGTTCAGGACAGAACTAAAGAAGCCTCGGACAAGCACCGTCATGGTCGGGGACGACGCTTGAACCCTATGCCCGCCCACAATGGTAACGACACTGCTAGCCAACTGAAAAATGATTTAAATCCAAATAGAGGTGTTTTGCAGGATATGCTTCCTGCAACCACCCTAGAAGGAAAACAAAGACAGAGGATGAGATGGTCAGATGAAGTTAATCGACACCTCATGTTCTGTTATTACCAAGCAACAAACCTAGGAACCAACACAACTGGATACAGATCACAAGTATACACAACATTTATTACCAGATACCCGGAATTAAAATTTTTAACAGAACAACGACTAGCTGATCAGATCCGTGTAATAATAAAAAGTAACGGGATACCCCAGTCAGAATTAGAAAACATCAAACAAACAGTACAACAAATAGTGGAACAAAATAATGTGCAATTAGAAGAAGAAGAAAATACAGTAGTGGACTCAAACATCCCAGAGAAAACAAACACAGAACAAAATGCGTCAATTAAACAACCAGAGGAAAACAAAATCTTAAGACAGCCACCAGAACAAGCACAAATAGAACACGAAGTGACACTCATGTTCGATATAGAAGAAAATATTTCAGCTGACATATATAGAATACAAAGACACAAATACAGACATTAGACCATTCTTGCATAGACCATCAAATAACCCACAAGTCGAAACAACAATAAAAACTATCAACACAATCATACACAACAAAATAAATGAAAAAACAACTATGGAAGAGTTACAACTACTGGTTTATATAGGAGCACTCACTACACTAAATATACACACTAGGCAGAGATCAGAACCAACCAACACACAGAAGAAACCCACAAAACCAGCACGGCAACACAGGCTACAGATCAGAATAGAAAAACTGAGAAAAGACATCGGACAGCTAACACAATTTATAAGAAATGAAATGTCAGAAAAGAAACAAAAAAGGTTAGGTTAAACCTCACAACAAGAAGCGATTGAGCAATTAGACGAAAAGAAGCAGAAATTGCAAGCATTGGCCAAACGACTTAGAAGATACAAAAAAAGTGAAAATAGAAGGAAACAAAACCAAACATTCAACACAAACCAAAAGAGATTTTACCAAACAATAGATAACACACACATTAAAATAGACAATCCATCAAACATAACAGACATGGAACACTTCTGGAGCAACATATGGTCAAACCCGGTACAACATAACAGGCATGCACGGTGGATACAAGCAGAAACAGACTCATACAAGATGATACCACAAATGCCTGAAGTGATAATTTTGCAACATGAAGTCACCCGAGCAATTCATTCTACGCACAATTGGAAAGCCCCTGGAAATGATAAAATAGCAAATTTCTGGCTAAAGAAGTTCACCTCAACACATTCACATCGAACTAAATTATTTAACAGTTATGTTGCAGACCCATACACATTCCCTGATACACTTACACATGGAATAACCTATCTGAAACCTAAAGATCAAGCAAACACAGCAAACCCAGCTAAATATCGCCCCATAACATGCCTACCAACAATCTACAAAATATTAACTTCAGTCATTACACAGAAATTAATGACACATACAACACACAACAAAATTATAAATGAAGAACAAAAAGGCTGCTGCAAAGGAGCACGAGGATGTAAAGAGCAACTGGTAATAGATACAGAGGTGACATATCAAGCTAAAACTAAACAAAGGTCACTACACTACGCATACATTGATTACCAAAAAGCTTCTGATAGTGTACCCCACTCATGGTTACTACAGATATTGGAAATATACAAAGTAGATCCTAAATTGATACAGTTCCTAAACATAGTAATGAAAAACTGGAAAACCACACTTAATATCCAAACAAATTCAGATAATATCACGTCACAGCCAATACAGATTAAGCGTGGAATATACCAAGGAGACTCATTAAGGCCTTTCTGGTTCTGTCTTGTCTGAACCCACTATCCAACATGCTAAATAATACAAATTATGGCTATAATATTACTGGAACATACCCACACAAAATCACACATTTGCTATACATGGATGATCTAAAACTACTGGCAGCAACAAATCAACAACTCAACCAATTACTAAAGATAACAGAAGTATTCAGCAATGATATAAATATGGATTTTGGAACAGACAAATGTATGAAAAATAGCATAATCAAGGGAAAACACATTAAACAAGAAGATTACATATTGAATAACCACAGTGGCTCCATAGAAGTGATGGAAAAAACAGATGCCTATAAATAACTAGGATACAGACAAAAAATAGGAATAGATAATACAAATATTAAAGAAGAACTAAAAGAAAAATATAGACAAAGACTAACAAAAATACTGAAAACAGAATTGACAGCAAGAAACAAGACAAAAACTATAAATACTTATGCTATACCAATATTGACCTACTCATTTGGAGTAGTGAAATGGAGTAACACAGACCTAGAAGCACTCAATACACTTACACGTTCACAATGCCACAAATATAGAATACATCACATACATTCAGCAACAGATAGATTCACATTAAGCAGAAAGGAAGGAGGAAGGGGATTCATCGACATAAAAAACCTACATTATGGACAGGTAGACAATTTAAGAAAATTCTTTCTAGAACGAGCAGAAACTAGCAAAATACACAAAGCAATCACTCATATAAATACATCAGCTACACCACTGCAATTTCATAACCACTTCTACAACCCTTTAGATCACATAACATCAACAGATACGAAGAAAGTAAATTGGAAAAAGAAAACACTACATGGCAAGCACCCGTATCATCTAACACAGCCACACAGCGATCAAGACGCATCCAGCACATGGCTAAGAAAAGGCAGTATATACAGTGAGATGGAAGGATTCATGATTGCAATACAGGATCAAACAATAAACACCAGATATTACAGCAAGCATATTATTAAAGATCCCAATACCACAACAGATAAATGCAGACTTTGCAAACAACAAATAGAAACAGTAGATCACATCACAAGTGGATGTACAATACTAGCAAATACAGAATACCCCAGAAGACATGACAATGTAGCAAAAATAATACATCAACAACTTGCCATAAAACATAAACTAATAAAACAACACGTTCCCACATACAAGTATGCACCACAAAATGTACTGAAGAATGATGAATACAAATTATACTGGAACAGAACCATTATAACAGATAAAACAACACCACATAACAAACCTGACATCATACTCACCAATAAAAAGAAGAAATTAACACAACTAATCGAAATATCCAAATCCGATATAACAAACATACAGAAGAAAACAGTAGAAAAAATTGAAAAATACATCCAACTGGCTGAGGAAGTCAAGGACATGTGGCATCAGGATAAAGTTGACATTATACCGATTATACTATCAACTACAGGAGTCATACCACACAGTATCCACCAGTACATCAACGCAATACAGCTACATCCAAACGTATACATACAACTACAGAAATCCGTAATTATTGATATGTGTTCAATAACCCGAAAGTTCCTAAATACAATGTAACATATACCGTACAGTTAAAAGGAAGTCACACTTGATCAAGGTCTGCGTCACTTTCCATTTTTAACCAGACATAACGTCTGAGACAGGAAAAAGAAATAATAATAATTGTATAGAGACAACAGAACAAATCCACAGAACCAGCAGCCTGTTATCACTCACAACTATCTTTAAGTTCATACTGTACCAGATTTGTATGTGTTCTTAGCAGTTCGTACTGTACCAAATTTGTGTGTGTTATTAGCTTTGCCCTTAACTATGACTACCCACAAATCCATTGGGCAGAGACTGGAAACACTAAATACCACTCCCGTGGAACTACACCCTATATTGCTCAGCATTGTAATTGTACATGATGAACCCAACTTTACTAACAAAATTTTGTAAGTTCTTAAGGGATATTTTCTGAGCATTTTCTCATAAGGGATCCACAATGTTTGATAGCTCATTACTGAGTAATAATGTAATTATGATGTATTTTGTTTGTCACCCCATTTACTTTTGTTTCTGCAGAAATAACTTCATAACATTAAAAAAGCCTACAGTATGAATTCACTAAAATATACAATACAAAACTCAAGTTTCTCATAGGCATCTACATGAAGATGCAAAAACTTTAAAATTTGGTTGCCATCACTGTAGGAACAGCTGAGCATAGTATCTGCGTGCACTCTTTTATTTTGTTCAGTGAACCCATTCACAAAATTCAGTAAACATATCCCTGCTGCTGTGAATCACTGTTCACGTATAACTAACACTGCCAGAAAAACAAACCTGAGACAGAACCAGACAGAGCCAAATGCAGACTGAGAGTAAAGAGTAAAGTGGGCATTAGTGTCATCATGGAGGTCTCCAGTGCCATATTTTAGATGGCCATCTTTCCTTGGGCATCCTTATAAGATGTCCATACCATGTTAACCATTTATTTTCACTTGTCTCTACAATATCCGTTGTAACTCTGATCTGTTCTGGTAACACTTCATTTCTTATTTTGCCACTTCTTGTTACACTATGTGAGCAGAAGTATCCGGACACCTGTCTGAAAATGACTTAAAAGTTCATGGTGCCCTCCATCGGTAATTCTGGATCTCAATATGCTGTTGACCCACCCTTAGCCTTGATGACAGCTTCCACTGTCACAGGCATACATTCAATCAGGTGCTGGAAGGTTTCTTGGGGAATGACAGCCCATTCTTCATGGAATTCTGCACTGAGGAGAGGGTGTCAATGTTGGTCAGTGAGGCTTGGCACAAAGTCGGCATTCCAAAACATCCCAAAGGTGTTCAATAGGATTCAGGTCTGGACTCTTTGCAGGCCAGTCCATTACAGGGATGTTATGGTCGTGTAACCACTCCCCCACAGGCCGTGCATTATGAACAGGTACTCGATCGTGTTGAAAGGTGCAATTGCCATCCTCGAATTGCTCTTCAACAGTGGGAAGCAAGAAGGTACTTACAACATCAATGTAGGCCTGTGCTGTGATAGTGCCACACAAAACAACAAGGGGTGGAAGCCCGCTCCATGGAAAATGCAACTACATCATAACACCACTGCCTCCAAATTTTACTGTTGGCACTACACACACTGGCAGATGACATTCGCCGAGCATTCGCCAAACCCACACCCTGCTGTCAGATCGCCACATTGTGTACTGTCATTTGTCACTCCACACAATGCTTTTCCACTGTTCAGTCATCCAATGTTTACGCTCCTTACGCCAAGTGAGGTGTTGTTTGGCATTTGCCAGTATGATGTGTGCCTTATGAGCAGCCACTCAACCATGAAATCCAAGTTTTCTCATCTCCTGCCTAACTGTCATAGGATCCTGATGCAGTTCGAAATTCCTGTGTGAATGGTCTGGATAGATGTCTGCCTATTACACATTGTGACCGCCTTCAACTGTCGGCGGTCTCTGTCAGTCAACAGATGATGTCAGCCTGTACGCTTTTGTGCTGTACATGTCCCTTCTCATTTCCACTTCACTATCACATTGGAAACGACCTAGGGATGCTTAGGGGTGTGGAAATCTCACATACAGATGTATGACACAAGTGACACCCAATCACGCGTGACGACGTTCGAAGTCTGTGAGTTCCGCGGAGTGCCCCATTCTGCTCTCTCATTAAGTCTAATGACTACTGACATCACTGATATGGAGTACCTGGCAGTAGGTGGCAGCACAATGCACCTAATATGAAAAACGTATGTTTTTGTGTGTGTCCGGATACTTTTGATCACATAGTGTACTTCACAACTTCATCACCAAAACTCCACTTCCATTTCTTGTAATTTCTTCTCATTTATCCTGGAAACTTTCCACAGTTGAGCACCATAGAAAGCAATGTTCTCAACTATAGTTTTGTATATCCCGCTTTTCGAATTATTTGGTGTTGTTTGATTCCAAATAATAGAGTTTAGCAGCTTAATTCACACCTTTCCCTTTCCTATTCTATGCTTTATTTCTTTATTGATTCCACCTTTATCCAAAATGATTGTCCATAATTATTTATATGATTGACTACACTTTACTGTGGATCCATCATCCATAACAAGATCCCTTCCTGTACCTCCGACAACGAAGTATTCTGTCTTTGTAAAGTTAATTTTCATGCCCCACTGCTCATATTCTTCTTTAAGCTTTCTTAACACGTATGACACATCCTCATCTTCCTTAGCAAAAGTGACATGATTGTCGGCAAAATATGGGGAGAAAAGGATGTCATCACCTACTCAATTCCCATGTTTTTGCACTTTCTTATCCAATTTTCAAAAATACAGGGAGTACATAAAGACCGGGAACACTTTCAATTATTTATTGCACAAGAACCAAACATTATACGTATAGCATACATATGTCATTTTGAAAAGAAACCCTGAAAGGTTTTTTTTTCATGTATACTGCCACAGACTAGTTTGGTAATTTGCCAATAATGAGCGACTACACCATAACACCACTGCCTCCAAATTTTACTGTTGGCGGAAACATGGCGAGTTCAGGTGTGGATCGAGCTTTCTGTGTGTTGGAGTTCGACAAAAAAAAGTATACTACAGCTGTTCATCAGATATTGAGAACCAAGTACGGTAAGAAGCCACCAACAAGGAAGGCCATTTACCACTGGCACAACAAATTCATTACGTCAGGTTGCTTGTGCCTGGCAAAGAGAAGTGGACGTCCCAGTCTGAGTGAAGTGAATGTGGAGGGACATTCATAAGGAGTCCAAAGAAATCGGTGTGTTGTGCATCCTGTGAACTCGAAATGGTTCCAACGACAGTGTGAAAGTCCTGCATGTGAAGTTCGTGGGTACCTGAACACGGAGCTGCCGCATCGATGGATCGGCCGTGCTACAGAAGGGGACAGCTGTTACACGAAATGGTCTCCCCGATCACCAGATCTCACTCTGTGTGACTTTTTTCTGTGGGGACACATTAAAGATCTGGTGTATGTACTGCCTCTACCACATGATGTAGCAGAGCTCCAGGAGAGAATACAGGAAGCGACTGTCACTGTCGACGATGCCATGCCGGCATGGCTATGGCAAGAATTCGGTTACCTTATTGACGTGTGCCGAATCACTCATGGTTTGCATATCGAATGTTTGTAAAAAAAACTTTCAGAGTTTCTTTTCAAAATGCAATATGTATGACATCTGTACAATGTTTAATTCTTGTGCAAAAAATAATTGAAAGTGTTCCTGGACTTTATGTACACCCTGTATTTTAAAGAGGATAGGCACTAAGCAGCATCTCTTGCTAACCTTAAGTTTCTGTGAGAGTAACTTCCCAACTTTAACACAACAAGTAAGCTTTCTAAAGCATTGTACATAAGATTTATGAATGTTCTGGTTGTTCCTTGCTTCCCACATTCTACAAAGTGGTACATTGTTGTAGGCCTTCTGCAAGTCTGTAAAAACCATCTCTCTCCAAGTCACGGGCCAGTTGCTCGCCAGTCACCTGTCTAATGGCGCAGATATTATTGATACAAAACCTTCATGCCTGAAAGCCACTCTTTTCTTCTACTTCCTCAGTTTCTTTCTTACTTCTAGTTTAAAGGGTATTACCATATAGAGTCTGTATAGAATTGAGAACTGTGATGCCTCAGTAAAGCAATCATTGATGCTTCCCTTTTTAAATACATTTGTGATGAACCCTTCTTTAAACTTGATAGGGATTTCCTCTCCACTAAGACAGAGATTAAATAGTTTTGCAAGATGTTCAAACAACATGTTCGGCCTAGTCTTCAATAACTCCATATATACAGCTCCAGAACCTGGTGCTTTGTCATTTTTGAATTGTTTAACTGTATCCTGTACTTCCAGTGTTGTTATCTCCTGGATTTCTGTGTCATGTACAATGCCCGCAAAGGGGCATATATCATGAAATTTGGATCAATCTTCTTAAACAGTTCTTTGTAGTATGTCTTCCCTCTATCTATACTCATCAGCTGTAAGTTTATACTACTTCTGTCCTTTATTCATAGCTGTCTTATCATCTTCTTTACTTATTTGTACTTTTAACTTCCTGTGCAGTTATTAATTTCTATACATTTAAAGTCCCACACAGCATTTTTTTGTCTGATTACTGCTTTCTTTGCCCCTCATGTCAGTGTTACATACCTGCTTCTATAATCAGTCTTATTGCTTGTAAGCCATCTGTTATAGGCCTCCATATACTCCTTCACTTTTGCAGCGGTACAATCATCCCACCAATCATTTCAAATTTGCCAGACATGTTCTCAGGTAATCCAAGACTTTCAAAGGCAGCATCATGAGTAGCTCTCACAATTGTCTTACACACTACTTCCACTGTTGTATCATCAGTCTGATGTAGCTTCTCATTCAATCTCAGCTTTTATAAGAAGACAATTGAAGGATCCTGCAGTAAATTTAAATTATACTGTGGTTGGTCCAGTTTCTCTCTATTCTCGTTCGTTATTTGATTTACCAGTTATTCTTCAGCATCTTTCTGTAGCACCACATTTCAAAAGCTTCTGTTCTCTTGTCTGAAATGTTGATTGTCCACAATTCTCTTCAGTGCAAGGCTATCCTCCAGACAAATACTTTCAGAAAAGACTGAGTGAAGTGGCACAATGGTTAGCACACACAACTTGCATTTAGGAGGATGATGGTTCAAATCTGTTTCCAGCCATTCAGATTTAGGTTTTCGGTGATTTCCCCAAATTGCCCCAAGTAAATGCCAACATGGTTCCTTTGAAATGGCATGGCCAATTTCTTTCCCAGTGACCTTGACCTTGACAGTGTGTTAAACTCTAATCTTTCCTCCTTTCTTCCTTCAGAAAAGACTTCCAAACACTTAGACTTAAGACCTGAGTTTCTCCTGGCGTATACAACTTTCAAATAACTTCCGGGAATTCAGCCAGGTAACACTTTCAGCGACTGAAAGTGTTACCTGGCTGAATTCCCGGAAGTTATTTGAAACTTAGATTCAAGTTCGATGGTAGCAAATTTCATGAAACATATTTTTAGGAAATGTCAGTGGTCATAAAAATGATTAAAAACATAACACAGTCTATACTACATAAAACATTTTATTTTATAAAAAGGGTGACCAGTTTCAACTAATATCTGACCATACTCAAACCGTTACATACTCCATACTGACTGCTGGAGCTGGTGGTGTGGAACACTAACTGCTCTTGTCTAGTGTGAAGAACAACTGCTCTGTTTTTAAAATAAAATATTTTATGAGTCTAGACTGTTTCTATTTTATTTTTAATAACAGATTTCTCTTTCTCAGAAATGCTCTTCTTGCTATTGCCAGTCTGCATTTTATATTCTCCCTACCTTGGCCATCATCAGTTATGTTGCTGCCCGTAGTAGAATCTAGAACATTTTCTGAAGTAATATCTTAGGAACTGTATTGTGCCCGATGACCTCTTTTATTGCACATGAATAGATTCCAAGAGCTCTTATTACTTATTTTGATTAGATGCTGTGGTGAGTCAGTCTATTGTGACCGCTGCGCAACGGGAGAGTGAATGCCACCTGTTGGTGTTTCGAGCACATAACGTGGTAAGAAAATTATGTAAGTGGAGCAGAGATGAATGGGCAATCTTTGTTGTGATGATATGGTGACAAATGGTGAAATCCTCTGACATAAGCGACTTTGACAAAGACTAAATTTTTATGGCCCAACAGCTTGGAATGAGCATCTCGGTAATGGCAAAGCTTGTCAGCTGTTAGTTTGCTACTGTTGTGAACGTGCACAGGAAGTTGTTGATAGTGAAACTACAATTACGTAACGAGATGTTGGTCGTCCACACCTCATCACAGGATGTGCAGGCCTCTGACCACCTCGTTCTGTGCTGAGGCATGGAGATCAGGGGCTTGCCCACTCTGTAAAACAGGGTATATGGTGCTCTGTTGCAAATCTGAAGACAGAATACAATGCTGGTGCAAGCGCAAATGTTTTAGAGCACACGAGCACACCATTCAGTGCACATTCTTGAACATGGGGCTCCACAGCAGATGACCCCCCTACATTTTCCCATGTTGACCCATTGGTATTGCCAGTTAGGGTTACAGTAGGCATGAGAGCATCAAGATGAGACCATGAATCAGTGGAAATGTGTCGCTTGATAAGATGAATTACATTATTGTTTCTCCAGGTTGACAGTTGTGTATGGATACACTGTCATCTGTGTGAATGAGTGCTCGCAATATACAGAGCCATGTATAGAGGCCAAAGGTGGCAATATTACACTATGGGGGACATTCATTTGGGCTCCCATGGAACCTGCAGTACTAATTGGTTTCATCATGAAGGCTGTAGACTATGTAGACATTATTGTGGACCATCTACACCCCTTCATGCATGATGTCTTCTCCAATGGCAATGACGTCTTCCATCAGTATAATTGTTGACATCACAAGGCCAGAATTATGCTACATTGGTTTGAGGAGCAAGATAGTGAACACGCATTTAGGTTTTGTCCACCAATTTCACCTGACTTGAACCCTATGGAACATATCCCGGATACTATCAAGTGCCAGATCCTTGTCCACAAACCACTGGTCTGTAATTTACTGGAATTGCATGATGTGTGTAGACATCAAGTGCTGCATACCTCCAAAAACCTACCAAGGACTTTTCAAATCCATACCATGCATAATCACTGCTGTATTGCATCCAAAAGTAGATCAACATGCTATTAAGCAAGTGGTCAGAATGTTTTGGCTCATCGTTGCATTTGGAAGTGCCATCTAAACATCCCCCCTACAAAACCCCTTCCCCCACCCCACCCCCACCCCACCCCGAAAAGATCAATCTATTGCAGAAATTGACTCGAGCTCTAAATGGCAAAGAATGTAAATTTATCTTTATCATAGAACATGAAACAACATTATTTATGAGTTGCAAGTGCTCATGTACCTGCATGTGCAAATTATGTGACACTGGTACTCATGACAGTATACATTTAATGATCTGATGATGTCAGCAAGCTGAAACTGGTCATTGTAGACTCTATAATAATGTGCAATCAAGATGAACATTTATGAATAATTCATATTACGCCATGATGGCAGGTGGTGCACGTAGCAGGGATTGTGGATCCACGATACCTGCTCCATTCACCAACGCAGGCCATAATGGTGTAACATGGTCTGAAGATGGTCACATTTGGATCAAAACCAGTTACCATCGCCAGTAAATAATTTATGAATAAAGTGCCAAACATGATTGTGGCCTCATTTATAAACTTCATGTCTTCAATTGATAAATTTCATGTGTGTGCTAATAATCTGTGCTGGTCAACACTTAGAAGGAGCATACCAAAACCTGTTTAAGATGTGTTAATATCATTCTGCCCCCTTATGTTTCTGTCATGTAGAGACTAGTTTACAAAAAGTCAGTCTTTCCATCCCCCACTTAGGAATGGGACAAAAAGAAACCTGAATACACATACAATAAAAAGTACTCTATGGTATGCATAGTACAGTGATTTTCAAGCTTTATATGTTGAGCAATGCAGTAATGTGGTGCATACTTCATATGCATATGTGCATTGCCGGGTCTGTATGTATCAGTTTAGGGATTTGCATAAAATCTCTACATGTTTTCAAACCAGATTTCCAAAGACTTTGTGTTTATAAAACTAACTAAAATTGCGGAAGTGATACTGTTCTTTGTGTCACTAAACTTTTCCTCTCACTGTTCATTTTGTTCACTCCAACTTAAATTCATAAAAAGGATTTATTAAAAAATCCTTCTCCTCTAGATTGTATTATTAATCTCTTACAATAATATATTATTATCTGCAACAGACTGTAATATTTGCACTATAATCCTCATAGACAATTTTCATTTTCAGAATTTGATACTTTAGTATCCGGTGTGATTCAGATACCCCACCTGGCCTGAGTATCGATAGGAAGAACATGTCAGATATACTTGGGCTCCAGAAAGCAGCCATGAATTTCACCCACGTGAATGGCAAGCATGTAAGATGCTGCCACCCTCTGACAAGTGTTAACCAGCACACACTGCAGCCTGGCTATTGCTGACCTGTCTCTCACTTAGTCACTGAAACCTATAGTCATGTGCCATGGGATAGTAGACTTTTGACCTTGGCTGATATACATTCATGATTTGGATTGCTCTCTGGATTGTTGTATACACTTAAGAGAACTTTGCTACACTCTGGACGTACTTCGCGATCTCTGCTGTCATTTGTTTCTGGAACAGTCATTTTTGTTGTGACGACCTCCATGTTACCATCAGTGTGTTATCTTAAACTGTGTTGTACTTGCAGAGAGTAGGACAGAAGAGATACCTGATTTTGTTTTGTTACGTTTGGTAATCGTTAGCTACCTGATTCGTTGTGAACTTATCTTTTCTTTGAATATTGACAAGTGATTTCCAGATGTACTAAACAGCTCAGTGGTCAAGGAACCTACTGGGATATTTGATTTGGACATGTGTAAAGTTTCCCCCTCCGCCCCTCCCCCGTACAGCTGATTAGCCACATGATATGTTTGGTGAAAGAGCTCAGTTTGTGCTCCAGTGTTAGGGTTTTTTCTTTGACTTTGTCTTGCAGTGTTCCATAGTACGATCTTGCTGTAATGGTTAATAAATTGTTGTTGTAATAATGAATACTTTGAGGATGTATTAATAATTTTCTCTTTCAGCATAATATTTACTTGACTTACTAGCAAATTTTCACTAGTTATCACCCAGTTTGTTTCTGTGTCTATTCACTGCTGTTTGGGCAGTTGGTGAGTGTGATGCCAACCGCACACACAGCTGTTTTTTTACTCTGGGAATAGTGCTCTTATTCATTTGAAGTACTTGTAATTGACAGTGCCATACACTTTTCCTCATTGGTCTTTCACAAAAGCATGAAGAGTTTTTCAGTAACATCCAGCATTATTGGTGAGTAGGACAATTGAGGTGCACTGCATCAGCCATCACTGACAAGGGTCCTTTTCTGCGTAATAAATTGCTGGATAAATTGCTTAAATTTTTTATGCAAAAGTCATTTTGTTTGCTTACCTGATGTTGCCTGAACAAGTCTTGTTTTGAGACTTCCTGGCAGATTAAAACTGTGTGCCGGACCGAGACTCGAACTCGGGACCTTTGCCTTACGCGGGCAAGTGCTCTACTGACTGAGCTACCCAAGCATGACTTACACCCCGTCCTCACAGCTTTAATTCCGCCAGTACCTCATCTCCTACCTTCCAAACTTGACAGAAGCTCTCCTGCGAACCTTGCAGAACTAGCACTCCTGGAAGAAAGGATATTGCGGAGACATGGCTTAGCCACAGCCTGGGGATGTTTCTAGAATGAAATTTTCACTCTACAGTGCAGTGTGCACTGATATGAAACTTCCTGGCAGATTAAAACTGTGTGCCGGACCGAGACTCGAACTCGGGACCTTTGCCTTTCGCGGGCAAGTGCTCTACCGACTGAGCTACCCAAGCACGACTCACGCCCCATCCTCACAGCTTTAATTCCACCAGTACCTCGTCTCCTAACTTCCAAACTTCACAGAAGCTTTTCTGGGAAGAGGAGAGTTTCTGTGAAGTTTGGAAGGTAGGAGACGAGGTACTGGTGGAATTAAAGCTGTGAGGACGGGGCCTGAGTCGTGCTTGGGTAGCTCAGTCGGTAGAGCACTTGCCCGCGAAAGGCAAGGTTCCGAGTTTGAGTCTTGGTCCAGCACACAGTTTTAATGTGCCAGGAAGTTTCATATCAGCGTACACTCCGCTGTAGAATGAAAATTTCATTCTAAGTCTTGTTTTCCTGACAGTGTTCCTCATACCTAAATTTCTGGCACTGTATGATGAAATTCTGTGAGTGTGACTTAATTTACTGTCAGTGGCACAAAATTTGAAATAAATGGCTGTTTTGAGCCTCTAAGTCCAACAAGAGACATGAACAAGCCCAGTTCTGCATCATATAAATGCAGAGATAATGAAATATGGAATAAGAGTCATAATTATGTTCAGGAATTTACATGGTCATGTAATTGTGGAATTCTGTAATGTCATAAAGCTGGTAACCATAATTCAAAATAGGGTTTATGGTACTGAAAGTTGTCATTTATGTATTCTCTGTTTTTTTAATTAAAGCTCTTATAAGTGCTATTCCAAATATTCTTATACGGTATATTATGTCTCTAAATGCTTCTATATCAGCACATCTCCCCATGTTTTTCTCATCTATGTTATTATCGTGCCTAGAGGAAAAAATACCCCTTGTGAGCCGAGAAAAACTACACATATCAGAAGTTCATTATTTGTCTATTTCTGCTGTTATTTTTATTTTTCGGCCTTTCCTTTCCTTTCCTTTCCTTTGTGCAAAACAAACCAGAATTTTCAATAGTTCCTTATCCAAATAAATTTTTCCCTCTCATGTCAAATATGTTTGATTTTGGTGTTGCTGTGTCATTATATTTCAAAAAATGTGCATGCTGGTGTAGCTGGCAAAGTATACCAGGCGTTAAGTTTACTTAAGGTGGACCTCTTTAGTCTTTTAGGAAAACTGTACTTATGTAAATACATAAAGCAGAATATTTTATGGTCTTTATTTACATTTTTATTTTAGCATATGTTGTGTTTTAAGTGTTGGGCAAGGAAATTTTATACATTAGTTAGTTAAATATCATAAGTGGGTAAATGATTTATGTGACCTCATCTCTGTTTTTATAGCACATAGTAAATACTAGCAAATAATCCTTCTACAACCACACAATAATACTAGCAGATTCCCTACTATTTTTCTATGTTGTATGTAGCTTTAGACAGCAACTCAAAGTAAAATAGGCATGAAGTGAATTGTTGCTCTTAATGCCACATTGTATTAGCCTTCATATTGTTGGGAGGTGTTTCTAGAAATGACCAGAGATCAAACTTTAAAGTTCTGTGGACAGGCATTTACCCTCTGGATCCCCAAGTGAGACAGCAAGTAGGATTGTGTACCGTATGTGAGTTTATCACTATTTGAGATAAACTGAAATAGTAGCTCTTGCACAGTGAACATGGTTTTATAAATACAAGTGTGTGTGGGGCCATGTTTATTATTTTCAGTATTACATTATATAGTCTTCCTAGTTCCATGAATGTTTTATGTTCTCTGTAGCTTTTCAATGTTTAAACTATTATTTGACATATTTGTCTTCTGTTTCATTGTTATATTTTACAAATGATAAGAGAAACATTTATGCCTCTCAACATCTCAGGTTTTTGATAGTTGACCTGTTTTGCTGCATTGCATTTAGAATTTTTAGTACTTTGTATGCTTTTTACGTAAATTTTTTTAATCTTTATGGTTCATTTCTGTTGTAGGGAAGAAACATGAGAATTTAGCAGCAGTTCTATGATATATTTCCACTGTTTTGTCATTGGACATCAGCTTTTAAGAAAAAGAAAAAAATCTAATTCCAAAAATATTAGTGGTTTTGGACAATGCTCACATTGTAAAGTGTCACATTTAGAAGTCATCAACTGATAATTTTTGTCAAAACTGATGTGCTTTCAGGCAATGAAATGACATATTGTCCAGTACATTATTTTGTTTTATTTTCATTTGTTAATTAGGTATAACTGTAATTTGAACTTGAGTTTGTTTGGTAGAGCCACCATCACTTGAAAGTCATGTAATTTATGTAACATGCAGAAATAGTGAGAAATTTAAAATTAAGTATACACTCAAAATATTCCAAAGAAAAATGGTGTCGTACTTGTAGCAGGAAGTACAAGAAAAGCTCTAATTAAAACTTGTTTATTAATTGTTGGATTCTACTTAAATTTAATGTGCACTGTTTGGTTGTAATTACCTAAATACTTCTGGAAACAGTTTACCTTACTTAATTTGTTGTGTCACACTGATTAAATTTCAATAATAAGTTGTACAAGTGACTTAGGAGTCTGTATGGTGAAATATGTTGAGTGATACTATTTTCAATTATTCAGAAATTTATATGAATATCACTGCTTGTGAACAAGATATTAAATTAATCAAGAAGAGTCTGTTGAAAATAATGTTTAGTGTTAAGTGCAAGAGGTGGTCATACCACCATACTGTAAGTTAATTTGCTTTTTGTTTCAGTAAATATTTGAATGTTCATAGCATATCTTTTCTGAACATGTTAGAATGAAGGTTCAGAGGAATAGTTATGAGATTCAGATTTTAGTAGGGGCAGGAGTTTTATTTGCTTTTTGAGTCTTACCTGATAGACAGTCCTGCAATGCAAAATCCGGCATTTGAGTTTCCCAGAGCCTTGTCAGATAGAGTTGCTTACTTTGAGTCTTGCACCTGATGTGTTGGGATTTCCTAATCTGCATAAAGTGGTATGTAGGGGAGTTACACAGGACATACTTAAGTTGTGCCTACTACATTCATTTGGGGTTACGGAATTTCCCTTGACTCTCTATTTGCTTTAGATAGTCTCCCAGGCCAGGTACCATGCTACAAGAAGTCATGGCACCAGGCAGCTCTTTCAGAGAAGTACTATTGGGGGGATGACCAATATGAGTGTTTGCATTCTCCTCTAGATGTTGTGTTTGATGGAAAAGGTGGACTAGGCAGGATTAATTAAAGCTAAAAAATGTCCTTTGTCAATCTTGTTTCCACTACATGTAATAAGTGCATTCAAAATATTAAAAAGATACAAGGGGAAACCAATCAAAAGTGATCATAGAAGTTTACATCAATGGTACACACCTGACCTCCAAAAAAATTAAGAACACGTCATTAATCTTTATAACAGATCAAAGAACAGTGAAGAAGATGTACTTCAGTACTTTCAACTATAGAAGAGGTACAGATCAGAAATTATAAAACAGAGACAGATGGAAAATGATAATTGTATGCAGCAATCACAAAACAAATGCAAGGCTGCTTGGAACATTATCAAATCATCTTGGTAATACTAACAGAACTGCATATGATATGACCAGTATCACACCCGATGAAATGAATAACTTCTTTATTAATTCTGGTAACAAAGAACACCCAGCTCTTAATAAACATCTCGGGGGGGGGGGGGGGGGGGGCGAGATATTCGTATTGCACAACAAACCTGCAATATCTACATACCTAGATATTCACTGCCTGCGGACAGTACTGTGCCCATTACAACTCCATCCAACACCCCCAGCATCATATGTTCATTTCTTTGTTTAACCTTTGCAGAGAAACAACAGCCTTTCTTCCATATACTGGTGTCCTGTTAGGATCGACTGTATTAAGGAAAATGATACAGTGAACTCATATTCTGCTTTAGATTGTTTGAGGGCAATGTAAAAACTGATTTGGGCTTCTGGAAGTCAGAATTTTACTACATCTCTTGCCAATGCAGTCTGTCATACACATGGTAAACTGTCTGAATTGTGGAAAAACATTGCACTGGACATGAGCAGCACGTAAGTTTAGGATTTAAAGACAGTGTCAGTAAAGATTGTGATGCTGACCACGGTCTCCTTAAAAAAAAATTAAAAATAAACTTAATACCAGAATATGAGAGTAAAAAAAGCAAATTTCAACCAACAATACATATATAGAAACAGTTAGGATCCAAGAGCTGACCGAGCGAGGTGGCGCAGTGGTTAGCACACTGGACTCGCATTCGGGAGGACGACGGTTCAATCCCGTCTCCAGCCATCCTGATTTAGGTTTCCGTGATTTCCCTAAATTGCTACAGGCAAATGCCGGGATGGTTCCTTTGAAAGGGCACGGCCGATTTCCTTCCCCATCCTTTCCTCACTCGAGCTTGCGCTCCGTCTCTAATGACCTCGTTGTCGACGGGACGTTAAACACTAATCTCCTCCTCCTCCTCCAAGAGCTGGAATATGAACCTTCGACAGAATGCTGGTTCGTAACTTCGCTAGCCTCCTGGCATCAGTCCACAACTTACCTGATGATAACAAATCGGTCTGAAGTCCAAATATTTTAAAAGTTTGCCGCAATGATTCACCTGAGAATGTTTCAATCTGCTCTGTTGTAACTTGGAAGTATAAGTGACCTAGTCAAAACATTACAGGTATTTCGCTGCACTCATTGTACACTTCTCTCTGTTTAACATAGTGGTGATGTGACTACATTTCTTTTGGAAGAGACTTTTTTTCAAATCGTAGACTGAGAGTATTGGCATCTGGAAAACAGCAGTGCATTTAACTGTATTGACGTAGATACTGTGTACATTTTTTATTATTGTTGGAGATTGTTATACACGCAAATTCCAAGGCATACTGTTAATGAGTAAATGGTAGCAGAAGGCAAGATCATTATATTAATGATTCACTTGGGGTAGATTATGAAGAAGTTAATGACACAGTCATTCAGTTTTCATTCAGGTATGTACTGCCATTGTTAACAATGATATTGACGTGAAAATCTGCTGACAAGGAGTGTAGGTGCCCTCATACCAGCTTCGGTCAGAAGAGTGGATGTGGATCCGTATTACATTTAGGAAGTGTGAAAGATTGGAGAGAGTGATGGTATGAAGGGGAACACTGCTACTAGACATACACGTGTATCTAACTAACGAAAGCAGTCTGATGGTAAGACTAGACCTGTAACTTCCAGGACTGATGACCTCAGAAGTTAAGTCCCATAGTGCTCAGAGCCATTTGTAACTTCCAGGCAGATTCAAGTCCTGTACCAGACTGGAACTCAATCCAAAAACTCTCCTTTTACAGGCAGTGTTCTTACCAGTCGAGTTATCTGAGCATGACTCACAGTCTGTCCTTCAAAGCTTCACTACTTCCAGTCCCTCCCCCCAACTTTTGAAACTCTTACTTCCTTTAGTGCTCATTCAAAATGGTATGCAGGAGAGCTTCTGTGAAGTTTGGGAAGTAGAGGAGAGGTACTGGCAGAGGTAAAGCTGAAGCTGTACGATCAGAGTTTGTAAAGAACCAAGATTTTGACCAGTTAGAAAAAGTGGACTGTTTGATCTCACTTTTACTAGTGAAGTATTTGTTGCCATCTTAATTTTACAATATGCAATGTATGGGTTTTGTGGAAGAATTTGATACACTGGAGCATTTTCAGCTATTATATTTTTCTTATTTGAAACTAATGAGAACATTTTTGTAAGCTACAACTTGTGAACATAAAATCCCAGAAAAATAGTCATCCTATCAGTTTCACTTTAAAAGTAGAGAATGGTAAATGGGAACATAGTTTTGAAGAGAAATTGTTGCCAAAAATAATGTAAGCTTGATAATTTAAGTTGCTCAATTAACAACAAATACCATGTATACTTACAAAATCTTGAAATTCTATTTGCATTGTTGCAAACTGTAATTTTTTATTCATTAGGTAAATCATCTTGCTTTTATGAAAATGTTAACTTCACCAAAAACATTTTTATTTGATACAAAATCATAATATGTTAATAAAATTACATAGATATAACATACTGGAAATTCAATTTTTGATTCATTGTTGTTTTATATACTTTTTGTAACTATTTTTGCTCTAAGTTTTTTCTGCTAATAAAAACACATAGTTTTGTCTACATTTTCACTGATAAGGAAACCAGATGTTAACATAATAATTAGTATATAAAGCTCAGTCTGCATTGCCAATGAACTCTTGAATGCCTGTGCCTTAGAGGCTAAAAGACATGCCTAAAGTGTGTGTGTTTATTTTTGTGTATTTTGTAAAGAAAAAATTTTTGTAATACTTTCCTTAAACAGTTATCATTGACTGTTCAGGTTCACTTTTACTACTAATCATAAAGTTTCTGTTTAATTTTCATACTTCCAATAGCAATATAATTCATCATTTCACAATTACTTCACTTTTCTGACAGGGCTCTAACTCAGCTGATTAATTTTACTGTCTTATTTCTGTTCTATTTAGCAGCTTATTATCATATCACTGTTGTTACTCATCACTCGAACCATTCAAAGTGTACACTTTGTTTTTATTTTGTTTATCGTCTTTGCCATACTGTTGCATACAGATCATTCTAGCTCTGTTTAGTGAGGTTCTGTTCCTGATACCAGTCAGCTGTTAAATGACCACTGCCAAAGTCTACTGGCCTTGGCCTCCCCTCTCCCTTAATAGACATGCTCCTTTCACTTCTGGGAACCTTTGTTCCCCTTTGCAGAGTGCCCCGCAATGCAGTGTCCCCCCACCCTCACTAGCCCAGCCCAGCCCTACAGTGGCATCCTTGCAAGCTTTGCAAGTGAGCACACTAAGCTCCATATTACACACCCAAATGTCCAGTCTCTGGCAAATCATCTCGACAAGTTCCATTACATATTTCAAGACATAGACAGCCATCTAATACTTCTGTCGGACACCTGGCTCAAACCAAGTATTCCCACAAGTTCAATAAATCTAGACGGTTACATCTTTGTTAGGCACGAAAGATGAGGAGGTGGAGTAGGGGTTTACATATGCCTTGATTTATCACGTACTGTGTTACACATCCAACAATAATGAAAATAAGCAAGTGGAATATATGTTCATAGAGATCAAATCCCTTAATAGGAAGTGCCTAATGCGTGTCCTCTACAAACTTCCTAAAGTTCAAAACTGGTCTTTCAAGTCCCAAACTGAAGCATGAGCATAGAATTATACCTGTTGACACTAACAAATTTTCTATACGATAGTCCTTTCAGTATGAAATTTAAGCCAATGCTTTCTTCTTAAAATGTGTCGCTACTTCAGCCTGTTCCTATCCATCATACGAACAGTAGTCATGCTCTCATAGATACATTTGCAATGAAATCCCCAGGCTGAGTAATTTATATGTCTCAAATATCTGCACCTGGCATGTCCAGCCATGACATACTCTCTAGAATGTCCAGAAAGAGACTGCAATTTACTACTTACCAAGATTTCAGACTGTGAGGCAAACAGAGGAGCTACTTGATTGAGAAGTAGCGGTTCCAGTCTCTCAAACTGACATACAGCTGGGAGAGCGGTGTGGGTCTCGGGTTCAATTCTCGGCGGAGTCAGGGATTTTCACCTGCCTCGAGATGACTGGACGTTTGTGTTGTCCTTATCATTCATGAAAGTGGTAAGATTGGACTGAGCAAAGGTTGGGAATTTGTATGGGCGCTGATAACTTAGCAGTTGAGTGCCCTACAAACCAATCATCATCATCATCATCCATATCCGCATCCAGTGATGCCTATGAGCTGAGGATGACTTGGCGGCTGGTCAGTACCTTGGGCCTTCATGGCCTGTTTGGGAGGAATTTAGTTTTAGAGTTTTCAGACTCATTAATTCGTCTGTTCTTGCAAGTAAGGTACAATAAATAGTTTGGGGGACATCCTCTATTCCTTTCTCAGTCATAAACAAAAAACTCCATGGGTCTACTTACAAACTTACTCAACTATATGACAAGTAGGCTCCCCTGACGAGCAGAAAAATAAGAAAGAAACATGCACCTTGGTTAACTGAATAACTAAACCAGCTTTTGATTCTCAGAGGTCCTGCATATTGGACATACAAACTAAGTCCCGCATCTGAAAATCATATTGCTTACAAGCAATAGTGTATTCCCATACATTAATCAAGAACAGAAATAGCCCAGCTGTCCTGTGGAAAAACCTGCATGGTCTTGGTACAGACAAAGTAAAAGCTGCAGCTGATCCCATTGTCGCAGTTGAACTGAAGCAGTACTTCATGTTACCTACAGTCACAATTGAACCACATACGAAATAGACACATGTTGATTACTTGTGGTTTTGTGGGATTTAAGGGACCAGACTGCTACAGTCATCGGTCCATTGATTACTTCATGAGGTTAAATGACTGTAGCAACAAAAAATTCTATCTGAAGCATGTTTCTTGCAATACTGTCATGCATGTCAGACCAGCATCTACAGGACATGATGGCATCACAGTACAAATGATGAATATTATTATTGACCCATGACTGTCCACTATAACAGATATCTTCAAACACTCCTTGACCACAAGTGTTTTTCCTGAGTTCTGGAAACAGCCCCTTAATACCTGAATAAATTGCTACCAGAAAGAAAAATCAAAAATCATATTTTGTAACCAGTAATGAAATATTACAGAGTACATAAGGTCAAATGTAAGATGTGTTGTACCTCTCAGATATAATCAGGTATATCACATATTTGCGACAACAGGCATTTGAGAAATTGAATACTCACAGGAAATCACTTAGTAAAAGATATTTATTTAACAGTTTGATGTTACATTGATAGAATTTCTGGTGGCATACATTTCAAATAACAACATAGTCTTATTTGTGAAATTCTGGGATGAATATTAAACGTACTACATACAAAAACTAGTTGCCCTGTAGAATTTGATATTTTATCTCTTTGCCTTGTGTCAGTAACCTGAGGCTAATGACCTAGGTAGACTTACTGGGACCAGTGTTCGTGGACCTTGATGATGCTGTGGTAGTTCTGCCTTTATACAGGCTGAAGCCTACCTTTTTTTCCTTCAGTTCAAGCATATCATATATTGTGTATTATGGGGAAATCTGAAACTGTCACAGCCCAGGGTGCATACGACCCAGGACAACCGGGAATTGTTTCATCCAGGAAAAACCCGGGAATTTTTCGGAATTCCGGGAATTTTTCATTGTTTTAGCTTTCAGTTAAATGTTTCTAATTTTGACTGCAGAATTGATTCTCTAGCAAAGAATGTTATTGTATTCTGCTAGTGGAGAATGATACTGCAGCAATAAAACATACATAAGAGGGAAAAAAAATAAAACTTTAGTGGCAAAGGAAATATGCAATTTACAACAAAAAACCGTGCACGCACAAGCGTCTGCAAATAGCAAAAATATGTCAAAGGTCTTAGGGCGAAGACTGTAATTCTTCGTAACAATAAACTGCTTGCTATGAGCATGACGTCACAACTGTTCACATAAGGTTCGTTTGACCAGTTGCCAGCGGTCTGTTGTGCATGCGCATTTGACTCGTGTATGAGCAGTACCTTCTCCCGCTATTTGAAGTTTGGCTGTTAGCTGTATCGGTAGTAGCAGCAAGCAGCCAGATGCAAACGAGAAAATTTTTTCTCGCGCGCCCTAGCTGGCAGATTCACGCTTGCACAGAGTTGTCTGAGTTGTAGTGGGGAGGGGGTTAACCTCCACGTGACCCGTGTTTACGTTCAGTGATTTCGCTGCTTCTCTTCGTGTGCAGCTCCCACGTCAAATGAAAACAAAACGGATTTCTGTGGCCGGGAGCTGTCAAGTGAATTAAAATACATCCACATAATTACGGAGGGCAAAAATATATTATTAATTTCAGTTTTCTGATTTTATTTTATTTCCAAGTTAGTAGCAGTCAAGCATTAATCGCCTTGCAGAACAGTGAAGTTATTTTTGCAAGTTTGCTAAAGAAATTTGGCTTTATTAATCTTTCCGCCGAGGCAATCATTTTATTTGAAACGAAGTGTTTCATTCAACAGCATTGGCTAGTTCCAACTGTTCGCTGAATTTCAAGTGCACGTTATCATCTTCTGCCATATATGGCATTATGCCATAATAAAGAACCAAAAATGAGATCCTAGAGTACTGGTACTCCAAGAAAATGTCCATCCCAAAAACCACACTGAAAAGCTTAATATCAGATGGGACCGACTTCATTGTGAATCTGGAAAAAGCCAATTTGCACTTCAATCCGAATTATGCATTTTAGTATGGTTTACGAAATTCCGATCCTCTTTGGAGTATCCTCTGATGCACTGTTCCTTTTATTGTGTAATGTAAGCTATCTTAGTGCTTTATACACACGAACATATGGGCTTCATACGCCACTGCAGTTGCACACGCACAATAATGCCTGTTTTCTGGCTCTCTCTGGCAACCGGTAAATTGAACCTATTTCTAACAGTCTCCGGATAGTATTGCGAACGGTGGTTAGAAAAGCGTTACTTTCAAAGTAAATTTCTTTTTACGCAAGATGAGTTATGTTACGAGTGAGAAAGTGGGATGGATATCTAAATCACAGAGTGTTCGAAACTGAACAGTTTGAGGACCAGCCACTTACAAGAATTTCGAGCCGAGACATTTATGTAATAATTTTAAATTTACTGGCACATTTGTGTGATGTGTCTTAAAGTATAACACACGCAAAAAAGATAAATATTACATGTGAAAGCGTAGCGTCTGTTGTAGCATGTTAATCTTAGAGCTTAGCTTTTCCTGTAGATATACGGTACTGTGTACATTAATGTAAACCGTTAACTTTTCCTCTTGCGTGTTCGTGCTATGTAACCAGTGATCTTGCTATTGGCTGACTATAACACGTGTCCTATGCTCTGAATAGCTGCTGTCATCGGCTGACGAGATCTCGTGGCTTGAGATATGACTCGCTTACAAAAGGACATCACAACCTCGGTTTCAACGCTCCGGAAACTAACGCGCAGTGTTTGGTGCAATTTGAATTTATAGTTTCGTAATACGAAAATATGCAGCGTATATGTTGCTGCAAATCAAAGGTCTTTCCAAAATTTCTGTCCTTCTTCTTTTTTTTTTTTAAGTCTCTCCAAAACTTCTTTGCCCCGTCTTTTCCTTTTTTTCCGGGAAGTTCTAAGCTATTGTATAAAACGTTAACCATTCAAAGGATTGATAAGTTTTACAGTTCCGAGGGAAAATCTACGGAAAACCTACTGTTACTTAGGACAGAAAAAGTGTATTTTCGCCCACGAAAAAGCATATTTTTTAAACGGGATATCCGGGAGAAATTCGGGAATTTTTTTTCCTTGTTCCCGTATACACCCTGCAGCCACTCTCTGCAAGTGGTAACAAGCTTTGAAATATCAATGTGCATTTCATGGAGCATAAAACCTTGGGGGTCCTTCGATAAGAAAATAAAAGCCTCAGGGTATTAGCAATTCATTAGAATTTCCACATCACCTTAAAAGTGAAATGTTACGAGTCAAAACAGTGTTTTTTTTTTTTTTAAAAGTCTCAGTCCTTCACAAAAGCTGGGAACAAGACAAGAACGTTCACCTGATTAGACTGAATCAGATTCCATATCAAGATTCACTTTATCAAAAAAGTTTCATATATTGAATACAAATGTCTGTTTCAATCAGAAAATAAATAAATAAAACGTACACTTTATGTGGTTAGGGTGTACAAAATCCATTTTCATGAATAAAATTTAATGCTGCGACCACTCCATTGCTAAAATTCTCTTAACACTGATATGATCCCTGTGTGCAAGCTGAATGCCAGGACAGTATAAATCACCCAGTCCCTGTGTCTGCTTTGAGCCAGAACTGATAGAGTGGTATGATGCACTATGGCTTGGCAGAATAGCACGTAAGACCTGCTCATGAGGTCACCAAATATGATTGTGACATCATTCAATTGGTTTACATCTGCAATGTTCAGGCGTGAAACTTATGTATCTGCCCCACAACAGTATGCAGGGTAATGTAGTCATGGAGTCTTAGTTGTACTGAACTGTAAACCTGAGGATGAGAGACATCATTTTTAATATTTTTGTAGCTCAAAGGTTTGGTTGTATTGAATATTAAAATTGCCATTAACCTCATACACAGCTGCTACCACTAGTAATGGATAAAGCTAAAAAGAACTGCATATGTTATTACTAATGAAAATTTGTGTCAGAAGAGACTCAGAGCCAGGTTCGCTGCTTTTCAAATTTTCATTGATACTGTTGATTCCACTCTTAGTTTCAGAACACTACTACCGTAGGTTCTCTCTCGCAGTATGTGGGAGTAGTGGTAATGAGGGAACAAAGTTGATGGAGGAATATGACTTACACTGGTACATAGGATATATGTCAGTTCACGGAAATGATATTAATGGAAAAACTGCCTGTAATAACTGTAATTATTCGTGGAAATCTGCTTTCCAGGTGAGTAATATAGGTAACTATCGACAGTCACATGGTAAACATCGCCAAGATAAAAAAGAAGCAATGAAAAAACAAGAAACCTAAAAACTCGTCTTGCAAGAGGCCTACTACAAAAAGAGTGCCATGTTGCATTAATAATAGAAATGTGGCTGCAGTGGGTAGATAGCCAAAGACAAAGAAGTGTAATTTTGACAATGACTGTATTTCTTTTCCCAGACAATAAATAATTTCAAAAACATACTTTTGACCATAGAAACAGTACGGAAAGGATCTGATGATTTGTTTACACTCAAGTGGGCATAAACTCATAATTGGATCCTTCTAATGACCTCCAGATGCACCTCCAAATGTATCCAAAAACTTTAGAAAAAAAAAACAAATTTCAGTAGTACATAAGTTTCCCAATCACATTGTTATTGAGGAGACTTCAATTGTGGCTGTGACAAGACATCCTGCAAAACACTATAAAATGGATTCTCTGAGAACTACCTAGAACAGATTTCTCGGAAGTCCACTTATGATGGAAATATCTAACAGCAACCAATAGACCTGAACACTTTGAGGATGTCTACACAGAAACTGGTACCCGTGGCCATGAGGCAACTGTAGCTACAATGATTACTAAAGTACACAGGGCAACTAACACAAGTAGAAGGGTTATATTTTCAACAAACTAGGTAAAAGGGGCATGCAGTAATGTAGTACCTCAGTAATAACTTGAAACATTTAGCTCCAGAGAGGAGCATGTAAGAGGAACATGGTACAGGTTTACAAGAGTAGTTCACTGTACATTTGATAGATATGCACCCAGCAGAATAGTTCATGATGCGAGAGACCCTCCATGGCATACAGTCTCTGTAAAGAAACAGACTACTATACAATAGATATAAAACAGACCATAGGGTTAGAGGTAAGGAGATGCTGAATGATACATGTTTGGCACTCTAGAGGCAATGTGTGAAACCTTGAACAACTACTGTAGCTTATTATTATCTGTCACAAAACCCCACGAAATTTTGGTCATGTGTAAAGGCTGTTAGTAGTATGAAAGTTAATGTCTAGATACTCATGGATGAAACGGGGATTGAAATAGAGGTTAGCAAAGCAAAAGCAGAAACTCGCATTTCAAATACTCCTTCGCAAATGAAAATCAATAGGTACTGCCCTAATTTAGTTCTCGCTCATCTGCAAAGATAAATGATATAGATGTTAGTATCAGTAGTGTTGATAAACAGCTGAAATCGCTAAAATTGAACAAAGCTCCAGGCCCCAATGGAATCCCTATCGGATCCTCTATCAAATTTGTGCCTGATCTAGCTCCTCTTTTAACTATAATCTAGTATAGGTCCCTCGAACAAAAAAACTCTGCCCAGTAGTTAGAAGGTAGCGCAGGTCACACCTGCTTACAAGAGTAGTAGTTAAAGTGATGGTACCATCTAGTATCCTTATCATCCATTTGCTGTAGGTTCTTAGAACATAATGAGCTACCTCAAACAGAATGGCTGCCTCCATGCCAACCAGCATAGATTCCGAAAACATCAATCATGTGAAACCCAACTCGCACTTTTCCAACATGACATGCTGAAACCCACTTATCAACGCAGTCAAGTAAATGCAGTATATTTCAGAAACGTATTTGACTCCATAGCACATCTACATCATACTCCAGCACAAAACAGTGTGTGGTGGAGGGTACTTGTGATGCCTCCTTCCCTATTTCACTTGCAAATGGCATGTGGGAAGAATGATTGTCAGTAAGCCCCTGTATTATTAGCTCTAGTTTTTCAAATTTTCTCCTCGTGGTCATTTGTGACATGTATGTGAGTGGAAGTAGTACTCTGAGGTGACTAAAGTCATGGGACAGCTGCATGGAGATGGCAGTAGTATCGTGTACAGAAAGCATTAAAGGGTAGTGCATTGACAGAGCTGTCATTTGTACTCAAGTGCTTCAAGTGAATTGTTATCGACATGACTATGACCACACGACAGGAACAAATAGACTCTGAACGTGAAATGGTAGTTGGAGCTAGACACATGGGACATTCATTAACAAATTCAATATTCTGAGATACACAGTTTCAAGAATGAATCAAGAATACCAAATTTCAGGTATTACCCTTCACCACAGACAACGCAGTGGCCGACAGCCTTCACTTAATGACAGAGTAGCGGCATTTGCCTAGAGTTGTCAGTGTAAACAGACAATCAACACTGCGCCAATAACAGCAAAAATCAACATGGGGCACATGACGATCGCATCCTTTAGGACAGTGCAGCGAAATTTGGCGTTAATGGGGTATGGCAGCAGGTGATTGATGTGAGTGCCTTTGGTAATAGCGCGACATCGGCTGTAGCGCCTCTCCTAGGCTTGTGACTATATATATGTTGGACCCTGGCCTGGTCAGATAAGTCCTGATTTCAGTTGGTAAGAACTCATTGTAGAGTTCGAGTGTGGCACAGACCCCACAAAGCCATGGACCCAAGTTGTCAGCAAGGCACTGCGCAAGCTGATAGTGGCTCCATAATGGTGTGGGCTGTGTTTACATGGAATCGACTGCGTCCTCTGATCCAGATGAACTCACTGTTGACTGGAAATGGTTCTGTTCAACTACTTGGATACCATTTGCAGCCATTCATGGACGTCGTGTTCCCAAACAATGGTGGGAATTTTTATGGATGACAATCCACCATGTCACCAGCTCACAGTTGTTTGCAATTGGTTTGAACAACATGCTGGACAATTTTAAGTGAATGGTTTGGCCACCCAGATCGCCTGACATGAATCCCATCGAACATTTTTGTGACATAATCGAGAGATCAATTTGTGCACTAAATCTCTCACCGGCAACGCTATCGCATTGTGGATGACAATAGAGGCAGGATGGCTCAGTATTTCTACAGGGGACTATCAATGACGTGTTGAGTCCATGCCATGTCGAGTTGCTGTCCTACGCTGGGCAAAGGGAGGCCCAACACGATATTAGGAGGTGTCCATGACTTTCGTCACCTCATTGTATGTTGTCCGACTCTTCTCAGAGAGTATTGTCTCGAAATTTCACTCGTAAACCTGTCCATGATGCACACCACCTCTCTTTTAATATCTGCACTGGAGTTTGTTGAGCATCCGCCGACTAGACAATCCCATGATAAACCCACCAGTCTTCGTTGGATCTTCTCTATCTCTTCTATCATTCCTATCAGAAAAGTATCCCAAACTGATAAACAGTACTCTACAATCAGTCAAACTAGCGCATTGTTAGCCACTCCCATCGTGGATGAGTTACATAGATTCTTCCTATGAATCACACTCTAGCATCAGGATCCTACTATTTGTTTTATGTGGTCATTCCACTTAAAGTCGCCCTGGATATTTACCCCTAGATATGTTACTGTAGATACTTTTTCCAGCAAGTTGTCATCAATAGTGTAGTTTTACAGCAGTGGATTTATTTTCCTATATATGCAAAATATGTTACATTTATTTACATTCAGAGTCATTTGTCAATCATCTATAGGTCATTCTACAAATCGGTACTGTCTACTGGCATTGCTAAATTCTTGTTGACAACCGCATCACCTGTGAACGGTCTTAAAAAGCTTCAAACACTTTTTAATAGATCATTTACATGCATCGTAAATAGTAACGGTCCTATCACACGTCCTTGGGGTACTACCAAAAATGCTTGTACATCTGTCGATTTTTTCCGTTAAGAGTGACGTGTCGAGATCTATCTGCAAGGAAGTCAGTGTGCTCCCTGCCGCCGTTGGATAAGCAGCTGAGCAGCAAGTCGTATACTCCTAGCTCACTCATTTGTTACATAGTTTAATTGTTAATTTCTTTGCGTGTTTTTGGTTCTTGCATTGTTTAATTCATAAATTTCAGGCGTATTATAGTATTTGAGAGTGTAGCATCGTGTTTTAGTACCTGAATAGTGTAATTTCGCTTAGTCTCCTTCCGTCGCCGAGCAGTGTCAGCAGTGCGCAAGTAGTAGCATTACTGCATTTACTAGGCAATCTTGTATTTTAATAACTGTTTAAATTTTGTCGATTTGTTTGCGCTCTCTGTAGATTAGTTCAGACGTTCTTTGCAAAACAGTTTTTAGCATGGATAGGGACTGCAACTGCTGTGTTCGGATGCAGGCTGAGTTGGCATCCCTTCGCTCCCAGCTTCAGGCAGTGTTGGCTTCGGTCACACAGCTTGAGGCTGTTGCCAATGGGCATCACTGTGGGGGTCGGGATGGGGGTTTGTCGGGGACGGCCAGCTCGTCCCACGCATCCCCTGATCGGACTACGACTGTGGTTGCCCGGGATACTGCCCGCATTGAGGCTGATCCCTCACCTGTGGTAGAGTGGGAGGTCGTTTCAAGGTGTGGCAGGGGGCGAAAGGCATTCCGGAGGGCTGAACGGAAAGACTCTCCAGTTTGTCTGACGAACCGGTTTCAGGCTCTGTCTCAGGCTGATACTGATCTTCGGCCTGACATGGCTGCTTGTCCTGTTACAGAGGTTGCCCCTCAGTCTGCAAGATCCGGGCAGTCGCAGAGGGTGGGCTTACTGGTAGTTGGGAGCTCCAACGTCAGGCACGTAATGGGGCCCCTTAGGGAAATGGCAGCAAGAGAGGGGAAGAAAACCAATGTGCACTCTGTGTGCATACCGGGGGGAGTCATTCCAGATGTGGAAAGGGTCCTTCCGGATGCCATGAAGGGTACAGGGTGCACCCATCTGCAGGTGGTCGCTCATGTCGGCACCAATGATGTGTGTCGCTATGGATCGGAGGAAATCCTCTCTGGCTTCCGGCGGCTATCTGATTTGGTGAAGACTGCCAGTCTCGCTAGCGGGATGAAAGCAGAGCTCACCATCTGCAGCATCGTCGACAGGACTGACTGCGGACCTTTGGTACAGAGCCGAGTGGAGGGTCTGAATCAGAGGCTGAGACGGTTCTGCGACCGTGTGGGCTGCAGATTCCTCGACTTGCGCCATAGGGTGGTGGGGTTTCGGGTTCCGCTGGATAGGTCAGGAGTCCACTACACGCAACAAGCGGCTACACGGGTAGCAGGGGTTGTGTGGCGTGGGCTGGGCGGTTTTTTAGGTTAGATGGCCTTGGGCAAGTACAGAAAGGGCAACAGCCTCAACGGGTGCGGGGCAAAGTCAGGACATGCGGGGACCAAGCAGCAATCGGTATTGTAATTGTCAACTGTCGAAGCTGCGTTGGTAAAGTACCGGAACTTCAAGCGCTGATAGAAAGCACCGAAGCTGAAATCGTTATAGGTACAGAAAGCTGGCTTAAGCCAGAGATAAATTCTGCCGAAATTTTTACAAAGGTACAGACGGTGTTTAGAGAGGATAGATTGCATGCAACCGGTGGTGGAGTGTTCATCGCTGTTAGTAGTAGTTTATCCTGTAGTGAAGTAGAAGTGGATAGTTCCTGTGAATTATTATGGGTGGAGGTTACACTAAACAACCGAACTAGGTTAATAATTGGCTCCTTTTACCGACCTCCCGACTCAGCAGCATTAGTGGCAGAACAACTGAGAGAAAATTTGGAATACATTTCACATAAATTTTCTCAGCATGTTATAGTCTTAGGTGGAGATTTCAATTTACCAGATATAGACTGGGACACTCAGATGTTTAGGATGGGTGGTAGGGACAGAGCATCGAGTGACATTATACTGAGTGCACTATCCGAAAATTACCTCGAGCAATTAAACAGAGAACCGACTCGTGGAGATAACATATTGGACATACTGATAACAAACAGACCCGAACTTTTCGAATCTGTATGTACAGAACAGGGAATCAGTGATCATAAGGCCGTTGCAGCATCCCTGAATATGGAAGTTAATAGGAATATAAAAAAAGGTAGGTAGGTAGGTAGTTGGTGTTTAACGTCCCGTCGACAACGAGGTCATTAGAGACGGAGCGCAAGCTCGGGTTAGGGAAGGATCGGGAAGGAAATCGGCCGTGCCCTTTCAAAGGAACCATCCCGGCATTTGCCTGAAACGATTTAGGGAAATCACGGAAAACCTAAATCAGGATGGCTGGAGACGGGATTGAACTGTCGTCCTCCCGAATGCGAGTCCAGTGTCCTAACCACTGCGCCACCTCGCTCGGTTATAAAAAAAAGGGAGGAAGGTTTATCTGTTTAGCAAGAGTAATAGAAGGCAGATTTCAGACTACCTAACAGATCAAAACGAAAATTTCTGTTCCGACACTGACAATGTTGAGTGTTTATGGAAAAAGTTCAAGGCAATCGTAAAATGCGTTTTAGACAGGTACGTGCCGAGTAAAACTGTGAGGGACGGGAAAAACCCACCGTGGTACAACAACAATGTTAGGAAACTACTGCGAAAGCAAAGAGAGCTCCACTCCAAGTTTAAACGCAGCCAAAACCTCTCAGACAAACAGAAGCTAAACGATGTCAAAGTTAGCGTAAGGAGGGCTATGCGTGAAGCGTTCATTGAATTCGAAAGTAAAATTCTATGTACCGACTTGACAGAAAATCCTAGGAAGTTCTGGTCTTACGTTAAATCAGTAAGTGGCTCGAAACAGCATATCCAGACACTACGGGATGATGATGGCATTGAAACAGAGGATGACACGCGTAAAGCTGAAATACTAAACACCTTTTTCCAAAGCTGTTTCACAGAGGAAGACCGCACTGCAGTTCCTTCTCTAAATCCTCGCACAAACGAAAAAGTGGCTGACATCGAAATAAGTGTCCAAGGAATAGAAAAGCAACTGGAATCACTCAATAGAGGAAAGTCCACTGGACCTGACGGGATACCAATTCGATTCTACACAGAGTACGCGAAAGAACTTGCCCCCCTTCTAACAGCCGTGTACCGCAAGTCTCTAGAGGAACGGAGGGTTCCAAATGATTGGAAAAGAGCACAGATAGTCCCAGTCTTCAAGAAGGGTCGTCGAGCAGATGCGCAAAACTATAGACCTATATCTCTTACGTCGATCTGTTGTAGAATTTTAGAACATGTTTTTTGCTCGCGTATCATGTCATTTCTGGAAACCCAGAATCTACTATGTAGGAATCAACATGGATTCAGGAAAAAGCGATCGTGTGAGACCCAACTCGCCTTATTTGTTCATGAGACCCAGAAAATATTAGATACAGGCTCCCAGGTAGATGCTATTTTTCTTGACTTCCGGAAGGCGTTCGATACAGTTCCGCACTGTCGCCTGATAAACAAAGTAAGAGCCTACGGAATATCAGACCAGCTGTGTGGCTGGATTGAAGAGTTTTTAGCAAACAGAACACAGCATGTTGTTCTCAATGGAGAGACGTCTACAGACGTTAAAGTAACCTCTGGCGTGCCACAGGGGAGTGTTATGGGACCATTGCTTTTCACAATATATATAAATGACTTAGTAGATAGTGTCGGAAGTTCCATGCGGCTTTTCGCGGATGATGCTGTAGTATACAGAGAAGTTGCAGCATTAGAAAATTGTAGAGAAATACAGGAAGATCTGCAGCGGATAGGCACTTGGTGCAGGGAGTGGCAACTGACCCTTAACATAGACAAATGTAATGTATTGCGAATACATAGAAAGAAGGATCCTTTATTGTATGATTATATGATAGCAGAACAAACACTGGTAGCAGTTACTTCTGTAAAATATCTGGGAGTATGCGTACGGAACGATTTGAAGTGGAATGATCATATAAAATTAATTGTTGGTAAGGCGGGTACCAGGTTGAGATTCATTGGGAGAGTGCTTAGAAAATGTAGTCCATCAACAAAGGAGGTGGCTTACAAAACACTCGTTCGACCTATACTTGAGTATTGCTCATCAGTGTGGGATCCGTACCAGGTCGGGTTGACGGAGGAGATAGAGAAGATCCAAAGAAGAGCGGCGCGTTTCGTCACTGGGTTATTTGGTAACCGTGATAGCGTTACGGAGATGTTTAATAAACTCAAGTGGCAGACTCTGCAAGAGAGGCGCTCTGCATCGCGGTGTAGCTTGCTCGCCAGGTTTCGAGAGGGTGCGTTTCTGGATGAGGTATCGAATATATTGCTTCCCCCTACTTATACTTCCCGAGGAGATCACGAATGTAAAATTAGAGAGATTAGAGCGCGCACGGAGGCTTTCAGACAGTCGTTCTTCCCGCGAACCATACGTGACTGGAACAGGAAAGGGAGGTAATGACAGTGGCACGTAAAGTGCCCTCCGCCACACACCGTTGGGTGGCTTGCGGAGTATCAATGTAGATGTAGATGTAGAAACCAGTCGCAAATGTCGCAGCACTATGTATCTCGTGGAGGAACAGAGCGAACTGAGTTTCACATAATCTTTGTTTGCACAATTCTCTTGATTCCTATATAGCAGATTTTTGTTCTGCAAAAACTTCATAATTCTTGGGCATAAAACATGTTCCATAATTCAACCAAAGACTGACGTCAGCAATATAGGCCTTAGTATGATGGCCCGTATTACAATCTCCCACTGTGAAAATTTTGAAAGACCAAATTAAGTATTTCAGCCTTCTGTCTGTTATATTACGTTTCGTCGCCAGTATTGTCACTAAGTGACTGAATAGATGGTTTTGAACCGCTTACTGTTTTTACATAAGACCAAAACCGTTGGGCCTTGCCCACTCATCTCGTATCGGGTGCCTAAGGGATGCTGCATTCTCGGAATGCTATACCACAATTCAAGCAAATACCATTAGTAGTTTTTTTTTCTAAACAGCAGATTTGACAATACTTAACTTGAATGTACTACATGTTGTCACAAGCGATGGGCGACAGGCAATATAATTCAGAGTCCCTGGCTATATGCAATGTTCCTGCAAGTTTGACACACAGTTTGTGGATCACTGATAACTGTTCTCATAGCACTCTCTGCGAGGCGAAGCTAATACTCCACTAATGTCAGCCTGAGGCTGGCAGGAGCAGCGCTTATATTTACTTCTTGCAGAGGTCGGCCCTGGCACAGCCGGTCTTTGTGAGTGGGCAATTGGCTGACGTCGCCTCACCGCCTTCTATGGTCTTGCATTCTTCCTCTTCGTTCCGGCGCTTGTGGTTACGCCAGAACATTCTTTCCCCCCAAAGCGATGGCCCATCGTTGTGCAGGGAGTGCGACCACGGTGGAGGAGGCAGGAGTGTGGACACATCGTTGGGCCAGAAGCTGTGGCTCAGGGGTCAAGCTTCCGGCCATACCCCGCCATCTGTCCTGCGCTCTAGCGGAAATGTCCCCCGGAAAACGACCAGAAGGGTACGCGTTCACCTTCTGCTGCCATGAAGCAGATGAAGATGGCGGCGACTGCTGCGGTGTGGGTGGGTCCGGCTCCATTGGTAGGACGAGAGGACGCAGAGGAGGAGAATACCCCATCTCAATGTGGTCGTCCCTCGGTGTCGTGATGACATCCTCTGGCACCTGCTGTGGCTGCGCTGTCCTCTGGACCTGTGAATCTTGAGGAAGATGGACTGAAAGACCATCATGTATACGACAGAGGCGAAGTTGATTTTGATGGTAGCACTGCAAGCCATCGGGACCTGAAAGAAGATACATGCAAGCGCCAAGTCGACGGGCGATATCGCCTCGCGCCCACCGTCTGCTACCGCTAAAAACCCTGTGAAAGACAATATCATGCGGCGCGAAGCAATACTTGCGACCTTCCTTCAGATGCTGAGGAGGGTGGAGCAGTATCCGATGGTGGCGGCCGTGAAGCAATTCCACTGGCGATGGTCCATCTCATGGGTACGAACGATATGAGGCAAGAAACAGTTGCAATGCTTGATCCCTAGTGTGAGCGGAGCGAAGTTTGGTCATCTGCTGCTTGAAGGATCTAACAAAACGATCCGCATCACCGTTTCGCTGTGGATGGAATGGTGCATTAGTGAGATCCTGTATGCCATTGCGTTCACAGGATGTTTCAAATTCATTGCACCTGAACTGAGGGCCGTTGCCTGTTACTATTACTTCAGGTAAACGTTCTAGGCAAAAAAAAAAAAAATCGATGATAACACCTGAACTGTGCTACGTGACGTTGTCGAGTTCGTTGAGACAGAGAAAGGAAACTTGCTATATGAGTCAACCACAGTAAACCAGCGAGTGTTCCAAAAAGGTCCCACAAAGTCTGTGTGCACATGTTACCATGGCGATTGCCACTTAGGTGAAGCAGAGAATTTTTGTGGCAGAGCGGACTGATTTTCCGCACATGCGTGACACTGTGACGTAATCTGTTCTATTTGGACGTCCATACCGTGCCAAGTACAGTGTCGACGCACCAACTGTTTCGTACAAACAATCCCCCAGTGTCCTTGGTGGAGTAACTGCAACACTTCTTTTTGCAAAGCTTTAGGGATCAACACACATGACTGTCCACTATCATTTTGAACAAGATTCACACCTTTCTGTTCAGCGAGGCTGTGCTGACGTACAAAGTATAGTCGCACTACAGAGCTTTTTATGCTATTCAACGAGTGAGGCCAAGATGTGCGATTATAATTGAGCAAAATGTTCAAATCTGAATCAGCGTCCGTGGCCTGTGCAATTTTCTTATAGTTCAGCGGAAACGACCGAAGCAATTCAGAATCCTGAGCATCGATGTGACATCAAGATGCAGCAGAAGCGTCAAAGACAGGGCCAATCAAAAGATGTGAAAGTGCGCCCGCATTAGTATGTTGAGCTGTCGGACGATACACAATATCACACTGGTATTGAGACAAGAAGAAAGCCCGTCTTTGCACTTTTTGGACAGTTTGTACAGGAACCGGTTTCGTTGGATGAAACAAGGACTGCAAAGCCTTGTGATCCGTTACTAACTAGAATTTTCTGCCGTACAAATAGTGGTGGAATTTGATGACACCATACACAATAGCCAAAGCCTCTTCTTCAATTTGTGAATAGTTACATCGAGCTTTGGACAACACTTTTGATGGGAAAGCAATAGGCATGTTTTTATCACCAATTCTGTGCGAAAGCACTGCACCGATTCCTTAAGAGGAAGCGTCAGCTTGCAATACAACAGGTTTGTCAGGATCAAAGTGAACTAAGCATCGATCACTGAAAAATGTATCTTTAAGTTTTTGAAAAGCTACTTGGCACTCATCTGTCCAAACAAAGGGGACATTCTTGTCGCGCAAGCGAGGAGCTATGATTTGTGCAGCATTCGGTATGAACCGAATATAATTGTTCATTTTCCCTAAGACTGACTGCAATTCTGTGACATTGCAGGGAACTGGCAAGTCTTGTATGGCTAACAATGCAACTGAAAAGGATGTATACTTTGACTGTTTATGACATGAGCAAGATACTGCAACTTAGGTTTACAAAAATCGCACTTGTCCAGTCTACACTTCAGTCAGGCATCAGATAACACACGAAACAAAGCACATAAATTTGCAATATGTTCTTCAGGTGTCCGACCTGCTACTACAATGTCGTCCAAGTTTGAACAGTTTGGCACTTGTGCAGTCAGATGTTCCAAATATCATTGGGAAAATGGCGGGTGTGCAAGCACTGCCAAAAGGCAAATGCAAATATTTAAACAAGTCCAAATGAGTATTTACTAGACACACTTTTTGAGATTCTTCATCGAGTGGTATCTGAAGATATGCGTCACGCAAATCAGTTTTTGAAAAGTAGCGTCCAACGCCTAATTTGTCCATGAGATCTTCTGGGTGTGGCAATGAATAAGTATCAATAACAGTTTGTGGGTTGACTGTAGACTTGAAGTCAACACAGAGGTGAATGCGACCTGCTATTCTTTTCAGTTCAGCAGCGACTTCGTCCCGTAATGCGATGGGAACAGTTATGGCCCGGCAACATTTCGGCTGATCATTGTGTTTCATAGTAATATGGGCAACAAAATTGTTAGCTCTGCCTAAACCTTCAGAAAAGAGTTCTGGGAATCCTTTTAGCAAGCTAGCTACACTGTCTTTTGCACTGCATGTGGATACTGACAAAACATTGTCCTGAATGTTAAAGCCAAACAAATTAAATGAATCAAGACCAAATATGTTCTCACACTTGCGTGATTTTAGCTCTGTAAAAGTCACTGTTTGCGTATGCGAGCGATACATAGCAGGCAAATTACATGTGCTGAGAACGGGAAGGTTTTGTCCATTACAAGCTGTCAGTTGCGTGCTGGTTTTAGACAGGCCTGGGGAGCGTAACAGTTCATATGTGTGACGATTTAGCAATGTGACAGAGGCACCCATGTCCAATTGAAATTTGCCACAAATGAGTAAATGAACAAAAAGTTCGTTTGACTGGCGTATCACGGTCGCAGGTTCGAATCCTGCCTCGGGCATGGATGTGTGTGATGTCCTTAGGTTAGTTAGGTTTAAGTAGTTCTAAGTTCTAGGGGACTGATGACCTCAGAAGTTAAGTCCCATAGTGCTCAGAGCCATTTGAACCATTTTTTGACTGGCGTATCACTAACGAAATGCATGCTTGCTAGTTGCAGTCTTGGAGTATACTGCATTAATGACATAGGCCTTGTGGCAAGAGTTTTGTGAGTAGTCTGAATTCTTATGTTTGTTCCATTGCAAATACGGATTGTACATGTCCTTTCTTACCACAAGCGTAACACTAAGCTTGTCAGGAGGGGCAGTCTTGGCGTTTGTGCCGTAACACCTAGGGCAAGACTTAATTTTGTTACCCCGTATAGCTGTCTGTTTAGCAAACTCCTTATGCGGCGTGGAACGTTGTTTAGTTGGCACGGCTAACGCACGCTGTCGGTGCGTAATGGGGCGATCACAAGCAAGGAACTCAACCTGACAAGTAGCTGGCCGCTCAAATATATGAGCTGACAAGGCACCAGAATCGTACTGATCTAGTACTTGCACTACCTGCTGAAATGATGGACCTGACTGTTTCAAAATCCGTTCTCTGATTTTGACGTCAGGCACATTGTACATGATCGCATCACGCAACATAACGTCTGAATATATATCACCGCAAGCACATTTGAATTTGCATTTCCTTTTCATACCCTGCAAATCAGTTACCCACTCCTGATAAATTTGTTCTGACCATTTTTTGCACACACACTTAACGAATGCCATCCTGACACACCAACACTTCCCTGACTTTTGGAAGGCGGCCAAGGTCCTGATGTTCAGGAAGCCAGGGAAAGACCACTCCCTCCCACAAAATTACCGACCCATCAGTCTGCTGTGTTCGCTCAGCATGATTGTTGAGAAGGTAATACTGAAATGTATCACTAGGCATTGCATCGCCAACGACACCCTAAGACCGGAGCAATTCGGCTTTAGGAATCACCACTCGACAACACAACAACTCCTCCGCGTAGTCGAACATATAACACACGGCTACGACATGAGCAAAGCCACAGGGGCCGTGTTCCTAGACATCGAAAAGGCTTTCGATCGTCTCTGGCACAACGGACTCATACGCAAACTAAGCGAAGCTGGATTCCCAGACGGACTCGTACGTATCATACACTCATATCTCACGAACAGATGTTTCAACACTAACGTGCAGGATAAACAATCAACACAACACGGTATCCAAGCTGGAGTACCCCAAGGGAGCATCCTAGGGCCCATCTTGTTTAACCTGTACATTAATGACTTCCCAGCGACACAAAACACGACGTTAGCCGTCTACGCAGATGACACAGCCATCCTCGCGCAAGACTGGAAAGCGTCGAACATCAATTCACGAATACAGACAGCACTCAGAACAGCTGAGCCTAGGTTGGAGCGATGGCGTATTAAAGTAAACGTCGACAAGTGCGAAGCAGTTCTGTTCACACGCAGACCGAAACTACTGCGCAAACACCAACACTGTAGACCAATAACACTACATACACGCCCAATACGTTTCCGAGAGAAAGTCAGGTACCTTGGTGTCTGGCTGGACCGGAAACTTACATGGGGGGACCACATCGAATACGTTGCCAACCGAGCGCACGCGAGGCTCAAACAGCTCTACCCAATGCTCAACAGGGAAAGCACACTGAATAGGAGGGTGTCGAGGTCCTTATACATGACACTGATTAGACCTCTGATGACGTACGCAGCTCCCGTCTGGGGATATGCAGCTCCCACACGACTGCGCCGCCTGCAGATCAGACAGAACAAGGTGCTACGAATCATTAGCAATGCTCCACGCTACACACGCACCGTGGATCTTCACCGTGAATACCGCCTTGATACCCTCAAGGAAGTATTCAAAAAACACGCCACACGACTATACAGGAACTCGAGACACTCGAACAATCCTTTCATCCTCACTCTGGGAAACTACGATCACAACCACAGGTGGAAACACAAGCGGCCAAAGACACTGCTAGCTAGGGCATAGCCACCTATGGTTAACTAACATACGCAAACAGCGACAAACGTCGGCAAGCCCCTGCATATCAGCAACACTGACTGGCAACTACCAGCTGCTATTAGTGCCGACCAACAGGCCACAGCAGGGACACCGACGAGCTCGCCCACAGACGCACAAACAATCTGCCAACATTCCCTCACACTGTGCCTCCGGTATATGACCTATCGGACACAAGATCGATAACAAACCTAACTGTTGCAGGATGCTGACGCTGAACGAGGACTCTGTACCAGCACCCAGCGCCATCCGCCGAGCAGCACAAACGCACAACGTCAAGGTATCGACATGCATGATACCCACTACTAACAAAGCCTATCCTTACACAACCTATCGCAGGCAGCAAGACAACTGCTACTGCTCTTGCCGCCCAACCTAACTTTCGCAGAGGTTTTTTTCCCTTGGCCCTTGCCTTGGCACTTTTTTTCCTCTGCCCTTCAAACCACTACCCTTCGTCAGATTTCGACCAATCTATCTCCAGATGAGCGCGTATTAATGGTTAATCCTAACCAGACGTACGCAAACATCGCAGTACCCACATCCTGCGACACCTCACTTTAGTGAATACTAACCCTTATGCAGAGATGGCAGTAGACCTTTTGTGTTGGCCATCATGCCGGTGTGGGCGTGGAAGGGCTCCACCTCTATATATATATATATATATATATATATATATATATATATATATATATATATATATATATATATACATTTTTTGCAATTAAAGAATTGATACCTAGCTGCTACCACATTCAGTTGTTGGTCATAATAGCTAGTCAGTGAAGTGATAACAATGTCACACGCAAGTTCACGTAGAGTGGCGTTAGGAAAGAGATTTTGAATTAATCTGAACACTACACTTCCTACCGTGGATAATAGATATGGAAGTTTTACAGTACCTGGGATGTTTTGGGCTAGCATATGGGCGTCGAACTGGCGCAGCTACTCGGGCCATTCCTCGTCTTGGTCACTAAACTGTCGAAAAGGTGATATAGCAGCGTCCCGGCGGAGGTTCCAGTCCTACTTCGGGCATGGGTGTATGTGTGTTTGTCCTTACGATAATTTAGGTTAAGTAGTGTGTAAGCTTAGGGACTGATGACCTTAGCAGTCCCATAAGATTTCACACGCATTTGAACATTTGATATAGCAGCTGTAGTAGGTGGTGCTTGTTCCATCGGGCGCGCAGAGTTGGTGAGTATTTGGTGCACCGTGTTGAGTAGTGCTCAGAGCTGCTGCGTCTGAAACTGAAACATCTGCGTTAGCTATGTGGCATCTAATGCTTGCAGCTAGGGCGCGTGAGTAGCAAAAACGACAAGAAACTGTGAAAGAAATTAAGCGCCCCTGCAATGTAAAGACAAGAGGGAATTAAGGCGTCAGCACATACACTGTTGGCCATTAAAATAGCTACACCACGAAGATGACGTGCTACAGACGCGAAGTTTGACCGACAGGAAGAAGATGCTGTGATATGCAAATGATTAGCTTTTCAGAGCATTCACACAAGGTTGGCGCCGGTGGCGACACCTACAACGTGCTGACATGAGGAAAGTTTGCAACCGATTTCTCGTACACAAACAGCAGTTGACCGACGTTGCCTGGTGAAACGTAGTTGTGATGCCTCGTGTAAGGAGGAGAAATGCGTACCATCACGTTTCCGACTTTGATAAAGGTCGGATTGTAGCCTATCGCGATTGCGGTTTATCGTATCGCGACATTGCTGCTCGCGTTGGTCGAGATCCAGTGACTGTTAGCAGAATATGGAATCGGTGGGTTCAGGAGGGTAATACGGAACGCCTTGCTGGATCCCAACGGCCTCGCATCACTAGCAGTCGAGATGACAGGCATCTTATCCGCATGGCTGTAACGGATCGAGCAGCCACGTCTCGATCCCTGAGTCAACAGGTGGGGACGTTCCCAAGACAACGACCATCTGCACGAACAGTTCGACGACGTTTGCAACAGCATGGACTATCAGCTCGGAGACCATGGCTGCGGTTACCCTGGACGCTGCATCACAGACAGGAGCGCCTGTGATGGTGTACTCAACGACGAACCTGGGTGCACGAATAGCAAAACGTAATTTTTTCGGATGAATCCAGGTTCTGTTGACAGCATCATGATGGTCGCATCCGTGTTTGGCGACATCACGGTGAACGCACATTGTAAGCGTGTATTCGTCACCCGGCGTGATGGTATGGGGTGCCATTGGTTACACGTCTCGGTCACCTCTTGTTCGCATTGACGGCAATCTGAACAGTGGACGTTACATTTCAGATGTGTTACGACCCGTGGCTCTACCCTTCATTCGATACTTGCAAAACCCTACATTTCTGCAGGATAATGCACGACCACATGTTGCAGGTCCTGTACGGGCCTTTCTGGATACAGAAAATGTTCGACTGCTGCCCTGGCCAGCACATTCTCCAGATCTCTCACCAATTGAAAACGTCTGGTCAATGGTTGCCAAGCAACTGGCTCGTCACAATCCGCCACTCACTTCTCTTGATGACTGTGGTATCGTGTTGAGGCTGCATGGGCAGCTGTTCCTGTACATGCCATCCAAGCTCTGTTTGACTCAATACCCAGGCGTATCAAGGCCGTTATTACGGCCAGAGGTGGCTGTTCTGGGTACTGATTTCTCAGGATCTATGCACCCAAATTGCGTGAAAATGTAATCACATGTCAGTTCTAGTATAATATATTTGGCCAATGAACACCCGTTTATCATCTGCATTTCTTCTTGGTGTAGCAATTTTAATGGCCAGTAGTGTAAAAAAAAAAAAAAAAAAAAAAGTGCCGTGGGCGTTGGGCACTGGGTTTGGAGGATACTCGTCGCCAGTTGTTGGGTTTGCCCTTTCGTCTCATATAGGGTGCCTAAGGGATGCTGCATTCTTGAAAAGCTATACAACATTTCAAGCAAATAACATTAGTAGCTTTATTTCTATAAAGCAGATTTGACACTACTTAACTTGAATGTACTACATGTTGTCGCAAGCGATGGGCGACAGGCAATATAGTTCAGAGTCCTTGGCTATATGCAGTGTTCCTGCAAGTTTGACACACTGTTTGTGGAGCACTGATAACTGTTCTCATGGCACTCTCGGCTAAGCCGAGCTAATACTCCACTAACGTCCGGCCGAGCCTGGCACGAGCGGCACTTAAATTCCAGGTCGCTCATAGTGCGGCACGGTCCTTATCAGCAGGCTATTGGCTGACATCGCCTCACCGCCTTCTCTGGTCTTGCGTTCCTCCTCTTCGTTCTCGCACTTGTGGTTATGGCAGAACAAAAACCTCTTAGGGCCGGCCAGAGTGGCCGCGTGGTTCTAGGCGCTACAGTCTGGAACCGAGCGACCGCTACGGTCGCAGGTTCGAATCCTGCCTTGGGCATGGATGTGTGTGATGTCATTAGGTTTAATTAGTTCTAAGTTCTAGGCGACTGATGACCTCAGAAGTTAAGTCGCATAGTGCTCAGAGCCATTTGAACCATTTTTGAAAACCTCTTAGGGTTTTTAGTGAGATTGGGTGACAATATTTTACAATAAGAGTCATCGAATGCTTCTCTCATTGCCCTCATTATGCTCATTTTCATTTCGTTCAGCTTTTGTTTGTCAGCTAGGTTTTGAATTCTCTTGAATCTGTTTGTTTACGTAGCAGTCTTGTAACATGGATATTAAAGCATTGTGGGTCTTTCGCATCCATTAAGACCTTGCTTGAAACGTGCTTGTCTAAGGCATATTGAACGATGTTTCTGAATTTTTTCTGTTTATGCTTATTTATCAAACGTAAGATTGTGAGGGGGTATCAAGCGAAATTTGTGACTGGTTTGAGGGTTTCTTGGTTGTTGTTGTTGTTGTGGTCTTCAGTCCTGAGATTGGTTTGATGCAGCTCTCCATGCTACCCTATCCTCTGCAAGCTTCTTCATCTCCCAGTACTTGCTGCAAACTGCATCCTTCTGAATCTGCTTACAAGGGAACCTCCCCATCGCACCCCCCTCAGATTTAGTTATAAGTTGGCACATTGGATAGGCCTTGAAAAACTGAACACAGATCAGTTGAGAAAACAGGAAGAAGTTGTGTGGAACTGCGAAAAAATAAGCAAAATATACAAACTGAGTAGTTTATAGGAAGATAGGCAACATCAAGGACACAGGGATTGCAGGAGCGCCGTGGTCTTGTGGCAACGTGAGCAGCTGCGGAACGAAAGGTCTTTGGTTCAAATCTTCCATCGAGTGAGAACTTTAATTTTTTATTTTCAGTTTATGTGACAAACTCTTACGTTTTCATTACTTTTTTGGGAGTGATTATCACATCCACAAGAAAACCTAAATCGGGCAAGGTAGAAGAATTTTCAGTTTATGTGACAAACTCTTACGTTTTCATTACTTTTTTGGGAGTGATTATCACATCCACAAGAAAACCTAAATCGGGCAAGGTAGCAGAATCTTTTTTACCCATTCGCCAAGTGTACAAGTTAGGTGGGTCGACAACATATTCCTGTCATGTGACGCACATGCCGTCACCAGTGTCGTATAGAATATATCAGATGTGTTTTCCTGTGGAGGAATCGGTTGACCTTTGACCTTTCGATCAAATGTTTTCGGTTCCGATTGGAGAAGCACGTCCTTTCGTCTACTAATCGCACGGTTTTGCGATGCGGTCGCAAAACACAGGCACTAAACTTATTACAGTGAACAGAGACGTCAATGAACGAACGGACAGATATAACTATGCAAAAATAAAGAAAGTAAAATTTTTACTTGTGCGACGACTTGAACCAAGGACCCCTCCTTCTGCAGCTGCTCACGCTACCACGAGACCACGGCGTTCCTGAACTCCCACGCTCCTTGATGTTGTCTATGTGGCCCATGGACTACTCAGTTTGTATATTTTGCTTATTTTTTCACAGTTTCACACAACTTCTTCTTGTTTTCTTAATTGATCTGTGTTCGGTTTATCAAGGCCTATCCACTGTGCCAAGTTATAACTAAATCTGAGGGGGGTGCGATGGGGAGGTTCCCTTGTTAGTGTATTGGTTTCTTGGTAGGGAGCATGTTATGTTGGATGGAGAGTCAACGACGGATGTAACAATAACTTCGAATGCGCCCCAGGGGATTGCATTGGGGCCATTGCTTTTCATGTTGTGTATTAACGATCTTACAGACAATATATGGTAGGTCTTTCCCATCCCTTAAGACCGTGCTTGGAACGTGCTTGTTTAAAGCATATTGGGCACTTGTGCAGTTTAGCAGGTACGGAAAAAATTTTTCATTTTTTTTCAAAATTTGATCGATTATAGTCAAATTTGATACGCTGATTACGAATACGATATTTATTTTCGCCCCAGTCAATTATTTACATCAAAAAAATTGTTTTAAATTTTTTTAAAATTTTTTATTTTTTATATTTTTCAATATTTTGTCGATTACAGTATACGTTCATTTTGTAATACACTAACTAATCAGTATTTTCAAATCATAGGCGGCCGCTGCCGCGGCCGCATTCCAAAAAAAAAAACTCCCAACCTAACCTCAAGTGGGCTACGCTACAGATCAATTTATGCAGTTTAGCAGGTACGGAAAAAATTTTTCATTCCAAATGTATCTGGCATGGAGAGCTTTGTGGGTGAATATGTAAAGTTTGTTGGTGATTTTACTTTGTATTTTCATAAATAAAGTGATCTGTAGCGTAGCCCACTTGAGGTTAGGTTGGGAGTTTTTTTTTTTGGAATGCGGCCGCGGCAGCGGCCGTCTATGATTTGAAAATACTGATTAGTTAGTGTATTACGCAATGTTTCGTCATCGGCAGCGCCGCGCTTATCGGGCAGAAGATATCGCCGACGGTCAAGGGAAAATGAAAATGGATGTTATATTCGAAATCAGCGCATCAGAATTCACTATATCGACAAAATATTGAAAAATAAAAAAATTTAAAAAAAATTTGAAACAATTTTTTTGATGTAAATAATTGACTGGGGCGAAAATAAATATCGTATTCGTAATCAGCGTATCAAATTTGACTATAATCGATCAAATTTTGAAAAAAATTGATAAATTTTTTCCGTACCTGCTAAACCGCATAAGTGCCGCATATTGTACCACGCTTCTCATTTTTTCTATTCATGCTTATTTATCAAATGTAAGATTGTAAGGGGTATCAAGCGAAATTTGTGACTGGCTTGATGATTTATTTGTAGGGAGGGCACAGTGCGTCATGTTGGGTGGTGAGTCAACAACAGATGTAGCAGTAACTTCGAGCGTCGTCCAGGAAATTGCATTGGGGACCTTTCCATTCATGTCGTGTAATAACGATCTTGCAGACAATATTACTACTAACCTCACTCTTTTCACAGATGATGCAGTTATCTATAATGAAGTACCGTCTGAAAAAAAACTGCACAAATAGTCAGTCAGATTATAATGATATTCCAAAGTGATGCAAATACTAACAACTTGCTTTAAGTATTCAAAAATGTAAAATTGTGCTCTTCACAAAATGAAAAGACATAGTATTCTATGACTGCGGTATCAACAAGTTATGGTTGGATCAGTCAACTCGTACAAATACCTTGACGTAATAATTTGAAGCAATATAAAACGAAATCATCAAATATAGCTCACCCACAGATAAAGCAAGTGGCAGACTTCGCTTTAATTGTAGAATACCAGGGAAATGCAGTCAGTCTACAAAGGATATACCTTACAAATCACTCATGCGACCCAGTCCAGAATATTGCTCAAAAGAATGGGACCTGTAACAAACGGGACTAACAGTGGATACTGAATTTATACAGAAAAGGGCAGCATCAATGGTCACAGGTTTATTTGACTCTTGGGAGAGTGTCACAGAAACTCTGAAGTAACTGACCTGGCAGACACTTGAAAACAGATGCAAACTATTCCGCGAAAGCCTACTTACAAAGTTTCAAGAACAGGCTATAAAATATTTCTCTGGGAATATATCACAAGCCCCTACCTATTGCTCCCATAGGGATCGTGATGAAAAGACTAGATTAATTGCGTCACGCACGGACGCATTCAGTCAGTCATTCTTCCATGCTGCATACATAAATGGAACAGATAGAAGCCCTTATAACTGTTACCTGAATCTTCTCAGGAAGGAATTACAACAATTCCTTTCTTGTTATTCTCGCGGTAAAGGATTTTGTGGATGGCTTGTGGTCCGCCGGTGAAAGCGATAGTACAATATTCCATATTTACGAACTTCCAGCATGCTGGAATAATTGCAGGTCAGCAACTTCCATTAATCAGTACAACTGAAACCAGCCAAAGTCGTAAATTTCACTTTTTTTATTTATTTACTTGATGACTAGTTTCGAGATGAGATCCATTTTCAAAGTGGGGTCAACGCAGGCGTCCGATACTACCCGTCGGCTTTGGGCCGTGACGTAAGGGTGTTGTGTTGTGTGACGTCATGACGGTGCGGAGTTTAGTTTATGAGTGTGCTATGTTTGTAGATGTCGTCTTCTTGCGGTTGGTGGTGTCCTCTGGTGGTGTATTTTGTTCATTTGGGTGTAGCAGCTTGCAGTGTACATTTATCGGTCGTGACTGTTATAGAAGAACGGAAATTAGTTTCAGTGAGTTAAGAATTAAGTTTCCGTTGCGTTTATGTTATTGCGGTGTCGTTTGATGTTACTGGTTTGCTGTTTGTCACGCGGTAAGTCGTTTAATTCAATTTGTGGCTTCTTTTGTTAGATATGGATATGGCTTCTAAGTTTAATAGTGTGCGTCTGCGGGCTGAAATGGGGCACGACATGTTGTCCGACACTAAGTTTCTGTAACTTTTTGAGCTTGTGACGGAGATAGTGAAATGCGGCGTATGCAAGCAGAATATGCGGGTTGGGGGTAGTGTGTGGCGCCAGAACTTTTTTATGGTAAGTAGTCGTTTTTTGGGTCTATTGTTCGCGTGCTATGATGTTCGATGGGGTTTTTATGTGTTGTTGGGTCGGTGTTATTTACTGCATGTGTTGGTGGTTGATGTTTTGGTATCGGCACTTGCGTTTGATTTATGTATCTTAAAGGGAAGTACTGGATTCCAATTTTTTTGGTATCGTCAGTTGGATTTGAGCTGCATACGTCATGGGAAGTGACCGACTGCAATTTGTTGTCGTAGCTATGTGTGTTTTGGTATTGTGAGCTGTTGTTGACCTATATAGATCAAGGAAAGTGTTCGATTCCAATGTGTGGTCGTAGCCTTGTGTGTTTTGGTATCGTGAGTTGCTGTTGACGTGTTTTGGTATCGTCAGTTGCTGTTGACCTATATAGGTTGCTTTAGGTGTTGGTTTTTATTTTGTGGTATCGACAATTGCGGTTGAGCTATGTAGGTGAAGGGAAGTGACCGATTCCTGTCGATATTGTAAGTGTAGCAGACCTTGGGAATGTTGTGGTGTTTTTATGTCGTCGTTTTGTGTGGTTTGTGATCGTGGTGTGTCTGTATGTGTTTATATTTAGTTTGTCGCCACCCAAAAACCCCCAATTTCCCGCGCTGGTCTCGTTAGTCTGATTGTATTTTTGGAGAGAGATGATTGTCTTGGTTTTATATGCATTTTCGTGTTTGTTGTCGTTTATGTAATGACGTCATAGGTGCCATTTTGTAAACGTTGAGAATATTGGTGACGTCAAGGGGCAAAGCAGACGCGTGGAATCGGACGCTTCCTTATTGCCACGAAGTGCATATGAACAGTCACAGTGCATACAGATAACTGTTATCTGCATGCATTGTATTTTTGAAAAATCAAGTTTGACTACCTGGATGATTTGAAAATGGGTCCCGCCCCGGAACTCATCATCAAGTAAATAAAAAAGTAACATTTTCAACATTGGCTGGTTTCTGTTGTACTAATATTCCATACGTTTTGAGATGGTTAAAACTGAAATCGGCGAAGTCTCGCGATTGTCTCTTTAAGAAGGCTCAGGCGGGGCTCCAAATAACTCACTTAACCCTGAAGCGATATCATGTCACCAATTAATCTGTTCACAAAGCTAATTCACATTTACGCGCGTAACGTGAGCACCTTCCACCTACCCTGCAGGCTTACTCAGGCTCGACTGACTGCCTCACTACTTTAGCGCCAAACCGGACGGTGGGTGCCAAGCTGTACTCTTCTAATAAGATGGTGCTTCCTGTCAGTGACTCTAACTCGCTGGCTCAAAGATGCATAAAGGTAGATACCATTAGTTCAGGATAGTATCGATATCTGCACCCTTACATCTTCTCACTACATGTTTCCGAAATCTGCAAGAATTAAGGATTTTCGGAAATATAAGGAGAATCCTCCACCTTAATGAAAAGAAGAAGAAAACAACAGAATTGTCCGGCAACGTAATGGAAATATTCCAGAAATAGAAATATAATAATGGATTGCAACGGCCACCTCGTTTTCATATCAGTCGTTTGAATTACAGACAATATCTTGCAAGAGCACACACATCGCATCAACCCCTACCAACTGATAATTCTTACACTGTTTGTTTATACATGACATAAACTACATAAACTCTTTAAGAAATACCATAAATTTTACAATCGTATTTAGATTCAGTCCATTTCCAAATCTCTTGGAATATTGTTTTAAAAACACATTAAACACATATATAAAAATTCAAAAGCAGATACTGATGAAATTAGCAAACATCAGAAACAGTTCACACTAGCAGTAAAGTATTTCTGTTTATGTGCAAAGGCATTAGTCTGGTGCTTTCCAAGCACCCTTACTTAGTGTAATAGTTGCATATTAAGCAAACATTTAAGACAAGATTTGACAACATGAAAGGATTTGAAAAACTCAGTATTGCTGGAAGGACATTCAAGAAAGAAACACCAGCCATTTCGTGCATTTAGCAGCACATCTTTTCACTGAAAACTTTATGCGCAGGGAGACACTACCGGTTACTATGGGAGCCACACACACGGAACACGCCACCATTGCTGCACTGTCAATTTGGCAATTTACTTACCTTCTCGCACTGATGAGTCTTATTGCACGCGAAGTCACGCGTGACGTCGTTATGACGTGTACACCCAATATCGAAGACGACAATGGTGGCGAATCGACTTTTGTAATCGTTCGAAACGCTAAACTGCAGTAGTCGTTTTTGCAGATGAATTAAAGGAACAGCTCATTATATCCTCAATTGGTATGTTCACTGCTATTTTGGAAGCTATTCATGTCTTTATTTTCTTTGAAAATGCGAGCCTGCCAACATTTAGAAAAAAAGAGCTCAAAATCTGCACTGTCAACAGTATATTTCTTTTTAAATGCGAAAACTGACGCCTAGTAGCAACGTCGTACGGAGTCCACGTTAAACTCGACGTAAGTAGGGAATTACCTTCAGAAATTCAGTTGTTAAAACTAATGATTGAATACATAGTATCCACCATGTTCTCAACCAATCACAAATATAATTGAAGAACTGCATCAGTGTGTCTGAAGTTGTCCCAATACCTTTAGTTTATTAGTAAGGATTATTGAATCTGACCTATAAACACAGTTTCGAGGCCGGCCAGAGTGGCCGTGCGGTTCTAGGCGCTGCAGTCTGGAACCGCGTGACCGCTACGGTCGCAGGTTCGAATCCTGCCTCGGGCATGGATGTGTGTGATGTCCTTAGGTTAGTTAGGTTTAATTAGTTCTAAGTTCTAGGCGACTGATGACCTCAGAAGTTAAGTCGCATAGTGCTCAGAGCCATTTGAACCATTTGAACAGTTTCGAGATTTCCTTTCTGTGTGCCAGGTGCAGAATTTCTACTAAAAATACGCGACCAAACAGCTTTTTTCTCAAATGCCAGTTTCAAGTGACTATACCGAGCTGACAATTTGTGCAAATGGTCCTTTACATGAGTAAAACGCAAAGTTTTGTTAACATTACTCGGTTGACATTTACTTTCGACACATTTAAAAATTTGCAGGAGTACTTTCATTGCAGTTTCCAAATGATGATAAATACTGGATTGAACAATTCTATTTTCGAGTGAAATGTGATGAAGATATTAAGCTACCTGGAAAAATAATCTGTGGCATGCTATGCCCTTCTGGATCTATGCTTCCTATGCCCCTCTTCGCACGCCACTAGGTATGGCGCTATACTGCGCAACTGCAGCGCCGAGGCTGTTCGCTGCTCCGCTCAACTGATCCACGTCGTCCTCCCAAGGCGTCCGGCTGGTTCGATTTCTCCTCTTTCCACTACTTTCCTCCAGGGCTGCCGATGCTCGGAACAATGATCGATCCAAGCTCAAGATGTGCAGCATCAAGCGAATAGCAAGTATCATGGCGTCGTGGTTGTCGGTCACTGTTGGACTGTGATACTGGAGATCTGTACTCAAATCTCCCTTGTGTCCCATTTTTTTCCACAAAATTATCAACTTTCCTCCCAGTCAGGCTCTGTTCTCCTTCTGTAGTTTTGTCAGTTATCATACTATACATTGGTTATACAATATGATTCATGTGGTAAGAATATACACTGAAAGGCCAAAGAAACTGGTATAGCCATGCGTATTCAAGTACAGAGATGTGTAAACAGACAGAATACGGCGCTGCGGTCGGCAACGCCTATATAAGACAAGTGTCTGGCGCAATTGTTAGATCGGTTACCGCTGCTACAATGGCAGGTTATCAAGATTTAAGTGAGTTTCAACGTTGTGCTATAGTTGGAGCACGAGCGATGAGACACAGCATCTCCGAGGTAGCGATGAAGTGGAGATTTTCCCGCACGACCTTTTCAAATGTGTACCGTGAATATCAGGAATCCCAGTAAAATATCAAATCTCTGACATTGCTGCAGCCGGATAAAGATTCTGCAAGAACAGGACCAACGACGTCTGAAGAGAATCGTTCAATGTGACAGAAGTGCAACCCTTCCGCAAATTGCTGCAGATTTCAATGCTGAGCCATCAGAAAGTGTCAGTGTGCGAACCATTTACGGAACATCGCCGATATGGGCTTTCGGAGCCGAATGCCCACTTGCATACTCTTGATGACTGCATGACACAAAGCCTGACGTCTCGACTGGGCCCGTCATCTCCGACGTTGGACTGTTGACGACTGGAATCATGTTGCCTGGTCGGACTAGTCTCGTTTCAAATTGTATCGAGCGAATGGACGTATACGGGTGTGGAGACAACCTCACGAATCCATGAACTCTGCATGTCAGCAGGGGACTGTTCAAGCTGGTGGAGGCTCTGTAATGGCGGGGGGCGTGTGCAGATGGAGTGATATGGGACCTCTGATACGTCTGGATACGACTCTGGCAGGCGACACGTACGTAAGCACCCTGTCTGATCACCCGCTTCCATTCATGTCCATTGTGCATTCCGACGGACTTGGACAATTCCAGCAGGACAATGCGACACCCCACACGTCCAGAATTGCTACAGCATGTCTCCAGGAACACTCTTCTGAGTTTAAACTCTTCCGCTGGCCACCAAACTCCCCAGACATGAACATTGTTGACCATATCTGGGTCGCCTTGCAACGCGCTGTTCAGAAGATATCTCCACCCCTCGTACTCTTACGGATTGATGGGCAGGCCTGCAGGATTCATGGTGTCAGTTCCCTCCAGCACTTCTTCAGATGTTAGTGGAGTCTATGCCACGTCGTGTTGCGGCACTTCTGCGTGCTCGCGGGGGCCCTACACGATATTAGGCAGGTGTACCAGTTAGGCTCTTCAGTGTAGAATATAAGTCATGTAGTAAGAATACATTACCATCGCAAGTAAATGCGATGAATAATGAGAGCAGGCGATATGCCGCATAGATCTCTCTCAGGAATGGAAACAACAAATAAACGGGTGTGAACTATGTAGCAAAACAGGAGTTCAAGACCAAAAACTTCCAACATGGAACGCAAGAGTCATAACGCATGGTACTTCTGTAGAACAAATAGGAGGTACGTACATTTGGAGGTAACTTCCTTACATCCCGCTGTTGCAAACGGACGTTACACCACGACACAGATTTGGATACAGAGAACAGACACATCAGTGGCCAGACGCACATTTCATAATTTTGTGAAAAAAAGGGCACGAGGTAGATTGGAACATGGCTCTCCACCTTCGCAATCCAACACCGTGTCCACATGCCATGGCCATAAAATATAATATGTTCAATGCTACACATTTTTATGGAAAATGCTTGGGCCGTTCAGTGTTTCGATTTTGCTTCTTTTTTCACAGTTCAGTATGCCTTCTACTTGTTTTCGTGCTTGATCTGTGTTTAGTTTTTGACGGGTTATCCGCTGGGTCATGTTACCACTAAATCTGAGATAAGTGTGGTGGAGAGTTTCCCTAGTTAGTGTGTACGGGCGGCAAATTGGAGCCGCTGTTGGCCTTGTTTGCGTTTCGATCTAATGGCGGTAACATCAATGCGTTGACGGTTGGTTGCCGTTGGGACTCCTTCCTGGTGTGGACGCCCGGTCGAATGTTCGTAGGCGATTAGTCGTGTCTTTGCAACAGGTGTGTACTTAAATTTTTCAGGGCACACACAAGTCGCACTTAGTATGTTTTATTGACCGATTTCGTTCTTTAATTTAACACGAGCATCACCAGAAATTCTGGAATTTACTGATTAAATTACACTAATTAAATCAAAGAGCGCAACCATTCAATAAAACATACTGAGCGCGACTTGTGGCTATCCAGAAAAACTGAATTTCAACAGGCGCTGTCTCCCCTGCAAGCAATGCGTGCTCTCGCTAAGGGTGTGCATGTATTGTGAATATTGGAGTTTTTTTTTTCTTTATTGATTTTCAATTCCCCCCAAAGGGGGCGGGCTGGCAGCAGCTTACTACGCTGCTCTACAGCCTACAGACTTTTGTTTAAAAAAAGGAAGAAGAAAGAAACAAGGAAAAACAGGCGATAAAATGGTGATTTAAAGTGTAAAATGGCGTAAAAATGCGGAAAATTAAAACAGAAAGCAAAAGGGGTAGGCAATGTTGATAAAATACACAGGAATTAGACAAGTAACATAGTAGACACACAATTAAAAAAAACATGGCGACAGTCTGGTTTCTGTTCGCAAGAGATAAAAAATCATACCCAGTGACAGTATGATGGCTGTTCGCTACACTTCCCAAAAGACACAACACGGAACACTCACTGGAAAAACACACTGTAAAACACTGCACAAATATGGCACTCCCAATCAAAAGGCAGATGGGGGGGGGGGACTCGGAGAAGGGGGAAAAACAAGGAGGGAGGAGAGGAAAAAACGAAGAGGGGGGGGGGAACCAAGGAGGGAGAGGACTAATAAAAGGGGGAGAAGGGCAGACGCGAGAGGGAATGAGAGGAGGCAGAGGAGGGAAATGTAAAAGGACTCGAGGGAGAGAAGGGGGCAGAGAGAGGGGAGGGGGGGGGAAGAAAGAGGATGGAAGGGGGGGAGAGGGAGCCCGGGAAAAGGACAGAGGAAAGGAGGGGGAGTGAGGATCAGAGTTGATAGGACGGATAAATGGAGGGAGAGAGGGCATCATCCGGGAGGGGGAGTTGATGGAAGCCACCTTGGGAAAGGAGATGTAGGGTGTAGAGATGGAGGGTAGGGGGGACACAACGGTGAAGACGTGACAGGGGGCGGGGATCGGAGAGGAGAGGAGCAACCAGGGGGTGAGGGGGTTCAAGTCGGCAGGAGGTGTAGAGGATGCTGGTATGTTCGAGGAATAGGAGCAGATGGGGAAAAGGAATGAGATCATAGAGGATCTGCGTGGGGGACGGGAGGCATATACGGAAGGCGAGGTGGAGTGCATGACGCTCAAGGATCTGGAGGGACTTATAGAATTTGGGGAGGGGGGCAGATATCCAGGCAGGACTGGCATAACAAAGGATGGGACAGATTAAGGATTTGTAGGTGTGGAGTATGGTAGAGGGGTGCAACCCCCATGTCCGGCCAGAGAGGAGTTTGAGGAGTCGGAGGCGGTTGTGGGCTTTGGATTGGATGGAGCGGAGATGAGGTATCCAGGTGAGGTGACGGTCAATGGTGAGGCCAAGGTAGGTGAGGGTGGGGGTAAGGTGGACAGGACGGGCGCAGACAGTAAGGGAGAAATCCAGGAGCCGGAAGGAGCGAGTGGTACGACCTACGATGATGGCCTGGGTCTTGGAAGGGTTGAGTTTCAGGATCCACTGGTTACACCATGCAGCAAAAAGGTCAAGGTGATTCTGGAGGAGGCGTTGGGACCGGTGGAGGGTAGGAGCGAGGGCGAGGAATGGGGTGTCATCAGCATATTGCAAGAGGTGTACTGGAGGAGGGGGGGTTGGGGCATATCTGCCGTGTACAGGAGGTAGAGGAGAGGGGAGAGGACAGAGCCCTGGGGCACACCTGCAGAGGGGTAGAAGGTGTGGGAATTGGCATTATGGATGGTAACATAGGAGGGGCAGTGGGAGAGGAAGGAGGCCACCAGATGGATGTAGTTGATAGGAAGGGCGTAGGTTTGGAGTTTAAACGGGATACCGGGAAGCCAGACACGGTCGTAGGCCTTTTCGAGGTCAAGGGAGACAAAAATGGCGGAGCGACGGGAGTTAAGCTGGAGGGAGAGGAGATGAGTGAGGGGGAGGAGTTGGTCATCAGCAGAGAAGGAAGGTCGAAAGCCTCATTGGGTGTTTGGGAGGAAGTGGTTGCGGTGGAGGTGGTGATGGATGCGCTGGGAAAGGATGGATTCCAAGAGCTTGCTGAACACAGATGTGAGACAGATAGGACGATAGGAAGAGGCATCAGATGGAGGCTTGTTGGGTTTGGAGAACATCAGGATACGGGAGGTTTTCCACAGGTCGGGATAGAAGCCAGTGGCATGGATGACATTGTAGAGGGTGGCAAGGATTGAAAGGAATATACTGGAGCATAGAGTGGAATATGTAGAGAGCATTAAAGCTAAAGTTTTATCGTGAACGGGAATGTTTATGGCCCCCTACGAACTGCGATAATAAGAACAAACTGGAAAGGCGAGACGCTTGGACGGACATAACACAGCTATTAGAAAGTGAAAAAGAAAGAGCTGTCTTTATTGACGATAAGCAGAAATAAACACAGTCTAACATAATAGTCGCGACACTTCGCCTCGATTTTGTTGCCTACCGCGCCAGCAGCGCGCCAGACGGCCAGTAAATTAAACTGTGAGTTCGGTGCGTTCGTGAAAGCGAATAGTGGTTGTTTATTTTGCTTTCTACAATGGTTTTTACAAGCGGGACAGCTTGTAGCACAATAAATTGCAGCAACAACAGGAAGAAGACACCATAACTGTCTTTTTTTACGTTTCCTAAGGATCCTGTTACTAAACTGTATCGCCAGGATTCACTTGCAAACTACATGTGTATTAATGATTAATGTTTCGTTTTAGGAGCAGAAAATGGATAGTTAATAGCAGACGAGAAGACCTTATGAAAAAAGACCCAGTTTACCTTTATAATAATATTAGGTTCTGTTCGTTACATTTCGAACAAAACCAGTTCATGAACGCAGACAATAATAAACTCGTGTGGAATGCAGTGCCCACACCGTTTGACATCCCCAATAAGCCGCCTCAGCTGACGATGAAGAGGAAACTGCCACAAAGATTCGACAATCCATCTCTAAAGCTGTAAAACAGTCCTTTGACACAGAAGCAGCCAGTTCAGCTCTCCGTGTATCAGTGCTAGATTCGTGTGAATCGTCAACACAGACCGGCTTTGACGATGAAGTGGTTAGATTATGTGCAGTTATTCGTGTATTACAAAAGTGTAATGTTTGGTATGTATTTCATTCACTTCTGTTGTTAGTCACTTAATTTTCTTTGCTTCCTTCGTGTGATGACATTATTTTGTTAGCACCTTGTTCACTGACAGATTGTTTGAAAATTATTCAAATATTTGGTTTTGCGTGAAATGTAATGTAATCACCTCATTATAATGTTTTCAACATATTTCATCCGCTATTTGGTAGTTGCTAGTCCCCAAGATGAAGGTCGTACTTGTGGTAGCAGGCGACAATGACAAACACGGTAGGCCTACCGAACGATAAATGAGTTGTCAATCGCTTTTGCATGTAGAGGTACATGTCTGTGCTTCTTACGTGTGAATATGTGTGTTTATATTCTTTTGATATCAACGAGGTAAGCTGCAATTCTATCCAACATCACAAGTGTTTCTTCACGAATGTGTTGTAGCTAGCCACACGATTCATGGATTTTCTCCATACTTGCGCTTATTTTAAAATCATTTTTAGAAATACATATGCCTTCTGATACTACTAATTTCGTCAATTACGTAGGAAATGGTAGCAAAACAAACATTATTCTTAAGACGCGTCTGATGTTCACCTTATTCGCCGCTTGGAGCGCTAGTGTCGCCTCATCTGTCAAACGGTAACAACTTTTACAACTTTTACAGCAATGAGTATCGCGACTGTTACGTTAGACTGTGGAAATAAGCAACATTGGGAGTGACTATTATCTTTCTGCTGCAGGTAGAGCTTCCCTAAAGGAAGCGTTATCTCTGGGAATTTCAGGGCATACACAATTCAATAACTACTAGAAATCTATAGCCTTCATTTGGAAAAAAAAAATATATATGAAGTAGTCCATATTCCAATTCAGCTTTAAGGTAGACATTACTCTGTTCCACCACACTGCTCCCTACTTTTTAAAAGAGAGGTCGTCCGTCGGCGTCATTTCTTCTTCTTTTCTGATGACCAGCTTTCTGTAGTAAAATAAATGCTGCACATGCGACGACTGTTAAATCTTCTACTTCCCTTGTACTATCGACGGGTAAAATTGTAATTAAAAAGCTACTTTGTAACAATAACAAAGCAGGAGTAACGTCGGCAAGTGTGGAGTGTGCTATTTGTGAAGAGTTTGAAGTACCAGTTCATTGAAATTCAGTGGTTAGTTCACACTTCACTGGAGTGAAGCGTTCATTTGAACGACTCATTCACGAGCTCCCCATCACTAGTCGATGGTGTAGAACACCGTGAATCAGTAAAACGAAGTAACAGAAACATATTGTAGTTTCAATGCCGAAGCAACACTTTATTGCACTTGCGAACTCGAGGGTTGCATCAGTATTAAAACACACAACGGTTTCTCTCCGACACACTCTTCTCCCCCTGCTCTGTAATGCAGTTTATGATAATTTGATGAGTACATATTAAAATAAGTCTGAGTGTGTTACTTTGTCCGGCACTGATCGCAATGGAACACGTCTAAAGCAGCAGACACCATGCAACAAGTGTTCACACTGCCATCTGCTGATTATGCGGTAAAACAGGTTGGCGGTACACTTAGCTGCCGACAGATGTCAGCTTCAAACGTCTACCGATCACGTGGTAGAGTAGGTTGGCGGTTAACTTACCTGCCGACAGCTGTCACCCTGAACTGCGCTATTTGGCTTCTGGATATAAATTTCAGAAACGAAGGATTGTTATACTGTTAAAAACAAATTAAATTTACTTAAAGTTACACCCGTAACACGTAAAAGTAGATGATTTTCCTCAAAATTGGCAAAAATATGAGTGTTCTCACAATGGGTACGTACAAATACGCCTATCAAGTACCACTTTCGTCAGGACTCAGCGGTTGGAGGGCCCTGCTGGTGGCTTTCAGCTAAACCCGAACGTTTTGTTTGGGAAAGCTATTTGGAATACAATTTTTGGAGAGAGGATGAAAGATCCTCTCATACATTGCATTTAAACATTAGTGAATTGTCGTCTTTACGCTCTTCCAGTGTCTGAGAGTTAAATAGAGCATGGTCGAAGGGGTCAAAGGAAAGATAAACAGAGAAATCTGTCACATATAAAGAAGGGATTACATTTAATCTTGCTCGACATTTTCTCATGAAGCGCCCAAAACAGTCTTTATCCGCCAAGTGAAACCTTATTTGTTGTATTCATGGACTGAAAACTAGGGCTACCAACGAAATGCAGTCCAATTTAGTTCCTATTAAAATTTATACCAAAATAGAATGAGTATGTTTACCACTGTTACATAGTCTATATACCTACGTTAAGTAATTATTCAGAAGTTTTCCTGTAGATTTTATTTTTGTTGAGAATAATAACCCTCCAAATTCAAAACGTAAACTGTCACCTGTAGTCATTGGTACGATTTCAGGTAAAATCCCTCTTTATTTTCTTTGGAAAGCAGTTTTTGTGTCTGTTCACTCTTATACAATGGCTAGCAACTCGCGATCGCGTAAAAGTAGCGAAATTTGGGGTTTCTTCGCCGATTTAGGTGATGGGAAAGCAAAGTGCAATTATTGTTCTAAGTGTATTTCATATAAAGGAGGAAATACATTTAATCTAGCGCGTCATGTTCGAGTGCTGCATCCAACAGTGCCATTGTCAGTCAGACGCTTAGCGCCCCCTGCTCCTGCATCTTCCGATATTTCTTGGATAAAAAACCCGCACAATCCGGAACTAACATCAGCAAATGCCAGAAGCGAACAGCAGTTGGTGCCAGAAAATAACAGTACCACTTCAGTATCAGAAAGCAGACCTCCATATCACGGAACATTACCCATGTATTTTCCGAAACCTCTTTCTAACAAAAGAAATCAGGAGATAGATTCCGCACTTCTGCAGACTGTTGTAAAGGATTATTTGCCCTTCAACATAGTGGAAAGTAAACATTTCCAAAGTTTTTTTTAGGCAAACTGAATGGTGCTTACAGAATGCCATCTCGGAAGACCATTTCCAATACGCTGCTACAGCAACAGTACGCCATGATGAAAGAAATTGTGAGAGCCAAAATTAATTCTGCGGAAGCGGTTGTGCTGACAATGGATGGGTGTACCTCAACTACAAATGAGAGTTATTTGTCGGTGACAGCACACTACGTTAAAGACCTGGAGCTGGCGTCTTCCCTCCTAGAGTGCTTTAAATACGACGAAAGGCACACGTCAGAAAAACTCTCGGAAGAACTGCTACGTGTCACAAGGGAATGGGGCATTCAAGAAAAAGTCGTCTGTGTTGTCAGCAACAATGCTGCTAACATTGTGGCAGCTATAAGACTCACAGCCTGGAAACACATCCCCTGCTTTGCGCACACACTCAATTTAATTGTTCAGAATGGGCTTCCGCACATTCAACCCATTCTGAATAAAGTAGAAAACAATGTTGAATTTTTTAAAAGAAGTTCGCATGCCTGCACGAAACTGAAAAAGATGCAGGAACAGTTAAAAGAGCCAGTTCTGACACTAAAACAGGACACTGTTACAAGATGGAATTCAACCTATGATATCCTGTGAAGAATAATCGAGGTCAAGAATTCCCTAATGATAGTTATCACTCTGAATTATCCAGATCTTCCAAATCTGACTGCAGAGGACATTGCAAGTGTAACACAAGCCTGTGACCTGTTGAAAGTTTTCAAAGACTGCACTGAGGAAATGTCAAGTGAAAATGTTGTCACTGCTTCTAAAGTTATGCTACTTAGTCGCTCGTTGAAAAAATGGTGTTGCAGTTTTGTTAATAACACTGAAATTCATGTAGACGTGCAACAGATGGCCGAAAAGTTAGCTGAAGACATAAAACGACGATTTAGAAATATAGAGGAAAATTCCATTTTCGCGGAAGCAACTGCATTGGATCCCCGGTTCAAATTACATGGTTTTTCTGATAAAAATTCTGCTGAGAAGGTGAAATTAAACCTGATCAGGCACTGTGAGAAATTTGTGACGAACACATCCACTGCTACTGCAACAATCTCAGTTCCAACCACTGAATCAACTTCCAGTCTCTGGCTCGAATTTGATGAAGTGTTTTCCAGGCTGCAGAGTAATCCACACCCGAGAGCTGCTGCAATAGTGGAAGTGGACAAATATTTACAAGAGCCCCTGCTACAGAGACAAGGCAATCCACTTCAGTGGTGGTCTGAACGACTGTCAGTATACCCCTCGCTCTTTGAACTTGCAAAAATACGACTGTGTATTGTCGCAACCTCCACGCCATGTGAAAGAGTGTTCTCGAAGGCAGGACACCTTATAACTGACAGAAGAAATCGCCTGACAGGGAAAAAAGTGGAACAAATTATGTTTTTAAACGGAAATCTCTGAAGTTTCACCAAATCCGTTGATGTTTATTCATAAATATATATGTGTATTTTTTAAAAAATTTAATTAGGACAATCCTCAAATTGACATTTAGTGTAATTTTTTCAATAATGTGTACGAGATAATCATTCCTACATGAACGATTATCTTTCAAGCGTGGATTCCACGCATGCTTCAGTTCCAGACTCACAAGGTAAGCATTTTATTTTCATGTTGGCTGTGCGTGCTCACACAGCCAGCCTCTTCGTTTGTATTTTAATATTCATTTGTCTGCAAGTGCTGCCAACGGTAGCTTACCCGTAGACGCGAAGTATAACTCCACAAATAGTCGCTGGTAATGATGTCAGCACTGCAGGAAGCAGCTGACGCTACCTTCCCCTCGCCCCTCTTCGACTGTACCCCTCCTAACCCTATCGTTCCCCAGGAACACCGCGCGATTCGTCGAAGTCGACAGTAGAGGGAGGACTGAAGTGAAGGGACCAAGGGAGAATGAGTGACGTAGCGCCGATGTACTGGGGGAGGGAGAGGGGAAGAGAGTGAGTGAACTAGAAAAAAGTGTGGAGTGTGCTATTTGTGAAGAGTTTGAAGTACCAGTTCATTGAAATTGAGTGGTTAATTCACACTTCACTGGAGTGAAGCGTTCATTTGAACGACTCATTCACGAGCTCCCCATCACTAGTCGATGGTGTAGAACACCGTGAATCAGTAAAACGAAGTAACAGAAACGTATTGTAGTTTCAATGCTGAAGCAACATTTTATTGCACTTGCGAACTCGACGGTTGCATCAGTATTAAAACACACAACGGTTTCTCTCCAACACACTCTTCTCCCACTGCCCTGTAATGCAGTTTATAATAATTTGCTGAGTACATAGTAAAATAAGTCTGAGTGTGAGGACGAAAGATCCTCTCATATATGGAATTTAAACGTTAGTGAATTGTCGTTGATGATGTAGAACACCGTGAATCAGTAAAATGAAGTAACAGAAACGTATTGTAGTTTCATTTTTTTTTTTTTTCTTTATTGTTATTTTCAAACCCGTACAAACAGGCAGGCTGTCAGCAGCATGGTACGCCGCTCTTCAGCCGTTGAGGAGATAAAGATAGAACAGAAAGAATACACAAATGTGACATAACGGTGGGTAATAAAACAGTAGACACATAAAGACAAACACGGAGCCGTTCACACTTGACGAAAATTCACTACAAACTGTTGTCACGACGCACTAACACTGAAGATGGCGATGGCACAGGTGAACGATGGAGTATGACGGGAACACTGAACACGAAACACGACGGCACTCACGAGACACTGATGGCGATGATCTCCGGCGCGCGAATGTCCACTCAGCGTGAACGAGTCCGGGGACCTGCCAAGAGAGGAGGTGGAAATGGAAATGAGCGTTTGGCGTCATTGGCCGGGAGGCCCCTCGCGGGGCAGGTCCGGCCGCCATAGGGCAGGTCTTATTACATTCGGCGCCACATTGGGCGACCTGCACGCCGGATGGGGATGAAATGATGATGAACACAACACAACACCCAGTCCCTGAGCGGAGAAAATCTCCGACCCAGCCGGGAATCGAACCCGGGCCCAGAGGACGGCAATCCGTCACGCTGACCACTCAGCTACTGGGGCGGACAGAGAGGAGGTGAAGGAGGAGGAAGGGGAAATGGGAGAGGGGAGAGCAGAGATGCCATGGGCAAAGGAGAGAGGGGGAGGGAGGAAGGGGGAGTGAAGCCCGGAGGAGAGGGTAGGAGGGAGGGGGGAAAGGAAAGAGAAGGGAAGGGAAAAGGGAAAAGGGGGGGGGAGGGAGGGTGCCTGAAGGAAAGGACACAGGAGGGGGGGAGGATCAAAGTTGATAGGTGGGGTAGATGCAGGGGAGGAGGACATCATCAGGGAGGGGGAGCTGGTGGAAGCCACCTTGGGAGAGGGTAAGGAGGGTGGAGAGATGGAGACCGGGTGGGACATGGGAGTACAGGCGCGGCAGCGGGCGGGGGTGGGAGAGGATCGGGGAGACGAGCGGGTGAGGTGGATCGAGTTTACGGGAGGTGTATAGGATTCGTATCCTTTCGAGGAAGAGGAGGAGGTGGGGGAAGGGGATAAGGTCATACAGGATCCGCGTGGGGGAAGGGAGACGGATGCGATAGGCAAGGCAGAGAGCATGGCGTTCAAGGATTTGGAGGGATTTATAAAAGGAAGGGGGGGGGCGGAGATCCAGGCTGGATGGGCGTAACAGAGGATAGGGCGGATAAGGGACTTATAGGTGTGGAGGATGGTGGAGGGGTCCAGACCCCACATCCGGCCGGAAAGGAGCTTGAGGAGACGGAGTCGGGAACGTGCCTTGGCTTGGATTGTCTGGAGATGGGGAGTCCAGGAGAGGCGACGGTCGAGGGTGACGCCAAGGTACTTAAGGGTGGGGGTGAGAGCGATGGGACGGCCATAAACGGTGAGATAGAAATCAAGGAGGCGGAAGGAGGGAGTGGTTTTGCCTACAATGATCGCCTGGGTTTTGGAAGGATTGACCTTGAGCAACCACTGGTTGCACCAAGCGGTGAACCGGTCAAGGTGGGATTGGAGAAGGTTTTGGGAGCGTTGCAGGGTGGGGGCAAGGGCAAGGAAGGCGGTGTCATCGGCAAACTGGAGAAGGTGGACGGGGGGTGACGGCGGCGGCATATCCGCCGTGTACAACAAGTACAGAAGGGGGGAGAGGACGGAGCCTTGGGGCACACCGGCGGAGGGGAAAATGGTGTAGGAATCGGTATTATGGATGGTGACATGGGAAGGACGGCGGGAGAGAAAGGAACCGATCAGACGAACGTAGTTAATGGGAAGGGCGAAGGTTTGGAGCTTGAAGAGGAGACCGGAATGCCATACGCGGTCATATGCGCGTTCGAGGTCAAGAGAGAGGAAGATTGCGGAGCGACGGGAATTGAGCTGTTCGGAAAGGAGATGAGTGAGGTGAAGGAGGAGATCGTCGGAAGAGAAGGACGGCCGAAAGCCACACTGGGTAACGGGGAGGAGGCGGTGCTGGCGGAGATGCTGGTGGATGCGGCGGTTGAGGATAGATTCCAGGACCTTGCTGAAGACCGAGGTAAGGCTGATGGGACGGTAGGAGGAGGCGGCGGACGGCGGTTTGCCAGGTTTGAGGAACATGAGGATACGGGAGGTTTTCCACAGGTCGGGGTAGTAACCGGTGGACAGGACTACATTGTAGAGCCTGGCCAGGGTGGAGAGAAAAGAGACAGGAGCTTCACGAAGGTGACGGTAGGTGACACGATCGTGACCAGGAGCGGTGTTGCGTTTGGTGCGGAGTGTATTTATGAGATCCTGTGTGGTGATGGGGGCATTAAGGTCCGTGTGTGGAATGTTGTCCAAGTACTGGAAACCAGGAGCGATTGGAGGGACAGAGGTGTCAGTTCGATCGCGGATATCTGGGAAGAGGGAGTAATCGAACTGGGGATCATCAGGGATGGAAAACACATCGGACAGGTAGGAGGCAAAGTGATTGGCCTTACTAAGGGCGTCAGGGAAGGGGTGATCATCGTGGAGAAGAGGATAGTAGGGGGAGGGTTTAGTTCCGGTAAGGCGACGGAAGGCGGTCCAGAACTTCGACGAGTTTATAGGGAGGGTAGCATTTAAACGGGTGCATGTCTGTCGCCAGTCCCAGCGTTTCTTGTCCGCGAGCAAATGTCGAATGTGTCGCTGTAGTTGCCGGTGGCGTCGTAGGGTGTCCGGGTCACGCGTGCGGAGGAAGGCACGGTAGAGACGACGGGATTCACGGAGGAGGATGACGGCCTGTGGGGGTAAGGTAGGACGGTGGGGGTGGATGGCAACAGTAGGGACGTGGGCCTCCACGGCCTCAGACAAGGTCTGCTGGAGAAAGGAGGCGGCATGGGTGACATCATCGGGACGGCGGTAGGCGAGAGGGTGGCTATCGACCTGAGTGGAGAGGGTATCCCGGTAGGCATTCCAGTTGGCACGGGAATAGTCATGGATGTACTTAGGGGGAGGGTCATGACGAGGGTCGGGGCGGGGGCGACGGCCGTCTGAAACGGTGAGGAGGACAGGGAGATGGTCGCTACCAATAGGCTCCAGGACATCCACCGTAATGCGACCAAGGAGGTTGGGGGAGGAGAGGATAACATCGGGAGTGGAGTTGGATTCGGGACGGGTGTGCTGGGGGATGGGGATGAGGTCGCCTTGAAGGGAGGAGAGGAACCGATGCCACCGCCGTAACTGGGCAGCGGAGCGACTATGGATGTTGAGGTCGGCGGCGATCACATAGGAGGAGAAGGTACGGTCGATGTGGGAGAGGAAGTCGAAAGGAAGAGGGGCGTTGGGGCGGACATAGATGGTGGCACAGGTAATGGTAAGGCCGGGGAAGAAGAGACTAAGGATCAGGTGTTCGGTGGGGTCGGGAAGGAGAGGCTGGAGCCGAACGGGGATCTGGCGGTGGTGGCCAATGGCAACTCCGCCACGCGCAACTGGGAGGGGATTATCGGAGCGGTGGAGGAGATAGGGGGAGGTGAGGATGGAGTGGTGGGGTTGGAGGAAGGTTTCATTGAGGAGGAAGGCATCCACGCGGTGGGTAGCAAGGGTGTGCAGGAAGAGGATCTTTTTGGCGGGAAGGGAGCGGATATTGTTGAAAAGGATACGATGCTGTCGCGCCATGATAAGGACTTATACGAGGGTGTCAAGGCGGGAGAAGGTGAAATGGGCCTGGTTATTGGAAAAGGTGGCGTACATTTTAAGGTGGAATATGGAACGGGCGGCGAGGGAGATCTGTTGTAAGGTGTGGGGACGCTGAAAGGGATGGACGTTTTGGAGGACAATGGTGAGGAACCTGATGATGTCCTCAGCAGTGGGGGGGGGGACGAAGGGAATTGCCAGGAGGGGTGGGGGCGTCCAGGGGACGGACAGGTACGGTGAGTTCAGGAGTGGTGGGAGGGGGTCGGGCTTTACACTTTTGGGAGTAGGTGGGGTGGGGGAGACTGCAGGTATTACAGGAGGGAGGGGATTGGAGGTTGGGGCACTGCCGGAGGAAGTGCGCTTGCCAACAATGCGGGCAGGTGGGGGCCTCGCGGCACTCTGCTGTTGGATGTGCATTGTAGCGCAGACATCTCTGGCAGCGCAGGGATTGAGGGGGGGAACGGGAGGGGTCGACCTTGTACCGTTGATTGAAGAGGAGGGCACCCTCCTTCAGGAGACGGTCAATGGAGGGGGCGTCCTCAGAGAAAACCCGCATAAGGCGGGTGGGGCCGGTCGCGTTGAAAATGCGGCGGACTGCCCGCACCTCCAGGGTGGGATGGGCCTTCAGCTCCGCCAGCACCTCCTCCTCTGTGATCGACGGGCTAAGCCGAGTGATCACGGCGGTGAGGGTCGGCGGGCGACGCGGGGGTTGGGGTTGGCGGGTAGGAGATGGGGAGGGAGCAGGGGTGAGGGAGGCTTGAGGACCAAAACGGGTGATGGGGAGGCGGGAGAGGATGTCAGTATGGAGGGTTGGGCTGGGGGAGGAGATAAGAACAGAATCCCGTCTGGGAGTAAGGAGAGAGATGGGGGCGCCAGGGAAATGTTGGCGGAGGAGGAGGGAGAGATTCCGGGCCTCGAGGAAGGAAGGATCGGGACGGGACAGGAGATATTTGTAGAGACCGGGTGGGGAGGAGGAGGAGGAGGGAGCGGGGCCTGGTGGGGAGACGTCCATGGCATTTTGGGGTGGGGATGGGGGGCGGGGTGGAGCCTTTTTAGGAGCAGAGGAAGTGGAGGCGCCACTAGGGCGTTTGACAGCGGCAGATGGGCGGGTGGTGACATGAGGGACGGGAACGATGGGGAGGTGGCGGGAAGGGACAGGTCCCGGCACGGACGCAGCAGTCGGCGCCGGAGATAGTGACTGTGACGGTGCAGGCGAATGTGGCAGTGATGGTGATGGTAACGATGATGACGGTGGTGGCGGTGGCGGTGGCGGTGGCGGCGGTGATGGCGATGGCGATGGGGAGAGCTGGGCGTGGGCAGTGGCCCGACGGGCCACCACCCTAGCCGGAGCTGCAGTGACAGGCTGGGGGAGTGGGGGGAAAGGATCAGAACGAGAGGAAGAGGCGGGAGAGGGGGCGACAAAGAGCGAGGGCGAAGGGATAGAGAGGAGGGGAGGGATGGAAGGAGGGGGGTGGGACTGGGCACACCAAGTGATAGTGGTGGAGGCGGCGGAAGGGGACGTATACACGATGGCGGTGGTGGTAGTAGTGACGGTGGTGGTGGGGGCGGACATGACGACAAGAAGAAGAAAGAAAAACACAGCACTAAAAGGACAGGACACACACTGGGAGACGACGGACGGCGACGGCGACGGCGACGGCGACGGCGACGGCGACGGCGACGGCGACGGCGACGGCGACGGCGAGAGGCAGGGACGCTGCTGCCGCGGACGGGGCCGGGGCGGCGGCGGCTGCTGCTGCTGCTGCTGCTGGTTGGACTGCTGCTGGCTGGACTGCTGCTGGCTGGACTGCTGCTGCCACCGGAGGGCTGGCTGGCTGGCTGGCTGGCTGGCTGGCTGGCTGGCTGGCTGGCTGGCTGCGGGACCACTGCTGCAGGCCGGGACCGGGAACTGCTGCTGCTGCTGGCTGGCTGGCTGGCTGGCTGGCTGGCTGGCTGGCTGGCTGGCACCTGTAACCCCTAGCACTTCGATTAGCGCGAAAATGGCACTATCGAAGGGCGGTAACCTTGCGGTGTACCGCCGGAGATGATTGTAGTTTCAATGCCGAAGCAACATTTTATGCACTTGCAAACTTAAGGGTTGCAACAGTATTAAAACACACAACGGTTTCTCTCCGACACACTCTTCTCCCCCTGCTCTGTAATGCAGTTTATAATAATTTGATGAGTACATATTAAAATAAGACTGAGTGTGATACTTTGTCCGGCACTGATCACAATGGAACACGTTTAAAGCAGCAGACACCATGCAACAAGTGTTCACACTGCCATCTGCTGATTATGCGGTAAAACAGGTTGGCGGTACACTTAGCTGCAGACAGATAGATGTCAGCTTCAAACGTCTACCGATCATGTGGTAGAGTAGGTTGGCGGTTAACTTACCTGCCGACAGCTGTCACCCTGAACTGCGCTACTTGACTTCTGGATATAAATTTCAGAAACGAAGGATTGTTATACTGTTAAAAACAAATTAAATTTACTTAAAGTTACACCCGTAACACGTAAAAGTAGATGATTTTCCTCAAAATTGGCAAAAATATGAGTGTTCTCACAATGGGTACGTACAAATACGCCTATCAAGTACCACTTTCGTAAAATCGGATTCCCCATTCGAGGGTTGGATTCCCTCTCTTCTTCATCGAAGCGTTTCACTGCCTGGGCTACTCTCAGGGTGCACTTTCGACGTGGAAGATCCCTGCCGTGTCGTCTGCTTGCCGTCCGTACTGCCTGCCGGTGCTCGCCGCCGCCGCCGCCGCCGCTTGGTCGCCGCCGCCGCCGCTTGGTCGCCGCCTTCCGGTTCTCGCAGCCGCAGCCGCCGCCGTCGCCGCCTGCCGGGGCTCGCCGCCCCCGCCTGGTCGCCGCCTGCCGGTGCTCGCCGCCGCCGCCTGCTGATCGCCGCCGACGCCGCCCCCGCCGCCGCCGCTGCCGTCGCCGCCTGCCGGGGCTCGCCGCCGCCGCCGCCATCCGGTGCCCGCCGCCGCCATCCGGTCCCGCCTGGTCGCCACCATCGCCGCCGTCCTGACCCTGGTCTACGGCCGTCTTCGTCTTCATCCGTCTTCGTCTTTGTCTGTCCCCGGTTTCTGTCCTCTCCTCTTCGTTCTGTTCGTTCTTGTTTCTCTCTCCCGTCATGTCCGCCCCCACCACCACTGTCACTACTACCACCACCGCCATTGTCTATACCTCCCCTTCCGCCGCCTCCACCACTATAACTTGGTGTGCCCAGTCCCACCTCCCTCCTTCCATTCCACCTCTCCTCACTGTCCCTTCACCCTCTATCTTTGTCGCCCCCTCTCCCGCATCTTCCTCCCGCTCCTCTCGTTCTGATCCCTTCCCCCCACTCCCCCAGCCTGTCACTGCAGCTCCAGCTCGGGTGGTGGCCCGTCGGGCCACTGCCCACGCCCAGCTCTCCCCGTCACCTTCGCCGTCACCGCCGCCACTGCCACCGTCATCGTCATCGTCGCCTTCACCATCACCGTCACCATCTCCGGCGCCGACTCCGGCCCCGGGACCTGCCCCTCCCCGCCACATTCCCGTTGTTCCCATCCCCCACACCTCCTCCACCGCCGTCAAGCGCCCCGGTGGCACCCCTGCTTCCTCTGCTTCCAAAAAGGCTGCGCCTCGTCCTCCTTCCCCCACCCATGATGCCATGGAAGTCTCCCCGCCTGTCCCTGCCCCCTCATCCTCCTCCTCTCCCCCTTCCTCCTACCGCTACCTCCTCTCCCGTCCTGATCCCTCTCTCCTTGAAGCCCGGAACCTCACCCTCTTCCTTCGCCAGCATTGTCCTGGTGCCCCCATCTCCCTCCTCACTCCTCGCCGAGATTCTGTTCTCATCTCCTCCCCCAGCCCAACCCTCCATACTGACATCCTCTCCCGTCTCCCCGTCACCCGTTTTGGTCCCAACGCCTCCCTTACCCCTGCTCCTTCTCCATCTCCTACCCGCCAACCCCAACCCCCGCGTCGCCCGCCGACCCTCACCGCTGTGATCACGCGGCTCAGTCCGTCGATCACGGAGAAGGAGGTGTTGGCGGAGCTCCAGGCCCATCCCACGCTGGAGGTGCGGGCGGTCCGCCGCATTTTCAACTCGGCCGGCCCCACCCGCCTTATGCGGGTTTTCTCTGAGGACGCCCCCTCCATTGACCGTCTCCTGAAGGAGGGTGCCCTCCTCTTCCACCAGCGGTACAAGGTCGACCCTTCCCGTTCCCCTCCTCAATCCCTGCGCTGCCAGAGGTGTCTGCGCTATAATGCGCACCCCACAGCTGAGTGCCGCGAGGCCCCCACCTGCCCGCATTGTCGGCAGGCGCACTTCCTCCGGCAGTGCCCTAACCTCCAATCCCCTCCCTCCTGTAATACCTGCAATCTCCCTCATCCCACCTACTCCCAAAAGTGTAAAGCCCGACCCCCTCCAACCACTCCTGAACTCACCGTACCTGTCCGTCCTCTGGACGCCCCCACCCCTCCTGGCAATTCCCTTCGTCCCCCACCCACCGCTGAGGACATCATCAGGTTCCTCACCATCGTCCTCCAGAATGTTCATCCCTTTCAGCGCCCTCACACCCTCCAGCAGATCTCCCTTGCTGCCCGTTCCATCTTCCAACTCAAGATGTACGCCACCTACTCCAACAACCAGGCCCATTTCACCTTCTCCCGTCTTGACACCCTCGTTTAAATCCCAGTCATGGCGCGACAGCAACGTATCCTTTTCAACAACATACGCTCCCTTCCCGCCATCAAAAACCTGTTCCTGCACACCCTTGCCACCCACCGCGTGGATGCCTTCCTCCTCAATGAAACCTTCCTGCAACCCCAACACACAGTCCACACTTCGCCCTACCTCCTCCACCGCTCCGATAATCCCCTCCCGATTGCGCGTGGCGGAGTTGCCATTGGTCACCACCGCCAGATCCCCGTTCGGCTCCAACCTCTCCTTCCCGACCCCACCGAACACCTGATCCTTAGTCTCTTCTTCCCCGGCCTTACCGTTACCTGCGCCACCATCTATGTCCGCCCCAACGCTCCTATTCCCTTCGACTTCCTCTCCCAAGTCGATCGTACCATTTCCTCCTACGTGATCGCCGCCGACCTCAACATCCATAGTCGTTCCGCTGCCCAGTTACGGCGATGGCATCGGTTCCTCTCCACCCTTCAAGGTGACCTCGTCCCCATCCCCCGGCATACCCGTCCTGAATCCAACTCCAGTCCTGATGTTATCCTCTCCTCCCCCAACCTCCTTGGCCGCGTCACGGTGGATGTCCTGGAGCCTATTGGTAGCGACCATCTCCCTGTCCTCCTCACCGTTTCAGACGGTCGTCGCCCTCGCCCCGACCCTCGTACTGACCCTCCCCCTAAGTATGTCCACGACTATTCCCGAGCCGACTGGAATGCCTACCGGGATACCCTTTCCACCCAGGTCGATAGCCACCCTCTCACCTACCACCACCCTGACGATGTCACCCATGCCGCCTCCTTTCTCCAGCGGACCTTGTCTGAGGCCGTGGAGGCCCACGTTCCTACTGTCGCCATCCACCCCCACCGTCCTACCTTACCCCCACAGGCCGTTCTCCTCCTCCGTGAATCCCGTCGTCTCTACCGTGCCTTCCTCCGCACGCGTGACCCGGACACACTACGACGCCACCGGCAACTCCAGCGACACGTTCGTAATTTGCTCGCGGCTAAGAAACGCCGGGACTGGCGACAGACATGCACCCGTTTAAATGCAACCCTACCAATCAACTCGTCCAAGTTCTGGTCGGCCTTCCGTCGCCTTACCGGAACTAAACCCTCCCCCTATTATCCTCTTCTCCATGATGATCACCCTTTCCCTGACTCCCTTAGTAAGGCCAATCACTTTGCCTCCTACCTCTCCGATGTATTTTCCGTCCCCGATGATCCCCAGTTCGATTACTCCCTCTTCCCAGATATCCGCGATCGAACTGACACCTCTTCCCCTCCCCTCGCTCCTGGCTTCCAGTACTTGGACAACATTACACACACGGAACTCAATGCCCCTATCACTACACAGGATCTCATTGATACACTCCGCACAAAACGCAACACCGCTCCTGGTCACGATCGTGCCACCTACCGTCACCTTCGTGAAGCTCCTGTCTCTTTCCTCTCCACCCTGGCCAGGCTCTACAATGTAGTCCTGTCCACCGGTTACTACCCCGACCTGTGGAAAACCTCCCGTATCCTCATGTTCCTTAAACCTGGCAAACCGCCGTCCGCCGTCTCCTCCTACCGTCCCATCAGCCTTACCTCGGTCTTCAGCAAGGTCCTAGAATCTATCCTCACCCGCCGCATCCACCAGCATCTCCGCCAGCACCACCTCCTTCCCGTCACCCAGTGTGGCTTTCGGCCATCCTTCTCTTCCGACGATCTTCTCCTTCACCTCACTCATCTCCTTTCCGAACAGCTTAATTCCCGTCGCTCCGCCATCTTCCTCTCACTTGACCTCGAACGCGCTTATGACCGCGTCTGGCATTCCGGTCTCCTCTTCAAGCTCCAAACCTTTGCCCTTCCCATTAACTACGTCCGTCTGATCAGTTCCTTTCTCTCCCGCCGTCCTTCCTATGTCACCATCCATAACACCGATTCCTACACTTTTTTCCCCTCCGCCGGTGTGCCCCAAGGCTCCGTCCTCTCCCCCCTTCTGTACCTTTTGTACACGGCGGACATGCCGCCGCCGTCGCCCTTCGTCCACCTCCTCCAGTTTGCCGATGACACCGCCTTCCTCGCCCTTGCCCCCACCCTGCAACGCTCCCAACGCCTTCTCCAATCCCATCTTGACCGGTTCACCGCTTGGTGCAACCAGTGGTTGCTCAATGTCAATCCCTCCAAAACCCAGGCGATCATTGTAGGCAAAACCACCCCTTCCTTCCGCCTCCTTGATTTCTATCTCACTGTCTATGGCCGTCCTATTGCCCTCACTCCCACCCTTAAGTACCTTGGCGTCACCCTCGACCGTCGCCTCTCCTGGACTCCCCATCTCCAGACAATCCAAGCCAAGGCACGTTCCCGACTCCGTCTCGTCAAGCTCCTTTCCGGCCGCACGTGGGGTCTGGACCCCTCCACAATCCTCCACACCTATAAATCCCTCATCCACCCTATCCTTTGTTACGCCCATCCAGCCTGGATCTCCGCCCCCCCTACCTTCTATAAATCCCTCCACATCCTTGAACGCCATGCTCTCCGCCTTGCCTATCGCATCCGTCTCCCCTCCCCCACGCGGATCCTGTATGATCTCATCCCCTTCCCCCACCTCCTCCTTTTCCTTGAAAGGATACGTATCCTGTACACCTCACGTAAACTTGATCCTCCTCACCCGCTCATTTCCCCGCTCCTCTCCCACCCCCGCCCGCTGCCGCGCCTGTATTCGCACGTCCCACCCGGTCTCCATCTCTCCACCCTCCATACCCTCTCCCAAGGTGGCTTCCGCCAGCTCCCTCTCCCTGATGATGTCCTCGTCCCCTCCATCTACCCCTCCTATCAACTTTGACCCTGCCCCACCCCCCACTTCCCGTGTCCTTTCCTTTCGGCACCCTCCCTCCCTTCTCTTCTCTTCCCTTCTTTTTCCATCTCCCTGTCCCCTCCCTTCCCCCTCTTCCCCCGGGCTTCCTCTCCCCTCCCTCCCTCCCCCCTATCTCCCCTGCCCGTGGCATCTCTGCTCTCCCCTCTCGCTCTCCCACTCCCCTTCCTCCTCCTCCTCTCTTGGCAGGTCCCCGGACTCGCACACGTATAGTGAACATTCGCGCGCCGGAGATCGTCGCCTTTTGTGTCTCATGTGTGTGACGTCATATAGTGTTTTTGGTGTCCGCCGTCCCACTCCTACGTTCACTTGTGCCGTCGGACTCATCAGTGTTTTGTGCGCCGTGCCAACGTGTTTTCAGTGTTGCTATCGTCACATGTGAACGACTCCGTGTTTTTTATGTCTCTGTGACCTCTCTCTTTTGCCCGTCACTTTGTTCATTGTCATTCACCATGTTTTATACTCTTGTAAAACGCTATGGCTGAAGAGCGGCGTAGTGTGCCGCTGCCAGCCTACCTGAGTTGTACAGGTTTTAAAATAACAATAAAGTAAAAAAAAAAAAAAAATCGGAATCCCCATTCGAGGGTTGGATTCCCTCTCTTCTTCATCGAAGAGTTTCACTGCCTGGGCTACTCTCAGGGTGCGCCTTCGACGTGGAAGATTCCTGCCGTGTCGTCTGCTTGCCGCCGCCGCCGCCGCCGCCGCCGCTTGGTCGCCGCCTTCCGGTCCTCGCCGCCGCCGCCGCCGTCGCCGCCTGCCGGTGCTCGCCGCCGCCGCCGCCGCCGCCGCCTGCTGATCGCCGCCGACGCCGCCGCCGTCGCCGCCTGCGGGGGCTCGCCGCCGCCGCCGCCATCCGGTGCCGCCTGGTCGCCGCCATCGCCGGCGTCCTGACCCTGGTCTACGGCCGTCTTCGTCTTCATCCGTCTTCGTCTTTGTCTGTCCCCAGTTTCTGTCCTCTCCTCTTCGTTCTGTTCGTTCTTGTTTCTCTCTCCCGTCATGTCCGCCCCCACCACCACTGTCACTACTACCACCACCGCCATTGTCTATACCTCCCCTTCCGCCGCCTTCACCACTATAACTTGGTGTGCCCAGTCCCACCCCCCTCCTTCCATTCCACCACTCCTCACTCTCCCTTCCCCCTCTATCTTTGTCGCCCCCTCTCTTGCTTCTACCACCCGCTCCTCTCGTTCTGATCCCTTCCCCCCCCCCAGCTTGTCACTGCAGCTCCGGCTCGGGTGGTGGCCCGTCGGGCCACTGCCCACGCCCAGCTCTCCCCGTCACCTTCGCCATCACCGCCGCCACTGCCACCGTCATCGTCATCGTCGCCGTCGCCTTCGCCTTCACCGTCACCGTCACCATCTCCGGCGCCGACTCCGGCCCCGGGAGCTGCCCCTCCCCGCCACATTCCCGTTTTTCCCATCCCCCACACCTCCTCCACCGCCGTCAAGCGCCCCGGTGGCACTCCTGCTTCCTCTGCTTCCAAAAAGGATGCGCCTCGTCCTCCTTCCCCCACCCATGATGCCAGGGAAGACTCCCCGCCTGTCCCTGCCCCCTCATCCTCCTCCTCTCCCCCTTCCTCCTACCGCTACCTCCTCTCCCGTCCTGATCCCTCTCTCCTTGAAGCCCGGAACCTCACCCTCTTCCTTCGCCAGCATTGTCCTGGTGCCCCCATCTCCCTCCTCACTCCTCGCCGAGATTCGGTCCTCATCTCCTCCCCCAGCCCAACCCTCCACACCTACCTCCTTTCCCGCATCCCTGTCACCCGCTTTGGCCCTCATGCCTCTCTCACCCCTGCTCCTTCACCACCTCCCTCCCGCCAACCCCAACCTCCGCGTCGCCCGCCAACTCTCACCGCCGTGATCACTCGGCTTAGTCCAGTGATCACGGAGGAGGAGGTGTTGGCGGAGCTCCAGGCGCATCCCCATTTGGAGGTGCGTGCGGTTCGCCGCATACATAACGCTGCCGGCCCCACCCGCCTTATGCGGGTTTTTTCTGAGCACGCCCCCTCCATTGACCGTCTCCTGAAGGAGGGTGCCCTCCTTTTTAACCAGCGGTACAAGGTCGACCCCTCCCGTTCCCCTCCTCAATCCCTGCGCTGCCAGAGGTGTCTACGCTATAACGCGCACCCCACAGCTGAGTGCCGTGAGGCCCCCACCTGCCCGCATTGTCGGCAAGCGCACTTCCTCAGGCAGTGCCCCAACCTCCAATCCCCTCCTTCCTGCAATACATGCAATCTCCCCGATCCCACCTACTCCCAAAAGTGTAAAGCCCGACCCCCTCCAACCACTCCTGAACTCACCATCCCTGTCCGTCCCCTGGACGCCCCCACCCCTCCTGGCAATTCCCTTCGTCCCCCCCCCCCCCCCCCCCCACCGCTGAGGACATCATCAGGTTCCTTACCATCGTCCTCCAGAATGTTCATCCCTTTCAGCGCCCACACACCCTCTAACAGATCTCCCTCGCCGCCCGTTCCATATTCCAACTCAAGATGTACGCCACCTACTCCAACAACCAGGCCCATTTCACCTTCTCCCGCCTCGACACCCTCGTCTAAATCCCTGTCATGGCGCGACAGCAACGTATCCTTTTCAACAACATCCGCTCCCTACCCGCCAACAGGAACCTCTTCCTGCACACCCTTGCCACCCACCGCGTGGATGCCTTCCTCCTCAATGAAACCTTCCTCCAACCCCACCACACCATTCACACTTCGCCCTACCTCCTCCACCGCTCCGATAATCCCCTCCCGATTGCGCGTGGCGGAGTTGCCATTGGTCACCACCGCCAGATCCCCGTTCGGCTCCAACCTCTCCTTCCCGACCCCACCGAACACCTGATCCTTAGTCTCTTCTTCCCCGCCCTTACCGTTACCTGCGCCACCATCTATGTCCGCCCCAACGCTCCTATTCCCTTCGACTTCCTCTCCCACGTCGATCGTACCTTTTCCTCCTACGTGATCGCTGCCGACCTCAACATCCATAGTCGTTCCGCTGCCCAGTTACGGCGATGGCATCAGTTCCTCTCCACCCTTCAAGGTGACCTCGTCCCCATCCCCCGGCATACCCGTCCTGAATCCAACTCCACTCCTGATGTTATCCTCTCCTCCCCCAACCTCCTTGGCCGCATAACGGTGGATGTCCTGGAGCCTATTGGTAGCGACCATCTCCCTGTCCTCCTCACCGTTTCAGACGGTCGTCGCCCTCGCCCCGACTCTCGTACTGACCCTCCCCCTAAGTATGTCCACGACTATTCCCGAGCCGACTGGAATGCCTACCGGGATACGCTTTCCACCCAGGTCGATAGCCACCCTCTCACCTACCACCACCCTGACGATGTCACCCATGCCGCCTCCTTTCTCCAGCGGACCTTGTCTGAGGCCGTGGAGGCCCATGTTCCTACTGTCGCCATCCACCCCCACCGTCCTACCTTACCCCCACAGGCCGTTCTCCTCCTCCGTGAATCCCGTCGTCTCTACCATGCCTTCCTCCGCACGCGTGACCCGGACACACTACGACGCCACCGGCAACTCCAGCGACACGTTCGTAATTTGCTCGCGGCTAAGAAACGCCGGGACTGGCGACAGACATGCACCCGTTTAAATGCAACCCTACCAATCAACTCGTCCAAGTTATGGTCGGCCTTCCGTCGCCTTACCGGAACTAAACCCTCCCCCTATTATCCTCTTCTCCATGATGATCACCCTTTCCCTGACTCCCTTAGTAAGGCCAATCACTTTGCCTCCTACCTCTCCGATGTATTTTCCGTCCCCGATGATCCCCAGTTCGATTACTCCCTCTTCCCAGATATCCGCGATCGAACTGACACCTCTTCCCCTCCCCTCGCTCCTGGCTTCCAGTACTTGGACAACATTACACACACAGAACTCAATGCGCCTATCACTACACAGGATCTCATTGATACACTCCGCACAAAACGCAACACCGCTCCTGGTCACGATCGTGCCACCTACCGTCACCTTCGTGAAGCTCCTGTCTCTTTCCTCTCCACCCTGGCCAGGCTCTACAATGTAGTCCTGTCCACCAGTTACTACCCCGACCTGTGGAAAACCTCCCATATCCTCATGTTCCTTAAACCTGGCAAACCGCCGTCCGCCGTCTCCTCCTACCGTCCCATCAGCCTTACCTCGGTCTTCAGCAAGGTCCTAGAATCTATCCTCACCCGCCGCATCCACCAGCATCTCCGCCAGCACCGCCTCCTTCCCGTCACCCAGTGTGGCTTTCGGCCATCCTTCTCTTCCGACGATCTTCTCCTTCACCTCACTCATCTCCTTTCCGACCAACTTAATTCCCGTCGCTCCGCCATCTTCCTCTCACTTGACCTCGAACGCGCTTATGACCGCGTCTGGCATTCCGGTCTCCTCTTCAAGCTCCAAACCTTTGCCCTTCCCATTAACTACGTCCGTCTGATCGGTTCCTTTCTCTCCCGCCGTCCTTCCTATGTCACCATCCATAACACCGATTCCTACACCTTTTTCCCCTCCGCCGGTGTGCCCCAAGGCTCCGTCCTCTCCCCCCTTCTGTACCTTTTGTACACGGCGGACATGCCGCCGCCGTCGCCCCCCGTCCACCTCCTCCAGTTTGCCGATGAAACCGCGTTCCTCGCCCTTGCCCCCACCCTGCAACGCTCCCAACGCCTTCTCCAATCCCATCTTGACCGGTTCACCGCTTGGTGCAACCAGTGGTTGCTCAAGGTCAATCCCTCCAAAACCCAGGCGATCATTGTAGGCAAAACCACCCCTTCCTTCCGCCTCCTTGATTTCTATCTCACAGTCTACGGCCGTCCTATCGCCCTCACTCCCACCATTAAGTACCTTGGCGTCACCCTCGACCGTCGCCTCTCCTGGACTCCCCATCTCCAGACAATCCAAGCCAAGGCACGTTCCCGACTCCGTCTCCTCAAGCTCCTTTCCGGCCGCACGTGGGGTCTGGACCCCTCCACAATCCTCCACACCTATAAATCCCTCATCCGCCCTATCCTTTGTTACGCCCACCCAGCCTGGATCTCCGCCCCCCCTACCTTCTATAAATCCCTCCAAATCCTTGAACGCCATGCTCTCCGCCTTGCCTATCGCATCCGTCTCCCCTCCCCCACGCGGATCCTGTATGATCTCATCCCCTTCCCCCACCTCCTCCTTTTCCTTGAAAGGATACGTATCCTGTACACCTCACGTAAACTTGATCCTCCTCACCCGCTCATTTCCCCGATCCTCTCCCACCCCCGCCCGCTGCCGCGCCTGTATTCCCACGTCCCACCTGGTCTCCATCTCTCCACCCTCCATACCCTCTCCCAAGGTGGCTTCCACCAGCTCCCCCTCCCTGATGATGCCCTCCTCCCTTCCATCTACCCCTCCTACCAACTTTGATCCTCCCGCCCTCCTCCTGTACTTATTCCTCCGGGCACCCTCCCTCCCTCCTCTCCCTATTCCCTCCCTCCTCCTTTTCTCCCCCCCCTCCTCCCCCGGGCCTCCCCTCCCCTGTTCCCCTCCTCCTGCCCCCGACTCCTCAGCCATTGGCATCCTTTTTCTCCCCTCTCCCCCACCTCCCCCTTCTACCCCTCTTGGCAGGTCCCCGGACTCGCACACGTTACGTGGACATTCGCGCGCCAGAGGTCGCCGCCATCAGTGTTTTGTGTGTTTAGTGTTTAGTGTTCACCGTCCCCTCCATCGTTCACCAGTGCCATCATCATCTTCAGTGGTTGTGCGTCGTCTCATCAGCTAGCAGTGTGGATTATCGACGAGTGTGAACGGCTCCGTGATTGTCTCTATGTGTCTCCTGTTTTATTGCCCACCGCTCTGTGCCTTATGTGTCTTCTCCCTGTTTTTGCTGCTCGTGTCTTCTATGGCTGAAGAGCAGCGTAGTGTGCTGCTGACAGCCTGCCTGTTGTACAGGTTATAAAATTACAATAAAGTAAAAAAAAAAAAAAATCGGATTCCCGATCTAGAGGGTTGGATCCCCTCCTTCGAAAGCGTCAGATTGCAAAACCTGGGCTACTCTCAGGGTGGAATCTCCGTCTTCGAAGATTGTGTGTGTGTGTGTCTGTCTGTCTGCCCGCTGCTGTCGCTGTTCGTCCGTCCGTCCGTCCGTCCGTCCGCCTGCTGGCTGTCCGTCGCCGTCGTCGCAACCGCTGCCGCCGCCGCCGCCGCCACCGCCACCGCCACCGCCGCCGCCGCCGCCGCCTGCTGTTCGTCCGTCTGTTCGCCGCCGCCGACGCAGCCGACGCCGCCTGCTGTTCGTCGCTGCCCATCGCCGACGCCGACGCCGCCTGCTGCACGTCCGTCTGTCCGTCGCCGTACGTCTGCAATGAGTACTCCCACCTCCACCGTCATCTACACCTCCCCCTCCCCCTCTCCCACAGTCACTTCCTGGAGTGCCGCCTCTGGCCTCCCTCCTTCCACCTCCCCTTCCCTTCCTCCACTTACCCACCCCCCTATCTCCTCCCCTGCTGTATACCCACACCTCTACACCCTTCCTCCAGCCTCCACACCCTCAACAGCTCCCACTACTACCCCCGCCCTCACGTACGCCTCTGTTGCCGCCTCTGCTGCCGCCCCTCAGGTGGTTGGCTTCCCCTCTCTCACCGACCCCATCGCGTCGTCTTCTGCATCTCCCACACGCATCACGTTGCGCCGAGCCACCATCGCCACCACTGAACCAGCTGCTTCTCCCGGTGCCACCACTACGCCACAGGGATCTGCCACCCGCCACCTCCCTCTCCTCCCCGTCCCTCTCCCCTCCTCCCAGCCTCCGGTCTCCAAAAAACCCCAAAATCGCGTCCTTACCGACTCTGCTCCCGCCACTTCCCACAAAAAATCAACGCCACCTCCCCCTCCCCCTGCCATCACCATGGACACCACCCCTCCTCCTGCCACCCCTATCTTGGCCCCCACCCTCCACACCTTTGTCCTGTCAACTCCCGATCCTAAGTTCCTCGACGCTCGTACCCTCACCAAGGAAATACGAAAGTACTTACCTGGTGCTCCCATCTCCCAACTCATTCCCCGCAGGGACTCAGTCCTTATCAAGTCCCCGTCCCCATCATTTCACGCAGACCTCCTGCGAAAACTCCCACGAGTTATGTTTGGCCCCCACACCTCTCTGACACCCTTCCTTTCCGCTTCCACTCCTCGTCAGCCCCAGCCCCCCCGTCGCCCCCCCCACCTACACCGCTGTGATCACCAAGCTCAGCCCGGTGATCACAGAGGATGAAGTGTTGGTAGAACTGAACTCCCACCCGGACTTGGAAATCCGCTCTGCCCGCCGTATCCACAATGCCTCTGGTCCCACCTACCTCATGCGGGTATTTTCAGAGTCCGCCCCGTCCATAGACCATCTCCTCACCCAGGGTGCCCTGATATACCACCGTCGCCACCCTGTTGAATCCTCCAAATCCCCCCCCCCCAATCCTACCGTTGCCAACGGTGCCTGATGTACAATGACCACCTGACTCCCAACTGCAAAAACCCCCCCCACCTGTCCCCATTGCAAGGCCTCCCACTTTCTCAAGAACTGCCCCAACCTCGCTGCTCCTCCTTCCTGTAATACCTGCAATGGCCCCCATCCCACATACTCCCACAAGTGTAAAGCTAAACCCCCTCCAGCCACCCCTGAACTTACAGTCCCAGTTCGTCCCGTCGATCCTCCTGTCCATCCTAACAATTCCCTCCGTCCACCCCCCACGGCCGAGGACATCATCCGGTTCATTACCGTTGTACTCCAAAACATTCACCCTTTTCAGCGCCCGCACACCTTCCAACAAATATCCCCTGCTGCTCGCTCTGTTTTCCACCTGAACACCTTTGCCACTTACTCCCACAACCAAGCCCACTTCACCTTCACCCGCCTCGACACCCTCGTTTAAGTCTCTTCCCTTCCCTGTCTTCCCCCCCTCCTTCCCGTCATGGCGCGGCACGAGTCTCGCATCCTCTTCCAGAACATTCGCTCCTTCCGCTCCAACAAATACCTCCTCATGCACACCCTCTCCCACCACCAGGTCGACACCTTCCTCTTGAACGAAAACTTTCTCCAGCCCCACCATTTTATCCGCACCTCCCCCTATATCCTCCACCGCACTGATGCTCCTGGTCCTCGTGCGCAGGGTGGAGTCGCGATTGGCCACCTTAAGCATATCCCCGTCCGGCCACAACCTCTCCTCAATGACCCCACTGAACACCTTATCCTTAGCGTCTTCTTCCCCTCCCTCACCATTACCTGTGCCACCACCTATGTCCGCTCCACTGCTCCTATTCCTTATGACTTCCTCTCACACATTGACCACAACTTCTCCACCTATGTGATTGCCGCCGACCTCAACATCCATAGCCGCACTCCTGCTGCCCTTCGGCGGTGGCATCAGTTCCTCTCCACAATCCAGGGTGACCTTGTTCCCATACCCCAGCACACCCGACCCGAAAGTAACACCACCCCCGATGTTGTCATTGCCTCCGCCAACCTCCTTGGGCGTATCACTGTCGCCGTCCTTGACCCCACAGGTAGCGATCACCTCCCTGTCCTTCTCACCATAACGTCTCCAAACCGCCCCCCTCCGGCTCCGCAACCTGCACCCCCTCCCAAGGTCGTCCATGACTATCACCGTGCCAACTGGGATGCCTACCGGGACTCCATCTCCACGCAGGTCGAAAGCCACCCTCTTACCTATCGCCATCCTGACGACATCATCCGCGCCTCGTCCTTCCTTCAGACGGTAATTACTGACGCCGTGGAGGCCCATGTTCCTACTAAAACCATCCACCCACACCGTCCCACTCTCCCTCCGCGGGCTGTCCTCCTCCTCCGTGAATCCCGCCGCCTCTATCGCTCCTTCCTCCGCACTCGTGACAGGGATACACTCCAACGCCACCGGCAAATACAGCGACACGTACGGAACCTTATTACAGCAACGAAACGCCGGGACTGGCGGCAGACCTGCACACGACTCAATGCCACCCTCCCTATCAACTCCTCCAAGTACTGGTCTGCCTTCCATCGTCTTACTGGTTCCCTTTCCGCTCCCCACTACCCCCTTCTCCATAACGATCGTCCCCTTCCAGACAACCTCAGTAAGGCCAATCACTTCGCTTCCCACCTTTCCGAGGTCTTCTCCATCCCCGATGATCCCCACTTTGATTATTCTCTTTTCCCCACCGTCATGGAACGTGCTGATACCTCAGTCGCTCCACTTGCTCCTAGTCTCCAGTACTTGGGGCAGTTGCCCCCCTCCGACGTCAACACTCCCATCACAGCACAAGACATTAAACTTCTCCTCCAGTCCAAACGCAACACGGCCCCTGGTCACGACTGTGTCACCTACCGTCACCTTCGAGAAAGCCCCTATTCCTTCCTAACTGTCCTCGCCCATCTCTATAATGTCATCCTCTCTACTGGCTTCTACCCTGACTTGTGGAAGACCTCCCGCGTCCTCCTCTTCCTCAAACCCAACAAACCCCCTTCTGCCGCCTCTTCCTATCGTCCCATCTGCCTCACCTCCGTCTTCAGTAAGGTCCTTGAATCCATCCTCTCCCACCATATCCATCGGCACCTTGCTCAACACCACCTCCTCCCCCTTACCCAGTGTGGCTTCCGACCCTCCTTCTCTGCTGACGACCAACTCCTCAACCTTGTTCACCTTCTGTCCCTCCAGCTCAACTCCCGTCGCTCCGCCATTTTTGTTTCCCTTGACCTCCAAAATGCCTATGACCGTGTATGGCATCCCGGTCTCCTCTTTAAACTCCAAACCTACGCCCTGCCTATCAATTTTGTCCGTCTGGTCGCTTCCTTCCTCTCGCACCGTCCTTCCTATGTCACCCTCCACAACACCAACTCCCGTATCTTTTATCCCACGGCTGGCGTCCCCCAGGGTTCTGTCCTGTCCCCTCTCCTTTATCTCTTGTATACAGCTGATATGCCCAAGCCACCCCCACCAGTTCACCTTCTCCAATATGCTGATGACACCGCCTTCCTGGCTCTCTATCCTACCCTTCAACGGTCTCAACGTACCCTCCAAACCCACCTTAACCAGTTCACCACTTGGTGTAACCAGTGGCTCCTCCGTCTCAACCCCTCCAAAACCCAGGCAATCATCATAGGCCGTACCACTCGCTCCTTTCGCCTCCAAGATTTCTACCTCACCCTTTCTGGTCGTCCTATCCAACTCACGCCCACCCTGAAATACCTTGGCCTCACCCTTGACCGACACCTCACCTGGACCCCTCATCTCCTGACCATCCAGCAGAAAGCCCATTCCCGCCTCCGCCTGCTGAAACTCCTGTCCGGCCGGACATGGGGATTGCATCCTTCTACCATCCTCCACACCTACAAATCCCTCATCCGTCCTATCCTCTGTTATGCCAGCGTCGCCTGGATCTCCGCCCCCACCCGCTTTTACAAGGCTCTCCAAATCCTTGAACGCCATGCGCTCCGCCTTGCCTTCCGTATCCGCCTTCCTTCCCCAACACGGCTCCTGTATGAACTGATCCCCTTCCCCCACCTCCTCTTGTTCCTCCAACATCTCCGCATCCTTTACATTGTTCGCAGGGTTGATCCCCCCCACCCTCTGGTTTCCTCCTTCCTCTCCACCCCTCGCCCGTTGCCGCGCCTCTATCGCTGTATCCCTCCCTCTCTCCACCTCCACACCCTCCATCTCCTTCATCAGGGCAATTTCCAACGCCTCCCCCTCCCGGATGACGAACTTCGCCGTGACATATACCCTTCCTTCCAACTATAACCCGGCCTTGTTTCCCCCCCCCCTCCCCAGGGCCCCCTTCTCCTCTTTCCTCCTTCTCCCAGAGCGGATTTTCCTCCATCCCCCCCTCCCCTGAGACCCTGCACCCCATACTTGCCTCTCTCCTTCCCACATCCCTCCCTACCTGGCCCTCTTCCGAGCGCCCCCCATTCCCCTCCCCCATCTCTTCCCCTCCCTCCCTTCTTCAGGTCTCCCTCATCTCCTTGAACCTGGCAGATCCTCTGTATTGATCATCATCAGTGTGCCACGTCAGTGTTGTGTTTTGTGCTGTTTCTCGTGTGCGTCCAGAGGTGTGATTTTAATTGTGTACTGCCTTGAGGTTCGCCGTCAGTGTTACGTTGTGTGCTATGCCATCCGTCAACACCTTTATGCTCCAGTCATACTGTGCCTTGTGTTCTTTTAATCGTCGCAGTGTGTGGCCTTTTGTGTGTGCTCTTTTAAACAGTTTTTTTTTATCTCCATTTTACAGTCACCCCGTTTTTTTGTATATTGCCTTCCATGATGTTCTCCCTTTTTTATATCTATGTTCGCCTTCTTCTCTCCTTTGCTGATTTTAAATGTCTTCTATTGTTTTGTTCTATGTCTTTCGGCTGAAGAGCAGCGCATATGCTGCTGCCAGCCCGCCCCGATGGGGAATTGAAATACAATAAAGAAAAAAAAAAAATCGGATTCCCCCATCTAGAGGGTTGGCTCCCCTCCTTCGAAAGCGTCAGATTGCAAAGGCTGGGCTACTCTCAGGGTGGAATCTCCGTCTTCGAAGATTGTGTGTGTCTGTCTGTCTGTCTGCCCGCTGCTGTCGCTGTTCGTTCGTTTGTTCGTCCGTCCGTCCGTCCGTCCGTCCGCCTGCTGGCTGTCCATCGCCGTCGTCGCAACCGCCGCCGCCGCCGCCTGCTGTTCGTCCGTCTGTTCGCCGCCGACGCCGACGCCGACGCCGACGCCGACGCCGACGCCAACGCCGACGCCGACGCCGCCTGCTGTTCGCCGCTGCCCATCGCCGACGCCGACGCCGCCTGCTGCACGTCCGTCTGTCCGTCGCCGTTCGTCTGCAATGAGTACTCCCACCTCCACCGTCATCTACACCTCGCCCTCCCTTTCTCCCACAGTCACTTCCTGGAGTGCCGCCTCTGCCCTCCCTCCTTCCACCTCCCCTTCCCTTCCTCCACTTACCCACCCCCCTTTCTCCTCCCCTGCTGTATACCCACACCTCTACACCCTTCCTCCAGCCTCCACACCCTCAACAACTCCCACTACTACCCCCGCCCTCACGTACGCCTCTGTTGCCGCCTCTGCTGCCGCCCCTCAGGTGGTTGGCTTCCCCTCTCTCACCGACCCCGTCGGTTCGTCTTCTGCATCTCCCGCACGCATCACGTTGCGCCGAGCCACCATCGCCACCACTGAACCAGCTGCTTCTCCCGGTGCCTCCGCTACGCCACAGGGATCTGCCACCCGCCACCTCCCTCTCCTCCCCGTCCCTCTCCCCTCCTCCCAGCCTCCAGTCTCCAAAAAACCCCAAAAGCGCGTCCTTACCGACTCTGCTCCCGCCCTTCCCACAAAAAATCAACGCCACCTCCCCCTCCCCCTGCCGTCACCATGGACACCACCAGTCCTCCTGCCACCCCTACCTTGGCCCCCACCCTCCACACCTTTGTCCTGTCCACTCCCGATCCTAAGTTCCTCGACGCTCGTACCCTCACCAAGGAAATACGAAAGTACTTACCTGGTGCTCCCATCTCCCAACTCATTCCCCGCAGGGACTCAGTCCTTATCAAGTCCCCGTCCCCATCATTTCACGCAGACCTCCTGCGAAAACTCCCACGAGTTATGTTTGGCCCCCACGCCTCTCTGACACCCTTCCTCTCCGCTTCCACTCCTCGTCAGCCCCAGCCTCCCCGTCGCCCCCCCACCTACACCGCTGTGATCACCAAGCTCAGCCCGGTGATCACAGAGGATGAAGTGTTGGTAGAACTGAACTCCCACCCGGACTTGGAAATCCGCTCTGCTCGCCGTATCCACAATGCCTCTGGTCCCACCTACCTCATGCGGGTATTCTCAGAGTCCGCCCCGTCCATAGACCATCTCCTCACCCAGGGTGCCCTGATATACCACCGTCGCCACCCTGTTGAATCCTCCAAATCCCCTCCCCAATCCTACCGTTGCCAACGGTGCCTGATGTACAATGACCACCTGACTCCCAACTGCAAAAACCCCCCACCTGTCCCCATTGCAAGGCCTCCCACTTTCTCAAGAACTGCCCCAACCTCGCTGCTCCTCCTTCCTGTAATACCTGCAATGGCCCCCATCCCACATACTCCCACAAGTGTAAAGCTAAACCCCCTCCAGCCACCCCTGAACTTACAGTCCCAGTTCGTCCCGTCGATCCTCCTGTCCGTCCTAACAATTCCCTCCGTCCACCCCCCACGGCCGAGGACATCATCCGGTTCATTACCGTTGTACTCCAAAACATTCACCCTTTTCAGCGCCCGCACACCTTCCAACAAATATCCCTTGCTGCTCGCTCTGTTTTCCACCTGAACACCTTCGCCACTTACTCCCACAACCAAGCCCACTTCACCTTCACCCGCCTCGACACCCTAGTTTAAGTCTCTTCCCTTCCCTCTCTTCCCCCCCTCCTTCCCGTCATGGCGCTGCATGAGTCTCGCATCCTCTTCCAGAACATTCGCTCCTTCCGCTCCAACAAATACCTCCTCATGCACACCCTCTCCCACCACCAGGTCGACACCTTCCTCTTGAACGAAACCTTTCTCCAGCCCCACCATTCTATCCGCTCCTCCCCCTATATCCTCCACCGCACTGATGCTCCTGGTCCTCGTGCGCAGGGTGGAGTCGCGATTGGCCACCTTAAGCATATCCCCGTCCGGCCACAACCTCTCCTCAATGACCCCACTGAACACCTTATCCTTAGCGTCTTCTTCCCCTCCCTCACCGTTACCTGTGCCACCATCTATGTCCGCTCCACTGCTCCTCTTCCTTATGACTTCATCTCCCACATTGACCACACCTTCTCCACCTATGTGATTGCCGCCGACCTCAACATCCATAGCCGCACTCCTGCTGCCCTTCGGCGGTGGCATCAGTTCCTCTCCACAATCCAGGGTGACCTTGTTCCCATTCCCCAGCACACCCGACCCGAAAGTAACACCACCCCCGATGTTGTCATTGCCTCCGCCAACCTCCTTGGGCGTATCACTGTCGCCGTCCTTGACCCCACAGGTAGCGATCACCTCCCTGTCCTTCTCACCATAACGTCTGCACACCGCCCCCCTCCAGCTCCGCAACCTGCACCCCCTCCCAAGGTCGTCCATGACTATCGCCGTGCCAACTGGGATGCCTACCGGGACTCCATCTCCACGCAGGTCGAAAGCCACCCTCTTACCTATCGCCATCCTGACGACATCATCCGCGCCTCGTCCTTCCTTCAGACGGTAATTACTGACGCCGTGGAGGCCCATGTTCCTACTAAAACCATCCACCCACACTGTCCCACTCTCCCTCCGCGGGCTGTCCTCCTCCTCCGTGAATCCCGCCGCCTCTATCGCTCCTTCCTCCGCACTCGTGACAGGGATACACTCCAACGCCACCGGCAAATACAGTGACACGTACGGAACCTTATTACAGCAACGAAACGCCGGGACTGGCGGCAGACCTGCACACGAATCAATGCCACCCTCCCTATCAACTCCTCCAAGTACTGGTCTGCCTTCCATCGTCTTACTGGTTCCCTTTCCGCTCCCCACTACCCCCTTCTCCATAACGATCGCCCCCTTCCAGACAACCTCAGTAAGGCCAACCACTTCGCTTCCCACCTTTCCGAGGTCTTCTCCATCCCCGATGATCCCCACTTTGATTATTCTCTTTTCCCCACCGTCATGGAACGTGCTGATACCTCAGTCGCTCCACTTGCTCCTAGTCTCCAGTACTTGGGGCAGTTGCCCCCCTCCGACGTCAACACTCCCATCACAGCACAAGACATTAAACTTCTCCTCCAGTCCAAACGCAACACGGCCCCTGGTCACGACTGTGTCACCTACCGTCACCTTCGAGAAAGCCCCTATTCCTTCCTAACTGTCCTCGCCCATCTCTATAATGTCATCCTCTCTACTGGCTTCTACCCTGACTTGTGGAAGACCTCCCGCGTCCTCCTCTTCCTCAAACCCAACAAACCCCCTTCTGCCGCCTCTTCCTATCGTCCCATCTGCCTCACCTCCGTCTTCAGTAAGGTCCTTGATTCCATCCTCTCCCACCATATCCATCGGCACCTTGCTCAACACCACCTCCTCCCCCTTACCCAGTGTGGCTTCCGACCCTCCTTCTCCTGCTGACGACCAACTCCTCAACCTTGTTCACCTTCTGTCCCTCCAGCTCAACTCCCGTCGCTCCGCCATTTTTGTTTCCCTTGACCTCCAAAATGTCTATGACCGTGTATGGCATCCCGGTCTCCTCTTTAAACTCCAAACCTACGCCCTGCCTATCAATTTTGTCCGTCTGGTCGCTTCCTTCCTCTCGCACCATCCTTCCTATGTCACCCTCCACAACACCAACTCCCGTATCTTTTATCCCACGGCTGGCGTCCCCCAGGGTTCTGTCCTGTCCCCTCTCCTTTATCTCTTGTATACAGCAGATATGCCCAAGCCACCCCCACCAGTTCACCTTCTCCAATATGCTGATGACACCGCCTTCCTGGCTCTCTATCCTACCCTTCAACGGTCTCAACGTACCCTCCAAACCCACCTTAACCAGTTCACCACTTGGTGTAACCAGTGGCTCCTCTGTCTGAACCCCTCCAAAACCCAGGCAATCATCATAGGCCGTACCACTCGCTCCTTTCGCCTCCAAGATTTCTACCTCACCCTTTCTGGTCGTCCTATCCAACTCACCCCCACCCTGAAATACCTTGGCCTCACCCTTGACCGACACCTCACCTGGACCCCTCATCTCCTGACCATCCAGCAGAAAGCCCATTCCCGCCTCCGCCTGTTGAAACTCCTGTCAGGCCGGACATGGGGATTGCATCCTTCTACCATCCTCCACACCTACAAATCCCTCATCCGTCCTATCCTCTGTTATGCCAGCGTCGCCTGGATCTCCGCCCCCACCCGCTTTTACAAGGCTCTCCAAATCCTTGAACGCCATGCGCTCCGCCTTGCCTTCCGTATCCGCCTTCCTTCCCCCACACGGCTCCTGTATGAACTGATCCCCTTCCCCCACCTCCTCTTGTTCCTCCAACATCTCCACATCCTTTACATTGTTCGCAGGGTTGATCCCCCCCACCCTCTGGTTTCCTCCTTCCTCTCCACCCCTCGCCCGTTGCCGCGCCTCTATCGCTGTATCCCTCCCTCTCTCCACCTCCACGCCCTCCATCTCCTTCATCAGGGCAATTTCTAACGCCTCCCCCTCCCGGATGACGGACTTCGCCGTGACATATACCCTTCCTTCCCACTATAACCCGGCCTTGTTCCCCCCCCCTCCCCAGGGCCCCCTTCTCCTCTTTCCTCCTTCTCCCAGAGCGGATTTTCCTCCATCCCCCCCTCCCCTGAGACCCTGCACCCCATACTTGCCTCTCTCCTTCCCACATCCCTCCCTACCTGGCCCTCTTCCGAGCGCCCCCCATTCCCCTCCCCCATCTCTTCCCCTCCCTCCCTTCTTCAGGTCTCCCTCATCTCCTTGAACCTGGCAGATCCTCTGTATTGATCGTCATCAGTGTGCCACGTCAGTGTTGTGTTTTGTGCTGTTTCTCCTGTGCGTCCAGAGGTGTGATTTTAATTGTGTACTGCCTTGAGGTTCGCCGTCAGTGTTACGTTGTGTGCTATGCCATCCGTCAACACCTTTATGCTCCAGTCATACTGTGCCTTGTGTTCTTTTAATCGTCGCAGTGTGTGGCTTTTTGTGTGTGCTACTTTTAAACAGTTTTTTTCTCTCCATTTTACAGTCACCCCGTTTTTTTGTATATTGCCTTCCATGATGTTCTCCCTTTTTTATATCTATGTTCGCCTTCTTCTCTCCTTTGCTGTTTTTAAATGTCTTCTATTGTTTTGTTCTATGTCTTTCGGCTGAAGAGCAGCGCATATGCTGCTGCCAGCCCGCCCCGATGGGGAATTGAAATACAATAAAGAAAAAAAAAAATCGGATTCCCACATTCGAAGGTTGGATTCCCTCTCTTCTTCATCGAAGAGTTTCACTGCCTGGGCTGCTCTCAGGGTGCACCTTCGACGTGGAAGATCCCCACCGTTTCCCTGCCGTGTCGTCTGCTTGCCGTCCATACTGCCTGCCGGTGCTCGCCGCCGCCGCCGCCGCCGCCGCCGCCGCCGCCGCTTGGTCGCCGCCCTCCGGTCCTCGCCGCCGCCGCCGTCGCCGCCTGCCGGGGCTCGCCGCCCCCGCCCGGTCGCCGCCTGCCGGTGCTCGCCGCCGCCGCCGCCGCCGCCGCCTGCTGCTCGCCGCCGCCGCCGCCGCCGTCGCCGCCTGCCGGGGCTCGCCGCCGCCGCCGCCGCCGGTGCCCGCCACCACCACCGCCGCCGCCGCCGCCGCCGCCGCCGCCGGTGCCCGCCGCCGCCGCCGCCGCCGGTGCCCGCCGCCGCCGCCGCCGCCGCCGCCGCCGTCCTGACCCTCGTCTACGGCCGTCTTCATCCGTCTTCGTCTTTGTCTGTCCCCAGTTTCTGTCCTCTCCTCTTCGTTCTGTTCGTTCTTGTTTCTCTCTCCCGGTATGTCCGCCCCCACCACCACTGTCACTACTACCACCACCGCCATTGTCTATACCTCCCCTGCCGCCGCCTCCACCACTATAACTTGGTGTGCCCAGTCCCACCCCCCTCCTTCCATTCCACCTCTCCTCACTCTCCATTCACACTCTATCTTTGTCGCCCCCTCTCCCGCTTCTTCCTCCCGCTCCTCTCGTTCTGATCCCTTCCCCCCACTCCCCCAGCCTGTCACTGCAGCTCCGGCTCGGGTGGTGGCCCGTCGGGCCACTGCCCACGCCCAGCTCTCCCCATCACCTTCGCCATCACCGCCGCCACTACCACCGTCATCGTCGTCGCCGCCGTCGCCTTCGCCTTCACCGTCACCGTCACCATCTCCGGCGCCGACTCCGGCCCCGGGACCTGCCCCTCCCCGCCACATTCCCGTTGTTCCCATCCCGCACACCTCCTCCACTGCCGTCAAGTGCCCCAGTGGCACCCCTGCTTCCTCTGCTTCCAAAACGGCTGCGCCTCATCCTGCTTCCCCCACCCATGATGCCATGGAAGTCTTCCCGCCTGTCCCTGCCCCCTCATCCTCCTCCTCTCCCCCTTCCTCCTACCGCTACCTCCTCTCCTGTCCTGATCCCTCTCTCCTTGAAGCTCGGAACCTCACCCTCTTCCTGCGCCAGCATTGTCCTGGTGCCCCCATCTCCCTCCTCACTCCTCGCCGAGATTCGGTCCTCATCTCCTCCCCCAGCCCAACCCTCCACACCTACCTCCTTTCCCGCATCCCTGTCACCCGCTTTGGCCCTCATGCCTCTCTCACCCCTGCTCCTTCACCACCTCCCTCCCGCCAACCCCAACCTCCACGTCGCCCGCCAACTCTCACTGCCGTGATCACTCGGCTTAGTCCAGTGGTCACGGAGGAGGAGGTGTTGGCGGAGCTCAAGGCGCATCCCCATTTGGAGGTGCGTGCGGTTCGCCGCATACATAACGCTGCCGGCCCCACCCGCCTTATGCGGGTTTTTTCTGAGCACGCCCCCTCCATTGACCGTCTCCTGAAGGAGGGTGCCCTCCTTTTTAACCAGCGGTACAAGGTCGACCCCTCCCGTTCCCCTCCTCAATCCCTGCGCTGCCAGAGGTGTCTGCGCTATAACGCGCACCCCACAGCTTAGTGCCGCGAGGCCCCCACCTGCCCGCATTGTCGGCAAGCGCACTTCCTCAGGCAGTGCCCTAACCTCCAATCCCCTCCTTCCTGCAATACCTGCAATCTCCCCGATCCCACCTACTCCCAAAAGTGTAAAGCCCGACCCCCTCCAACCACTCCTGAACTCACCGTCCCTGTCCGTCCCCTGGACGCCCCCACCCCTCCTGGCAATTCCCTTCGTCCCCCCCCCACCGCTGAGGATGTCATCAGGTTCCTTACCATCGTCCTCCAGAATGTTCATCCCTTTCAGCACCCTCACACCCTCCAGCAGATCTCCCTTGCTGCCCGTTCCATCTTCCAACTCAAGATGTACGCCACCTACTCCAACAACCAGGCCCATTTCACCTTCTCCCATCTTGACACCCTCGTTTAAATCCCAGTCATGGCGCGACAGCAACGTATCCTTTTCAACAACATACGCTCCCTTCCCGCCAACAAAAACCTCTTCCTGCACACCCTTGCCACCCACCGCGTGGATGCCTTCCTCCTCAATGAAACCTTCCTGCAACCCCACCACACAGTCCACACTTCGCCATACCTCCTCCACCGCTCCGACAATCCCCTCCCGATTGCGCGTGGCGGAGTTGCCATTGGGCACCACCACCAGATCCCCATTCGGCTCCAACCTCTCCTTCCCGACCCCACCGAACACCTGATCCTTAGTGTCTTCTTCCCCGGCCTTACCATTACCTGCGCCACCATCTATGTTCGCCCCAACGCTCCTCTTCCCTTCGACTTCCTCTCCCACATTGACCGTACCTTCTCCTCCTATGTGATCGCCGCCGACCTCAACATCCATAGTCGTTCCGCTGCCCAGTTACGGCGGTGGCATCGGTTCCTCTCCTCCCTTCAAGGCGACCTCATTCCCATCCCCCAGCACACCCGTCCCGAATCCAACTCCACTCCTGATGTTGTCCTATCCTCCCCCAACCTCCTTGGCCGCATAACGGTGGATGTCCTGGAGCCTATTGGTAGCGACCATCTCCCTGTCCTCCTCACCATTTCAGACGGTCGTCGCTCTCGCCCCGACCCTCGTACTGCTCCTCCCCCTAAGTATGTCCACGACTATTCCCGAGCCGACTGGAATGCCTACCGGGATACCCTTTCCACCCAGGTCGATAGCCACCCTCTCACCTACCACCACCCTGACGATGTCACCCATGCCGCCTCCTTTCTCCAGCAGACCTTGCTGAGGCCGTGGAGGCCCACGTTCCTACTGTCGCCATCCACCCCCACCGTCCTACCTTACCCCCACAGGCCGTTCTCCTCCTCCGTGAATCCCGTCGTCTCTACCGTGCCTTCCTCCGCACGCGTGACCCGGACACACTAAGACGCCACCGGCAACTCCAGCGACACGTTCGTAATTTGCTCGCGGCTAAGAAACGCCGGGACTGGCGACAGACATGCACCCGTTTAAATGCTACACTACCAATCAACTCGTCCAAGTTCTGGTCGGCCTTCCATCGCCTTACCGGAACTAAACCCTCCCCCTACTATCCTCTTCTCCACGATGATCACCCCTTCCCTGACACCCTTAGTAAGGCCAATCACTTTGCCTCCTACCTCTCCGATGTTTTCTCCATCCCCGACGATCCCCAGTTCGATTACTCCCTCTTCCTGGATATCCGCGATCGAACTGACACCTCTGTCCCTCCCCTCGCTCCTGGTTTCCAGTACTTGGACAACATTACACACACGGAACTCAATACCCCTATCACTACACAGGATCTCATTGATACACTCCGCACCAAACGCAACACCGCTCCTGGTCACGATCGTGCCACCTATTGTCACCTTCGTGAAGCTCCTGTCTCTTTCCTCTCCACCCTGGCCAGGCTCTACAATGTCGTCCTGTCCACCGGTTACTACCCCGACCTGTGGAAAACATCCCGTATTCTCATGTTCCTTAAACCTGGCAAACCGCCGTCCGCCGACTCCTCCTACCGTCCCATCAGCCTTACCTCGGTCTTCAGCAAGGTCCTGGAATCTATCCTCACCCGCCGCATCCACCAGCATCTCCGCCAGCACCGCCTCCTTCCCGTCACCCAGTGTGGCTTTCGGCCATCCTTCTCTTCCGACGATCTTCTCCTTCACCTCACTCATCTCCTTTCCGAACAGCTTAATTCCCGTCGCTCCGCCATCTTCCTCTCCCTTGACCTCGAACGCGCTTATGACCGCGTCTGGCATTCCGGTCTCCTCTTCAAGCTCCAAACCTTCGCCCTTCCCATTAACTACGTCCGTCTGATCGGTTCCTTTCTCTCCCGCCGTCCTTCCTATGTCACCATCCATAACACCGATTCCTACACCTTTTTCCCCTCCGCCGGTGTGCCCCAAGGCTCCGTCCTCTCCCCCCTTCTGTACCTTTTGTACACGGCGGACATGCCGCCGCCGTCGCCCCCCGTCCACCTCCTCCAGTTTGCCGATGACACCGCGTTCCTCGCCCTTGCCCCCACCCTGCAACGCTCCCAACGCCTTCTCCAATCCCATCTTGACCGGTTCACCGCTTGGTGCAACCAGTGGTTGCTCAAGGTCAATCCCTCCAAAACCCAGGCGATCATTGTAGGCAAAACCACCCCTTCCTTCCGCCTCCTTGATTTCTATCTCACTGTCTATGGCCGTCCTATCGCCCTCACTCCCACCCTTAAGTACCTTGGCGTCACCCTCGACCGTCGCCTCTCCTGGACTCCCCATCTCCAGACGATCCAAGCCAAGGCACGTTCCCGACTCAGTCTCCTCAAGCTCCTTTCCGGCCGCACGTGGGGTCTGGACCCCTCCACAATCCTCCACACCTATAAATCCCTCATCCACCCTATCCTTTGTTACGCCCATCCAGCCTGGATCTCCGCCCCTCCTACCTTCTATAAATCCCTCCAAATCCTTGAACGCCATGCTCTCCGCATTGCCTATCGCATCCGTCTCCCCTCCCCCACGCGGATCATGTATGATCTCATCCCCTTCCCCCACCTCCTCCTTTTCCTTGAAAGAATACGGATCCTGTACACCTCCCGTAAACTTGATCCTCCTCACCCGCTCGTGTCCCCGATCCTCTCCCACCCCCGCCCGCTGCCGCGCCTGTATTTGCACGTCCCACCAGGTCTCCATCTCTCCACCCTCCTTACCCTCTCCCAAGGTGGCTTCCGCCAGCTCCCCCTCCCTGATGATGTCCTTGTCCCCTCCATCTACCCCTCTTATCAAATTTGATCCTCCCCCCCACCTCCTATGTCCTCTCCTTTAGGCACCCTCCCTCCCTCCCTTCCCTTCCCTCCTCTTTCCTTTCCCCCCTCCCTCCTCCCCTCTCCACCGGGCTTCCCCTCCCCCTTCCTCCCTCCCCCTCTCTCCTTTGCCCATGGCATCTCTGCTCCCCCCTCTCCCATTCCCCTTCCCGTTCCTTCTCCTGCACCTCCTCTCTTGGCAGGTCCCCGGACTCGTACACGCTCAGTGAACATTCGCGCGCCGGAGATAATCGCCGTCAGTGTTTCGTGTGTGTGCCTTCGTTTGTGTGTAGTGTTGTTCGCCGTCACGCCCCCACCGTTCACGTGCCGTCGCCATCATACATGTTCTGTGCAGCGTGTCGCCCAGTGTTAGTGATGTTTCTCGTCCAGCGTGAACGGCTACTTGTTTTTTCGATTTTTAGTGTCTACATTTTTTTTGCCCACCGTTATTACTGTCTACTCTGTGCCACCTTTATGTACTACTTGTTGTAACACTCAAGGCTGAAGTGCGGCGTATTGTGCTGCTGCCAGCCCGCCTTTGTATATGGTGTTAAAATCACAATAAAGAAAAAAAAATCGGATTCCCACATTCGAGGGTTGGATTCCCTCTCTTCTTTATCGAAGTGTTTCACTGCCTGGGCTACTCTCAGGGTGCACCTTCGACGTGGAATATCCCCGCCGTTTCCCTGCCGTGTCGTCTGCTTGCCGTCCATACTGCCTGCCTGTGCTCGCCGCCGCCGCCGCCGCCGCCGCCGCCGCCGCTTGGTCGCCGCCGCCGCCGCCTGCTGATCGCCGCCGTCGCCGTCTGCGCCGCCGTTTGGCCGCCTTCCGGTCCTCGCCGCCGCCGCCGCCGCCTGCCGGTCGCCGCCGTCGCCGTCTGGTCGCCGCCGCCGCCCTTCTCGCGCGCCGCCGCCATGTCCCAACCCACCACCACCACCACTATCATTTTCACCTCTCCCTCCGCTGCTCCAACCACCATCACATGGAGCTCCTCCTCCACCCCACTTCCCGTCCTTCCTTCTCTCCCTGTCCACCCCACCCCTGCACAACTTTCGGCTGTAACCACCCCCAACTCCTCCTCCCCTATCACTGTCGCCCCATCGACAGCTACTGACTTTCCGCCGCTCCCCGCACCGCCTCCGACAGGCTCCAAGCCAGCACGGATCTCTGCTCGACGTTCCACAGTCTCAGTGGCACCCACGCCCCCTCCGTCTGCGTCATCCGCTGCTCAGGGTGGTCCTGCCCCCCGCCATCTCCCCCTGCAACCTGTACCCCTGCCCCCTCTCCACCCGGTCGTGCCCGCGAAACCTTCAAAGCGCCCGAATGCTGACCCTTCCCCTGCAGTCTCCTCCAAAAAAACCCCCAGCCCCCGTGACCCACCCACCCCCATGGACGCGGCTCCGACCCCCGCCCCCGCCCCGCCTGCCACCCACACCTTTGTCCTCTCCAATCCTGACCCTTAATTCCTTGATGCCCGCTCCCTCACCCTCGCCATCCGGACATACTACCCCAATGCTCCCATCTCCCAACTGATTCCTCGCAAGGACTCAGTCCTCATCAAATCCCCCAGTGCTTCCCTCCACACCGATCTCCTCTCCCGCATCCCCCGTATCCAATTTGGCCAACGTGCAACCCTCACCCCCTACTACACCCCGTCCTCTCCCCGTCAGCCTCAACCTCCCCGGCGTCCGCCGACCTTCACCGCTGTGATCACGAAGCTTAGCCCCGTGATCACGGAGGCTGAGGTGTTGGCGGAACTCAACTCCCGGCCCGACATTGAAATCCGCTCGGCCCGTCGCATCTTTAATGATGCCGGACCGACTTTTCTCATGCGGATATTCACCGAATCCTCCTCCTCCATTGACCGCCTCCTCACCGAGGGAGCCCTCATCTACAATCAGCGCCATAAGGTGGACCCCTCCCGTTCCCCCGTCCAATCCTACCGCTGCCAACGCTGTCTCACCTACAACGACCACGTTACCTCTGCCTGCAGGAACCCCCCAACTTGTCCCCACTGCAAAGCTTCCCACTTCCTCAAGCATTGCCCCAACCTCACCTCTCCCCCCTCCTGCAACACTTGCAACGAACCACATCCTACCTACTCCTCGAAGTGTAAAGCGAAACCTCCACCAGTAACCCCTGAGCTCACCGTGCCTGTCCGTCCTGTTGATGACCCCATCCACCCCAACAGCTCGCTCCGCCCTCTGCCTACTGCTGAGGACATCATCCGTTTCACCACCATTGAGCTCCAAAACATCCACCCCTTCCAGCGCTCACACACTCTTTCCCAAATCGCCCTCGCTGCCCGTTCCATCTTCCATCTTACCACCTATGCCACATACTCCCACAACCAGGCCCACTTCACCTTCACCCCCCTCACCACCCTTGTCTAACTCTCCACTCCCATGGCACAACAACCGTACCGTATCCTGTACCACAACATTCGCTCCCTGCCCTCCCACAAACTCCTCTTCCTCCACACCCTACGTCAGCACCGCGTGGATGCCTTCGTCCTAAATGAAACCTTCCTTCAACCACGTCTCTCCGTCTCCATGGCTCCTTACACTCTACACCGCACCGATAACCCGTACCCTCTCGCGCGTGGCGGAGTTGCTATAGGCCACCTCAAGCACCTCCCTGTCCGGCCCCAACCTCTCCTTAACAATCCTGCCGAGCATCTCACCCTCAGCCTCTTCTTCCCCACCCTTACCATCACCTGTGCCACCATTTATGTCCGCCCTCGCACCCCCATCCCGTACGATTTCCTGGCCCACATTGACCGCTCCTTCTCCACCTACGTGATTGCCGCTGGCCTCAATATCCACAGCCGTGATCCTGCCGACCTCCGACGGTGGCATCAGTTTCTCACCACTCTCCAGGGAGACCTGGTTCCCCTGCCTCTGCACACCCGGCCCGAATCCAACACCACTCCTGATGTGGTCCTTGCCTCTCCAAACCTCCTTGGGCGCATCACCGCAGATGTCCTTGACCTCATTGGCAGTGACCATGCTCCTGTCCTCCTCACTATCTCTAACGGTCGCCATCCCCGCCACGCCCCTCGCCCTGACGTCCCTCCTAAACTTGTCCATGATTACTCCCGTGCCAACTGGGATGCCTACCGGGATTCCATTCACACCCAGGTTGACGGCCACGACCTTACCCTCCAGTCTCCTGATGACATCGCTCGCGCTGCTGCCTTCCTGCACCAGACATTGTCTGACGCCGTCGCCACCCATATCCCCACCAAAGCCATCCACCCTCACCGCCCCGCCCTGCCTCCACAGGCCGTCCTTCTCCTTCGAGAGTCCTGCCGCCTCTACCGCTCTTTTTTCCACACTCGTGACCGGGATACACTTACCCGCCACCGGCAATTACAGCGACACATCCGCAACCTGCTTGTTGCGAAGAAACGCCGAGCCTGGCGCCGGACATGTACACGACTCAACACCACGCTCCCCATCAACTCTTCCAAGTATTGGTCTGCCTTCCACCGCCTTACTGGGAACCGCCCCACCCCCCAAGTACCCTCTCCTCCTTAATGACCGTCCCTTTCCTGATGACCTCAGTAAGGCCAACCACTTTGCCTCCCACCTCTCTGATGTTTTTTCCATCCCAGATGATCCCCACTTTGATTATTCCCTCTTCCCTGATGTCGTGGACCGTACGAATACCTTTGTTCCTCCCTTTGCTCCTAGCTTCCAGTACTTGGGCCACACCTCACCTTCTGCACTTAACACTCCCATCACTACACAGGACATCAGCCTCACACTCCGCACTAAACGCACCACTGCTCCCGGCCACGACTGCGTTACCTACCGCCACCTCAAACACTGCCCTCCCTCCTTCCTTTCCCTCCTTGCCACCCTCTACAATGTCATCCTTGCCACTGGCTTCTATCCCGACCTGTGGAAAACCTCCCGTATCCTGATGTTCTCCAAACCCAATAAGCCTCCATCTGATGCCTCTTCCTATCGTCCTATCTGTCTCACATCGGTGTTCAGCAAGCTCTTGGAATCCATCCTTTCCCGGCGCATCCATCTCCACCTCCACCAAAACCACCTCCTCCCAAACACCCAATGTGGCTTTCGACCCTCCTTCTCTGCTGATGACCAACTCCTCCCCCTCACTCATCTCCTCTCCCTCCAGCTTAACTCCCGTCGCTCCGCCATTTTTGTCTCACTTGACCTCGAAAAGGCCTAAGACCGTGTCTGGCATCCCGGTCTCCTGTTTAAACTCCAAACCTACGCCCTTCCTATCAACTACATCCGTCTGGTGGCCTCCTTCCTCTCCCACCGCCCCTCCTATGTTACCGTCCATCATGCCAATTCCCACACCTTCTACCCCTCTGCCGGTGTGCCCCAGGGCTCTGTCCTCTCCCCTCTCCTCTACCTCCTGTACACGGCAGATATGCCCCAACCCCCCCTCCAGTACACCTCTTGCAATATGCTGATGACACCGTATTCCTCGCCCTCGCTCCTACCCTCCAACGGGCCCAACGCCTTCTCCAGAATCACCTTGACCTTTTTGCTGCATGGCGTAACCAATGGCTCCTGAAACTCAATCCTTCCAAGACCCAGGCAATCATCGTAGGTCGTACCACTCGCTCCTTCCGCCTCCTGGATTTCTCCCTTACTGTCTGCGCACGTCCTGTTCGCCTCACCCCCACCCTCACCTACCTTGGCCTCACCATTGACCGTCACCTCACCTGGATATCTCATCTCCGCTCCATCCAATCCAAAGCCCACAACCGCCTCCGACTCCTCAAACTCCTCTCTGGCCGGACATGGGGGTTGCACCCCTCTACCATCCTCCACACCTACAAATCCTTCATCCGTCCCATCCTCTGTTATGCCAGTCCTGCCTGGATATCTGCCCCCACCAAATTCTGTCAGTCCCTCCAGATCCTTGAGGGTCATGCTCTCCGCCTCGCCTTCCGTATCCGCCTCCCGTCCCCCACGCGGATCCGCTATGATCTCATTCCTTTCCCCCATCTGCTCCTATTCCTCGAACATATCCGCATCCTCTACACCTCCCGCCGTTTTGAACCCCCTCACCCCTTGGTTGCTCCTCTCCTCTCCCGTCCCCGCCCCCTGCCACGTCTTCACCGTTGTGTCCCCCCTACCCTCCATCTCTACACCCTCCATCTCCTTTCCCAAGGTGGCTTCCGTCACCTCCCCCTCCCGGATGATGCCCTCTCTCCCTCCATTTATCCTTCCTATCAACTCTGATCCTCCATCCCCCTCCTTCCCTCTGTCCTTTCCCTGGGCTCCCTCTCCCCCCCCCTTTCTGTCCTGTTTCTCTCCCCACTAAACCTCTCCCTACCTCCCTTCTCCCCCCCAGTCCTTTTGTATTCCCCTCCTCTGCCTACCCCACTCCCTGTCACGTCTGCCCCCCACCCCTCTTATGGGTCCTCATCCTCCTTCAGCTCCTTTCCCGGCTCCCCCCTTCGCTTTTACTCTCCTTTCCCCCCCTTTTTCGTTTTCCCATCTTCTGTCCAGTTTCCCCCCACCTGCTCTCGACTGTGGTGTCACATTTGCCAACTTTTTAGTGCAGTGTTCCAGTGACTATTCAGTGTTGTTTGTCTTTCTCGCGTTTCGAACAGAAACCATGCTGTCGCTCGGTGTGAATTTTATTTCCTTTGCAAACAGAATCCAGACTGTCGCCGTGTTTTTTTAGTTGTCTATTGTTTTCCCTGTCTACTTCGTATGTATTTTTATTAGCGTCATCATCCCTGTGTTGTTGTTTTAAGTTCCACGATTTCTTTTCGCCTTGTTACTCTCTAAGTCTCCGATTTTGTCGCCTGTTTCTTTTTATTATTTGTTCTCTTGCTCTTTGTCACAAAATCTGTCGGCTGAAGAGCGGCGTACTAAGCTGCTGCCAGCCCGCCCCCTTCGGGGGGAATTGAAATTCAATAAATGAAAAAAAAAAAAAAAATCGGATTCCTCCAAGCCAAGGCACGTTCCCGACTCCGTCTCCTCAAGCTCCTTTCCGGCTGTACGTGGGGTCTGGACCCTTCCACAATCCTCCACACCTATAAATCCCTCATCCGCCCTATCCTTTGTTATGCCCATACAGCCTGGATCTCCGCCCCCCATACCTTTTATAAATTCCTCCAAATCCTTGAACGCCATGCACTCCGCCTCGCCTATCGCATCCGTCTCCCCTCCCCCATGCAGATCCTGTATGATCTCATCCCCTTCCCCCACCTCCTCCTTTTCCTTGAAAGGATACGGATCCTGTACACCTCCCGTAAACTCGATCCTCCTCACCCGCTCGTATGCCCGATCCTCTCCCATCCCCGCCCGCTGCCGCGCCTGTATTTCCACGTCCCGCCCGGTCTCAATCCCTCCACCCTCCTTACTCTCTCCCAAGGTGGCTTCCGCCAGCTCCCCCTCCCTGATGATGTCCTCCTCCCCTCCATCTACCCCTCCTATCAACTTTGACCCTGCCCCTCCCACTTCCGGTGTCCTTTCCTTTAGGCACCCTCCCTCACTCCCTTCTCTTCCCTTCCTCCCCTTCTCTTTCCTTTTCCCCCGTCCCCTCCCTCCACCACTCTTCCCCCCGGGCTTCCCCTCCCCCTTCCTCCCCCTCCCCTTTCTCACCTGCCCGTGGCATCTCTGCTCTCCCATCCCGCTCTCCCACTCCCCTTCCTCCTCCTCCTCCTCTATTGGCAGGTCCCCGGACTCGCACACGCTCAGTGGACATTCGCGCGCCGGAGACCACCGCCGTCAGTGTATCGTGTGTGCTGTCATGTTTAGTGTTCAGTGTTTCACCGTCACACTCCATCGTTCACCAGTGCCGTCATCTTCTTCAGTGTTTGTGCATCGTGTCAACAGTTCGTCGTGTGGATTGTCATCGAGTGTGAACGGCTTCTAGTGTTTTTATGTTCATGTGTCTACTGTTTTTTCCCGCCGTTTTTCTACGTGATGTCTCTTCTCTGTTTATCTCATTGTACTCTCTTCGTCTGAAGAGCGGCGTATTGTGCTGCTGCCAGCCTACCTGATTGGTCAGGTGTCAAAATAACAATAAAGTAAAAAAAAAAAAAAAAAAATCGGATTCCTCCAAGCCAAGGCATGTTCCTGACTCCGTCTCCTCAAGCTCCTTTCCGGCCGTACGTGGGGTCTGGACCCTTCCTCAATCCTCCACACCTATAAATCCCTCATCCGCCCTATCCTTTGTTATGCCCATCCAGCCTGGATCTCCGCCCCCCCTACCTTTTATAAATCCCTCCAAATCCTTGAACGCCATGCACTCCGCCTTGCCTATCGCATCCGTCTCCCCTCCCCCACGCGGATCCTGTATGATCTCATCCCCTTCCCCCACCTCCTGCTTTTCCTTGAAAGGATACGGATCCTGTACACCTCCCGTAAACTCGATCCTCCTCACCCGCTCGTATGCCCGATCCTCTCCCACCCCCGCCCGCTGCCGCGCCTGTATTTCCACGTCCCGCCCGGTCTCAATCCCTCCACCCTCCTTATTCTCTTCCAAGGTGGCTTCCGCCAGCTCCCCCTCCCTGATGATGTCCTCCTCCCCTCCATCTACCCCTCCTATCAACTTTGACCCTGCCCCTCCCACTTCCGGTGTCCTTTCCTTTAGGCACCCTCCCTCACTCCCTTCTCTTCCCTTCCTCCCCTTCTCTTTCCTTTTCCCCCGTCCCCTCCCTCCACCACTCTTCCCCCTGGGCTTCCCCTCCCCCTTCCTCCCTCCCCCCTTTCTCCCCCGCCCATGGCATCTCTGCTCTCCCCTCTCCCTCTCCCACTCCCCTTCCTCCTCCTCCTCTCTTGGCAGGTCCCCGGACTCGCACACGCATAGTGAACATTCGCGCGCCGGAGATCATCGCCATCAGTGTCTAGTGTGTGTGCTTCGTTTTGTGTTTCGTGCAGTTCAACTCAACTGTTCACATGTGCCGTCGCAGTTCTCCGTGTTTTGTGCGCTGTGTCAACCAGTGTTAGTGTTTTTATCGTCCAACGTGAACGGCTTCTTGTTTTTTGTTTTTTTGTAACTACTTTCTTTGCCCGCCATTTTTTGTATTTTCTGTGTCAACTATCTCATATTATTGTACCCCATAAGGCTGAAGAGCGGCGTATCAAGCTGCTGCCAGCCCGCCTTGTATGAGGTGCTGAAAATTACAATAAAGGAAAAAAAAAAGACAAAATCGGATTCCTGACACCTCCGTCCCTCCCCTCGCCCCTGGTTTCCAGTACTTGGGCAACATTACACACACGGAACTCAATGCCCCTATCACTACACAGGATCTCATTGTTACACTCCGCACCAAACGCAACACCGCTCCTGGTCACGATCGTGTCACCTACCGTCACCTTCGTGAAGCTCCTGTCTCTTTCCTCTCCACCCTGGCTAGGCTCTACAATGTAGTCCTGTCCACCGGTTACTACCCCGACCTGTGGAAAACCTCCCATATCCTCATGTTCCTTAAACCTGGCAAACCGCCGTCCGCCGTCTCCTCCTAACGTCCCATCAGCCTTACCTCGGTCTTCAGCAAGGTCCTGGAATCTATCCTCACCCGCCGCATCCACCAGCATCTCCGCCAGCACCGCCTCCTTCCCGTTACCCAGTGTGGCTTTCAGCCGTCCTTCTCTTCCGACGACCTTCTCCTTCACCTCACTCATCTCCTTTCCGAACAGCTTAATTACCGTCGCTCCGCAATCTTCCTCTCCCTGGACCTCGAACGTGCATATGACCGCGTATGGCATTCCGGTCTCCTCTTCAAGCTCCAAACCTTCGCCCTTCCCATTAACTACGTCCGTCTGATCGGCTCCTTTCTCTCCCGCCGTCCTTCCTATGTCACCATCCATAACGCCGATTCCTACACCTTTTTCCCCTCTGCCGGTGTGCCCCAAGGCTCCGTCCTCTCCCCCCTTCTGTACCTGTTGTACACGGCGGACATGCCGCCACCGTCACCCCCCGTCCACCTTCTCCAGTTTGCCGATGACACCGCCTTCCTTGCCCTTGCCCCCACCCTACAGCGCTCCCAACGCCTTCTCCAATCCCATCTTGACCGGTTCACTGCTTGGTGCAACAAGTGGTTGCTCAAGGTCAATCCTTCCAAAACCCAGGCGATCATTGTAGGCAAAACCACCCCTTCCTCCCGCCTCCTTGATTTCTATCTCACCGTCTATGGCCGTCCCATCGCCCTCACTCCCACCCTTAAGTACCTTGGCGTCACCCTCGACCGTCGCCTCTCCTGGACTCCCCATCTCCAGACAATCCAAGCCAAGGCTCGATCCCGACTCCGTCTCCTCAAGCTCCTTTCCGGCCGTACGTGGGGTCTGGACCCCTCCACCATCCTCCACACCTATAAATCCCTCATCCGCCCTATCCTTTGTTATGTCCATCCAGCATGGATCTCCGCCCCCCTTCCCTTTTATAAATCCCTCCAAATCCTTGAACGCCATGCTCTACGCCTCGCCTATTGCATCCGTCTCCCCTCCCCCACGCGGATCCTCTACGATCTCATCCCCTTCCCCCACCTCCTCCTTTTCCTTGAAAGGATGCGGATCCTGTACACCTCCCGCAAACTCGATCCTCCTCACCCGCTTGTCTCCCCGATCCTCTCCCACCCCCGCCCGCTGCCGCGCCTGTATTCGCACGTCCCACCTGGTCTCCATCTCTCCACCCTCCTTGCCCTCTCCCAAGGTGGCTTCCGCCAGCTCCCCCTCCCTGATGATGCCCTCCTCCCTTCCATCTACGCCTCCTACCAACTTTGATCCTCCCGCCCTCTTCCTGTACTTATTCCTCCGGGCAACCTCCCTCCCTCCTCTCCCTTTTCCCTCCCTCCTCCTTTTCTCCCCCCCCTCCTCCCCTGGGCCTCCCCTCCCCTGTTCCTCTCCTCCTGCCCCCGACTCCTCAGCTATTGGCATCCTTTTTCTCCCCTCTCCCCCACCTCCCCCTTCTACCCCTCTTGGCAGGTCCCCGGACTCGCACACGTTACGTGGACATTCGCGCGCCGGAGATCGCCGCCATCAGTGTTTAGTGTGTTTAGTGTTTAGTGTTTAGTGTTCACCGTCCACTCCTTCGTTCACCAGTGCCATCATCATCTTCAGTGGTTGTGCGTCATCTCATCAGCTAGCAGTGTGGATTATCGACGAGTGTGAACGGCTCCGTGATTGTCTCTATGTGTCTCCTGTTTTATTGCCCACCGCTCTGTGACTTATGTGTCTTCTCACTGTTTTTGCTGCTTGTGTCTTCTATGGCTGAAGAGCAGCGTAGTGTGCTGCTGACAGCCTGCCTGTTGTACAGGTTTTAAAATAACAATAAAGTAAAAAAAAAAAATCGGATTCCATCAGAGGGTTGGATTCCCTCATTCGAAGGCGCTAGTTTCCACGGCCTGGGCTACTCCCTGGTTGGAATCTTCGCTTTCGAAGATTGTGTCTGTCTGTCTGTCTGTCTGCCCGCCGCTTACTGTTGTAGCTGTTCGTTCGTCCGTCCGTCCGTCCGCCTGCTTGCCTGCTCGCTGTCCATCCGTCTGTTCGCCGCCGCCGCCTGCTGTCCGTCCGTCCGTCCGTCCGTCCGTCCGTTCGCCGCCGCCGCCGCCTGCTGTCCGTCCGTCCGTCCGTCCGTCCGTCTGTTCGCCGCCGCCGCTGCCGCCGCCGCCGCCGCCGTCGCCGCCGCCGCCGCCGCCAGCCGGTGCTCGCCGCCACTGCCGCCGCCGCCGCCGCCGCCGCCGCCAGCCGGTGCTCGCCGCCGCCGTCGCCGCCGCCTTCCGCCCTGGCCGTCCGACAATGGTCTGCGTCCGTCTGCGTCTTCGCCGGTCCTCGTCCGTCTGCGTCTTCGCCGTTTCCCAGTTTGTGTCCTTTCCTTTTCGTGCTGTGCGTTTTTTCTTCCTGTCGTCATGTCCGCCCCCACCACCGCTGTCACTACTACCACCATCGCCATCGTCTATACATCCCCTTCCGCCGCCTCCACCACTATAACTTGGTGTGCCCAGTCCCACCCCCCTCCTTCCATCCCACCTCTCCTCACTCTCCCTTCACCATCTATCTTTGTCGCCCCCTCTCCCGCTTCTTCCTCCCGCTCCTCTCGTTCTGATCCCTTCCCCCCACTCCCCCAGCCTGTCACTGCAGCTCCGGCTCGGGTGGTGGCCCGTCGGGCCACTGCCCACGACCAGCTCTCCCCGTCACCTTCGCCATCACCGCCGCCACTGCCACCGTCATCGTCATCGACGCCGTCGCCTTCGCCTTCACCATCGCCGTCATCATCTCCGGCGCCGACTCCAGCCCCGGGACCTGCCACTCCCCACCACATTCCAGTTGTTCCCATCCCCCACACCTCCTCCGCCGCCGTCAAGTGCCCCAGTGGCACTCCTGTCTCGTCTGCTCCCAAAAAGGCTCCGCCTCGTCCTCCTTCCCCCACCCCTGATGCCATGGATGTCTCCCCGCCCGTCCCTGCCCCCTCCTCCTTCTCCTCGACCCCTTCCTCCTACCGCTACTCCTCTCCCGTCCGGATCCCTCCCTCCTTGAAGCCTGGAGCCTCACCGTCTTCCTTCGCCAGAATTGTCCTGGTGCCCCCATCTCCCTCCTCACTCCTCGCCGTGATTCGGTACTCCTCTCCTCCCCCAGCCCTACCCTCCACACGGACATCCTTTCCCGCATCCCTATCACCCGCTTTGGCCCTCATGCCTCTCTCACCCCTGCTCCATCGCCACCTCCCTCCCGCCAACCCCAACCTCCGCGTCGCCCGCCGACCCTCACCGCCGTGATCACTCGGCTCAGTCCAGTAATCACGGAGGAGGTGGTGTTGGCAGAGCTTCAGGCCCATCCCCATCTGGAGGTGCGTGCGGTTTGCCTGATCCATAACGCTGCCGGCCCCACCCGCCTTATGCGCGTTTTTTCTGAGCACGCCTCCTCCATAGACCGTCTCCTGAAGGAGGGTGCCCTCCTTTTTAACCAGCGTCATAAAGTTGACCCCTCCCGTTCCCCTCCTCAATCCCTCCGCTGCCAAAGGTGCTTGCGATATAATGCGCACCCAACATCTGAGTGCCGCGAGGCCCCCACCTGCCCGCACTGTAGGCAAGCCCACTTTTTACGGCAGTGCCCCAATCTCCAGTCCCCCCCCTCCTGTAATACCTGTAACCTCCCTCATCCCACCTACTCCCAGAAGTGTAAGGCCCGACCCCCTCCTACCACTCCTGAACTCACCGTTCCTGTCCGCCCTCTGGACGCCCCCACCCCTCCCGGCAACTCCCTTCGCCCACCCCCTACCGCTGAGGACATCATCCGATTCCTCACCATTGTCCTGCAGAATGTACATCCTTTTCAGCGCCCACACACCCTCCAACAGATCTCCCTCGCCGCCCGATCCGTTTTCCACCTCAAAATGTACGCCACCTACTCCAACAACCAGGCCCATTTCACCTTCTCCTGTCTTGACACCGTCGTTTAAATCCCTGTCATGGCGCGACAGCACCGTATCCTTTTCAACAACATCCGCTCCCTTCCCGCCAACAAGAACCTCTTTCTCCATACCCTTCCCACCCACCGCGTGGATGGCTTCCTCCTAAATGAAACCTTCCTCCAACCCCACCACACCGTCCACACTACGCCCTACCTCCTCCACCGCTCCGACAATCCCCTCCCAATTGCGCGTGGTGGAGTTGCCATTGGGCACCATCGCCAGATCCCCGTTCGGCTCCAACCTCTCCTTCCCGACCCCACCGAACACCTGATCCTTAGTCTCTTCTTCCCTGGCCTTACCGTTACCTGCGCCACCATCTATGTCCGCCCTAACGCCCCTATTCCCTTCGACTTCCTCTCCCACATTGACCGTACCTTCTCCTCCTATGTGATCGCCGCCGACCTCAACATCCATAGTCGTTCCGCCGCCCAGTTACGGCGGTGGCATCGGTTCCTCTCCTCCCTTCAAGGCGACCTCATTCCCATCCCCCAGCACACCCGTTCTGAATCCAACTCCACTCCTGATGTTATCCTCTCCTCCCCCAACCTCCTTGGCCGCATCACGGTGGATGTCCTGGATTCTATTGGTAGCGACCATCTCCCTGTCCTCCTCACCGTTTCAGACGGTCGTCGCCCTCTCCCCGACCCTCGTACTGACCCTCCCCCTAAGTATGTCCACGACTATTCCCGCGCCGACTGGAATGCCTACCGGGATACCCTTTCCACCCGGGTCGATAGCCACCCTCTCACCTACCACCACCCAGACGATGTAACCCATGCCGCCTCCTTTCTCCAGCAGACCTTGTCTGAGGCCGTGGAGGCCCACGTCCCTACTGTCGCCATCCACCCCCACCGTCCTACCTTACCCCCACAGGCCGTTCTCCTCCTCCGTGAATCCCGTCGTCTCTACCGTGCCTTCCTCCGCACGCGTGACCCGGACACACTACGACGCCACCGGCAACTCCAGCGACACGTTCGTAATTTGCTCGCGGCTAAGAAACGCCGGGACTGGCGACAGACATGCACCCGTTTAAATGCAACCCTACCAATCAACTCGTCCAAGTTCTGGTCGGCCTTCCGTCGCCTTACCGGAACTAAACCCTCCCCCTATTATCCTCTTCTCCATGATGATCACCCTTTCCCTGACTCACTTAGTATGGCCAATCACTTTGCCTCCTACCTCTCCGATGTATTTTCCATCCCCGATGATCCCCAGTTCGATTACTCCCTCTTCCCGGATATCCGCGATCGAACTGACACCTCTTCCCCTCCCCTCGCTCCTGGTTTCCAGTACTTGGACAACATTGCACACACGGAACTCAATGCCCCTATCACTACACAGGATCTCATTGCTACACTCCGCACAAAACGCAACACCGCTCCTGGTCACGATCGTTTCACCTACCGTCACCTTCGTGAAGCTCCTGTCTCTTTCCTCTCCACCCTGGCCAGGCTCTACAATGTAGTCCTGTCCACCGGTTACTACCCCGACCTTTGGAAAACCTCCCGTATCCTCATGTTCCTTAAACCTGGCAAACCGCCGTCCGCCGTCTCCTCCTACCGTCCCATCTGCCTTACCTCGGTCTTCAGCAAGGTCCTGGAATCTATCCTCACCCGACGCATCCACCAGCATCTCCGCCAGCACCGCCTCCTTCCCGATACCCAGTGTGGCTTTCGGCCGTCCTTCTCTTCCGACGACCTTCTCCTGCACCTCACTCATCTCCTTTCCGAACAGCTTAATTCCCGTCGCTCCGCAATCTTCCTCTCCCTGGACCTCGAACGTGCCTATGATCGCATATGGCATTCCGGTCTCCTCTTCAAGCTCCAAACCTTCGCCCTTCCCATTAACTACGTCCGTCTGATCGGTTCCTTTCTCTCCCGCCGTCCTTCCTATGTCACCATCCATAACACCGATTCCTACACCTTTTTCCCCTCTGCCGGTGTGCCCCAAGGCTCCGTCCTCTCCCCCCTCCTGTATCTTTTGTACACGGCGGACATGCCGCCGCCGTCACCCCCCGTCCACCTTCTCCAGTTTGCCGATGACACCGCCTTCCTTGCCCTTGCCCCCACCCTGCAACGCTCCCAACGCCTTCTCCAATCCCATCTTGACCGATTCACCGCTTGGTGTAACCAGTCGTTGCTCAAGGTCAATCCTTCCAAAACCCAGGCGATCATTGTAGGCAAAACCACCCCTTCCTTCCGCCTCCTTGATTTCTATCTCACCGTCTATGGCCGTCCCATCGCCCTCACTCCCACCCTTAAGTACCTTGGCGTCACCCTCGACCGTCGCCTCTCCTGGACTCCCCATCTCCGTACAATCCAAGCCAAGGCACGATCCCGACTCCGTCTCCTCAAGCTCCTTTCCGGCTGTACGTGGGGTCTGGACCTTTCCTCAATCCTCCACACCTATAAATCCCTCATCCGCCCTATCCTTTGTTATGCCCATCCGGCTTGGATCTCCGCCCCCCCTCCCTTTTATAAATCCCTCCAAACCCTTGAACGCCATGCTCTCCGCCTCGCCTATCGCATCCGTCTCCCCTCTCCCACGCAGATCCTGTACGATCTCATCCCCTTCCCCCACCTCCTGCTTTTCCTTGAAAGGATACGGATCCTGTGCACCTCCCGTAAACTTGATCCTCCTCACCCGCTTGTGTCCCCGATCCTCTCCCACCCCCGCCTGCTGCCACGCCTGTATTCCCACGTCCCACCCGGTCTCCATCTGTCCACCCTCCTTACCCTCTCCCAAGGTGGCTTCCGCCAGCTCCCTCTCGCTGATGATGTCCTCGTCCCCTCCATCTACCCCTCCTATCAACTTTGACCCTGCCCCGCCCCCCACTTCCCATGTCCTTTCCTTTCGGCACCCTCCCTCCCTTCTCTTCTCTTCCCTTCTTTTTCCATCTCCCCGTCCCCTCCCTTCCCCCTCTTCCCCTGGGCTTCCTCTCCCCCTTCCTCCCTCCCCCCTATCTCCCCTGCCCGTGGCATCTCTGCTCTCCCCTCTCGCTCTCCCACTCCCCTTCCTCCTCCTCCTCTCTTGGCAGGTCCCCGGACTCGCACACGCGTAGTGAACATTTGCGCGCCGGAGATCGTCGCCTTCTGTGTCTCGTGTGTGTGACGTCGTATAGTGTTTTTGGTGTCCGCCGTCCCACTCCTACGTTCACTTGTGCCGTCGGACTCATCAGTGTTTTGTGCGCCGTGCCAACGTGTTTTCAGTGTTGTTATCGTCACATGTGAACGACTCCGTGTTTTTTGTGTCTCTGTGACCTCTCTCTTTTGCCCGTCACTTTGTTCATTGTCATTCACCATTTTTTATACTCTTGTAGAACGCTATGGCTGAAGAGCGGCGTAGTGTGCCGCTGCCAGCTAACCTGAGTTGTACAGGTTTTAAAATAACAATAAAGTGAAAAAAAAAAAAATCGGATTCCATCTAGAGGGTTGGATCCCCTCCTTCGAAAGCGTCAGATTGCAAAGCCTGGGCTACTCTCAGGGTGGAATCTCCGTCTTCGAAGATTGTGTGTGTTTGTTTGTTTGTCTGTCTGTCATTCTGCCCGCTGCTGTCGCTGTTCGTCCGTCCGTCCATCCGCCTGCGGGCTGTCCATCGCCGTCTTCGCAACCGCTGCCGCCGCCACCGCCGCCTGCTGTTCGTCCGTCTGTTCGCCTCCGACGCCGACGCCGCCTGCTGTTCGTCCGTCTGTTCGCCGTTGCCCATCGCCGACGCCGACGCCGCCTGCTGCACGTCCGTCTGTCGGTCGCCGTTCGTCTGCAATGAGTACTCCCACCTCCACAGTCATCTACACCTCCCCCTCCCCCTCTCACACAGTCACTTCCTGGAGTGCCGCCTCTGGCCTCCCTCCTTCCACCTCCCCTTCCCTTCCCCCACTTACCCACCCCCCTATCTCCTCCCCTGCTGTATACCCACACCTCTACACCCTTCCTCCAGCCTCCACACCCTCAACAGCTCCCACTACTACCCCCGCCCTCACGTACGCCTCTGTTGCCGCCTCTGCTGCCGCCCCTCAGGTGGTTGGCTTCCCCTCTCTCACCGACCCCGTCGCTTCGTCTTTTGCATCTCCCGCACGCATCACGTCGCGCCGAGCCACCATCGCCACCACTGAACCAGCTGCTTCTCCCGGTGCCTCCACTACGTCACAGGGATCTGCCACCCGCCACCTCCCTCTCCTCCCCGTCCCTCTCTCCTCCTCCCAGCCTCCAGTCTCCAAAAAACCCCAAAAGCGCGTCCTTACCGACTCTGCTCCCGCCACTTCCCACAAAAAATCAACACCACCTCCCCCTCCCCCTGCCGTCACCATGGACACCACCCCTCCTCCTGCCACCCCTACCTTGGCCCCCACTCTCCACACCTTTGTCCTGTCAACTCCCGATCCTAAGTTCCTCGACGCTCGTACCCTCACCAAGGAAATACGAAAGTACTTTACCTGGTGCTCCCATCTCCCAACTCATTCCCCGCAGGGACTCAGTCCTTATCAAGTCCCCGTCCCCATCATTTCACACAGACCTCCTGCGAAAACTCCCACGAGTTATGTTTGGCCCCCACGCCTCTCTGACACCCTTCCTTTCCGCTTCCACTCCTCGTCAGCCCCAGCCTCCCCGTCGCGCCCCCCCCACCTACACCGCTGTGATCACCAAGCTCAGCCCGGTGATCACAGAGGATGAGGTGTTGGTAGAACTGAACTCCCACCCGGACTTGGAAATCCGCTCTGCCCGCCGTATCCACAATGCCTCTGGTCCCACCTACCTCATTCTCCGAGTCCGCCCCATCCATAGACCATCTCCTCACCCAGGGTGCCCTGATATACCACCGTCGCCACCCTGTTGAATCCTCCAAATCCCCTCCCCAATCCTACCGTTGCCAGCGGTGCCTGATGTACAATGACCACCTGACTCCCAACTGCAAAAAACCCCTCCACCTGTCCCCATTGCAAGGCCTCCCACTTTCTCAAGAACTGCCCCAACCTCGCTGCTCCCCCTTCCTGTAATACCTGCAATGGCCCCCATCCCACATACTCCCACAAGTGTAAAGCTAAACCCCCTCCAGCCACCCCTGAACTTACAGTCCCAGTTCGTCCCGTCGATCCTCCTGTCCATCCTAACAATTCCCTCCGTCCACCCCCCATGGCCGAGGACATCATCCGGTTCATTACCGTTGTACTCCAAAACATTCACCCTTTTCAGCGCCCGCACACCTTCCAACAAATATCCCTTGCTGCTCGCTCTGTTTTCCACCTGAACACCTTCGCCACTTACTCCCACAACCAAGCCCACTTCACCTTCACCCACCTCGACACCCTAGTATAAGTCTCTTCCCTTCCCCCTCTTCCCCCCCTCCTTCCCGTCATGGCGCAGCATGAGTCTCGCATCCTCTTCCAGAACATTCGCTCCTTCCGCTCCAACAAATACCTCCTCATGCACACCCTCTCCCACCACCAGGTCGACACCTTCCTCCTGAATGAAACCTTTCTCCAGCCCCACCATTCTATCCGCACCTCCCCCTGTATCCTCCACCGCACTGATGCTCCTGGTCCTCGTGCGCAGGGTGGAGTCGCGATTGGCCACCTTAAGCATATCCCCGTCCGGCCACAACCTCTCCTCAATGACCCCACTGAACACCTTATCCTTAGCGTCTTCTTCCCCTCCCTCACCGTTACCTGTGCCACCATCTGTGTCCGCTCCACTGCTCCTCTTCCTTATGACTTCATCTCCCACATTGACCACACCTTCTCCACCTATGTGATTGCCGCCGACCTCAACATCCATAGCCGCACTCCTGCTGCCCTTCGGCGGTGGCATCAGTTCCTCTCCACAATCCAGGGTGACCTTGTTCCCATTCCCCAGCACACCCGACCCGAAAGTAACACCACCCCCGATGTTGTCATTGCCTCCGCCAACCTCCTTGGGCGTATCACTGTCGCCGTCCTTGACCCCACAGGTAGCGATCACCTCCCTGTCCTTCTCACCATAACGTCTGCAAACCGCCCCCCTCCAGCTACGCAACCTGCACCCCCTCCCAAGGTCGTCCATGACTATCGCCGTGCCAACTGGGATGCCTACCGGGACTCCATCTCCACCCAGGTCGAAAGCCACCCTCTTACCTATCGCCATCCTGACGACATCATCCGCGCCTCGTCCTTCCTTCAGACGGTAATTACTGACGCCGTGGAGGCCCATGTTCCTACTAAAACCATCCACCCACACCGTCCCACTCTCCCTCCGCGGGCTGTCCTCCTCCTCCGTGAATCCCGCCGCCTCTATCGCTCCTTCCTCCGCACTCGTGACAGGGATACACTCCAACGCCACCGACACATACAGTGACACGTACGGAACCTTATTACGGCAACGAAACGCCGGGACTGGCGCAAGACCTGCACACGACTCAATGCCACCCTCCCTACCAACTCCTCCAAGTACTGGTCCGCCTTCCATCGTCTTACTGGTTCCCTTTCCGCTCCCCACTACCCCCTTCTCCATAACGATCGCCCCCTTCCAGACAACCTCAGTAAGGCCAACCACTTCGCTTCCCACCTTTCCGAGGTCTTCTCCATCCCCGATGATCCCCACTTTGATTATTCTCTTTTCCCCACCGTCATGGAACGTGCTGATACCTCAGTCACTCCACTTGCTCCTAGTCTCCAGTACTTGAGGCAGTTGCCACCCTCCGACGTCAACACTCCCATCACAGCACAAGACATTAAACTTCTCCTCCAGTCCAAACGCTACACGGCCCCTGGTCACGACTGTGTCACCTACCGTCACCTTTGAGAAAGCCCCTATTCCTTCCTAACTGTCCTCGCCCATCTCTATAATGTCATCCTCTCTACTGGCTTCTACCCTGACCTGTGGAAGACCTCCCGCGTCCTCCTCTTCCTCAAACCCAACAAACCCCCTTCTGCCGCCTCTTCCTATCGTCCCATCTGCCTCACCTCCGTCTTCAGTAAGGTCTTTGAATCCATCCTCTCCCACCGTATCCATCGGCACCTTGCTCAACACCACCTCCTCCCCCTTACCCAGTGTGGCTTCCGACCCTCCTTCTCTGCTGACGACCAACTCCTCAACCTTGTTCACCTTCTGTCCCTCCAGCTCAACTCCCGTCACTCCATCATTTTTGTTTCCCTTGACCTCCAAAGTGCCTATGACCGTGTATGGCATCCCGGTCTCCTCTTTAAACTCCAAACCTACGCCCTGCCTATCAATTTTGTCCGTCTGGTCGCTTCCTTCCTCTCGCACCGTCCTTTCTATGCCACCCTCCTCAACACCAACTCCCGTCTCTTTTATCCCACGGCTGGCGTCCCCCAGGGTTCTGTCCTCTCCCCTCTCCTTTATCTCTTGTATACAGCTGATATGCCCAAGCCACCCCCACCAGTTCACCTTCTCCAATATGCTGATGACACCGCCTTCCTGGCTCTCTATCCTACCCTTCAACGGTCTCAACGTACCCTCCAAACCCACCTTAACCAGTTCACCACTTGGTGTAACCAGTGGCTCCTCCGTCTCAACCCCTCCAAAACCCAGGCAATCATCATAGGCCGTACCACTCGCTCCTTTCGCCTCCAAGATTTCTACCTCACCCTTTATGGTCGTCCTATCCAACTCACCCCCACCCTGAAATACCTTGGCCTCACTCTTGACCGACACCTCACCTGGACCCCTCATCTCCTGACCATCCAGCAGAAAGCCCATTCCCGCCTCCGCCTGCTGAAACTCCTGTCCGGCCGGACATGGGGATTGCATCCTTCTACCATCCTCCACACCTACAAATCCCTCATCCGTCCTATCCTCTGTTATGCCAGCGTCGCCAGGATCTCCGCCCCCACCCGCTTTTACAAGGCACTCCAAATCCTGGAACGCCATGCGCTCCGCCTTGCCTTCCGTATCCGCCTTCCTTCCCCCACACGGCTCCTGTATGAACTGATCCCCTTGCCCCACCTCCTCTTGTTCCTCCAACATCTCCGCATCCTTTACATTGTTCGCAGGGTTGATTCTCCCCACCCTCTGGTTTCCTCCTTCCTCTCCACCTCCCGCCCGTTGCCGAGCCTCTATCACTGTATCCCTCCCTCTCTCCACCTCCACACCCTCCATCTCCTTCATCAGGGCAATTTCCAAAGCCTCCCCCTCCCGGATGACGAACTTCGCCGTGACATATACCCTTCCTTCCAACTATTACCCGGCCTTGTTCCCCCCCCCCTCCCCAGGGCCCCCTTCTCCTCTTTCCTCCTTCTCCCATAGCGGATTTTCCTCCATCCCCCCCTCCCCTGAGACCCTGCACCCCATACTTGCCTCTCTCCTTCCCACATCCCTCCCTACCCGGCCCTCTTCCGCGCGCCCCCCATTCCCCTCCCCCATCTCTTCCCCTCCCTCCCTTCTTCAGGTCTCCCTCATCTCCTTGAACCTGGCAGATCCTCTGTATTGATCCTCATCAGTGTGCCACATCAGTGTTGTGTTTAGTGCTGTTTCTCATGTGCGTCAAGAGGTGTGATTTTAATTGTGTACTGCCTTGAGGTTCGCCGTCAGTGTTACGTTGTGTGCTATGCCATCCGTCAACACCTTTATGCTCCAGTCATACTGTGCCTTGTGTTCTTTTAATCGTCGCAGTGTGTGGCTTTTTGTGTGTGCTACTTTTAAACAGCTTTTTATCTCCATTTTACAGTCACCCCGATTTCTCTTTGTCTATTGCCTTCCATGATGTTCTCCCTTTTATATCTATGTACGCCTTCTTCTCTCCTTTGCTGTTTTTAAATGTCTTCTATTGTTTTGTTCTATGTCTTTCAGCTGAAGAGCAGCGCATATGCTGCTGCCAGCCCGCCCCGTTGGGGAATTGAAATACAATAAAGAAAAAAAAAAAAAAAAATCGGATTCAGCGGTTGAATGGGACGTATAAGTGACATTCAACTAAACCCGAACGTTTTGTTTGGGAAAGCTATTTGGAAAACAATTTTTGGAGAGAGGATGAAAGATCCTCTCATATATTGAATTTAAACGATAGTTATTTGTCGTCTTTACGCTCTTACAGTGTCTGAGAGTTAAATAGAGCATGGTCAAAGGGGACAACGGAAAGATAAACAGAGAAATCTGTCACATATAAAGAAGGGATTACATTTAATCTTGCTCGACATTTTCTCATGAAGCGCCCAAAAAAGTCTTTATCCGCCAAGTGAAACCTAATTTGTTGTATTCATGGACTGAAAACTAGGGCTACCAACGAAATGCAGTCCAATTTAGTTCCTTTTAAAATTTAAACCAAAATAGAATGAGTATGTTTACCACTGTTACAAAGTCTATATACCTACGTTAAGTAATTATTCAGAAGTTTTCCTGTAGATTTTATTTTTTTTGAGAATAATAACCCTCCAAATTCAAAACGTAAACTGTCACCTGTAGTCATTGGTACGATTTCAGATAAAATCCCTCTTTATTTTCTTTGGAAAGCAGTTTTTGTGTCTGTTCACTCTTATACAATGGCTAGCTACAGTTATCACTCTGAATTATCCAGATCTTCCAAATCAGACTGCAGAGGACATTGAAAGTGTAACACAAGCCTGTGACCTGTTGAAAGTTTTCAAAGACTGCACTGAGGAAATGTCAAGCGAAAATGTTGTCACTGCTTCTAAAGTTATGCTACTTAGTCGCTCGTTGAAAAAATGGTGTTGCAGGTTTGTTAATAACACTGAAATTCATGTAGACGTGCAACAGATGGCTGAAAAGTTAGCTGAAAACCTAAAAACGATTTAGAAATATAGAGGAAAATTCCATTTTCGCAGAAGCAACTGCATTGGATCCCCGGTTCAAAAACATGGTTTTTCTGATAAAAATTCTGCTGAGGAGGTGAAATTAAACCTGATCAGGCACTGTGAGAAATTTGTGACGAACACATCCACTGCTGCTGCAACAATCTCAGTTCCAACCACTGAATCAACTTCCAGTCACTGGCTCGAATTTGATGAAGTGTTTTCCAGGCTGCAGAGTAATCCACACCCGAGAGCTGCTGCAATAGTGGAAGTGGACAAATATTTACAAGAGCCCCTGCTACAGAGACAAGGCAATCCACTTCAGTGGTGGTCTGAACGACTGTCAGTGTACCCCTCGCTCTTTGAACTTGCAAAAATACGACTGTGTATTGTCACAACCTCCACGCCATGTGAAAGAGTGTCCTCGAAGGCAGGACACCTTATAACTGACAGAAGAAATCGCCTGACAGGGAAAAAAGTGGAACAAATTATGTTTTTAAACGGAAATCTCTGAAGATTCACCAAATCCGTTGATGTTTATTCATAAATATATATGTGTATTTTTTAAAAAATTTAATTAGGACAATCCTCAAATTGACATTTAGTGTAATTTTTTCAATAATGTGTACGAGATAAACATTCCTACATGAACAATTATCTTTCAAGCGTGGATTCCACGCATGCTTCAGTTCCAGACTCACAAGGTAAGCATTTTATTTTCATGTTGGCTGTGCGTGCTCACACAGCCAGCCTCTTCGTTTGTATTTTAATATTCATTTGTCTTCAAGTGCTGCCAACGGTAGCTTACCCGTAGACGCGAAGTATAACTCCACAAATAGTCGCTGGTAATGATGTCAGCACTGCAGAAAGCAGCTGACGCTACCTTCCCCTCGCCTCTCACCGACTGTACCCCTCCTAAATGCGGCAGTGAGGACAATAAAAAATTGATTTTTGCTGCAGATGTAGATGTCAGAGCTGTTCATTGTGTTTATGAACTGAAAATTGTAACAATTCACCAAAAAATTAAAGCAATCTACAATTTCAGATTTTTTTCCTTAAAAAGTAGGGACTGCTGAACCTGTTTTTTCATTATGCCACATTTATGTAAGACCATTCAAATTAAAAGTCAGTGTGATAAACAAAATGGCTTATTTATCTTTTATAAAGCATCAACGTAAGAGGGTAAATAGAGATTTGGTAACCCACCCACCCACAGCCCCCAGAATCTTGGTAGTGGTGGCAGACTGATCTGTAATGTAACCCAAGGTGTATCTTAGTTTTGAACATGACAATTTGGTTGTGAGTTTGTGAAGCCAATGAATGTGAATATGAATTAAAGGCTGTGGTGACAGACTGATCAGTAGTGCAGCCTAATCTCTATGTTTGCACACCATATTTAATGCTCTTTGCAATATTTCACACTTTCCATTATAAAATTTAAAACAGCCAGTGGTGTCACTTTCCTCAACATTGTAGCAGGACAAATGGATGCATTTTAGAGAGATCTTTAATCCAATGTAACACTTGCAGTGCATATTTTTGTAGTATGAAAATATAAATATGAAAATTGCCAAATACAGTGCTTTAGCTTTGCAAACACTTAAATATGGTGGTTTCATGGTTTACTGCCATCTGCCTCTCACCAAAATGAGTCACTCTTAGTACAGCTTGTTGTGTTGAAGTGGTGGGAAATGTCACATCAGCAACTGAACGTAGTACCAAATTCAGAATACATTTATTAGATATTAAACAAATCTGCAATGAATATTTTCATGCATATTATGTACATATAATATACATAAACTACGGAAATGTACTGCGGATGGGGGGGGGGGGGGGGGGAGGGGGAGGTCCTACATGTGACTTTTACCACTTACAATATTATTTCCGTCTTTTACATTTTCCCACAATTCACACAATTTTTTTGCAAGTTCCTGAAATTGTGTAAAAGAGGGGTTTCACTTAGTCAAAGTCTCGAGGTTGTTGCATTTCTTTCTTTTCTTATCGTCTTTCTTATTATCCCTTGGAGCACGTGGATTATTCACTGTGGCTGTTATGTGAGTGACTTGTCATAGACTGTTGTGTCTCCATCCATTTTTCAGTTTGTTCATATATATCAGCTTTTCTTGACGTTGCAAAGGTGTTACATGGTTTCATTGTCAAACTGGTACGCACATCTAGATGAACACATGTAAATTTGACATTAATCATTTTGAGATTTTTCCAACTTGCCTAGGCAAATGCTAAGCTAGATTTCATTTTGCTTTCTTTTGTTAACAAGCATAAAACATGAATCACTGACATCACGCTACTTCTTTTTTAAAGAGGTAGAGACACACATTTTGCTGTTTTCGAGATTCAAGCACTGGATTATTTCTCTTATTACCACAGTATATTTGTTTCATTAATGCTTTTATTGGTAATTGTTCATGTAAGTGTTCAAGTTTTTCCTTTTATACTAAAATTGGACTGGAATGCTCTCTTTGAAATTCTGAAGGTAACAGGAATAAAATACAGGGAGCAAAAGGCTGTTTACAGCTTGTCCAGAAACCAGGCATGCAAGGGGCATGAAAGGGAAGCAGTAGTTGAGAAGACAATGAGACAGGTTGTGACAAAGCAAGCTGGGATAATTTTAATTACCCTCTTTTTTGCCATCTGCCTACTTAAATTCATTTTTCCACTTTTAACTAGTTACCATTAACATAAGCGAATAAAATTGCATTTTCATAAAAGAGAAATGTTGGCCCTTAGTCTTAAAGAATATAACACCAGATCTAATTTTCACTATTGCTAGTTAGTATCTTTCATTATAGGGAAAAATCAGTAATTGTTTTGTGACTTAAATTCTATTGTTGACGTATAAACAAATATCAATTATGTAATGTAACATTTGGAAGACAAATGCGTGTAATCTTAAAGTATCTATTTGGCTCTCTTCAAAAACATATTAGCAAATCCAGCCCTAAATTAATTCCAAAGTAATTAACAGTTTTATCAAAAGTATTGTTTGTGTAACTATATTTGTTGTCTTCATGATTTAAACAGTTCGGCTTAACCCCTGTAGTAGGAGAAACTGTTAAAAGAAATGAATCTTTTGATGTATTCAGTTAATTTAATGAGTTAAGTTTTAATTGCAATTTCTGTAAATTTAACTTTAAACAATGTGTAGTTTCAGTACCTATTATTGTGATGATATATAAGGGCCTCATTTTTGGTCATGAGACAGTCCACAGCTGAGTTTCAGATGAGAAACCTGTGTTGGTTAGAATGACAACAATGCTTCAAGTTAACTGTAGAATAAGTGTTAAACAATTAGACTGTGTGTAAAAACAATGACAGTGTCTGCTTTCCATATGAACCTATTTATTCTTCAAGAACTGTGTGAATTATGTGGTTATGTTTTTACTGCTCGTAGATGTTCAACAGTAAACTATTGTAGCAGTATGTGGAGGTTCACCTGCAAACTATTAATGAGGTTTATGGAAAGTTTAAACAGTAGTGCACTGGCTATACATATATAACTGTGTGTTACTGGGGGATAGTGCAAAGTGAAAGTAAAAGTCAGTGAAAAGGAACTGTGCATCTGTCAGCTACATTATTTACCGTAGTCAGCATCCAAATTGCAGATCCCATTTTTCAGCCAGTGTAACGACACAGTACGTCAACACCAAGGACAATCAACAAACAAAGAAAAAAAAGCAGGTGGAACCGCTACAAGTGTTTTAGCCTATCCTCAGTGTTTTCAATCTGTACATTGAACAAACAGTAAAAGAAACCAAAGAAAAATGTGGAGTAGCAGTTAAATTTTAGGGAGAAGAAATAAAAACTTTGAGGTTTCCTGCTGACTTTATAATTCTCTCAGGGAGAGCAAAGGACTTGGGAAAGCAGTTAAAAGGAATGGATAGTGCCGTGAAAGGAGGATGTAATACGTATTTACTCGAATCTAAGCCGCACTTTTTTTCTGGTTTTTGTAATGCAGAAAACCGCCTGTGGCTTAGAATCGAGTGCAAAGTAAGCGGAAGTTCTGAAAAATGTTGGTAGGTGCCGCTACAACTAACTTCTGCCATCGAATATATGTAGCACTATACAGGCAGGCTTTCCAGGCACAAAGATAAGTACTGACACACCAAACCTCTGTGTCAGTAAATAAATTAAAAGAAAGGGTAGAAGAATGTAAACATTATGCCATGTATTCTTTCGTGTTTGCTGCTATCTCATTTAAATCCTGCCTGCCTAATAAACTACGAAACTAGAGCGAGACAACAGCAAAAGCAGAAGAATATACATATCAAGTCATGTTTATATTTATATTATTCTTATGCTGTATAGTGATACAGTCAGAAATGAAGCATGGCAATTGACTAGATTTTTAAATCTAAGATGAATCTGATTTCTGTGAAGAATGTAATGTACTAAAGAGGCGTCTCCAAAGATTTTCAAATGGAGAAAAATTTTCTCTAAACTCTCGTTCAGAACATCATCTATAATACGCAGTTTATTATTTGGTGCTTGTTGCTCATTATCAAAGAAAGCAAGCCGTGCCACGAGCAGCGACAAGTCGTAAACAAACAATGCATGACACAGTACAATAATGCATTTTCCGCTTAGAGTGATGTAAAAACCTATAACAAAGAAAACGGCACTTAGCAGATCAAAATAAGCAACCGATTCTAACCAGACAAAGCACGTCAAAAAGGAAGGGTACCCGTATAAATACGGACGGAGCGCCTGACACATAGCAATGGCTGCTTGGTAAAGCTTAACTGTTAAACTTATGACTCGAGCCAAACTACTGTAGCTGTATCTTCATCCCTCCGACTTCAGTTGTGTATCATGTTACAATGGACCAACTTTGCTTCAATTTGGAGGTGCGGTCTAAAACATTTCTCTCCCCTTGAATTTCGAGTCTCAAATTTCAGGTGCAGCTTAGTTTCTGGAAATTATTTTTCCCTTGATTTCGAGTCTCATTTTTCAGGTGCGTCTTAGATTCGAGTGCGGCTTTGATTTGAGTAAATACGGTAAACATCAACAAAAGCGAAATGGATAAAGGAGAGTAGTTGAATTAAATCAGATGATGCTAATAGGATTAGATTAGGAAATGGGACGCTTAAAGTAGTAGATGAGTTTTGCTACCTGTGCAGCAAAGTAACTGATGATGTCAGAAGTAGAGAGGATATAAAAGATAGACTGGCAGTGGTGAGAAAAGCATTCCTGAAGAAGAGAAATGTGTTAACATTGAATATAGATTTAAGTGTTAGAAAGACTTTTCCAAAGGTATTTGTCTGGAGTGCATCCATGTATGGAAATGAAACATGTTCGATAAACACTTTAGACAAAAAGAGATAGAAGCTTTTGAAATGTGGTGCTGCAGAAGAATGTTGAAGATTAGATGGGTCAATCATGTAACTAAGGAGGTACTGAATGGAGTTGATGAGAAAAGAAATTTGTAGCACAACTTGACCAAAGGATGGGATTGGTTGATAGGACACATTCTGTGACATCAAGGGATCACCAGTTTAGAATTGGACAAAAGTTTGGGGAGTAAAAATCGTAGAGGGAGACCCAGTAAGCAGTTTAAGAAGGATGTATGTTGCAGTAGTTATTGGGGATGAAGAACCTCGGACAGTATAGGGTAGCATGGAGAGCTGCAACAAACCAGTATTCAGACTGAAGACAACAACAACAACAACTAAAAGATGGCAATAAAATCATAATCCAACATAACCTTTATAGATGGACTATCTGTGGTTGAGTGACCATGTACACTTAACAACACCAAAACTGGACACAGGAAATTATGGCCAGAGGTGAAGTCCTGTATGATACTGCCACAACAAAATGAAGCATGTCACATTTTCACTTTATAAATTATAGAACTGATCATATTTTAGAAGCATATCTTATAAGGTGAGGACATCAAGGATGTGCAAGTTGCTGGAATTCCAAAACTTGTCATCTGTTCAAATATAGTAAAATTAAAATGTTTCCAAGACTGTGAATTGCACAATTTATTTTGATATCAAGGTCACTAGTCATCTCCAAAGGTTAAAGTCACCTCATTTCAATTTCAGTTTATTTTGAGGCCACTCTAAAGAGGAAAAATTACTTGGAATATTATGGAAAACTGGTCCTGTCACTATTCTAGACCTGTATATTCTTTAAAAAAAACTGTAAACAGAATATAGTGTCACTGTCGAAAAATACTCTGCATAGCTACTGATGGTGGTCTTTTCAGTTAAAGAAGACCAAAGAAGTGTCCTTTTCATCCCAAAAACACTATCCATAATTCTTGAGTATGCGGATTACTTTAAGTTTTTTGGCTTTGGTGAAGCTTAATGGCACCACTCCATTGTCTGTTGTTTCAACTATGCAATGGTTTAGGATATCCATATATTGTTACCCACAACTGTGTGGAAAACAAATCATCTCCATCTTGTCAATAGTGTTCCAAAAACACCTGCCCTCATGATATGCTTTGACCTTTGTGTCGGTTACACATTTTTGGTACTAATCCTGCACACAATTTGCAATATCTGAGGCAGTCCCTTGACAGTCTTGTAAACAGGAGTGTGTGCAACACAAGAATACTCATCAGGCAGAGCACCAATTGTGACTCATCAATCAAACTGCAGTATTTGGCTCACGTGTTGAATGATTTCATCGGTCTAGATACTGAACCTGTCAATCTGCTATTCATGATCCACATTTTTACCACCACTTTTTAAGTCTTAGTTCCTTTGTCTTATCTTTTCTTCATTCATTATTGTAGACCTATAAAGTAGTCAGAACTTCGGATGAATTTGGTCTGTAGTTTGTTTTGCATGCAAAAATCAGATTGCCACCGGTATTTCACAACTTGTTTGAACAACAATTTTTGAAGCCATTGTTTTTTGCTTTCACCCTGTGTCAAATAACCATTGAATCTAAACAATGACTTCTGTGACATTGTAAACAGTTGGTAGAGAGCACTGCATTCATTCTACTTTGTTCCGGGGTGGCAGTATTTAAATATAAGCAGATAGCCCCTGCTTCTCAAATATGTCTCATTATGTGGAACACATTCCTTTTATATCATAATGTACACTTAATTTCCAACACTAGAGGCAATGGTAAGTTGGCTACAAATTGAGGAGGCTCATTTCTGTTGATAGCTTTTTGTAAAACTGGCAACAGTCTAGCAGTTCACTGGCAGCTATTTCTGCTGTTAGACAACCAATGTGAGGTGGCTCCAGCATATGGAAAAAATAATGAAATTATAATAAGAACAATATACTAACAATATATGAATTTCATTACAGTTAAGTGAAAGGTTGATGGTTTCCAAAAGATGATATTCAGTTTATGCAACAGCAGCAATAATAACACAAAAGATTTTTTTCTATGATTTCGTTACTGAATTCCATTCGGTCGTTTTGCAGCTTGATTACAGAAAGAGAAAATATCTGACTTAAATATATTGGTTCTGCAGCAATATTTGAAGTGACTATTACAGTACCCATCATATGTGGAGAAAACATTGTACCACATGGCTAACAGGATACTGCTGTTGCAGATACTCATTTTACTGTAATGGTGGTTAAGGCAGATAGCTCATAAACTGAGATTTAAAGTCATTTGAAATGTGCATATGTGACCATCTTCCTTGAGTCAGAAATTTAAAATTTATAGGCTCAGTTTCAAATTTTATTTGTGAACTAGCTGAGAAACCCAGTGTTGTCCAGGTATTTATTTATAGCTGTGCTCAAGACTTCAAATGCATGGAATTTATTTTTGATTTGTAAAGCTTCTTTGTATATGAAATTTGGAGTAGTATGAGTGGGGCCACGAACAAAGAAATTGTTTGCTTCACTGACAGAGGAGAGAGCTATGTAGAGCTGACCATGCGAACAGCAACTGGCTGACCCTAAGACCTGTGCCCACACCACACAGCATCTGGCCGTTTGCTTTGTTTATGGTCATGGCATCACATAAGCTCACTGAGTGAAGGGTTTTGAGGAACGAAAAATGCCTTATGCTCTCAACCAGAGTTATGTTGTGCCTCAATTTCAGAAGGAGTTTCCAAAGCAGTTTAAAGCCTGATGTTCTCGAGCCGCAGAAAGTCATGCCTCAGGGTCTTCATTGAGTTCTTGAGACCAAATAGTCCTCAGTCTTTTAGCTGTTCTGAGGCATTCAGAGAGACTTGACTGTTTTCTAGGCATTTTTTTGTAGCAATGAAAATGTAATGAGTAGGCACCCAAATCACAGAGCAAAGTTAATAAATTCATTTTTTTTCTAGCAAAAAATATAAATAAAACCTATCAAACAAAACAAAGCAGTGTCATCAAGTTTTTAATATATAAAGTGAAATCAGTAAATCCGTACATCCTAGACAAGTAAATTCAATATTTGTTTGTATTCATAAAGATAAGACTGCAGTGCTTAATTCTGCCACTGACGTAAACAGCGGAAAATGCTTCTACCACTGTGGTAAATGTAAATGTCATGTGACTAGGGCCTCCCGTTGGGTAGACCGTTCGCCAGGTGCAAGTCTTTCGATTTGATGCCACTTTGGCGACTTGCGCATCGATGGGGATAAAATGATGATGATTAGGACAACACAACACCCAGTCCCTGAGCAGAGAAAATCTCCAACCCAGCCGGGAATCGAACCCAGGCCCTGAGGATTGACAGTCTGTCACACTGACCACTCAGCTACCCGGGGCAGTAAAAAACCCTCACTAAGAAAGATGTCAAATACAAATAAAACTACCAAAGAAAATAAGGCAATATCATTGAGTTTTTAATTCACAAAGCCAAATCAGTAAATCTATATATCCTAACAGAGTAAATTCTCTGTTAGTTTTTATTCATAAAGATCAGATTGCAGTGCTTAAGTCTATCACTGACATAAACTTCCAACAATGCGTCTGTCACTAAGTTTAAAAAAAAACTAACAGTGCCATCTATGATGATTAAACATCTGTACTACTAAGCTGAGTCAACAATTTTATGTAAAATGTTAAATTATGATATCTTTTTTTTTTTGTGATCTGATTTTGATGAAAGAAAGCCTATATGTTGCCCAAGCTATGCTCAAGTCACCTGCAAAAAACTCATGAAAATTTGTCCAGTAGTTTCAGAAATTGGCATGTTCAAATGGACAGATGTGATGGTTTTGGATAAAATTTTAAATTACAATATCTTTTTTTTCTGTGATCTGATTTTGATAGAACTAAAGCCCAAGTGCCCGAAGCTACATACAAGTTACCCCATGAAAATTTGTATAGTTAATAGTTTTGGAAACAAGTGTGTTCAGACAGTTAGACATGACTGTTTTACAGTTTTATTATTAGTACAGATTGTTAACAAACAAAATTTCAAATGAATTTGTCTGGGTAAATCAGGTTCGCTACAGGAAATGACAATTGGGTTTCTAAATTTTTTTGGGATGTTGCCATATCTTGACTACATTGACAACAGGGAGAATGTCTTCCCATAGCCAACCTATTTTAATTGAGCAGATCCAGAAGTCTTGTGCTGCTAAGAATAGCCCATTGTTGTCCAGTCCTCAGAGATGAGGGATAGTCAAACATAAAAAAGAAAGAGTGTCAAAATAACAAAAGAGGCTAAAGCTGGCTAGACATAATGTTCAGATGCATTGATGGCAACCTACATCATAAATTAAGAGGTGGTGGTTTACCAAACTGAACAAGGCCTGTGGTTTCTATACAGCAACCCACAGCAGGCTCAGTTTATTCTTAATTTAGTTTCTGATAGTTTCACATTAATAATGTCTTGTAGATTATCAGAACATTTACATAGAATTATCAAGGAAGTGTAATTCTTAGAACTGACTGCTAACATACTCCATCTACAAGTGAAATTTCTGGGAACCAAAGTCTCCTCTATAGGAACCAACATGGGTTCCAAAAATGATCGAGTGAAACCCAAGTTGCTTTGTTCATCCAAGAGACCCAGAAAACAGTAGACACAGATGTCCAGGTAGATGCCGTGTTCCTCAACTTCTGGAAGGCATTTAATACTGTTCCACACTGTTGCCAAATGAACAAAATACGAGCATATGGAATATCAGACCTGGTGTGTTATTGGGTTGAAGGGGTTTTAACTAACAGAACACATCACGTCATTCCGAATGAGAGAAGTCTTCAGACTTAAAAGCACTTAGGATGCGCTCTAAAGCCATGTTATAGGACCACTGCTTTTCACAATATATATAAATGACCTAGTATATAATTGGAAGTTCCATGAGGCTTTTCACAGATGACACTCTTGTGTAAAAAGTCGCGATGGTAAAAATTGGTCCTCGACATCAACAAATGTAACATATTGTGAATACATAGACAGAAAGATCCTTTATTGTGTGATTACAAAACTGGAGAACAGTCACTGGAAGCAGTTACTTCCATTAAAAGCCTAGGAGAGTGCTACAGAGCAATTTGAAGTGGAAATGATGATAAAATTAATCACACATAAGGTAGATGCCAGAATGAGAGTCACTGGAAAAATCCTCAGGAAATGTCCATCAACAAAGGAAGTAGCATCAATATGCAACCCGTACCAGATTGGACTGATAGAGGAAACATAGGAGACCCAAAGAAGGGCCCCTGCAGTTTGTGGTCTAGCGGCTAGCATTGCTGCCTCTGAATGACGGGGTCCCTGGTTCGATTCCCAGCTGGGTTGGGGATTTTCTCTGCCCAGGAACTGGGTCCTTGTGTTGTCCTCATCATTTCATCATCATCATCATCTTTCATGACAGTGGCTAGATCAGACTGTGTAAAAATTGGGACTTTGTACGGGGTCTGATGACCGCGCAGTTGAGCGCCCCAAAACCATTCATCATCATCATCATCATCATCATCATCATCATGACCATTACCACAATGAAAGAAGAGCAGTATGTTTCATTACATATTCATTTAGCAAGTGTGGAAACATCATGGAGATGCTCAGCCAACTTCAGTGGCAGATGCTGCAAGTGAGGCTTTCTGCATCACAGTATTGTCTGCTGTTAAAGTACTGAGAGCATACATTCTTAGAAGAGTCAGTCAGCATATTGCTGTCTCCTATGTATATATCGCGAAAAATCCATCAAGATAAAATTGGAGAGATTCAAGTCCACACGGAGGCATACCACCAATTTATCTTCCCACAAACTGTACGCAACAGGAACAGGAAAAGGGGGAAGTGACACTGGTACACAAAGTACCCTCAGCCACACATCTTAAGGAGGCTTGTGGAGTTTAGATGTAGATTTAGATTGGGAATGCTAATATTAATTTCAGTTAGTCCACTAATGACATACTGAATAAATTCCTAACTACTGTGAATGTTGAGTGTCCTGTGGATTTCATCAACTGTTGTGTCAATTTAACTGTTGAAATAATGCAGACAGATGAAAAGTTCTTCGTTTTTATAGTTTGAGGACTCTTCTTAGCTGCATGTTACTGGGTACAGTAACTAGTAGAATAGCTAAGTGCTATACTAAGTATTTTCCTACTGTAACATTCAATTTCCAGTATGATTCATAAGTCTTCTGGCTACCTCAATTCAGTATCTGCTAGGCATAGTCATAGGTATCTGCTTTTTGCAAAACCAAGTGTGTTTCTTTAATCTAAAATACGTATTTTTATCTGATTGTACATTGCTATACCTTGTGTCAACTCATTTGACTGCGAAGAGTGTGTAACACAATTGTTGAAAAATCATAACTGACAAACGCTTGAAAAAGAAAGGTCTCTTACAAACCATGCATAGAAAACTTCACCTACCATCTTTCAGAGTAGAAATTATGAATGTTCTGAAACTCCCCTAAGATATTATGCAGATGAAATTAAATAACTATCAGCTCGTACAGAAGTTTACAAGCAGGCATTCCTCCCATGCTCTATCTACGAATGAAACAGGAAGAAACCTTAATGTACGATACAATGAAAAGTACCTACTGCCATGTGCTTCAAAGCGATTGTGTGGAGTATAGATGAAGATTCATGTGTAAAAACTAGTTTGCTAAAATAAAGTCTTACGATAACATCAGTGACAAGAATTTTGATTTCCTTTGACAATTACAAACAAGGTGTGATAAAAATTACAAAAGCAATTAATAGGCTGATTTATATCACTTCTTTTCAGTAGATTAAGCAATAAAAAATGTGGAAATTAGCTCATATCTGCAACAACTGATGTAATTACCTGTCTCTTTGTTTTTTTTTTTTTTTTTTTTTTTTTTTTTTTTTTTTTTTTTTATGTGCATTTTGATTGATTACTGTGTGGCATCAGATAATTTTTAATTAGGTTGAAATATACATTTTCTCCTGCCACCATGTTTCCTCACTGGCACAGATGATCTAAACTGGTACTCATATATGATGCAAAATTGCACTTGAACACAGTCTGTTTCAACATAAAAATTGCACAATATCTCACTGCATTGTGACATTTGCGGTAAGCTTCTTTCGCAGTTATTTACAATATAAGCTAATAATGGTTAATCTGTAATTCATTAGAATTTCAGGTAAAGTTGAATCTGACAACTGATTTTATACTTTAAGATCTCTCCTGCCATGCCCTGTATAAAAAGTTGTCACATTGGTGGTATTAGCAGCCACTAAGTTCTTGGATATTTCCACATGAGGTAACTTCCAGTTCTGGGAAAATACTGGTATACCACTTTTGAAATACTGGTATACCACTTCTTTAAGAACTCAATCATGCACCTCAAACGTTAATGATGTATTATCATTTCTATTGCATGTGTTCCACTCCACAGTCTTCATTCTGTTTATAGTATAGATTTTCCATAGACAATCACTCAACAATAAAGCAGGAATCAGAGGCATTTACTGTGATGCAAAGAGCATGACATTGTCGATGGATGTCCCAAACAGCTCTGGTGCATAACTTGTCTCAAGATGGATAGCTAGTAATTTCCTTTGTTGCAAAAATGTTTTTGGACAGAAGTGTTAGCATGCCGAAAAGTTAAGTAAATTATATCATTGCTTTAGTGAGATACTCCAAACAGATCTACTGCATCACAAAAACATTAAAGAATGAACAGTCTCAAAAACTGGGTTTGAAAGTTTAATACTACACTCCATTTACTGCTAGATCACTGACATACACAATAGCATACACTGAGGTGATAAAAGTCATGGGGTACACCCAAATATTGTGTTGGTCGTCCTTTTGCCCAATGTAGTGCAGCAACTCAACATGGCATGGACTCACAAAGTTACTGGAAATCCCCTGCAGTAATATTGAGCCATCCTGCCTTTGTAGCCAAAGTGCAGCTAGTGCAGGATTTTGTGCACAGAACTGATCCCTCGATGATGTCCCATAAATGTTTGATGGGATTTAAATCGGGTGATCTGGGTGGCCAAACCATTTTCTCAGATTGTTCAGAATTTTCTTCAAACCAATCGCAAACAGTTGTGGGCCGGTGACATGGCGCATTGTCATCCATAAAAATTCCATCGTTGTTTGGGAACATGAAGTCTCTGAATGGCTGCAAATGGTCTCCAAGTAGATGAAAATAACCATTTCCAGTCAATGTTTGGTTCGATCCATGTAAACATAGCCAATTATGGAGCCACCACCAGCTTGCACAGTGTCTTGCTGACAAATTGGGTCCATAGCTTCATGGGGTCTGCACCACACTTGAACCCTGCCATCAGCTCGTACCAACTGCACTCGGGACTCATCTGACCAGGCTATGGCTTTCCAGTCATCTTGGGTCCAACAAATATGGTAATGAGCCCAGGAGAGGCACTGCAGGCGATGTGCTGTTAGCAAAGGCACTTGCATCAGTCTGCTGCCTTAGCTAAGGCAGTCTGCTGCCGTAGCCCATTAACGCCAAATTTGGCCGTGCTGCCCTAACGGATACATTCTTCGCGCATCCCACATTGATTTCTGTGTTTATTTCACACAGTGTGGCTCATCTGTTAACACTGACAGCTCTACACATATCTTGCTGCTCATGGTCGTGAAGTGAAGCCCATCGGCCACTGCGTTGTCTGTGGTGATAGGTAATGCATGAAATTTGGAAGTCTTGACACAGTCTTGATTCTGTGGATTTCAGACTATTGAAGTCTCTAACGATTTCCAAAATGGAATGTCCCATGAACCTAACTCCAACTACCATTCCACGTTCAGCGTCTGTTAAGTCTTGTCGCGTGGCTACAATCACATCGGAACCTTTTCATATGAATCACCTGAGTGCAAATGACTACTTCACCCTTTCATACCTTGTGTACGCGATACTACTGCCATCTGTATATGTGCACATCACTATCCCATGACTTTTGTCATGTCAGTGCACTGTTCAGATGTTAGAGAACTGTACAGACTGCTGCTGTCTGCAGCTTATGTGGAAGCAGGACTTAATTGTGAAAGTTAATTGTTGAATTACGTGATCACCTCTAGCAGCCGGTGGCCAGGATTTTGGATAAAACCTGTGTACATGGTTTCTGAGGCTAGTTGCAATGATGCTGTTTGATAGAAACCATTGAGGTTCACTTCCATTGGCTGTCATAATAAAATTGATTGGAACCTGGAAACTCAGTGTCAGTGTCTTCTGTCCTTAGCCCACTGATAAGGAATGGCTCTGGCTTCTGAAACATTTAAGAATAATAAAATGTTGGTGATCTGAGAATTCTTCATTACTGTTCACATGCCACTGTTTAATAATAATAATAATTATAATAATGGAGCAAAATTAACTTTAATAAAAAAAACTAGTAGTTTTAATTGAATATTTCAACCAGTCACAAGACACACCTTCAGAAGTAACGTATAACTTGAAGGAAAACCTCAGTACAATAATGTATAGTTTCCACAGGCGAGATATTACTATCAGAAGAGATTTTAACCATGTCAGTAATGTAAAGGAACTTGGGATGAAGTAAAAATTGATGAGACTCTACAGAAACATACACCTAGCAAAACAGTTAAGTAGATCCCCCATCCCACAGGTATACAAACAGTATTATGAAGATATACCATAAAATAATGCCTTTTGCACAAGCCATGTAAAGTAAAATGTAGAACTGCAGACAGATCTAAAAATGGCTACCAGAAGGGCAATGTCTAGTCTTCAGACTTCTATTGTCAAGTCTCTCACAAAACCATAAAGCATTTTTAAGTCTGACTATATTATAAAATCTAATATTTTAACACTTGTCCAAAACTGACACCAGATAAATATTAGTTGAAAACAGAATTCTGCTTCTGGTTAAACTTGACAGGGTCTTCAAGTCAGACAAATCCAAGTCAAATACTGTGTGTAATTTTCATTGACTGATAGAGAGGACGTGTTACCCTGACTGAAAGAAGTAATAATAATAATAATAATTCCTGTGGAGGCCCGGGAAAAGAATAGGCCTCCGGTATGTTCTGCCAGTCGTAAAAGGCGACGAAAAGAACAAACTACTAATAGGGCTAACCCCTCTTTTAGTGTGATTACTTGGTTCAGGACAGAACTAAAGAAGCCTCGGACAAGCACCGTCATGGTCGGGGACGACGCTTGAACCCTATGCCCGCCCACAATGGTAACGACACTGCTAGCCAACTGAAAAATGATTTAAATCCAAATAGAGGTGTTTTGCAGGATATGCTTCCTGCAACCACCCTAGAAGGAAAACAAAGACAGAGGATGAGATGGTCAGATGAAGTTAATCGACACCTCATGTTCTGTTATTACCAAGCAACAAACCTAGGAACCAACACAACTGGATACAGATCACAAGTATACACAACATTTATTACCAGATACCCGGAATTAAAATTTTTAACAGAACAACGACTAGCTGATCAGATCCGTGTAATAATAAAAAATAACGGGATACCCCAGTCAGAATTAGAAAACATCAAACAAACAGTACAACAAATAGTGGAACAAAATAATGTGCAATTAGAAGAAGAAGAAAATACAGTAGTGGACTCAAACATCCCAGAGAAAACAAACACAGAACAAAATGCGTCAATTAAACAACCAGAGGAAAACAAAATCTTAAGACAGCCACCAGAACAAGCACAAATAGAACACGAAGTGACACTCATGTTCGATATAGAAGAAAATATTTCAGCTGACATATATAGAATACAAAGACACAAATACAGACATTAGACCATTCTTGCATAGACCATCAAATAACCCGCAAGTCAAAACAACAATAAAAACTATCAACACAATCATACACAACAAAATAAATGAAAAAACAACTATGGAAGAGTTACAACTACTGGTTTATATAGGAGCACTCACTACACTAAATATACACACTAGGCAGAGATCAGAACCAACCAACACACAGAAGAAACCCACAAAACCAGCACGGCAACACAGGCTACAGATCAGAATAGAAAAACTGAGAAAAGACATCGGACAGCTAACACAATTTATAAGAAATGAAATGTCAGAAAAGAAACGAAAAAGGTTAGGTTAAACCTCACAACAAGAAGCGATTGAGCAATTAGACGAAAAGAAGCAGAAATTGCAAGCATTGGCCAAACGACTTAGAAGTGAAAATAGAAGGAAACAAAACCAAACATTCAACACAAACCAAAAGAGATTTTACCAAACAATAGATAACACACACATTAAAGTAGACAATCCATCAAACATAACAGACATGGAACACTTCTGGAGCAACATATGGTCAAACCCGGTACAACATAACAGGCATGCACGGTGGATACAAGCAGAAACAGACTCATACAAGATGATACCACAAATGCCTGAAGTGATAATTTTGCAACATGAAGTCACCCGAGCAATTCATTCTACGCACAATTGGAAAGCCCCTGGAAATGATAAAATAGCAAATTTCTGGCTAAAGAAGTTCACCTCAACACATTCACATCGAACTAAATTATTTAACAGTTATGTTGCAGACCCATACACATTCCCTGATACACTTACACATGGAATAACCTATCTGAAACCTAAAGATCAAGCAAACACAGCAAACCCAGCTAAATATCGCCCCATAACATGCCTACCAACAATCTACAAAATATTAACTTCAGTCATTACACAGAAATTAATGACACATACAACACACAACAAAATTATAAATGAAGAACAAAAAGGCTGCTGCAAAGGAGCACGAGGATGTAAAGAGCAACTGGTAATAGATACAGAGGTGACATATCAAGCTAAAACTAAACAAAGGTCACTACACTACGCATACATTGATTACCAAAAAGCTTCTGATAGTGTACCCCACTCATGGTTACTACAGATATTGGAAATATACAAAGTAGATCCTAAATTGATACAGTTCCTAAACATAGTAATGAAAAACTGGAAAACCACACTTAATATCCAAACAAATTCAGATAATATCACGTCACAGCCAATACAGATTAAGCGTGGAATATACCAAGGAGACTCATTAAGGCCTTTCTGGTTCTGTCTTGTCTGAACCCACTATCCAACATGCTAAATAATACAAATTATGGCTATAATATTACTGGAACATACCCACACAAAATCACACATTTGCTATACATGGATGATCTAAAACTACTGGCAGCAACAAATCAACAACTCAACCAATTACTAAAGATAACAGAAGTATTCAGCAATGATATAAATATGGATTTTGGAACAGACAAATGTATGAAAAATAGCATAATCAAGGGAAAACACATTAAACAAGAAGATTACATATTGAATAACCACAGTGGCTCCATAGAAGTGATGGAAAAAACAGATGCCTATAAATAACTAGGATACAGACAAAAAATAGGAATAGATAATACAAATATTAAAGAAGAACTAAAAGAAAAATATAGACAAAGACTAACAAAAATACTGAAAACAGAATTGACAGCAAGAAACAAGACAAAAACTATAAATACTTATGCTATACCAATATTGACCTACTCATTTGGAGTAGTGAAATGGAGTAACACAGACCTAGAAGCACTCAATACACTTACACGTTCACAATGCCACAAATATAGAATACATCACATACATTCAGCAACAGATAGATTCACATTAAGCAGAAAGGAAGGAGGAAGGGGATTCATCGACATAAAAAACCTACATTATGGACAGGTAGACAATTTAAGAAAATTCTTTCTAGAACGAGCAGAAACTAGCAAAATACACAAAGCAATCACTCATATAAATACATCAGCTACACCACTGCAATTTCATAACCACTTCTACAACCCTTTAGATCACATAACATCAACAGATACGAAGAAAGTAAATTGGAAAAAGAAAACACTACATGGCAAGCACCCGTATCATCTAACACAGCCACACAGCGATCAAGACGCATCCAGCACATGGCTAAGAAAAGGCAGTATATACAGTGAGATGGAAGGATTCATGATTGCAATACAGGATCAAACAATAAACACCAGATATTACAGCAAGCATATTATTAAAGATCCCAATACCACAACAGATAAATGCAGACTTTGCAAACAACAAATAGAAACAGTAGATCACATCACAAGTGGATGTACAATACTAGCAAATACAGAATACCCCAGAAGACATGACAATGTAGCAAAAATAATACATCAACAACTTGCCATAAAACATAAACTAATAAAACAACACGTTCCCACATACAAGTATGCACCACAAAATGTACTGGAGAATGATGAATACAAATTATACTGGAACAGAACCATTATAACAGATAAAACAACACCACATAACAAACCTGACATCATACTCACCAATAAAAAGAAGAAATTAACACAACTAATCGAAATATCCAAATCCGATATAACAAACATACAGAAGAAAACAGTAGAAAAAATTGAAAAATACATCCAACTGGCTGAGGAAGTCAAGGACATGTGGCATCAGGATAAAGTTGACATTATACCGATTATACTATCAACTACAGGAGTCATACCACACAGTATCCACCAGTACATCAACGCAATACAGCTACATCCAAACGTATACATACAACTACAGAAATCCGTAATTATTGATATGTGTTCAATAACCCGAAAGTTCCTAAATACAATGTAACATATACCGTACAGTTAAAAGGAAGTCACACTTGATCAAGGTCTGCGTCACTTTCCATTTTTAACCAGACATAACGTCTGAGACAGGAAAAAGAAATAATAATAATTGTATAGAGACAACAGAACAAATCCACAGAACCAGCAGCCTGTTATCACTCACAACTATCTTTAAGTTCATACTGTACCAGATTTGTATGTGTTCTTAGCAGTTCGTACTGTACCAAATTTGTGTGTGTTATTAGCTTTGCCCTTAACTATGACTACCCACAAATCCATTGGGCAGAGACTGGAAACACTAAATACCACTCCCGTGGAACTACACCCTATATTGCTCAGCATTGTAATTGTACATGATGAACCCAACTTTACTAACAAAATTTTGTAAGTTCTTAAGGGATATTTTCTGAGCATTTTCTCATAAGGGATCCACAATGTTTGATAGCTCATTACTGAGTAATAATGTAATTATGATGTATTTTGTTTGTCACCCCATTTACTTTTGTTTCTGCAGAAATAACTTCATAACATTAAAAAAGCCTACAGTATGAATTCACTAAAATATACAATACAAAACTCAAGTTTCTCATAGGCATCTACATGAAGATGCAAAAACTTTAAAATTTGGTTGCCATCACTGTAGGAACAGCTGAGCATAGTATCTGCGTGCACTCTTTTATTTTGTTCAGTGAACCCATTCACAAAATTCAGTAAACATATCCCTGCTGCTGTGAATCACTGTTCACGTATAACTAACACTGCCAGAAAAACAAACCTGAGACAGAACCAGACAGAGCCAAATGCAGACTGAGAGTAAAGAGTAAAGTGGGCATTAGTGTCATCATGGAGGTCTCCAGTGCCATATTTTAGATGGCCATCTTTCCTTGGGCATCCTTATAAGATGTCCATACCATGTTAACCATTTATTTTCACTTGTCTCTACAATATCCGTTGTAACTCTGATCTGTTCTGGTAACACTTCATTTCTTATTTTGCCACTTCTTGTTACACTATGTGAGCAGAAGTATCCGGACACCTGTCTGAAAATGACTTAAAAGTTCATGGTGCCCTCCATCGGTAATTCTGGATCTCAATATGCTGTTGACCCACCCTTAGCCTTGATGACAGCTTCCACTGTCACAGGCATACATTCAATCAGGTGCTGGAAGGTTTCTTGGGGAATGACAGCCCATTCTTCATGGAATTCTGCACTGAGGAGAGGGTGTCAATGTTGGTCAGTGAGGCTTGGCACAAAGTCGGCATTCCAAAACATCCCAAAGGTGTTCAATAGGATTCAGGTCTGGACTCTTTGCAGGCCAGTCCATTACAGGGATGTTATGGTCGTGTAACCACTCCCCCACAGGCCGTGCATTATGAACAGGTACTCGATCGTGTTGAAAGGTGCAATTGCCATCCTCGAATTGCTCTTCAACAGTGGGAAGCAAGAAGGTACTTACAACATCAATGTAGGCCTGTGCTGTGATAGTGCCACACAAAACAACAAGGGGTGGAAGCCCCCTCCATGGAAAATGCAACTACATCATAACACCACTGCCTCCAAATTTTACTGTTGGCACTACACACACTGGCAGATGACATTCGCCGAGCATTCGCCAAACCCACACCCTGCTGTCAGATCGCCACATTGTGTACTGTCATTTGTCACTCCACACAATGCTTTTCCACTGTTCAGTCATCCAATGTTTACGCTCCTTACGCCAAGTGAGGTGTTGTTTGGCATTTGCCAGTATGATGTGTGCCTTATGAGCAGCCACTCAACCATGAAATCCAAGTTTTCTCATCTCCTGCCTAACTGTCATAGGATCCTGATGCAGTTCGAAATTCCTGTGTGAATGGTCTGGATAGATGTCTGCCTATTACACATTGTGACCGCCTTCAACTGTCGGCGGTCTCTGTCAGTCAACAGATGATGTCAGCCTGTACGCTTTTGTGCTGTACATGTCCCTTCTCATTTCCACTTCACTATCACATTGGAAACGACCTAGGGATGCTTAGGGGTGTGGAAATCTCACATACAGATGTATGACACAAGTGACACCCAATCACGCGTGACGACATTCGAAGTCTGTGAGTTCCGCGGAGTGCCCCATTCTGCTCTCTCATTAAGTCTAATGACTACTGACATCACTGATATGGAGTACCTGGCAGTAGGTGGCAGCACAATGCACCTAATATGAAAAACGTATGTTTTTGTGTGTGTCCGGATACTTTTGATCACATAGTGTACTTCACAACTTCATCACCAAAACTCCACTTCCATTTCTTGTAATTTCTTCTCATTTATCCTGGAAACTTTCCACAGTTGAGCACCATAGAAAGCAATGTTCTCAACTATAGTTTTGTATATCCCGCTTTTCGAATTATTTGGTGTTGTTTGATTCCAAATAATAGAGTTTAGCAGCTTAATTCACACCTTTCCCTTTCCTATTCTATGCTTTATTTTTTTATTGATTCCACCTTTATCCAAAATGATTGTCCATAATTATTTATATGATTGACTACACTTTACTGTGGATCCATCATCCATAACAAGATCCCTTCCTGTACCTCCGACAACGAAGTATTCTGTCTTTGTAAAGTTAATTTTCATGCCCCACTGCTCATATTCTTCTTTAAGCTTTCTTAACACGTATGACACATCCTCATCTTCCTTAGCAAAAGTGACATGATTGTCGGCAAAATATGGGGAGAAAAGGATGTCATCACCTACTCAATTCCCATGTTTTTGCACTTTCTTATCCAATTTTCAAAAATACAGGGAGTACATAAAGACCGGGAACACTTTCAATTATTTATTGCACAAGAACCAAACATTATACATATAGCATACATATGTCATTTTGAAAAGAAACCCTGAAAGGTTTTTTTTTCATGTATACTGCCACAGACTAGTTTGGTAATTTGCCAATAATGAGCGACTACACCATAACACCACTGCCTCCAAATTTTACTGTTGGCGGAAACATGGCGAGTTCAGGTGTGGATCGAGCTTTCTGTGTGTTGGAGTTCGACAAAAAAAAGTATACTACAGCTGTTCATCAGATATTGAGAACCAAGTACGGTAAGAAGCCACCAACAAGGAAGGCCATTTACCACTGGCACAACAAATTCATTACGTCAGGTTGCTTGTGCCTGGCAAAGAGAAGTGGACGTCCCAGTCTGAGTGAAGTGAATGTGGAGGGACATTCATAAGGAGTCCAAAGAAATCGGTGTGTTGTGCATCCTGTGAACTCGAAATGGTTCCAACGACAGTGTGAAAGTCCTGCATGTGAAGTTCGTGGGTACCTGAACACGGAGCTGCCGCATCGATGGATCGGCCGTGCTACAGAAGGGGACAGCTGTTACACGAAATGGCCTCCCCGATCACCAGATCTCACTCTGTGTGACTTTTTTCTGTGGGGACACATTAAAGATCTGGTGTATGTACTGCCTCTACCACATGATGTAGCAGAGCTCCAGGAGAGAATAGAGGAAGCGACTGTCACTGTCGACGATGCCATGCCGGCATGGCTATGGCAAGAATTCGGTTACCTTATTGACGTGTGCCGAATCACTCATGGTTTGCATATCGAATGTTTGTAAAAAAAACTTTCAGAGTTTCTTTTCAAAATGCAATATGTATGACATCTGTACAATGTTTAATTCTTGTGCAAAAAATAATTGAAAGTGTTCCTGGACTTTATGTACACCCTGTATTTTAAAGAGGATAGGCACTAAGCAGCATCTCTTGCTAACCTTAAGTTTCTGTGAGAGTAACTTCCCAACTTTAACACAACAAGTAAGCTTTCTAAAGCATTGTACATAAGATTTATGAATGTTCTGGTTGTTCCTTGCTTCCCACATTCTACAAAGTGGTACATTGTTGTAGGCCTTCTGCAAGTCTGTAAAAACCATCTCTCTCCAAGTCACGGGCCAGTTGCTCGCCAGTCACCTGTCTAATGGCGCAGATATTATTGATACAAAACCTTCATGCCTGAAAGCCACTCTTTTCTTCTACTTCCTCAGTTTCTTTCTTACTTCTAGTTTAAAGGGTATTACCATATAGAGTCTGTATAGAATTGAGAACTGTGATGCCTCAGTAAAGCAATCATTGATGCTTCCCTTTTTAAATACATTTGTGATGAACCCTTCTTTAAACTTGATAGGGATTTCCTCTCCACTAAGACAGAGATTAAATAGTTTTGCAAGATGTTCAAACAACATGTTCGGCCTAGTCTTCAATAACTCCATATATACAGCTCCAGAACCTGGTGCTTTGTCATTTTTGAATTGTTTAACTGTATCCTGTACTTCCAGTGTTGTTATCTCCTGGATTTCTGTGTCATGTACAATGCCCGCAAAGGGGCATATATCATGAAATTTGGATCAATCTTCTTAAACAGTTCTTTGTAGTATGTCTTCCCTCTAGCTATACTCATCAGCTGTAAGTTTATACTACTTCTGTCCTTTATTCATAGCTGTCTTATCATCTTCTTTACTTATTTGTACTTTTAACTTCCTGTGCAGTTATTAATTTCTATACATTTAAAGTCCCACACAGCATTTTTTTGTCTGATTACTGCTTTCTTTGCCCCTCATGTCAGTGTTACATACCTGCTTCTATAATCAGTCTTATTGCTTGTAAGCCATCTGTTATAGGCCTCCATATACTCCTTCACTTTTGCAGCGGTACAATCATCCCACCAATCATTTCAAATTTGCCAGACATGTTCTCAGGTAATCCAAGACTTTCAAAGGCAGCATCATGAGTAGCTCTCACAATTGTCTTACACACTACTTCCACTGTTGTATCATCAGTCTGATGTAGCTTCTCATTCAATCTCAGCTTTTATAAGAAGACAATTGAAGGATCCTGCAGTAAATTTAAATTATACTGTGGTTGGTCCAGTTTCTCTCTATTCTCGTTCGTTATTTGATTTACCAGTTATTCTTCAGCATCTTTCTGTAGCACCACATTTCAAAAGCTTCTGTTCTCTTGTCTGAAATGTTGATTGTCCACAATTCTCTTCAGTGCAAGGCTATCCTCCAGACAAATACTTTCAGAAAAGACTGAGTGAAGTGGCACAATGGTTAGCACACACAACTTGCATTTAGGAGGATGATGGTTCAAATCTGTTTCCAGCCATTCAGATTTAGGTTTTCGGTGATTTCCCCAAATTGCCCCAAGTAAATGCCAACATGGTTCCTTTGAAATGGCATGGCCAATTTCTTTCCCAGTGACCTTGACCTTGACAGTGTGTTAAACTCTAATCTTTCCTCCTTTCTTCCTTCAGAAAAGACTTCCAAACACTTAGACTTAAGACCTGAGTTTCTCCTGGCGTATACAACTTTCAAATAACTTCCGGGAATTCAGCCAGGTAACACTTTCAGCGACTGAAAGTGTTACCTGGCTGAATTCCCGGAAGTTATTTGAAACTTAGATTCAAGTTCGATGGTAGCAAATTTCATGAAACATATTTTTAGGAAATGTCAGTGGTCATAAAAATGATTAAAAACATAACACAGTCTATACTACATAAAACATTTTATTTTATAAAAAGGGTGACCAGTTTCAACTAATATCTGACCATACTCAAACCGTTACATACTCCATACTGACTGCTGGAGCTGGTGGTGTGGAACACTAACTGCTCTTGTCTAGTGTGAAGAACAACTGCTCTGTTTTTAAAATAAAATATTTTATGAGTCTAGACTGTTTCTATTTTATTTTTAATAACAGATTTCTCTTTCTCAGAAATGCTCTTCTTGCTATTGCCAGTCTGCATTTTATATTCTCCCTACCTTGGCCATCATCAGTTATGTTGCTGCCCGTAGTAGAATCTAGAACATTTTCTGAAGTAATATCTTAGGAACTGTATTGTGCCCGATGACCTCTTTTATTGCACATGAATAGATTCCAAGAGCTCTTATTACTTATTTTGATTAGATGCTGTGGTGAGTCAGTCTATTGTGACCGCTGCGCAATGGGAGAGTGAATGCCACCTGTTGGTGTTTCGAGCACATAACGTGGTAAGAAAATTATGTAAGTGGAGCAGAGATGAATGGGCAATCTTTGTTGTGATGATATGGTGACAAATGGTGAAATCCTCTGACATAAGCGACTTTGACAAAGACTAAATTTTTATGGCCCAACAGCTTGGAATGAGCATCTCGGTAATGGCAAAGCTTGTCAGCTGTTAGTTTGCTACTGTTGTGAACGTGCACAGGAAGTTGTTGATAGTGAAACTACAATTACGTAACGAGATGTTGGTCGTCCACACCTCATCACAGGATGTGCAGGCCTCTGACCACCTCGTTCTGTGCTGAGGCATGGAGATCAGGGGCTTGCCCACTCTGTAAAACAGGGTATATGGTGCTCTGTTGCAAATCTGAAGACAGAATACAATGCTGGTGCAAGCGCAAATGTTTTAGAGCACACGAGCACACCATTCAGTGCACATTCTTGAACATGGGGCTCCACAGCAGATGACCCCCCTACATTTTCCCATGTTGACCCATTGGTATTGCCAGTTAGGGTTACAGTAGGCATGAGAGCATCAAGATGAGACCATGAATCAGTGGAAATGTGTCGCTTGATAAGATGAATTACATTATTGTTTCTCCAGGTTGACAGTTGTGTATGGATACACTGTCATCTGTGTGAATGAGTGCTCGCAATATACAGAGCCATGTATAGAGGCCAAAGGTGGCAATATTACACTATGGGGGACATTCATTTGGGCTCCCATGGAACCTGCAGTACTAATTGGTTTCATCATGAAGGCTGTAGACTATGTAGACATTATTGTGGACCATCTACACCCCTTCATGCATGATGTCTTCTCCAATGGCAATGACGTCTTCCATCAGTATAATTGTTGACATCACAAGGCCAGAATTGTGCTACATTGGTTTGAGGAGCAAGATAGTGAACACGCATTGAGGTTTTGTCCACCAATTTCACCTGACTTGAACCCTATGGAACATATCCCGGATACTATCAAGTGCCAGATCCTTGTCCACAAACCACTGGTCTGTAATTTACTGGAATTGCATGATGTGTGTAGACATCAAGTGCTGCATACCTCCAAAAACCTACCAAGGACTTTTCAAATCCATACCATGCATAATCACTGCTGTATTGCATCCAAAAGTAGATCAACATGCTATTAAGCAAGTGGTCAGAATGTTTTGGCTCATCGTTGCATTTGGAAGTGCCATCTAAACATCCCCCCCACCAAACCCCTTCCCCCACCCCACCCCCACCCCACCCCGAAAAGATCAATCTATTGCAGAAATTGACTCGAGCTCTAAATGGCAAAGAATGTAAATTTATCTTTATCATAGAACATGAAACAACATTATTTATGAGTTGCAAGTGCTCATGTACCTGCATGTGCAAATTATGTGACACTGGTACTCATGACAGTATACATTTAATGATCTGATGATGTCAGCAAGCTGAAACTGGTCATTGTAGACTCTATAATAATGTGCAATCAAGATGAACATTTATGAATAATTCATATTACGCCATGATGGCAGGTGGTGCACGTAGCAGGGATTGTGGATCCACGATACCTGCTCCATTCACCAACGCAGGGCATAATGGTGTAACATGGTCTGAAGATGGTCACATTTGGATCAAAACCAGTTACCATCGCCAGTAAATAATTTATGAATAAAGTGCCAAACATGATTGTGGCCTCATTTATAAACTTCATGTCTTCAATTGATAAATTTCATGTGTGTGCTAATAATCTGTGCTGGTCAACACTTAGAAGGAGCATACCAAAACCTGTTTAAGATGTGTTAATATCATTCTGCCCTCTTATGTTTCTGTCATGTAGAGACTAGTTTACAAAAAGTCAGTCTTTCCATCCCCCACTTAGGAATGGGACAAAAAGAAACCTGAATACACATACAATAAAAAGTACTCTATGGTATGCATAGTACAGTGATTTTCAAGCTTTATATGTTGAGCAATGCAGTAATGTGGTGCATACTTCATATGCATATGTGCATTGCCGGGTCTGTATGTATCAGTTTAGGGATTTGCATAAAATCTCTACATGTTTTCAAACCAGATTTCCAAAGACTTTGTGTTTATAAAACTAACTAAAATTGCGGAAGTGATACTGTTCTTTGTGTCACTAAACTTTTCCTCTCACTGTTCATTTTGTTCACTCCAACTTAAATTCATAAAAAGGATTTATTAAAAAATCCTTCTCCTCTAGATTGTATTATTAATCTCTTACAATAATATATTATTATCTGCAACAGACTGTAATATTTGCACTATAATCCTCATAGACAATTTTCATTTTCAGAATTTGATACTTTAGTATCCGGTGTGATTCAGATACCCCACCTGGCCTGAGTATCGATAGGAAGAACATGTCAGATATACTTGGGCTCCAGAAAGCAGCCATGAATTTCACCCACGTGAATGGCAAGCATGTAAGATGCTGCCACCCTCTGACAAGTGTTAACCAGCACACACTGCAGCCTGGCTATTGCTGACCTGTCTCTCACTTAGTCACTGAAACCTATAGTCATGTGCCATGGGATAGTAGACTTTTGACCTTGGCTGATATACATTCATGATTTGGATTGCTCTCTGGATTGTTGTATACACTTAAGAGAACTTTGCTACACTCTGGACGTACTTCGCGATCTCTGCTGTCATTTGTTTCTGGAACAGTCATTTTTGTTGTGACGACCTCCATGTTACCATCAGTGTGTTATCTTAAACTGTGTTGTACTTGCAGAGAGTAGGACAGAAGAGATACCTGATTTTGTTTTGTTACGTTTGGTAATCGTTAGCTACCTGATTCGTTGTGAACTTATCTTTTCTTTGAATATTGACAAGTGATTTCCAGATGTACTAAACAGCTCAGTGGTCAAGGAACCTACTGGGATATTTGATTTGGACATGTGTAAAGTTTCCCCCTCCGCCCCTCCCCCGTACAGCTGATTAGCCACATGATATGTTTGGTGAAAGAGCTCAGTTTGTGCTCCAGTGTTAGGGTTTTTTCTTTGACTTTGTCTTGCAGTGTTCCATAGTACGATCTTGCTGTAATGGTTAATAAATTGTTGTTGTAATAATGAATACTTTGAGGATGTATTAATAATTTTCTCTTTCAGCATAATATTTACTTGACTTACTAGCAAATTTTCACTAGTTATCACCCAGTTTGTTTCTGTGTCTATTCACTGCTGTTTGGGCAGTTGGTGAGTGTGATGCCAACCGCACACACAGCTGTTTTTTTACTCTGGGAATAGTGCTCTTATTCATTTGAAGTACTTGTAATTGACAGTGCCATACACTTTTCCTCATTGGTCTTTCACAAAAGCATGAAGAGTTTTTCAGTAACATCCAGCATTATTGGTGAGTAGGACAATTGAGGTGCACTGCATCAGCCATCACTGACAAGGGTCCTTTTCTGCGTAATAAATTGCTGGATAAATTGCTTAAATTTTTTATGCAAAAGTCATTTTGTTTGCTTACCTGATGTTGCCTGAACAAGTCTTGTTTTGAGACTTCCTGGCAGATTAAAACTGTGTGCCGGACCGAGACTCGAACTCGGGACCTTTGCCTTACGCGGGCAAGTGCTCTACTGACTGAGCTACCCAAGCATGACTTACACCCCGTCCTCACAGCTTTAATTCCGCCAGTACCTCATCTCCTACCTTCCAAACTTGACAGAAGCTCTCCTGCGAACCTTGCAGAACTAGCACTCCTGGAAGAAAGGATATTGCGGAGACATGGCTTAGCCACAGCCTGGGGATGTTTCTAGAATGAAATTTTCACTCTACAGTGCAGTGTGCACTGATATGAAACTTCCTGGCAGATTAAAACTGTGTGCCGGACCGACACTCGAACTCGGGACCTTTGCCTTTCGCGGGCAAGTGCTCTACCGACTGAGCTACCCAAGCACGACTCACGCCCCATCCTCACAGCTTTAATTCCACCAGTACCTCGTCTCCTAACTTCCAAACTTCACAGAAGCTTTTCTGGGAAGAGGAGAGTTTCTGTGAAGTTTGGAAGGTAGGAGACGAGGTACTGGTGGAATTAAAGCTGTGAGGACGGGGCCTGAGTCGTGCTTGGGTAGCTCAGTCGGTAGAGCACTTGCCCGCGAAAGGCAAGGTTCCGAGTTTGAGTCTTGGTCCAGCACACAGTTTTAATGTGCCAGGAAGTTTCATATCAGCGTACACTCCGCTGTAGAATGAAAATTTCATTCTAAGTCTTGTTTTCCTGACAGTGTTCCTCATACCTAAATTTCTGGCACTGTATGATGAAATTCTGTGAGTGTGACTTAATTTACTGTCAGTGGCACAAAATTTGAAATAAATGGCTGTTTTGAGCCTCTAAGTCCAACAAGAGACATGAACAAGCCCAGTTCTGCATCATATAAATGCAGAGATAATGAAATATGGAATAAGAGTCATAATTATGTTCAGGAATTTACATGGTCATGTAATTGTGGAATTCTGTAATGTCATAAAGCTGGTAACCATAATTCAAAATAGGGTTTATGGTACTGAAAGTTGTCATTTATGTATTCTCTGTTTTTTTAATTAAAGCTCTTATAAGTGCTATTCCAAATATTCTTATACGGTATATTATGTCTCTAAATGCTTCTATATCAGCACATCTCCCCATGTTTTTCTCATCTATGTTATTATCGTGCCTAGAGGAAAAAATACCCCTTGTGAGCCAAGAAAAACTACACATATCAGAAGTTCATTATTTGTCTATTTCTGCTGTTATTTTTATTTTTCGGCCTTTCCTTTCCTTTCCTTTCCTTTGTGCAAAACAAACCAGAATTTTCAATAGTTCCTTATCCAAATAAATTTTTCCCTCTCATGTCAAATATGTTTGATTTTGGTGTTGCTGTGTCATTATATTTCAAAAAATGTGCATGCTGGTGTAGCTGGCAAAGTATACCAGGCGTTAAGTTTACTTAAGGTGGACCTCTTTAGTCTTTTAGGAAAACTGTACTTATGTAAATACATAAAGCAGAATATTTTATGGTCTTTATTTACATTTTTATTTTAGCATATGTTGTGTTTTAAGTGTTGGGCAAGGAAATTTTATACATTAGTTAGTTAAATATCATAAGTGGGTAAATGATTTATGTGACCTCATCTCTGTTTTTATAGCACATAGTAAATACTAGCAAATAATCCTTCTACAACCACACAATAATACTAGCAGATTCCCTACTATTTTTCTATGTTGTATGTAGCTTTAGACAGCAACTCAAAGTAAAATAGGCATGAAGTGAATTGTTGCTCTTAATGCCACATTGTATTAGCCTTCATATTGTTGGGAGGTGTTTCTAGAAATGACCAGAGATCAAACTTTAAAGTTCTGTGGACAGGCATTTACCCTCTGGATCCCCAAGTGAGACAGCAAGTAGGATTGTGTACCGTATGTGAGTTTATCACTATTTGAGATAAACTGAAATAGTAGCTCTTGCACAGTGAACATGGTTTTATAAATACAAGTGTGTGTGGGGCCATGTTTATTATTTTCAGTATTACATTATATAGTTTTCCTAGTTCCATGAATGTTTTATGTTCTCTGTAGCTTTTCAATGTTTAAACTATTATTTGACATATTTGTCTTCTGTTTCATTGTTATATTTTACAAATGATAAGAGAAACATTTATGCCTCTCAACATCTCAGGTTTTTTATAGTTGACCTGTTTTGCTGCATTGCATTTAGAATTTTTAGTACTTTGTATGCTTTTTACGTAAATTTTTTTAATCTTTATGGTTCATTTCTGTTGTAGGGAAGAAACATGAGAATTTAGCAGCAGTTCTATGATATATTTCCACTGTTTTGTCATTGGACATCAGCTTTTAAGAAAAAGAAAAAAATCTAATTCCAAAAATATTAGTGGTTTTGGACAATGCTCACATTGTAAAGTGTCACATTTAGAAGTCATCAACTGATAATTTTTGTCAAAACTGATGTGCTTTCAGGCAATGAAATGACATATTGTCCAGTACATTATTTTGTTTTATTTTCATTTGTTAATTAGGTATAACTGTAATTTGAACTTGAGTTTGTTTGGTAGAGCCACCATCACTTGAAAGTCATGTAATTTATGTAACATGCAGAAATAGTGAGAAATTTAAAATTAAGTATACACTCAAAATATTCCAAAGAAAAATGGTGTCGTACTTGTAGCAGGAAGTACAAGAAAAGCTCTAATTAAAACTTGTTTATTAATTGTTGGATTCTACTTAAATTTAATGTGCACTGTTTGGTTGTAATTACCTAAATACTTCTGGAAACAGTTTACCTTACTTAATTTGTTGTGTCACACTGATTAAATTTCAATAATAAGTTGTACAAGTGACTTAGGAGTCTGTATGGTGAAATATGTTGAGTGATACTATTTTCAATTATTCAGAAATTTATATGAATATCACTGCTTGTGAACAAGATATTAAATTAATCAAGAAGAGTCTGTTGAAAATAATGTTTAGTGTTAAGTGCAAGAGGTGGTCATACCACCATACTGTAAGTTAATTTGCTTTTTGTTTCAGTAAATATTTGAATGTTCATAGCATATCTTTTCTGAACATGTTAGAATGAAGGTTCAGAGGAATAGTTATGAGATTCAGATTTTAGTAGGGGCAGGAGTTTTATTTGCTTTTTGAGTCTTACCTGATAGACAGTCCTGCAATGCAAAATCCGGCATTTGAGTTTCCCAGAGCCTTGTCAGATAGAGTTGCTTACTTTGAGTCTTGCACCTGATGTGTTGGGATTTCCTAATCTGCATAAAGTGGTATGTAGGGGAGTTACACAGGACATACTTAAGTTGTGCCTACTACATTCATTTGGGGTTACGGAATTTCCCTTGACTCTCTATTTGCTTTAGATAGTCTCCCAGGCCAGGTACCATGCTACAAGAAGTCATGGCACCAGGCAGCTCTTTCAGAGAAGTACTATTGGGGGGATGACCAATATGAGTGTTTGCATTCTCCTCTAGATGTTGTGTTTGATGGAAAAGGTGGACTAGGCAGGATTAATTAAAGCTAAAAAATGTCCTTTGTCAATCTTGTTTCCACTACATGTAATAAGTGCATTCAAAATATTAAAAAGATACAAGGGGAAACCAATCAAAAGTGATCATCGAAGTTTACATCAATGGTACACACCTGACCTCCAAAAAAATTAAGAACACGTCATTAATCTTTATAACAGATCAAAGAACAGTGAAGAAGATGTACTTCAGTACTTTCAACTATAGAAGAGGTACAGATCAGAAATTATAAAACAGAGACAGATGGAAAATGATAATTGTATGCAGCAATCACAAAACAAATGCAAGGCTGCTTGGAACATTATCAAATCATCTTGGTAATACTAACAGAACTGCATATGATATGACCAGTATCACACCCGATGAAATGAATAACTTCTTTATTAATTCTGGTAACAAAGAACACCCAGCTCTTAATAAACATCTCGGGGGGGGGGGGGCGAGATATTCGTATTGCACAACAAACCTGCAATATCTACATACCTAGATATTCACTGCCTGCGGACAGTACTGTGCCCATTACAACTCCATCCAACACCCCCAGCATCATATGTTCATTTCTTTGTTTAACCTTTGCAGAGAAACAACAGCCTTTCTTCCATATACTGGTGTCCTGTTAGGATCGACTGTATTAAGGAAAATGATACAGTGAACTCATATTCTGCTTTAGATTGTTTGAGGGCAATGTAAAAACTGATTTGGGCTTCTGGAAGTCAGAATTTTACTACATCTCTTGCCAATGCAGTCTGTCATACACATGGTAAACTGTCTGAATTGTGGAAAAACATTGCACTGGACATGAGCAGCACGTAAGTTTAGGATTTAAAGACAGTGTCAGTAAAGATTGTGATGCTGACCACGGTCTCCTTAAAAAAAAATTAAAAATAAACTTAATACCAGAATATGAGAGTAAAAAAAGCAAATTTCAACCAACAATACATATATAGAAACAGTTAGGATCCAAGAGCTGACCGAGCGAGGTGGCGCAGTGGTTAGCACACTGGACTCGCATTCGGGAGGACGACGGTTCAATCCCGTCTCCAGCCATCCTGATTTAGGTTTCCGTGATTTCCCTAAATTGCTACAGGCAAATGCCGGGATGGTTCCTTTGAAAGGGCACGGCCAATTTCCTTCCCCATCCTTTCCTCACTCGAGCTTGCGCTCCGTCTCTAATGACCTCGTTGTCGACGGGACGTTAAACACTAATCTCCTCCTCCTCCTCCAAGAGCTGGAATATGAACCTTCGACAGAATGCTGGTTCGTAACTTCGCTAGCCTCCTGGCATCAGTCCACAACTTACCTGATGATAACAAATCGGTCTGAAGTCCAAATATTTTAAAAGTTTGCCGCAATGATTCACCTGAGAATGTTTCAATCTGCTCTGTTGTAACTTGGAAGTATAAGTGACCTAGTCAAAACATTACAGGTATTTCGCTGCACTCATTGTACACTTCTCTCTGTTTAACATAGTGGTGATGTGACTACATTTCTTTTGGAAGAGACTTTTTTTCAAATCGTAGACTGAGAGTATTGGCATCTGGAAAACAGCAGTGCATTTAACTGTATTGACGTAGATACTGTGTACATTTTTTATTATTGTTGGAGATTGTTATACACGCAAATTCCAAGGCATACTGTTAATGAGTAAATGGTAGCAGAAGGCAAGATCATTATATTAATGATTCACTTGGGGTAGATTATGAAGAAGTTAATGACACAGTCATTCAGTTTTCATTCAGGTATGTACTGCCATTGTTAACAATGATATTGACGTGAAAATCTGCTGACAAGGAGTGTAGGTGCCCTCATACCAGCTTCGGTCAGAAGAGTGGATGTGGATCCGTATTACATTTAGGAAGTGTGAAAGATTGGAGAGAGTGATGGTATGAAGGGGAACACTGCTACTAGACATACACGTGTATCTAACTAACGAAAGCAGTCTGATGGTAAGACTAGACCTGTAACTTCCAGGACTGATGACCTCAGAAGTTAAGTCCCATAGTGCTCAGAGCCATTTGTAACTTCCAGGCAGATTCAAGTCCTGTACCAGACTGGAACTCAATCCAAAAACTCTCCTTTTACAGGCAGTGTTCTTACCAGTCGAGTTATCTGAGCATGACTCACAGTCTGTCCTTCAAAGCTTCACTACTTCCAGTCCCTCCCCCCAACTTTTGAAACTCTTACTTCCTTTAGTGCTCATTCAAAATGGTATGCAGGAGAGCTTCTGTGAAGTTTGGGAAGTAGAGGAGAGGTACTGGCAGAGGTAAAGCTGAAGCTGTACGATCAGAGTTTGTAAAGAACCAAGATTTTGACCAGTTAGAAAAAGTGGACTGTTTGATCTCACTTTTACTAGTGAAGTATTTGTTGCCATCTTAATTTTACAATATGCAATGTATGGGTTTTGTGGAAGAATTTGATACACTGGAGCATTTTCAGCTATTATATTTTTCTTATTTGAAACTAATGAGAACATTTTTGTAAGCTACAACTTGTGAACATAAAATCCCAGAAAAATAGTCATCCTATCAGTTTCACTTTAAAAGTAGAGAATGGTAAATGGGAACATAGTTTTGAAGAGAAATTGTTGCCAAAAATAATGTAAGCTTGATAATTTAAGTTGCTCAATTAACAACAAATACCATGTATACTTACAAAATCTTGAAATTCTATTTGCATTGTTGCAAACTGTAATTTTTTATTCATTAGGTAAATCATCTTTCTTTTATGAAAATGTTAACTTCACCAAAAACATTTTTATTTGATACAAAATCATAATATGTTAATAAAATTACATAGATATAACATACTGGAAATTCAATTTTTGATTCATTGTTGTTTTATATACTTTTTGTAACTATTTTTGCTCTAAGTTTTTTCTGCTAATAAAAACACATAGTTTTGTCTACATTTTCACTGATAAGGAAACCAGATGTTAACATAATAATTAGTATATAAAGCTCAGTCTGCATTGCCAATGAACTCTTGAATGCCTGTGCCTTAGAGGCTAAAAGACATGCCTAAAGTGTGTGTGTTTATTTTTGTGTATTTTGTAAAGAAAAAATTTTTGTAATACTTTCCTTAAACAGTTATCATTGACTGTTCAGGTTCACTTTTACTACTAATCATAAAGTTTCTGTTTCATTTTCATACTTCCAATAGCAATATAATTCATCATTTCACAATTACTTCACTTTTCTGACAGGGCTCTAACTCAGCTGATTAATTTTACTGTCTTATTTCTGTTCTATTTAGCAGCTTATTATCATATCACTGTTGTTACTCATCACTCGAACCATTCAAAGTGTACACTTTGTTTTTATTTTGTTTATCGTCTTTGCCATACTGTTGCATACAGATCATTCTAGCTCTGTTTAGTGAGGTTCTGTTCCTGATACCAGTCAGCTGTTAAATGACCACTGCCAAAGTCTACTGGCCTTGGCCTCCCCTCTCCCTTAATAGACATGCTCCTTTCACTTCTGGGAACCTTTGTTCCCCTTTGCAGAGTGCCCCGCAATGCAGTGTCCCCCCACCCTCACTAGCCCAGCCCAGCCCTACAGTGGCATCCTTGCAAGCTTTGCAAGTGAGCACACTAAGCTCCATATTACACACCCAAATGTCCAGTCTCTGGCAAATCATCTCGACAAGTTCCATTACATATTTCAAGACATAGACAGCCATCTAATACTTCTGTCGGACACCTGGCTCAAACCAAGTATTCCCACAAGTTCAATAAATCTAGACGGTTACATCTTTGTTAGGCACGAAAGATGAGGAGGTGGAGTAGGGGTTTACATATGCCTTGATTTATCACGTACTGTGTTACACATCCAACAATAATGAAAATAAGCAAGTGGAATATATGTTCATAGAGATCAAATCCCTTAATAGGAAGTGCCTAATGCGTGTCCTCTACAAACTTCCTAAAGTTCAAAACTGGTCTTTCAAGTCCCAAACTGAAGCATGAGCATAGAATTATACCTGTTGACACTAACAAATTTTCTATACGATAGTCCTTTCAGTATGAAATTTAAGCCAATGCTTTCTTCTTAAAATGTGTCGCTACTTCAGCCTGTTCCTATCCATCATACGAACAGTAGTCATGCTCTCATAGATACATTTGCAATGAAATCCCCAGGCTGAGTAATTTATATGTCTCAAATATCTGCACCTGGCATGTCCAGCCATGACATACTCTCTAGAATGTCCAGAAAGAGACTGCAATTTACTACTTACCAAGATTTCAGACTGTGAGGCAAACAGAGGAGCTACTTGATTGAGAAGTAGCGGTTCCAGTCTCTCAAACTGACATACAGCTGGGAGAGCGGTGTGGGTCTCGGGTTCAATTCTCGGCGGAGTCAGGGATTTTCACCTGCCTCGAGATGACTGGACGTTTGTGTTGTCCTTATCATTCATGAAAGTGGTAAGATTGGACTGAGCAAAGGTTGGGAATTTGTATGGGCGCTGATAACTTAGCAGTTGAGTGCCCTACAAACCAATCATCATCATCATCCATATCCGCATCCAGTGATGCCTATGAGCTGAGGATGACTTGGCGGCTGGTCAGTACCTTGGGCCTTCATGGCCTGTTTGGGAGGAATTTAGTTTTAGAGTTTTCAGACTCATTAATTCGTCTGTTCTTGCAAGTAAGGTACAATAAATAGTTTGGGGGACATCCTCTATTCCTTTCTCAGTCATAAACAAAAAACTCCATGGGTCTACTTACAAACTTACTCAACTATATGACAAGTAGGCTCCCCTGACGAGCAGAAAAATAAGAAAGAAACATGCACCTTGGTTAACTGAATAACTAAACCAGCTTTTGATTCTCAGAGGTCCTGCATATTGGACATACAAACTAAGTCCCGCATCTGAAAATCATATTGCTTACAAGCAATAGTGTATTCCCATACATTAATCAAGAACAGAAATAGCCCAGCTGTCCTGTGGAAAAACCTGCATGGTCTTGGTACAGACAAAGTGAAAGCTGCAGCTGATCCCATTGTCGCAGTTGAACTGAAGCAGTACTTCATGTTACCTACAGTCACAATTGAACCACATACGAAATAGACACATGTTGATTACTTGTGGTTTTGTGGGATTTAAGGGACCAGACTGCTACAGTCATCGGTCCATTGATTACTTCATGAGGTTAAATGACTGTAGCAACAAAAAATTCTATCTGAAGCATGTTTCTTGCAATACTGTCATGCATGTCAGACCAGCATCTACAGGACATGATGGCATCACAGTACAAATGATGAATATTATTATTGACCCATGACTGTCCACTATAACAGATATCTTCAAACACTCCTTGACCACAAGTGTTTTTCCTGAGTTCTGGAAACAGCCCCTTAATACCTGAATAAATTGCTACCAGAAAGAAAAATCAAAAATCATATTTTGTAACCAGTAATGAAATATTACAGAGTACATAAGGTCAAATGTAAGATGTGTTGTACCTCTCAGATATAATCAGGTATATCACATATTTGCGACAACAGGCATTTGAGAAATTGAATACTCACAGGAAATCACTTAGTAAAAGATATTTATTTAACAGTTTGATGTTACATTGATAGAATTTCTGGTGGCATACATTTCAAATAACAACATAGTCTTATTTGTGAAATTCTGGGATGAATATTAAACGTACTACATACAAAAACTAGTTGCCCTGTAGAATTTGATATTTTATCTCTTTGCCTTGTGTCAGTAACCTGAGGCTAATGACCTAGGTAGACTTACTGGGACCAGTGTTCGTGGACCTTGATGATGCTGTGGTAGTTCTGCCTTTATACAGGCTGAAGCCTACCTTTTTTTCCTTCAGTTCAAGCATATCATATATTGTGTATTATGGGGAAATCTGAAACTGTCACAGCCCAGGGTGCATACGACCCAGGACAACCGGGAATTGTTTCATCCAGGAAAAACCCGGGAATTTTTCGGAATTCCGGGAATTTTTCATTGTTTTAGCTTTCAGTTAAATGTTTCTAATTTTGACTGCAGAATTGATTCTCTAGCAAAGAATGTTATTGTATTCTGCTAGTGGAGAATGATACTGCAGCAATAAAACATACATAAGAGGGAAAAAAAATAAAACTTTAGTGGCAAAGGAAATATGCAATTTACAACAAAAAACCGTGCACGCACAAGCGTCTGCAAATAGCAAAAATATGTCAAAGGTCTTAGGGCGAAGACTGTAATTCTTCGTAACAATAAACTGCTTGCTATGAGCATGACGTCACAACTGTTCACATAAGGTTCGTTTGACCAGTTGCCAGCGGTCTGTTGTGCATGCGCATTTGACTCGTGTATGAGCAGTACCTTCTCCCGCTATTTGAAGTTTGGCTGTTAGCTGTATCGGTAGTAGCAGCAAGCAGCCAGATGCAAACGAGAAAATTTTTTCTCGCGCGCCCTAGCTGGCAGATTCACGCTTGCACAGAGTTGTCTGAGTTGTAGTGGGGAGGGGGTTAACCTCCACGTGACCCGTGTTTACGTTCAGTGATTTCGCTGCTTCTCTTCGTGTGCAGCTCCCACGTCAAATGAAAACAAAACGGATTTCTGTGGCCGGGAGCTGTCAAGTGAATTAAAATACATCCACATAATTACGGAGGGCAAAAATATATTATTAATTTCAGTTTTCTGATTTTATTTTATTTCCAAGTTAGTAGCAGTCAAGCATTAATCGCCTTGCAGAACAGTGAAGTTATTTTTGCAAGTTTGCTAAAGAAATTTGGCTTTATTAATCTTTCCGCCGAGGCAATCATTTTATTTGAAACGAAGTGTTTCATTCAACAGCATTGGCTAGTTCCAACTGTTCGCTGAATTTCAAGTGCACGTTATCATCTTCTGCCATATATGGCATTATGCCATAATAAAGAACCAAAAATGAGATCCTAGAGTACTGGTACTCCAAGAAAATGTCCATCCCAAAAACCACACTGAAAAGCTTAATATCAGATGGGACCGACTTCATTGTGAATCTGGAAAAAGCCAATTTGCACTTCAATCCGAATTATGCATTTTAGTATGGTTTACGAAATTCCGATCCTCTTTGGAGTATCCTCTGATGCACTGTTCCTTTTATTGTGTAATGTAAGCTATCTTAGTGCTTTATACACACGAACATATGGGCTTCATACGCCACTGCAGTTGCACACGCACAATAATGCCTGTTTTCTGGCTCTCTCTGGCAACCGGTAAATTGAACCTATTTCTAACAGTCTCCGGATAGTATTGCGAACGGTGGTTAGAAAAGCGTTACTTTCAAAGTAAATTTCTTTTTACGCAAGATGAGTTATGTTACGAGTGAGAAAGTGGGATGGATATCTAAATCACAGAGTGTTCGAAACTGAACAGTTTGAGGACCAGCCACTTACAAGAATTTCGAGCCGAGACATTTATGTAATAATTTTAAATTTACTGGCACATTTGTGTGATGTGTCTTAAAGTATAACACACGCAAAAAAGATAAATATTACATGTGAAAGCGTAGCGTCTGTTGTAGCATGTTAATCTTAGAGCTTAGCTTTTCCTGTAGATATACGGTACTGTGTACATTAATGTAAACCGTTAACTTTTCCTCTTGCGTGTTCGTGGTATGTAACCAGTGATCTTGCTATTGGCTGACTATAACACGTGTCCTATGCTCTGAATAGCTGCTGTCATCGGCTGACGAGATCTCGTGGCTTGAGATATGACTCGCTTACAAAAGGACATCACAACCTCGGTTTCAACGCTCCGGAAACTAACGCGCAGTGTTTGGTGCAATTCGAATTTATAGTTTCGTAATACGAAAATATGCAGCGTATATGTTGCTGCAAATCAAAGGTCTTTCCAAAATTTCTGTCCTTCTTCTTTTTTTTTTTTAAGTCTCTCCAAAACTTCTTTGCCCCGTCTTTTCCTTTTTTTCCGGGAAGTTCTAAGCTATTGTATAAAACGTTAACCATTCAAAGGATTGATAAGTTTTACAGTTCCGAGGGAAAATCTACGGAAAACCTACTGTTACTTAGGACAGAAAAAGTGTATTTTCGCCCACGAAAAAGCATATTTTTTAAACGGGATATCCGGGAGAAATTCGGGAATTTTTTTTCCTTGTCCCCGTATACACCCTGCAGCCACTCTCTGCAAGTGGTAACAAGCTTTGAAATATCAATGTGCATTTCATGGAGCATAAAACCTTGGGGGTCCTTCGATAAGAAAATAAAAGCCTCAGGGTATTAGCAATTCATTAGAATTTCCACATCACCTTAAAAGTGAAATGTTACGAGTCAAAACAGTGTTTTTTTTTTTAAAAGTCTCAGTCCTTCACAAAAGCTGGGAACAAGACAAGAACGTTCACCTGATTAGACTGAATCAGATTCCATATCAAGATTCACTTTATCAAAAAAGTTTCATATGTTGAATACAAATGTCTGTTTCAATCAGAAAATAAATAAATAAAACGTACACTTTATGTGGTTAGGGTGTACAAAATCCATTTTCATGAATAAAATTTAACGCTGCGACCACTCCATTGGTAAAATTCTCTTAACACTGATATGATCCCTGTGTGCAAGCTGAATGCCAGGACAGTATAAATCACCCAGTCCCTGTGTCTGCTTTGAGCCAGAACTGATAGAGTGGTATGATGCACTATGGCTTGGCAGAATAGCACGTAAGACCTGCTCATGAGGTCACCAAATATGATTGTGACATCATTCAATTGGTTTACATCTGCAATGTTCAGGCGTGAAACTTATGTATCTGCCCCACAACAGTATGCAGGGTAATGTAGTCATGGAGTCTTAGTTGTACTGAACTGTAAACCTGAGGATGAGAGACATCATTTTTAATATTTTTGTAGCTCAAAGGTTTGGTTGTATTGAATATTAAAATTGCCATTAACCTCATACACAGCTGCTACCACTAGTAATGGATAAAGCTAAAAAGAACTGCATATGTTATTACTAATGAAAATTTGTGTCAGAAGAGACTCAGAGCCAGGTTCGCTGCTTTTCAAATTTTCATTGATACTGTTGATTCCACTCTTAGTTTCAGAACACTACTACCGTAGGTTCTCTCTCGCAGTATGTGGGAGTAGTGGTAATGAGGGAACAAAGTTGATGGAGGAATATGACTTACACTGGTACATAGGATATATGTCAGTTCACGGAAATGATATTAATGGAAAAACTGCCTGTAATAACTGTAATTATTCGTGGAAATCTGCTTTCCAGGTGAGTAATATAGGTAACTATCGACAGTCACATGGTAAACATCGCCAAGATAAAAAAGAAGCAATGAAAAAACAAGAAACCTAAAAACTCGTCTTGCAAGAGGCCTACTACAAAAAGAGTGCCATGTTGCATTAATAATAGAAATGTGGCTGCAGTGGGTAGATAGCCAAAGACAAAGAAGTGTAATTTTGACAATGACTGTATTTCTTTTCCCAGACAATAAATAATTTCAAAAACATACTTTTGACCATAGAAACAGTACGGAAAGGATCTGATGATTTGTTTACACTCAAGTGGGCATAAACTCATAATTGGATCCTTCTAATGACCTCCAGATGCACCTCCAAATGTATCCAAAAACTTTAGAAAAAAAAAACAAATTTCAGTAGTACATAAGTTTCCCAATCACATTGTTATTGAGGAGACTTCAATTGTGGCTGTGACAAGACATCCTGCAAAACACTATAAAATGGATTCTCTGAGAACTACCTAGAACAGATTTCTCGGAAGTCCACTTATGATGGAAATATCTAACAGCAACCAATAGACCTGAACACTTTGAGGATGTCTACACAGAAACTGGTACCCGTGGCCATGAGGCAACTGTAGCTACAATGATTACTAAAGTACACAGGGCAACTAACACAAGTAGAAGGGTTATATTTTCAACAAACTAGGTAAAAGGGGCATGCAGTAATGTAGTACCTCAGTAATAACTTGAAACATTTAGCTCCAGAGAGGAGCATGTAAGAGGAACATGGTACAGGTTTACAAGAGTAGTTCACTGTACATTTGATAGATATGCACCCAGCAGAATAGTTCATGATGCGAGAGACCCTCCATGGCATACAGTCTCTGTAAAGAAACAGACTACTATACAATAGATATAAAACAGACCATAGGGTTAGAGGTAAGGAGATGCTGAATGATACATGTTTGGCACTCTAGAGGCAATGTGTGAAACCTTGAACAACTACTGTAGCTTATTATTATCTGTCACAAAACCCCACGAAATTTTGGTCATGTGTAAAGGCTGTTAGTAGTATGAAAGTTAATGTCTAGATACTCATGGATGAAACGGGGATTGAAATAGAGGTTAGCAAAGCAAAAGCAGAAACTCGCATTTCAAATACTCCTTCGCAAATGAAAATCAATAGGTACTGCCCTAATTTAGTTCTCGCTCATCTGCAAAGATAAATGATATAGATGTTAGTATCAGTAGTGTTGATAAACAGCTGAAATCGCTAAAATTGAACAAAGCTCCAGGCCCCAATGGAATCCCTATCGGATCCTCTATCAAATTTGTGCCTGATCTAGCTCCTCTTTTAACTATAATCTAGTATAGGTCCCTCGAACAAAAAAACTCTGCCCAGTAGTTAGAAGGTAGCGCAGGTCACACCTGCTTACAAGAGTAGTAGTTAAAGTGATGGTACCATCTAGTATCCTTATCATCCATTTGCTGTAGGTTCTTAGAACATAATGAGCTACCTCAAACAGAATGGCTGCCTCCATGCCAACCAGCATAGATTCCGAAAACATCAATCATGTGAAACCCAACTCGCACTTTTCCAACATGACATGCTGAAACCCACTTATCAACGCAGTCAAGTAAATGCAGTATATTTCAGAAACGTATTTGACTCCATAGCACATCTACATCATACTCCAGCACAAAACAGTGTGTGGTGGAGGGTACTTGTGATGCCTCCTTCCCTATTTCACTTGCAAATGGCATGTGGGAAGAATGATTGTCAGTAAGCCCCTGTATTATTAGCTCTAGTTTTTCAAATTTTCTCCTCGTGGTCATTTGTGACATGTATGTGAGTGGAAGTAGTACTCTGAGGTGACTAAAGTCATGGGACAGCTGCATGGAGATGGCAGTAGTATCGTGTACAGAAAGCATTAAAGGGTAGTGCATTGACAGAGCTGTCATTTGTACTCAAGTGCTTCAAGTGAATTGTTATCGACATGACTATGACCACACGACAGGAACAAATAGACTCTGAACGTGAAATGGTAGTTGGAGCTAGACACATGGGACATTCATTAACAAATTCAATATTCTGAGATACACAGTTTCAAGAATGAATCAAGAATACCAAATTTCAGGTATTACCCTTCACCACAGACAACGCAGTGGCCGACAGCCTTCACTTAATGACAGAGTAGCGGCATTTGCCTAGAGTTGTCAGTGTAAACAGACAATCAACACTGCGCCAATAACAGCAAAAATCAACATGGGGCACATGACGATCGCATCCTTTAGGACAGTGCAGCGAAATTTGGCGTTAATGGGGTATGGCAGCAGGTGATTGATGTGAGTGCCTTTGGTAATAGCACGACATCGGCTGTAGCGCCTCTCCTAGGCTTGTGACTATATATATGTTGGACCCTGGCCTGGTCAGATAAGTCCTGATTTCAGTTGGTAAGAACTCATTGTAGAGTTCGAGTGTGGCACAGACCCCACAAAGCCATGGACCCAAGTTGTCAGCAAGGCACTGCGCAAGCTGGTAGTGGCTCCATAATGGTGTGGGCTGTGTTTACATGGAATCGACTGCGTCCTCTGATCCAGATGAACTCACTGTTGACTGGAAATGGTTCTGTTCAACTACTTGGATACCATTTGCAGCCATTCATGGACGTCGTGTTCCCAAACAATGGTGGGAATTTTTATGGATGACAATCCACCATGTCACCAGCTCACAGTTGTTTGCAATTGGTTTGAACAACATGCTGGACAATTTTAAGTGAATGGTTTGGCCACCCAGATCGCCTGACATGAATCCCATCGAACATTTTTGTGACATAATCGAGAGATCAATTTGTGCACTAAATCTCTCACCGGCAACGCTATCGCATTGTGGATGACAATAGAGGCAGGATGGCTCAGTATTTCTACAGGGGACTATCAATGACGTGTTGAGTCCATGCCATGTCGAGTTGCTGTCCTACGCTGGGCAAAGGGAGGCCCAACACGATATTAGGAGGTGTCCATGACTTTCGTCACCTCATTGTATGTTGTCCGACTCTTCTCAGAGAGTATTGTCTCGAAATTTCACTCGTAAACCTCTCCATGATGCACACCACCTCTCTTTTAATATCTGCACTGGAGTTTGTTGAGCATCCGCCGACTAGACAATCCCATGATAAACCCACCAGTCTTCGTTGGATCTTCTCTATCTCTTCTATCATTCCTATCAGAAAAGTATCCCAAACTGATAAACAGTACTCTACAATCAGTCAAACTAGCGCATTGTTAGCCACTCCCATCGTGGATGAGTTACATAGATTCTTCCTATGAATCACACTCTAGCATCAGGATCCTACTATTTGTTTTATGTGGTCATTCCACTTAAAGTCGCCCTGGATATTTACCCCTAGATATGTTACTGTAGATACTTTTTCCAGCAAGTTGTCATCAATAGTGTAGTTTTACAGCAGTGGATTTATTTTCCTATATATGCAAAATATGTTACATTTATTTACATTCAGAGTCATTTGTCAATCATCTATAGGTCATTCTACAAATCGGTACTGTCTACTGGCATTGCTAAATTCTTGTTGACAACCGCATCACCTGTGAACGGTCTTAAAAAGCTTCAAACACTTTTTAATAGATCATTTACATGCATCGTAAATAGTAACGGTCCTATCACACGTCCTTGGGGTACTACCAAAAATGCTTGTACATCTGTCGATTTTTTCCGTTAAGAGTGACGTGTCGAGATCTATCTGCAAGGAAGTCAGTGTGCTCCCTGCCGCCGTTGGATAAGCAGCTGAGCAGCAAGTCGTATACTCCTAGCTCACTCATTTGTTACATAGTTTAATTGTTAATTTCTTTGCGTGTTTTTGGTTCTTGCATTGTTTAATTCATAAATTTCAGGCGTATTATAGTATTTGAGAGTGTAGCATCGTGTTTTAGTACCTGAATAGTGTAATTTCGCTTAGTCTCCTTCCGTCGCCGAGCAGTGTCAGCAGTGCGCAAGTAGTAGCATTACTGCATTTACTAGGCAATCTTGTATTTTAATAACTGTTTAAATTTTGTCGATTTGTTTGCGCTCTCTGTAGATTAGTTCAGACGTTCTTTGCAAAACAGTTTTTAGCATGGATAGGGACTGCAACTGCTGTGTTCGGATGCAGGCTGAGTTGGCATCCCTTCGCTCCCAGCTTCAGGCAGTGTTGGCTTCGGTCACACAGCTTGAGGCTGTTGCCAATGGGCATCACTGTGGGGGTCGGGATGGGGGTTTGTCGGGGACGGCCAGCTCGTCCCACGCATCCCCTGATCGGACTACGACTGTGGTTGCCCGGGATACTGCCCGCATTGAGGCTGATCCCTCACCTGTGGTAGAGTGGGAGGTCGTTTCAAGGTGTGGCAGGGGGCGAAAGGCATTCCGGAGGGCTGAACGGAAAGACTCTCCAGTTTGTCTGACGAACCGGTTTCAGGCTCTGTCTCAGGCTGATACTGATCTTCGGCCTGACATGGCTGCTTGTCCTGTTACAGAGGTTGCCCCTCAGTCTGCAAGATCCGGGCAGTCGCAGAGGGTGGGCTTACTGGTAGTTGGGAGCTCCAACGTCAGGCACGTAATGGGGCCCCTTAGGGAAATGGCAGCAAGAGAGGGGAAGAAAACCAATGTGCCTCTGTGTGCATACCGGGGGGAGTCATTCCAGATGTGGAAAGGGTCCTTCCGGATGCCATGAAGGGTACAGGGTGCACCCATCTGCAGGTGGTCGCTCATGTCGGCACCAATGATGTGTGTCGCTATGGATCGGAGGAAATCCTCTCTGGCTTCCGGCGGCTATCTGATTTGGTGAAGACTGCCAGTCTCGCTAGCGGGATGAAAGCAGAGCTCACCATCTGCAGCATCGTCGACAGGACTGACTGCGGACCTTTGGTACAGAGCCGAGTGGAGGGTCTGAATCAGAGGCTGAGACGGTTCTGCGACCGTGTGGGCTGCAGATTCCTCGACTTGCGCCATAGGGTGGTGGGGTTTCGGGTTCCGCTGGATAGGTCAGGAGTCCACTACACGCAACAAGCGGCTACACGGGTAGCAGGGGTTGTGTGGCGTGGGCTGGGCGGTTTTTTAGGTTAGATGGCCTTGGGCAAGTACAGAAAGGGCAACAGCCTCAACGGGTGCGGGGCAAAGTCAGGACATGCGGGGACCAAGCAGCAATCGGTATTGTAATTGTCAACTGTCGAAGCTGCGTTGGTAAAGTACCGGAACTTCAAGCGCTGATAGAAAGCACCGAAGCTGAAATCGTTATAGGTACAGAAAGCTGGCTTAAGCCAGAGATAAATTCTGCCGAAATTTTTACAAAGGTACAGACGGTGTTTAGAGAGGATAGATTGCATGCAACCGGTGGTGGAGTGTTCATCGCTGTTAGTAGTAGTTTATCCTGTAGTGAAGTAGAAGTGGATAGTTCCTGTGAATTATTATGGGTGGAGGTTACACTAAACAACCGAACTAGGTTAATAATTGGCTCCTTTTACCGACCTCCCGACTCAGCAGCATTAGTGGCAGAACAACTGAGAGAAAATTTGGAATACATTTCACATAAATTTTCTCAGCATGTTATAGTCTTAGGTGGAGATTTCAATTTACCAGATATAGACTGGGACACTCAGATGTTTAGGATGGGTGGTAGGGACAGAGCATCGAGTGACATTATACTGAGTGCACTATCCGAAAATTACCTCGAGCAATTAAACAGAGAACCGACTCGTGGAGATAACATATTGGACATACTGATAACAAACAGACCCGAACTTTTCGAATCTGTATGTACAGAACAGGGAATCAGTGATCATAAGGCCGTTGCAGCATCCCTGAATATGGAAGTTAATAGGAATATAAAAAAAGGTAGGTAGGTAGGTAGTTGGTGTTTAACGTCCCGTCGACAACGAGGTCATTAGAGACGGAGCGCAAGCTCGGGTTAGGGAAGGATCGGGAAGGAAATCGGCCGTGCCCTTTCAAAGGAACCATCCCGGCATTTGCCTGAAACGATTTAGGGAAATCACGGAAAACCTAAATCAGGATGGCTGGAGACGGGATTGAACCGTCGTCCTCCCGAATGCGAGTCCAGTGTCCTAACCACTGCGCCACCTCGCTCGGTTATAAAAAAAAGGGAGGAAGGTTTATCTGTTTAGCAAGAGTAATAGAAGGCAGATTTCAGACTACCTAACAGATCAAAACGAAAATTTCTGTTCCGACACTGACAATGTTGAGTGTTTATGGAAAAAGTTCAAGGCAATCGTAAAATGCGTTTTAGACAGGTACGTGCCGAGTAAAACTGTGAGGGACGGGAAAAACCCACCGTGGTACAACAACAATGTTAGGAAACTACTGCGAAAGCAAAGAGAGCTCCACTCCAAGTTTAAACGCAGCCAAAACCTCTCAGACAAACAGAAGCTAAACGATGTCAAAGTTAGCGTAAGGAGGGCTATGCGTGAAGCGTTCATTGAATTCGAAAGTAAAATTCTATGTACCGACTTGACAGAAAATCCTAGGAAGTTCTGGTCTTACGTTAAATCAGTAAGTGGCTCGAAACAGCATATCCAGACACTACGGGATGATGATGGCATTGAAACAGAGGATGACACGCGTAAAGCTGAAATACTAAACACCTTTTTCCAAAGCTGTTTCACAGAGGAAGACCGCACTGCAGTTCCTTCTCTAAATCCTCGCACAAACGAAAAAGTGGCTGACATCGAAATAAGTGTCCAAGGAATAGAAAAGCAACTGGAATCACTCAATAGAGGAAAGTCCACTGGACCTGACGGGATACCAATTCGATTCTACACAGAGTACGCGAAAGAACTTGCCCCCCTTCTAACAGCCGTGTACCGCAAGTCTCTAGAGGAACGGAGGGTTCCAGATGATTGGAAAAGAGCACAGATAGTCCCAGTCTTCAAGAAGGGTCGTCGAGCAGATGCGCAAAACTATAGACCTATATCTCTTACGTCGATCTGTTGTAGAATTTTAGAACATGTTTTTTGCTCGCGTATCATGTCATTTCTGGAAACCCAGAATCTACTATGTAGGAATCAACATGGATTCAGGAAAAAGCGATCGTGTGAGACCCAACTCGCCTTATTTGTTCATGAGACCCAGAAAATATTAGATACAGGCTCCCAGGTAGATGCTATTTTTCTTGACTTCCGGAAGGCGTTCGATACAGTTCCGCACTGTCGCCTGATAAACAAAGTAAGAGCCTACGGAATATCAGACCAGCTGTGTGGCTGGATTGAAGAGTTTTTAGCAAACAGAACACAGCATGTTGTTCTCAATGGAGAGACGTCTACAGACGTTAAAGTAACCTCTGGCGTGCCACAGGGGAGTGTTATGGGACCATTGCTTTTCACAATATATATAAATGACTTAGTAGATAGTGTCGGAAGTTCCATGCGGCTTTTCGCGGATGATGCTGTAGTATACAGAGAAGTTGCAGCATTAGAAAATTGTAGAGAAATACAGGAAGATCTGCAGCGGATAGGCACTTGGTGCAGGGAGTGGCAACTGACCCTTAACATAGACAAATGTAATGTATTGCGAATACATAGAAAGAAGGATCCTTTATTGTATGATTATATGATAGCGGAACAAACACTGGTAGCAGTTACTTCTGTAAAATATCTGGGAGTATGCGTACGGAACGATTTGAAGTGGAATGATCATATAAAATTAATTGTTGGTAAGGCGGGTACCAGGTTGAGATTCATTGGGAGAGTGCTTAGAAAATGTAGTCCATCAACAAAGGAGGTGGCTTACAAAACACTCGTTCGACCTATACTTGAGTATTGCTCATCAGTGTGGGATCCGTACCAGGTCGGGTTGACGGAGGAGATAGAGAAGATCCAAAGAAGAGCGGCGCGTTTCGTCACTGGGTTATTTGGTAACCGTGATAGCGTTACGGAGATGTTTAATAAACTCAAGTGGCAGACTCTGCAAGAGAGGCGCTCTGCATCGCGGTGTAGCTTGCTCGCCAGGTTTCGAGAGGGTGCGTTTCTGGATGAGGTATCGAATATATTGCTTCCCCCTACTTATACTTCCCGAGGAGATCACGAATGTAAAATTAGAGAGATTAGAGCGCGCACGGAGGCTTTCAGACAGTCGTTCTTCCCGCGAACCATACGTGACTGGAACAGGAAAGGGAGGTAATGACAGTGGCACGTAAAGTGCCCTCCGCCACACACCGTTGGGTGGCTTGCGGAGTATCAATGTAGATGTAGATGTAGAAACCAGTCGCAAATGTCGCAGCACTATGTATCTCGTGGAGGAACAGAGCGAACTGAGTTTCACATAATCTTTGTTTGCACAATTCTCTTGATTCCTATATAGCAGATTTTTGTTCTGCAAAAACTTCATAATTCTTGGGCATAAAACATGTTCCATAATTCAACCAAAGACTGACGTCAGCAATATAGGCCTTAGTATGATGGCCCGTATTACAATCTCCCACTGTGAAAATTTTGAAAGACCAAATTAAGTATTTCAGCCTTCTGTCTGTTATATTACGTTTCGTCGCCAGTATTGTCACTAAGTGACTGAATAGATGGTTTTGAACCGCTTACTGTTTTTACATAAGACCAAAACCGTTGGGCCTTGCCCACTCATCTCGTATCGGGTGCCTAAGGGATGCTGCATTCTCGGAATGCTATACCACAATTCAAGCAAATACCATTAGTAGTTTTTTTTCTAAACAGCAGATTTGACAATACTTAACTTGAATGTACTACATGTTGTCACAAGCGATGGGCGACAGGCAATATAATTCAGAGTCCCTGGCTATATGCAATGTTCCTGCAAGTTTGACACACAGTTTGTGGATCACTGATAACTGTTCTCATAGCACTCTCTGCGAGGCGAAGCTAATACTCCACTAATGTCAGCCTGAGGCTGGCAGGAGCAGCGCTTATATTTACTTCTTGCAGAGGTCGGCCCTGGCACAGCCGGTCTTTGTGAGTGGGCAATTGGCTGACGTCGCCTCACCGCCTTCTATGGTCTTGCATTCTTCCTCTTCGTTCCGGCGCTTGTGGTTACGCCAGAACATTCTTTCCCCCCAAAGCGATGGCCCATCGTTGTGCAGGGAGTGCGACCACGGTGGAGGAGGCAGGAGTGTGGACACATCGTTGGGCCAGAAGCTGTGGCTCAGGGGTCAAGCTTCCGGCCATACCCCGCCATCTGTCCTGCGCTCTGGCGGAAATGTCCCCCGGAAAACGACCAGAAGGGTACGCGTTCACCTTCTGCTGCCATGAAGCAGATGAAGATGGCGGCGACTGCTGCGGTGTGGGTGGGTCCGGCTCCATTGGTAGGACGAGAGGACGCAGAGGAGGAGAATACCCCATCTCAATGTGGTCGTCCCTCGGTGTCGTGATGACATCCTCTGGCACCTGCTGTGGCTGCGCTGTCCTCTGGACCTGTGAATCTTGAGGAAGATGGACTGAAAGACCATCATGTATACGACAGAGGCGAAGTTGATTTTGATGGTAGCACTGCAAGCCATCGGGACCTGAAAGAAGATACATGCAAGCGCCAAGTCGACGGGCGATATCGCCTCGCGCCCACCGTCTGCTACCGCTAAAAACCCTGTGAAAGACAATATCATGCGGCGCGAAGCAATACTTGCGACCTTCCTTCAGATGCTGAGGAGGGTGGAGCAGTATCCGATGGTGGCGGCCGTGAAGCAATTCCACTGGCGATGGTCCATCTCATGGGTACGAACGATATGAGGCAAGAAACAGTTGCAATGCTTGATCCCTAGTGTGAGCGGAGCGAAGTTTGGTCATCTGCTGCTTGAAGGATCTAACAAAACGATCCGCATCACCGTTTCGCTGTGGATGGAATGGTGCATTAGTGAGATCCTGTATGCCATTGCGTTCACAGGATGTTTCAAATTCATTGCACCTGAACTGAGGGCCGTTGCCTGTTACTATTACTTCAGGTAAACGTTCTAGGCAAAAAAAAAAAAAAATCGATGATAACACCTGAACTGTGCTACGTGACGTTGTCGAGTTCGTTGAGACAGAGAAAGGAAACTTGCTATATGAGTCAACCACAGTCAACCAGCGAGTGTTCCAAAAAGGTCCCACAAAGTCTGTGTGCACATGTTACCATGGCGATTGCCACTTAGGTGAAGCAGAGAATTTTTGTGGCAGAGCGGACTGATTTTCCGCACATGCGTGACACTGTGACGTAATCTGTTCTATTTGGACGTCCATACCGTGCCAAGTACAGTGTCGACGCACCAACTGTTTCGTACAAACAATCCCCCAGTGTCCTTGGTGGAGTAACTGCAACACTTCTTTTTGCAAAGCTTTAGGGATCAACACACATGACTGTCCACTATCATTTTGAACAAGATTCACACCTTTCTGTTCAGCGAGGCTGTGCTGACGTACAAAGTATAGTCGCACTACAGAGCTTTTTATGCTATTCAACGAGTGAGGCCAAGATGTGCGATTATAATTGAGCAAAATGTTCAAATCTGAATCAGCGTCCGTGGCCTGTGCAATTTTCTTATAGTTCAGCGGAAACGACCGAAGCAATTCAGAATCCTGAGCATCGATGTGACATCAAGATGCAGCAGAAGCGTCAAAGACAGGGCCAATCAAAAGATGTGAAAGTGCGCCCGCATTAGTATGTTGAGCTGTCGGACGATACACAATATCACACTGGTATTGAGACAAGAAGAAAGCCCGTCTTTGCACTTTTTGGACAGTTTGTACAGGAACCGGTTTCGTTGGATGAAACAAGGACTGCAAAGCCTTGTGATCCGTTACTAACTAGAATTTTCTGCCGTACAAATAGTGGTGGAATTTGATGACACCATACACAATAGCCAAAGCCTCTTCTTCAATTTGTGAATAGTTACATCGAGCTTTGGACAACACTTTTGATGGGAAAGCAATAGGCATGTTTTTATCACCAATTCTGTGCGAAAGCACTGCACCGATTCCTTAAGAGGAAGCGTCAGCTTGCAATACAACAGGTTTGTCAGGATCAAAGTGAACTAAGCATCGATCACTGAAAAATGTATCTTTAAGTTTTTGAAAAGCTACTTGGCACTCATCTGTCCAAACAAAGGGGACATTCTTGTCGCGCAAGCGAGGAGCTATGATTTGTGCAGCATTCGGTATGAACCGAATATAATTGTTCATTTTCCCTAAGACTGACTGCAATTCTGTGACATTGCAAGGAACTGGCAAGTCTTGTATGGCTAACAATGCAACTGAAAAGGATGTATACTTTGACTGTTTATGACATGAGCAAGATACTGCAACTTAGGTTTACAAAAATCGCACTTGTCCAGTCTACACTTCAGTCAGGCATCAGATAACACACGAAACAAAGCACATAAATTTGCAATATGTTCTTCAGGTGTCCGACCTGCTACTACAATGTCGTCCAAGTTTGAACAGTTTGGCACTTGTGCAGTCAGATGTTCCAAATATCATTGGGAAAATGGCGGGTGTGCAAGCACTGCCAAAAGGCAAATGCAAATATTTAAACAAGTCCAAATGAGTATTTACTAGACACACTTTTTGAGATTCTTCATCGAGTGGTATCTGAAGATATGCGTCACGCAAATCAGTTTTTGAAAAGTAGCGTCCAACGCCTAATTTGTCCATGAGATCTTCTGGGTGTGGCAATGAATAAGTATCAATAACAGTTTGTGGGTTGACTGTAGACTTGAAGTCAACACAGAGGTGAATGCGACCTGCTATTCTTTTCAGTTCAGCAGCGACTTCGTCCCGTAATGCGATGGGAACAGTTATGGCCCGGCAACATTTCGGCTGATCATTGTGTTTCATAGTAATATGGGCAACAAAATTGTTAGCTCTGCCTAAACCTTCAGAAAAGAGTTCTGGGAATCCTTTTAGCAAGCTAGCTACACTGTCTTTTGCACTGCATGTGGATACTGACAAAACATTGTCCTGAATGTTAAAGCCAAACAAATTAAATGAATCAAGACCAAATATGTTCTCACACTTGCGTGATTTTAGCTCTGTAAAAGTCACTGTTTGCGTATGCGAGCGATACATAGCAGGCAAATTACATGTGCTGAGAACGGGAAGGTTTTGTCCATTACAAGCTGTCAGTTGCGTGCTGGTTTTAGACAGGCCTGGGGAGCGTAACAGTTCATATGTGTGACGATTTAGCAATGTGACAGAGGCACCCATGTCCAATTGAAATTTGCCACAAATGAGTAAATGAACAAAAAGTTCGTTTGACTGGCGTATCACGGTCGCAGGTTCGAATCCTGCCTCGGGCATGGATGTGTGTGATGTCCTTAGGTTAGTTAGGTTTAAGTAGTTCTAAGTTCTAGGGGACTGATGACCTCAGAAGTTAAGTCCCATAGTGCTCAGAGCCATTTGAACCATTTTTTGACTGGCGTATCACTAACGAAATGCATGCTTGCTAGTTGCAGTCTTGGAGTATACTGCATTAATGACATAGGCCTTGTGGCAAGAGTTTTGTGAGTAGTCTGAATTCTTATGTTTGTTCCATTGCAAATACGGATTGTACATGTCCTTTCTTACCACAAGCGTAACACTAAGCTTGTCAGGAGGGGCAGTCTTGGCGTTTGTGCCGTAACACCTAGGGCAAGACTTAATTTTGTTACCCCGTATAGCTGTATGTTTAGCAAACTCCTTATGCGGCGTGGAACGTTGTTTAGTTGGCACGGCTAACGCACGCTGTCGGTGCGTAATGGGGCGATCACAAGCAAGGAACTCAACCTGACAAGTAGCTGGCCGCTCAAATATATGAGCTGACAAGGCACCAGAATCGTACTGATCTAGTACTTGCACTACCTGCTGAAATGATGGACCTGACTGTTTCAAAATCCGTTCTCTGATTTTGACGTCAGGCACATTGTACATGATCGCATCACGCAACATAACGTCTGAATATATATCACCGCAAGCACATTTGAATTTGCATTTCCTTTTCATACCCTGCAAATCAGTTACCCACTCCTGATAAATTTGTTCTGACCATTTTTTGCACACACACTTAACGAATGCCATCCTGACACACCAACACTTCCCTGACTTTTGGAAGGCGGCCAAGGTCCTGATGTTCAGGAAGCCAGGGAAAGACCACTCCCTCCCACAAAATTACCGACCCATCAGTCTGCTGTGTTCGCTCAGCATGATTGTTGAGAAGGTAATACTGAAATGTATCACTAGGCATTGCATCGCCAACGACACCCTAAGACCGGAGCAATTCGGCTTTAGGAATCACCACTCGACAACACAACAACTCCTCCGCGTAGTCGAACATATAACACACGGCTACGACATGAGCAAAGCCACAGGGGCCGTGTTCCTAGACATCGAAAAGGCTTTCGATCGTCTCTGGCACAACGGACTCATACGCAAACTAAGCGAAGCTGGATTCCCAGACGGACTCGTACGTATCATACACTCATATCTCACGAACAGATGTTTCAACACTAACGTGCAGGATAAACAATCAACACAACACGGTATCCAAGCTGGAGTACCCCAAGGGAGCATCCTAGGGCCCATCTTGTTTAACCTGTACATTAATGACTTCCCAGCGACACAAAACACGACGTTAGCCGTCTACGCAGATGACACAGCCATCCTCGCGCAAGACTGGAAAGCGTCGAACATCAATTCACGAATACAGACAGCACTCAGAACAGCTGAGCCTAGGTTGGAGCGATGGCGTATTAAAGTAAACGTCGACAAGTGCGAAGCAGTTCTGTTCACACGCAGACCGAAACTACTGCGCAAACACCAACACTGTAGACCAATAACACTACATACACGCCCAATACGTTTCCGAGAGAAAGTCAGGTACCTTGGTGTCTGGCTGGACCGGAAACTTACATGGGGGGACCACATCGAATACGTTGCCAACCGAGCGCACGCGAGGCTCAAACAGCTCTACCCAATGCTCAACAGGGAAAGCACACTGAATAGGAGGGTGTCGAGGTCCTTATACATGACACTGATTAGACCTCTGATGACGTACGCAGCTCCCGTCTGGGGATATGCAGCTCCCACACGACTGCGCCGCCTGCAGATCAGACAGAACAAGGTGCTACGAATCATTAGCAATGCTCCACGCTACACACGCACCGTGGATCTTCACCGTGAATACCGCCTTGATACCCTCAAGGAAGTATTCAAAAAACACGCCACACGACTATACAGGAACTCGAGACACTCGAACAATCCTTTCATCCTCACTCTGGGAAACTACGATCACAACCACAGGTGGAAACACAAGCGGCCAAAGACACTGCTAGCTAGGGCATAGCCACCTATGGTTAACTAACATACGCAAACAGCGACAAACGTCGGCAAGCCCCTGCATATCAGCAACACTGACTGGCAACTACCAGCTGCTATTAGTGCCGACCAACAGGCCACAGCAGGGACACCGACGAGCTCGCCCACAGACGCACAAACAATCTGCCAACATTCCCTCACACTGTGCCTCCGGTATATGACCTATCGGACACAAGATCGATAACAAACCTAACTGTTGCAGGATGCTGACGCTGAACGAGGACTCTGTACCAGCACCCAGCGCCATCCGCCGAGCAGCACAAACGCACAACGTCAAGGTATCGACATGCATGATACCCACTACTAACAAAGCCTATCCTTACACAACCTATCGCAGGCAGCAAGACAACTGCTACTGCTCTTGCCGCCCAACCTAACTTTCGCAGAGGTTTTTTTCCCTTGGCCCTTGCCTTGGCACTTTTTTTCCTCTGCCCTTCAAACCACTACCCTTCGTCAGATTTCGACCAATCTATCTCCAGATGAGCGCGTATTAATGGTTAATCCTAACCAGACGTACGCAAACATCGCAGTACCCACATCCTGCGACACCTCACTTTAGTGAATACTAACCCTTATGCAGAGATGGCAGTAGACCTTTTGTGTTGGCCATCATGCCGGTGTGGGCGTGGAAGGGCTCCACCTATATATATATATATATATATATATATATATATATATATATATATATATATATATATTTTTTGCAATTAAAGAATTGATACCTAGCTGCTACCACATTCAGTTGTTGGTCATAATAGCTAGTCAGTGAAGTGATAACAATGTCACACGCAAGTTCACGTAGAGTGGCGTTAGGAAAGAGATTTTGAATTAATCTGAACACTACACTTCCTACCGTGGATAATAGATATGGAAGTTTTACAGTACCTGGGATGTTTTGGGCTAGCATATGGGCGTCGAACTGGCGCAGCTACTCGGGCCATTCCTCGTCTTGGTCACTAAACTGTCGAAAAGGTGATATAGCAGCGTCCCGGCGGAGGTTCCAGTCCTACTTCGGGCATGGGTGTATGTGTGTTTGTCCTTACGATAATTTAGGTTAAGTAGTGTGTAAGCTTAGGGACTGATGACCTTAGCAGTCCCATAAGATTTCACACGCATTTGAACATTTGATATAGCAGCTGTAGTAGGTGGTGCTTGTTCCATCGGGCGCGCAGAGTTGGTGAGTATTTGGTGCACCGTGTTGAGTAGTGCTCAGAGCTGCTGCGTCTGAAACTGAAACATCTGCGTTAGCTATGTGGCATCTAATGCTTGCAGCTATGGCGCGTGAGTAGCAAAAACGACAAGAAACTGTGAAAGAAATTAAGCGCCCCTGCAATGTAAAGACAAGAGGGAATTAAGGCGTCAGCACATACACTGTTGGCCATTAAAATAGCTACACCACGAAGATGACGTGCTACAGACGCGAAGTTTGACCGACAGGAAGAAGATGCTGTGATATGCAAATGATTAGCTTTTCAGAGCATTCACACAAGGTTGGCGCCGGTGGCGACACCTACAACGTGCTGACATGAGGAAAGTTTGCAACCGATTTCTCGTACACAAACAGCAGTTGACCGACGTTGCCTGGTGAAACGTAGTTGTGATGCCTCGTGTAAGGAGGAGAAATGCGTACCATCACGTTTCCGACTTTGATAAAGGTCGGATTGTAGCCTATCGCGATTGCGGTTTATCGTATCGCGACATTGCTGCTCGCGTTGGTCGAGATCCAGTGACTGTTAGCAGAATATGGAATCGGTGGGTTCAGGAGGGTAATACGGAACGCCTTGCTGGATCCCAACGGCCTCGCATCACTAGCAGTCGAGATGACAGGCATCTTATCCGCATGGCTGTAACGGATCGAGCAGCCACGTCTCGATCCCTGAGTCAACAGGTGGGGACGTTCCCAAGACAACGACCATCTGCACGAACAGTTCGACGACGTTTGCAACAGCATGGACTATCAGCTCGGAGACCATGGCTGCGGTTACCCTGGACGCTGCATCACAGACAGGAGCGCCTGTGATGGTGTACTCAACGACGAACCTGGGTGCACGAATAGCAAAACGTAATTTTTTCGGATGAATCCAGGTTCTGTTGACAGCATCATGATGGTCGCATCCGTGTTTGGCGACATCACGGTGAACGCACATTGTAAGCGTGTATTCGTCACCCGGCGTGATGGTATGGGGTGCCATTGGTTACACGTCTCGGTCACCTCTTGTTCGCATTGACGGCAATCTGAACAGTGGACGTTACATTTCAGATGTGTTACGACCCGTGGCTCTACCCTTCATTCGATACTTGCAAAACCCTACATTTCTGCAGGATAATGCACGACCACATGTTGCAGGTCCTGTACGGGCCTTTCTGGATACAGAAAATGTTCGACTGCTGCCCTGGCCAGCACATTCTCCAGATCTCTCACCAATTGAAAACGTCTGGTCAATGGTTGCCAAGCAACTGGCTCGTCACAATCCGCCACTCACTTCTCTTGATGACTGTGGTATCGTGTTGAGGCTGCATGGGCAGCTGTTCCTGTACATGCCATCCAAGCTCTGTTTGACTCAATGCCCAGGCGTATCAAGGCCGTTATTACGGCCAGAGGTGGCTGTTCTGGGTACTGATTTCTCAGGATCTATGCACCCAAATTGCGTGAAAATGTAATCACATGTCAGTTCTAGTATAATATATTTGGCCAATGAACACCCGTTTATCATCTGCATTTCTTCTTGGTGTAGCAATTTTAATGGCCAGTAGTGTAAAAAAAAAAAAAAAAAAAAGTGCCGTGGGCGTTGGGCACTGGGTTTGGAGGATACTCGTCGCCAGTTGTTGGGTTTGCCCTTTCGTCTCATATAGGGTGCCTAAGGGATGCTGCATTCTTGAAAAGCTATACAACATTTCAAGCAAATAACATTAGTAGCTTTATTTCTATAAAGCAGATTTGACACTACTTAACTTGAATGTACTACATGTTGTCGCAAGCGATGGGCGACAGGCAATATAGTTCAGAGTCCTTGGCTATATGCAGTGTTCCTGCAAGTTTGACACACTGTTTGTGGAGCACTGATAACTGTTCTCATGGCACTCTCGGCTAAGCCGAGCTAATACTCCACTAACGTCCGGCCGAGCCTGGCACGAGCGGCACTTAAATTCCAGGTCGCTCATAGTGCGGCACGGTCCTTATCAGCAGGCTATTGGCTGACATCGCCTCACCGCCTTCTCTGGTCTTGCGTTCCTCCTCTTCGTTCTCGCACTTGTGGTTATGGCAGAACAAAAACCTCTTAGGGCCGGCCAGAGTGGCCGCGTGGTTCTAGGCGCTACAGTCTGGAACCTAGCGACCGCTACGGTCGCAGGTTCGAATCCTGCCTTGGGCATGGATGTGTGTGATGTCATTAGGTTTAATTAGTTCTAAGTTCTAGGCGACTGATGACCTCAGAAGTTAAGTCGCATAGTGCTCAGAGCCATTTGAACCATTTTTGAAAACCTCTTAGGGTTTTTAGTGAGATTGGGTGACAATATTTTACAATAAGAGTCATCGAATGCTTCTCTCATTGCCCTCATTATGCTCATTTTCATTTCGTTCAGCTTTTGTTTGTCAGCTAGGTTTTGAATTCTCTTGAATCTGTTTGTTTACGTAGCAGTCTTGTAACATGGATATTAAAGCATTGTGGGTCTTTCGCATCCATTAAGACCTTGCTTGAAACGTGCTTGTCTAAGGCATATTGAACGATGTTTCTGAATTTTTTCTGTTTATGCTTATTTATCAAACGTAAGATTGTGAGGGGGTATCAAGCGAAATTTGTGACTGGTTTGAGGGTTTCTTGGTTGTTGTTGTTGTTGTGGTCTTCAGTCCTGAGATTGGTTTGATGCAGCTCTCCATGCTACCCTATCCTCTGCAAGCTTCTTCATCTCCCAGTACTTGCTGCAAACTGCATCCTTCTGAATCTGCTTACAAGGGAACCTCCCCATCGCACCCCCCTCAGATTTAGTTATAAGTTGGCACATTGGATAGGCCTTGAAAAACTGAACACAGATCAGTTGAGAAAACAGGAAGAAGTTGTGTGGAACTGCGAAAAAATAAGCAAAATATACAAACTGAGTAGTTTATAGGAAGATAGGCAACATCAAGGACACAGGGATTGCAGGAGCGCCGTGGTCTTGTGGCAACGTGAGCAGCTGCGGAACGAAAGGTCTTTGGTTGAAATCTTCCATCGAGTGAGAACTTTAATTTTTTATTTTCAGTTTATGTGACAAACTCTTACGTTTTCATTACTTTTTTGGGAGTGATTATCACATCCACAAGAAAACCTAAATCGGGCAAGGTAGAAGAATTTTCAGTTTATGTGACAAACTCTTACGTTTTCATTACTTTTTTGGGAGTGATTATCACATCCACAAGAAAACCTAAATCGGGCAAGGTAGCAGAATCTTTTTTACCCATTCGCCAAGTGTACAAGTTAGGTGGGTCGACAACATATTCCTGTCATGTGACGCACATGCCGTCACCAGTGTCGTATAGAATATATCAGATGTGTTTTCCTGTGGAGGAATCGGTTGACCTTTGACCTTTCGATCAAATGTTTTCGGTTCCGATTGGAGAAGCACGTCCTTTCGTCTACTAATCGCACGGTTTTGCGATGCGGTCGCAAAACACAGGCACTAAACTTATTACAGTGAACAGAGACGTCAATGAACGAACGGACAGATATAACTATGCAAAAATAAAGAAAGTAAAATTTTTACTTGTGCGACGACTTGAACCAAGGACCCCCTCCTTCTGCAGCTGCTCACGCTACCACGAGACCACGGCGTTCCTGAACTCCCACGCTCCTTGATGTTGCCTATGTGGCCCATGGACTACTCAGTTTGTATATTTTGCTTATTTTTTCACAGTTTCACACAACTTCTTCTTGTTTTCTTAATTGATCTGTGTTCGGTTTATCAAGGCCTATCCACTGTGCCAAGTTATAACTAAATCTGAGGGGGGTGCGATGGGGAGGTTCCCTTGTTAGTGTATTGGTTTCTTGGTAGGGAGCATGTTATGTTGGATGGAGAGTCAACGACGGATGTAACAATAACTTCGAATGCGCCCCAGGGGATTGCATTGGGGCCATTGCTTTTCATGTTGTGTATTAACGATCTTACAGACAATATATGGTAGGTCATTCCCATCCCTTAAGACCGTGCTTGGAACGTGCTTGTTTAAAGCATATTGGGCACTTGTGCAGTTTAGCAGGTACGGAAAAAATTTTTCATTTTTTTTCAAAATTTGATCGATTATAGTCAAATTTGATACGCTGATTACGAATACGATATTTATTTTCGCCCCAGTCAATTATTTACATCAAAAAAATTGTTTTAAATTTTTTTAAAATTTTTTATTTTTTATATTTTTCAATATTTTGTCGATTACAGTATACGTTCATTTTGTAATACACTAACTAATCAGTATTTTCAAATCATAGGCGGCCGCTGCCGCGGCCGCATTCCAAAAAAAAAAACTCCCAACCTAACCTCAAGTGGGCTACGCTACAGATCAATTTATGCAGTTTAGCAGGTACGGAAAAAATTTTTCATTCCAAATGTATCTGGCATGGAGAGCTTTGTGGGTGAATATGTAAAGTTTGTTGGTGATTTTACTTTGTATTTTCATAAATAAAGTGATCTGTAGCGTAGCCCACTTGAGGTTAGGTTGGGAGTTTTTTTTTTTGGAATGCGGCCGCGGCAGCGGCCGTCTATGATTTGAAAATACTGATTAGTTAGTGTATTACGCAATGTTTCGTCATCGGCAGCGCCGCGCTTATCGGGCAGAAGATATCGCCGACGGTCAAGGGAAAATGAAAATGGATGTTATATTCGAAATCAGCGCATCAGAATTCACTATATCGACAAAATATTGAAAAATAAAAAAATTTAAAAAAAATTTGAAACAATTTTTTTGATGTAAATAATTGACTGGGGCGAAAATAAATATCGTATTCGTAATCAGCGTATCAAATTTGACTATAATCGATCAAATTTTGAAAAAAATTGATAAATTTTTTCTGTACCTGCTAAACTGCATAAGTGCCGCATATTGTACCACGCTTCTCATTTTTTCTATTCATGCTTATTTATCAAATGTAAGATTGTAAGGGGTATCAAGCGAAATTTGTGACTGGCTTGATGATTTATTTGTAGGGAGGGCACAGTGCGTCATGTTGGGTGGTGAGTCAACAACAGATGTAGCAGTAACTTCGAGCGTCGTCCAGGAAATTGCATTGGGGACCTTTCCATTCATGTCGTGTAATAACGATCTTGCAGACAATATTACTACTAACCTCACTCTTTTCACAGATGATGCAGTTATCTATAATGAAGTACCGTCTGAAAAAAAACTGCACAAATAGTCAGTCAGATTATAATGATATTCCAAAGTGATGCAAATACTAACAACTTGCTTTAAGTATTCAAAAATGTAAAATTGTGCTCTTCACAAAATGAAAAGACATAGTATTCTATGACTGCGGTATCAACAAGTTATGGTTGGATCAGTCAACTCGTACAAATACCTTGACGTAATAATTTGAAGCAATATAAAACGAAATCATCAAATATAGCTCACCCACAGATAAAGCAAGTGGCAGACTTCGCTTTAATTGTAGAATACCAGGGAAATGCAGTCAGTCTACAAAGGATATACCTTACAAATCACTCATGCGACCCAGTCCAGAATATTGCTCAAAAGAATGGGACCTGTAACAAACGGGACTAACAGTGGATACTGAATTTATACAGAAAAGGGCAGCATCAATGGTCACAGGTTTATTTGACTCTTGGGAGAGTGTCACAGAAACTCTGAAGTAACTGACCTGGCAGACACTTGAAAACAGATGCAAACTATTCCGCGAAAGCCTACTTACAAAGTTTCAAGAACAGGCTATAAAATATTTCTCTGGGAATATATCACAAGCCCCTACCTATTGCTCCCATAGGGATCGTGATGAAAAGACTAGATTAATTGCGTCACGCACGGACGCATTCAGTCAGTCATTCTTCCATGCTGCATACATAAATGGAACAGATAGAAGCCCTTATAACTGTTACCTGAATCTTCTCAGGAAGGAATTACAACAATTCCTTTCTTGTTATTCTCGCGGTAAAGGATTTTGTGGATGGCTTGTGGTCCGCCGGTGAAAGCGATAGTACAATATTCCATATTTACGAACTTCCAGCATGCTGGAATAATTGCAGGTCAGCAACTTCCATTAATCAGTACAACTGAAACCAGCCAAAGTCGTAAATTTCACTTTTTTTATTTATTTACTTGATGACTAGTTTCGAGATGAGATCCATTTTCAAAGTGGGGTCAACGCAGGCGTCCGATACTACCCGTCGGCTTTGGGCCGTGACGTAAGGGTGTTGTGTTGTGTGACGTCATGACGGTGCGGAGTTTAGTTTATGAGTGTGCTATGTTTGTAGATGTCGTCTTCTTGCGGTTGGTGGTGTCCTCTGGTGGTGTATTTTGTTCATTTGGGTGTAGCAGCTTGCAGTGTACATTTATCGGTCGTGACTGTTATAGAAGAACGGAAATTAGTTTCAGTGAGTTAAGAATTAAGTTTCCGTTGCGTTTATGTTATTGCGGTGTCGTTTGATGTTACTGGTTTGCTGTTTGTCACGCGGTAAGTCGTTTAATTCAATTTGTGGCTTCTTTTGTTAGATATGGATATGGCTTCTAAGTTTAATAGTGTGCGTCTGCGGGCTGAAATGGGGCACGACATGTTGTCCGACACTAAGTTTCTGTAACTTTTTGAGCTTGTGACGGAGATAGTGAAATGCGGCGTATGCAAGCAGAATATGCGGGTTGGGGGTAGTGTGTGGCGCCAGAACTTTTTTATGGTAAGTAGTCGTTTTTTGGGTCTATTGTTCGCGTGCTATGATGTTCGATGGGGTTTTTATGTGTTGTTGGGTCGGTGTTATTTACTGCATGTGTTGGTGGTTGATGTTTTGGTATCGGCACTTGCGTTTGATTTATGTATCTTAAAGGGAAGTACTGGATTCCAATTTTTTTGGTATCGTCAGTTGGATTTGAGCTGCATACGTCATGGGAAGTGACCGACTGCAATTTGTTGTCGTAGCTATGTGTGTTTTGGTATTGTGAGCTGTTGTTGACCTATATAGATCAAGGAAAGTGTTCGATTCCAATGTGTGGTCGTAGCCTTGTGTGTTTTGGTATCGTGAGTTGCTGTTGACGTGTTTTGGTATCGTCAGTTGCTGTTGACCTATATAGGTTGCTTTAGGTGTTGGTTTTTATTTTGTGGTATCGACAATTGCGGTTGAGCTATGTAGGTGAAGGGAAGTGACCGATTCCTGTCGATATTGTAAGTGTAGCAGACCTTGGGAATGTTGTGGTGTTTTTATGTCGTCGTTTTGTGTGGTTTGTGATCGTGGTGTGTCTGTATGTGTTTATATTTAGTTTGTCGCCACCCAAAAACCCCCAATTTCCCGCGCTGGTCTCGTTAGTCTGATTGTATTTTTGGAGAGAGATGATTGTCTTGGTTTTATATGCATTTTCGTGTTTGTTGTCGTTTATGTAATGACGTCATAGGTGCCATTTTGTATACGTTGAGAATATTGGTGACGTCAAGGGGCAAAGCAGACGCGTGGAATCGGACGCTTCCTTATTGCCACGAAGTGCATATGAACAGTCACAGTGCATACAGATAACTGTTATCTGCATGCATTGTATTTTTGAAAAATCAAGTTTGACTACCTGGATGATTTGAAAATGGGTCCCGCCCCGGAACTCATCATCAAGTAAATAAAAAAGTAACATTTTCAACATTGGCTGGTTTCTGTTGTACTAATATTCCATACGTTTTGAGATGGTTAAAACTGAAATCGGCGAAGTCTCGCGATTGTCTCTTTAAGAAGGCTCAGGCGGGGCTCCAAATAACTCACTTAACCCTGAAGCGATATCATGTCACCAATTAATCTGTTCACAAAGCTAATTCACATTTACGCGCGTAACGTGAGCACCTTCCACCTACCCTGCAGGCTTACTCAGGCTCGACTGACTGCCTCACTACTTTAGCGCCAAACCGGACGGTGGGTGCCAAGCTGTACTCTTCTAATAAGATGGTGCTTCCTGTCAGTGACTCTAACTCGCTGGCTCAAAGATGCATAAAGGTAGATACCATTAGTTCAGGATAGTATCGATATCTGCACCCTTACATCTTCTCACTACATGTTTCCGAAATCTGCAAGAATTAAGGATTTTCGGAAATATAAGGAGAATCCTCCACCTTAATGAAAAGAAGAAGAAAACAACAGAATTGTCCGGCAACGTAATGGAAATATTCCAGAAATAGAAATATAATAATGGATTGCAACGGCCACCTCGTTTTCATATCAGTCGTTTGAATTACAGACAATATCTTGCAAGAGCACACACATCGCATCAACCCCTACCAACTGATAATTCTTACACTGTTTGTTTATACATGACATAAACTACATAAACTCTTTAAGAAATACCATAAATTTTACAATCGTATTTAGATTCAGTCCATTTCCAAATCTCTTGGAATATTGTTTTAAAAACACATTAAACACATATATAAAAATTCAAAAGCAGATACTGATGAAATTAGCAAACATCAGAAACAGTTCACACTAGCAGTAAAGTATTTCTGTTTATGTGCAAAGGCATTAGTCTGGTGCTTTCCAAGCACCCTTACTTAGTGTAATAGTTGCATATTAAGCAAACATTTAAGACAAGATTTGACAACATGAAAGGATTTGAAAAACTCAGTATTGCTGGAAGGACATTCAAGAAAGAAACACCAGCCATTTCGTGCATTTAGCAGCACATCTTTTCACTGAAAACTTTATGCGCAGGGAGACACTACCGGTTACTATGGGAGCCACACACACGGAACACGCCACCATTGCTGCACTGTCAATTTGGCAATTTACTTACCTTCTCGCACTGATGAGTCTTATTGCACGCGAAGTCACGCGTGACGTCGTTATGACGTGTACACCCAATATCGAAGACGACAATGGTGGCGAATCGACTTTTGTAATCGTTCGAAACGCTAAACTGCAGTAGTCGTTTTTGCAGATGAATTAAAGGAACAGCTCATTATATCCTCAATTGGTATGTTCACTGCTATTTTGGAAGCTATTCATGTCTTTATTTTCTTTGAAAATGCGAGCCTGCCAACATTTAGAAAAAAAGAGCTCAAAATCTGCACTGTCAACAGTATATTTCTTTTTAAATGCGAAAACTGACGCCTAGTAGCAACGTCGTACGGAGTCCACGTTAAACTCGACGTAAGTAGGGAATTACCTTCAGAAATTCAGTTGTTAAAACTAATGATTGAATACATAGTATCCACCATGTTCTCAACCAATCACAAATATAATTGAAGAACTGCATCAGTGTGTCTGAAGTTGTCCCAATACCTTTAGTTTATTAGTAAGGATTATTGAATCTGACCTATAAACACAGTTTCGAGGCCGGCCAGAGTGGCCGTGCGGTTCTAGGCGCTGCAGTCTGGAACCGCGTGACCGCTACGGTCGCAGGTTCGAATCCTGCCTCGGGCATGGATGTGTGTGATGTCCTTAGGTTAGTTAGGTTTAATTAGTTCTAAGTTCTAGGCGACTGATGACCTCAGAAGTTAAGTCGCATAGTGCTCAGAGCCATTTGAACCATTTGAACAGTTTCGAGATTTCCTTTCTGTGTGCCAGGTGCAGAATTTCTACTAAAAATACGCGACCAAACAGCTTTTTTCTCAAATGCCAGTTTCAAGTGACTATACCGAGCTGACAATTTGTGCAAATGGTCCTTTACATGAGTAAAACGCAAAGTTTTGTTAACATTACTCGGTTGACATTTACTTTCGACACATTTAAAAATTTGCAGGAGTACTTTCATTGCAGTTTCCAAATGATGATAAATACTGGATTGAACAATTCTATTTTCGAGTGAAATGTGATGAAGATATTAAGCTACCTGGAAAAATAATCTGTGGCATGCTATGCCCTTCTGGATCTATGCTTCCTATGCCCCTCTTCGCACGCCACTAGGTATGGCGCTATACTGCGCAACTGCAGCGCCGAGGCTGTTCGCTGCTCCGCTCAACTGATCCACGTCGTCCTCCCAAGGCGTCCGGCTGGTTCGATTTCTCCTCTTTCCACTACTTTCCTCCAGGGCTGCCGATGCTCGGAACAATGATCGATCCAAGCTCAAGATGTGCAGCATCAAGCGAATAGCAAGTATCATGGCGTCGTGGTTGTCGGTCACTGTTGGACTGTGATACTGGAGATCTGTACTCAAATCTCCCTTGTGTCCCATTTTTTTCCACAAAATTATCAACTTTCCTCCCAGTCAGGCTCTGTTCTCCTTCTGTAGTTTTGTCAGTTATCATACTATACATTGGTTATACAATATGATTCATGTGGTAAGAATATACACTGAAAGGCCAAAGAAACTGGTATAGCCATGCGTATTCAAGTACAGAGATGTGTAAACAGACAGAATACGGCGCTGCGGTCGGCAACGCCTATATAAGACAAGTGTCTGGCGCAATTGTTAGATCGGTTACCGCTGCTACAATGGCAGGTTATCAAGATTTAAGTGAGTTTCAACGTTGTGCTATAGTTGGAGCACGAGCGATGAGACACAGCATCTCCGAGGTAGCGATGAAGTGGAGATTTTCCCGCACGACCTTTTCAAATGTGTACCGTGAATATCAGGAATCCCAGTAAAATATCAAATCTCTGACATTGCTGCAGCCGGATAAAGATTCTGCAAGAACAGGACCAACGACGTCTGAAGAGAATCGTTCAATGTGACAGAAGTGCAACCCTTCCGCAAATTGCTGCAGATTTCAATGCTGAGCCATCAGAAAGTGTCAGTGTGCGAACCATTTACGGAACATCGCCGATATGGGCTTTCGGAGCCGAATGCCCACTTGCATACTCTTGATGACTGCATGACACAAAGCCTGACGTCTCGACTGGGCCCGTCATCTCCGACGTTGGACTGTTGACGACTGGAATCATGTTGCCTGGTCGGACTAGTCTCGTTTCAAATTGTATCGAGCGAATGGACGTATACGGGTGTGGAGACAACCTCACGAATCCATGAACTCTGCATGTCAGCAGGGGACTGTTCAAGCTGGTGGAGGCTCTGTAATGGCGGGGGGCGTGTGCAGATGGAGTGATATGGGACCTCTGATACGTCTGGATACGACTCTGGCAGGCGACACGTACGTAAGCACCCTGTCTGATCACCCGCTTCCATTCATGTCCATTGTGCATTCCGACGGACTTGGACAATTCCAGCAGGACAATGCGACACCCCACACGTCCAGAATTGCTACAGCATGTCTCCAGGAACACTCTTCTGAGTTTAAACTCTTCCGCTGGCCACCAAACTCCCCAGACATGAACATTGTTGACCATATCTGGGTCGCCTTGCAACGCGCTGTTCAGAAGATATCTCCACCCCTCGTACTCTTACGGATTGATGGGCAGGCCTGCAGGATTCATGGTGTCAGTTCCCTCCAGCACTTCTTCAGATGTTAGTGGAGTCTATGCCACGTCGTGTTGCGGCACTTCTGCGTGCTCGCGGGGGCCCTACACGATATTAGGCAGGTGTACCAGTTAGGCTCTTCAGTGTAGAATATAAGTCATGTAGTAAGAATACATTACCATCGCAAGTAAATGCGATGAATAATGAGAGCAGGCGATATGCCGCATAGATCTCTCTCAGGAATGGAAACAACAAATAAACGGGTGTGAACTATGTAGCAAAACAGGAGTTCAAGACCAAAAACTTCCAACATGGAACGCAAGAGTCATAATGCATGGTACTTCTGTAGAACAAATAGGAGGTACGTACATTTGGAGGTAACTTCCTTACATCCCGCTGTTGCAAACGGACGTTACACCACGACACAGATTTGGATACAGAGAACAGACACATCAGTGGCCAGACGCACATTTCATAATTTTGTGAAAAAAAGGGCACGAGGTAGATTGGAACATGGCTCTCCACCTTCGCAATCCAACACCGTGTCCACATGCCATGGCTATAAAATATAATATGTTCAATGCTACACATTTTTATGGAAAATGCTTGGGCCGTTCAGTGTTTCGATTTTGCTTCTTTTTTCACAGTTCAGTATGCCTTCTACTTGTTTTCGTGCTTGATCTGTGTTTAGTTTTTGACGGGTTATCCGCTGGGTCATGTTACCACTAAATCTGAGATAAGTGTGGTGGAGAGTTTCCCTAGTTAGTGTGTACGGGCGGCAAATTGGAGCCGCTGTTGGCCTTGTTTGCGTTTCGATCTAATGGCGGTAACATCAATGCGTTGACGGTTGGTTGCCGTTGGGACTCCTTCCTGGTGTGGACGCCCAGTCGAATGTTCGTAGGCGATTAGTCGTGTCTTTGCAACAGGTGTGTACTTAAATTTTTCAGGGCACACACAAGTCGCACTTAGTATGTTTTATTGACCGATTTCGTTCTTTAATTTAACACGAGCATCACCAGAAATTCTGGAATTTACTGATTAAATTACACTAATTAAATCAAAGAGCGCAACCATTCAATAAAACATACTGAGCGCGACTTGTGGCTATCCAGAAAAACTGAATTTCAACAGTCGCTGTCTCCCCTGCAAGCAATGCGTGCTCTCGCTAAGGGTGTGCATGTATTGTGAATATTGGAGTTTTTTTTTTCTTTATTGATTTTCAATTCCCCCCAAAGGGGGCGGGCTGGCAGCAGCTTACTACGCTGCTCTACAGCCTACAGACTTTTGTTTAAAAAAAGGAAGAAGAAAGAAACAAGGAAAAACAGGCGATAAAATGGTGATTTAAAGTGTAAAATGGCGTAAAAATGCGGAAAATTAAAACAGAAAGCAAAAGGGGTAGGCAATGTTGATAAAATACACAGGAATTAGACAAGTAACATAGTAGACACACAATTAAAAAAAACATGGCGACAGTCTGGTTTCTGTTCGCAAGAGATAAAAAATCATACCCAGTGACAGTATGATGGCTGTTCGCTACACTTCCCAAAAGACACAACACGGAACACTCACTGGAAAAACACACTGTAAAACACTGCACAAATATGGCACTCCCAATCAAAAGGCAGATGGGGGGGGGGGGACTCGGAGAAGGGGGAAAAACAAGGAGGGAGGAGAGGAAAAAACGAAGAGGGGGGGGGGAACCAAGGAGGGAGAGGACTAATAAAAGGGGGAGAAGGGCAGACGCGAGAGGGAATGAGAGGAGGCAGAGGAGGGAAATGTAAAAGGACTCGAGGGAGAGAAGGGGGCAGAGAGAGGGGAGGGGGGGAAGAAAGAGGATGGAAGGGGGGGAGAGGGAGCCCGGGAAAAGGACAGAGGAAAGGAGGGGGAGTGAGGATCAGAGTTGATAGGAGGGATAAATGGAGGGAGAGAGGGCATCATCCGGGAGGGGGAGTTGATGGAAGCCACCTTGGGAAAGGAGATGTAGGGTGTAGAGATGGAGGGTAGGGGGGACACAACGGTGAAGACGTGACAGGGGGCGGGGATCGGAGAGGAGAGGAGCAACCAGGGGGTGAGGGGGTTCAAGTCGGCAGGAGGTGTAGAGGATGCTGGTATGTTCGAGGAATAGGAGCAGATGGGGAAATGGAATGAGATCATAGAGGATCTGCGTGGGGGACGGGAGGCATATACGGAAGGCGAGGTGGAGTGCATGACGCTCAAGGATCTGGAGGGACTTATAGAATTTGGGGAGGGGGGCAGATATCCAGGCAGGACTGGCATAACATAGGATGGGACAGATTAAGGATTTGTAGGTGTGGAGTATGGTAGAGGGGTGCAACCCCCATGTCCGGCCAGAGAGGAGTTTGAGGAGTCGGAGGCGGTTGTGGGCTTTGGATTGGATGGAGCGGAGATGAGGTATCCAGGTGAGGTGACGGTCAATGGTGAGGCCAAGGTAGGTGAGGGTGGGGGTAAGGTGGACAGGACGGGCGCAGACAGTAAGGGAGAAATCCAGGAGCCGGAAGGAGCGAGTGGTACGACCTACGATGATGGCCTGGGTCTTGGAAGGGTTGAGTTTCAGGATCCACTGGTTACACCATGCAGCAAAAAGGTCAAGGTGATTCTGGAGAAGGCGTTGGGACCGGTGGAGGGTAGGAGCGAGGGCGAGGAATGGGGTGTCATCAGCATATTGCAAGAGGTGTACTGGAGGAGGGGGGGTTGGGGCATATCTGCCGTGTACAGGAGGTAGAGGAGAGGGGAGAGGACAGAGCCCTGGGGCACACCTGCAGAGGGGTAGAAGGTGTGGGAATTGGCATTATGGATGGTAACATAGGAGGGGCAGTGGGAGAGGAAGGAGGCCACCAGATGGATGTAGTTGATAGGAAGGGCGTAGGTTTGGAGTTTAAACGGGAGACCGGGAAGCCAGACACGGTCGTAGGCCTTTTCGAGGTCAAGGGAGACAAAAATGGCGGAGCGACGGGAGTTAAGCTGGAGGGAGAGGAGATGAGTGAGGGGGAGGAGTTGGTCATCAGCAGAGAAGGAAGGTCGAAAGCCTCATTGGGTGTTTGGGAGGAAGTGGTTGCGGTGGAGGTGGTGATGGATGCGCTGGGAAAGGATGGATTCCAAGAGCTTGCTGAACACAGATGTGAGACAGATAGGACGATAGGAAGAGGCATCAGATGGAGGCTTGTTGGGTTTGGAGAACATCAGGATACGGGAGGTTTTCCACAGGTCGGGATAGAAGCCAGTGGCATGGATGACATTGTAGAGGGTGGCAAGGATTGAAAGGAATATACTGGAGCATAGAGTGGAATATGTAGAGAGCATTAAAGCTAAAGTTTTATCGTGAACGGGAATGTTTATGGCCCCCTACGAACTGCGATTATAAGAACAAACTGGAAAGGCGAGACGCTTGGACGGACATAACACAGCTATTAGAAAGTGAAAAAGAAAGAGCTGTCTTTATTGACGATAAGCAGAAATAAACACAGTCTAACATAATAGTCGCGACACTTCGCCTCGATTTTGTTGCCTACCGCGCCAGCAGCGCGCCAGACGGCCAGTAAATTAAACTGTGAGTTCGGTGCGTTCGTGAAAGCGAATAGTGGTTGTTTATTTTGCTTTCTACAATGGTTTTTACAAGCGGGACAGCTTGTAGCACAATAAATTGCAGCAACAACAGGAAGAAGACACCATAACTGTCTTTTTTTACGTTTCCTAAGGATCCTGTTACTAAACTGTATCGCCAGGATTCACTTGCAAACTACATGTGTATTAATGATTAATGTTTCGTTTTAGGAGCAGAAAATGGATAGTTAATAGCAGACGAGAAGACCTTATGAAAAAAGACCCAGTTTACCTTTATAATAATATTAGGTTCTGTTCGTTACATTTCGAACAAAACCAGTTCATGAACGCAGACAATAATAAACTCGTGTGGAATGCAGTGCCCACACCGTTTGACATCCCCAATAAGCCGCCTCAGCTGACGATGAAGAGGAAACTGCCACAAAGATTCGACAATCCATCTCTAAAGCTGTAAAACAGTCCTTTGACACAGAAGCAGCCAGTTCAGCTCTCCGTGTATCAGTGCTAGATTCGTGTGAATCGTCAACACAGACCGGCTTTGACGATGAAGTGGTTAGATTATGTGCAGTTATTCGTGTATTACAAAAGTGTAATGTTTGGTATGTATTTCATTCACTTCTGTTGTTAGTCACTTAATTTTCTTTGCTTCCTTCGTGTGATGACATTATTTTGTTAGCACCTTGTTCACTGACAGATTGTTTGAAAATTATTCAAATATTTGGTTTTGCGTGAAATGTAATGTAATCACCTCATTATAATGTTTTCAACATATTTCATCCGCTATTTGGTAGTTGCTAGTCCCCAAGATGAAGGTCGTACTTGTGGTAGCAGGCGACAATGACAAACACGGTAGGCCTACTGAACGATAAATGAGTTGTCAATCGCTTTTGCATGTAGAGGTACATGTCTGTGCTTCTTACGTGTGAATATGTGTGTTTATATTCTTTTGATATCAACGAGGTAAGCTGCAATTCTATCCAACATCACAAGTGTTTCTTCACGAATGTGTTGTAGCTAGCCACACGATTCATGGATTTTCTCCATACTTGCGCTTATTTTAAAATCATTTTTAGAAATACATATGCCTTCTGATACTACTAATTTCGTCAATTACGTAGGAAATGGTAGCAAAACAAACATTATTCTTAAGACGCGTCTGATGTTCACCTTATTCGCCGCTTGGAGCGCTAGTGTCGCCTCATCTGTCAAACGGTAACAACTTTTACAACTTTTACAGCAATGAGTATCGCGACTGTTACGTTAGACTGTGGAAATAAGCAACATTGGGAGTGACTATTATCTTTCTGCTGCAGGTAGAGCTTCCCTAAAGGAAGCGTTATCTCTGGGAATTTCAGGGCATACACAATTCAATAACTACTAGAAATCTATAGCCTTCATTTGGAAAAAAAAAATATATATGAAGTAGTCCATATTCCAATTCAGCTTTAAGGTAGACATTACTCTGTTCCACCACACTGCTCCCTACTTTTTAAAAGAGAGGTCGTCCGTCGGCGTCATTTCTTCTTCTTTTCTGATGACCAGCTTTTTGTAGTAAAATAAATGCTGCACATGCGACGACTGTTAAATCTTCTACTTCCCTTGTACTATCGACGGGTAAAATTGTAATTAAAAAGCTACTTTGTAACAATAACAAAGCAGGAGTAACGTCGGCAAGTGTGGAGTGTGCTATTTGTGAAGAGTTTGAAGTACCAGTTCATTGAAATTGAGTGGTTAGTTCACACTTCACTGGAGTGAAGCGTTCATTTGAACGACTCATTCACGAGCTCCCCATCACTAGTCGATGGTGTAGAACACCGTGAATCAGTAAAACGAAGTAACAGAAACATATTGTAGTTTCAATGCCGAAGCAACACTTTATTGCACTTGCGAACTCGAGGGTTGCATCAGTATTAAAACACACAACGGTTTCTCTCCGACACACTCTTCTCGCCCTGCTCTGTAATGCAGTTTATAATAATTTGCTGAGTACATAGTAAAATAAGTCTGAGTGTGAGGACGAAAGATCCTCCCATATATGGAATTTAAACGTTAGTGAATTGTCGTCGATGATGTAGAACACCGTTAATCAGTAAAATGAAGTAACAGAAACGTATTGCAGTTTCAATGCCGAAGCAACATTTTATTGCACTTGCAAACTCAAGGGTTGCAACAGTATTAAAACACACAACGGTTTCTCTCCGACACACTCTTCTCCCCCTGCTCTGTAATGCAGTTTATGATAATTTGATGAGTACATATTAAAATAAGTCTGAGTGTGTTACTTTGTCCGGCACTGATCGCAATGGAACACGTCTAAAGCAGCAGACACCATGCAACAACCACAAATATAAAGTACCGAAGGCGATAGTATTTGAGCCTCCGTAAATGATATCCCTCCGTACTTCTCCATAATTTAAGGACATATCGTCCTTTAGCACTTCTACACACATGTTTTCAAACACACACCAAAAGCAGCGAGTTAAAGGACCCTTCTGTGTGCCCAAACTAAAGCTGAAAGAAGAATAAATAAATAAAGAGAAAATTTTTACCCCTTCCATTCCCTACAGAAGTAAAAATCCACGAAGTTGATCAGACTTCAGCACCACCACAAAAAAAAAAAAAAAAAAAAAAAAAAAAAAAAAAAAAAAAAAAAAAAAAAAAAAAAAAAAAACCATGCAACAAGTGTTCACACTGCCATCTGCTGATTATGCGGTAAAACAGGTTGGCGGTACACTTAGCTGCCGACAGATGTCAGCTTCAAACGTCTACCGATCATGTGGTAGAGTAGGTTGGCGGTTAACTTACCTGCCGACAGCTGTCACCCTGAACTGCGCTATTTGGCTTCTGGATATAAATTTCAGAAACGAAGGATTGTTATACTGTTAAAAACAAATTAAATTTACTTAAAGTTACACCCGTAACACGTAAAAGTAGATGATTTTCCTCAAAATTGGCAAAAATATGAGTGTTCTCACAATGGGTACGTACAAATACGCCTATCAAGTACCACTTTCGTCAGGACTCAGCGGGCGCATCTAGAGGGTTGGATCCCCTCCTTCGAAAGCGTCAGATTGCAAAGTCTGGGCTACTCTCAGGGTGGAATCTCCGTCTTCGAAGATTGTGTGTGTCTGTCTGTCTGCCCGCTGCTGTCGTTCGTTCGTTCGTTCGTTCGTTCGTCCGTCCGTCCGCCTGCTGGCAGTCCATCGCCGTCGTCGTAACCGCTGCCGCCGCCGCCGCCGCCGCCGCCGCCTGCTGTTCGTCCGCCTGTTCGCCGCCGACGCCGACGCCGCCTGCTGTTCGTCCGCCTGTTCGCCGCCGACGCCGCCTGCTGTTCGCCGCTGCCCATCGCCGACGCCGACGCCGACGCCGTCTGCTGCACGTCCGTCTGTCCGTCGCCGTTCGTCTGCAATGAGTACTCCCACCTCCACCGTCATCTACACCTCCCCCTCCCCCTCTCCCACAGTCACTTCCTGGAGTGCCGCCTCTGGCCTCCCTCCTTCCACCTCCCCTTCCCTTCCTCCACTTACCCACCCCCCTATCTCCTCCCCTGCTGTATACCCACACCTCTACACCCTTCCTCCGGCCTCCACACCCTCAACAGCTCCCACTACTACCCCCGCCCTCACGTACGCCTCTGTTGCCGCCTCTGCTGCCGCCCCTCAGGTGGTTGGCTTCCCCTCTCTCACCGACCCCGTCGCTTCGTCTTCTGCATCTCCCGCACGCATCACGTTGCGCCGAGCCACCATCGCCACCACTGAACCAGCTGCTTCTCCTGGTGCCTCCACTACGCCACAGGGATCTGCCACCCGCCACCTCCCTCTCCTCCCCGTCCCTCTCCCCTCCTCCCAGCCTCCAGTCTCCAAAAAACCCCAAAAGCGCGTCCTTACCGACTCTGCTCCCGCCACTTCCCACAAAAAATCAACGCCACCTCCCCCTCCCCCTGCCGTCACCATGGACACCACCCCTCCTCCTGCCACCCCTACCTTGGCCCCCACCCTCCACACCTTTGTCCTGTCCACTCCCGATCCTAAGTTCCTCGACGCTCGTACCCTCACCAAGGAAATACGAAAGTACTTACCTGGTGCTCCCATCTCCCAACTCATTCCCCGCAGGGACTCAGTCCTTATCAAGTCCCCATCCCCATCATTTCACACAGACCTCCTGCGAAAACTCCCACGAGTTATGTTTGGCCCCCACGCCTCTCTGACACCCTTCCTTTCCGCTTCCACTCCTCGTCAGCCCCAGCCTCCCCGTCGCCCCCCCACCTACACCGCTGTGATCACCAAGCTCAGCCCGGTGATCACAGAGGATGAAGTGTTGGTAGAATTGAACTCCCACCCGGACTTGGACATCCGCTCTGCTCGCCGTATCCACAATGCCTCTGGTCCCACCTACCTCATGCGGGTATTCTCAGAGTCCGCCCCGTCCATAGACCATCTCCTCACCCAGGGTGCCCTGATATACCACCGTCGCCACCCTGTTGAATCCTCCAAATCCCCTCCCCAATCCTACCGTTGCCAACGGTGCCTGATGTACAATGACCACCTGACTCCCAACTGCAAAAACCCCCCCACCTGTCCCCATTGCAAGGCCTCCCACTTTCTCAAGAACTGCCCCAACCTCGCTGCTCCTCCTTCCTGTAATACCTGCAATGGCCCCCATCCCACATACTCCTACAAGTGTAAAGCTAAACCCCCTCCAGCCACCCCTGAACTTACAGTCCCAGTTCGTCCCGTCGATCCTCCTGTCCATCCTAACAATTCCCTCCGTCCACCCCCCACGGCCGAGGACATCATCCGGTTCATTACCGTTGTACTCCAAAACATTCACCCTTTTCAGCGCCCGCACACCTTCCAACAAATATCCCTTGCTGCTCGCTCTGTGTTCCACCTGAACACCTTCGCCACTTACTCCCACCACCAAGCCCACTTCACCTTCACCCGCCTCGACACCCTAGTTTAAGTCTCTTCCCTTCCCTCTCTTCCCTCCCTCCTTCCCGTCATGGCGCGGCACGAGTCTCGCATCCTCTTCCAGAACATTCGCTCCTTCCGCTCCAACAAATACCTCCTCATGCACACCCTCTCCCACCACCAGGTCGACGCCTTCCTCCTGAATGAAACCTTTCTCCAGCCCCACCATTCTGTCCGCTCCACCCCCTATATCCTCCACCGCACTGATGCTCCTGGTCCTCGTGCGCAGGGTGGAGTCGCGATTGGCCACCTTAAGCATATCCCCGTCCGGCCACAACCTCTCCTCAATGACCCCACTGAACACCTTATCCTTAGCGTCTTCTTCCCCTCCCTCACCATTACCTGTGCCACCATCTATGTCCGCTCCACTGCTCCTCTTCCTTATGACTTCATCTCACACATTGATCACACCTTCTCCACCTATGTGATTGCCGCCGACCTCAACGTCCATAGCCGCACTCCTGCTGCCCTTCGGCGGTGGCATCAGTTCCTCTCCACAATCCAGGGTGACCTTGTTCCCATTCCCCAGCACACCCGACCCGAAAGTAACACCACCCCCGATGTTGTCATTGCCTCCGCCAACCTCCTTGGGCGTATCACTGTCGCCGTCCTTGACCCCACAGGTAGCGATCACCTCCCTGTCCTTCTCACCATAACGTCTGCAAACCGCCCCCCTCCAGCTCCGCAACCTGCACCCCCTCCCAAGGTCGTCCATGACTATCGCCGTGCCAACTGGGATGCCTACCGGGCCTCCATCTCCACCCAGGTCGAAAGCCACCCTCTTACCTATCGCCATCCTGACGACATCATCCGCGCCTCGTCCTTCCTTCAGACGGTAATTACTGACGCCGTGGAGGCCCATGTTCCTACTAAAACCATCCACCCACACCGTCCCACTCTCCCTCCGCGGGCTGTCCTCCTCCTCCGTGAATCCCGCCGCCTCTATCGCTCCTTCCTCCGCACTCGTGACAGGGATACACTCCAACGCCACCGGCAAATACAGCGACACGTACGGAACCTTATTACAGCAACGAAACGCCGGGACTGGCGCCAGACCTGCACACGACTCAATGCCACCCTCCCTATCAACTCCTCCAAGTACTGGTCTGCCTTCCATCGTCTTACTGGTTCCCTTTCCGCTCCCCACTACCCCCTTCTCCATAACGATCGCCCCCTTCCAGACAACCTCAGTAAGGCCAACCACTTCGCTTCCCACCTTTCCGAGGTCTTCTCCATCCCCGATGATCCCCACTTTGATTATTCTCTTTTCCCCACCGTCATGGAACGTGCTGATACCTCAGTCGCTCCACTTGCTCCTAGTCTCCAGTACTTGGGGCAGTTGCCCCCCTCGGACGTCAACACTCCCATCACAGCACAAGACATTAAACTTCTCCTCCAGTCCAAACGCAACACGGCCCCTGGTCACGACTGTGTCACCTACCGTCACCTTCGAGAAAGCCCCTATTCCTTCCTAACTGTCCTCGCCCATCTCTATAATGTCATCCTCTCTACTGGCTTCTACCCTGACCTGTGGAAGACCTCCCGCGTCCTCCTCTTCCTCAAACCCAACAAACCCCCTTCTGCCGCCTCTTCCTATCGTCCCATCTGCCTCACCTCCGTCTTCAGTAAGGTCCTTGAATCCATCCTCTCCCACCGTATCCATCGGCACCTTGCTCAACACCACCTCCTCCCCCTTACCCAGTGTGGCTTCCGACCCTCCTTCTCTGCTGATGACCAACTCCTCAACCTTGTTCACCTTCTGTCCCTCCAGCTCAACTCCCGTCGCTCCGCCATTTTTGTTTCCCTTGACCTCCAAAATGCCTATGACCGTGTATGGCATCCCGGTCTCCTCTTTAAACTCCAAACCTACGCCCTGCCTATCAATTTTGTCCGTCTGGTCGCTTCCTTCCTCTCGCACCGTCCTTCCTATGTCGCCCTCCACAACACCAACTCCCGTATCTTTTATCCCACGGCTGGCGTCCCCCAGGGTTCTGTCCTCTCCCCTCTCCTTTATCTCTTGTATACAGCTGATATGCCCAAGCCACCCCCACCAGTTCACCTTCTCCAATATGCTGATGACACCGCCTTCCTGGCTCTCTATCCTACCCTTCAAAGGTCTCAACGTACCCTCCAAACCCACCTTAACCAGTTCACCACTTGGTGTAACCAGTGGCTCCTCCGTCTCAACCCCTCCAAAACCCAGGCAATCATCATAGGCCGTACCACTCGCTCCTTTCGCCTCCAAGATTTCTACCTCACCCTTTATGGTCGTCCTATCCAACTCACCCCCACCCTGAAATACCTTGGCCTCACCCTTGACCGACACCTCACCTGGACCCCTCATCTCCTGACCATCCAGCAGAACGCCCATTCCCGCCTCCGCCTGCTGAAACTCCTGTCCGGCCGGACATGGGGATTGCATCCTTCTACCATCCTCCACACCTACAAATCCCTCATCCGTCCTATCCTCTGTTATGCCAGCGTCGCCTGGATCTCCGCCCCCACCCGCTTTTACAAGGCTCTCCAAATCCTTGAACGCCATGCGCTCCGCCTTGCCTTCCGTATCTGCCTTCCTTCCCCCACACGGCTCCTGTATGAACTGATCCCCTTCCCCCACCTCCTCTTGTTCCTCCAACATCTCCGCATCCTTTACATTGTTCGCAGGGTTGATCCCCCCCACCCTCTGGTTTCCTCCTTCCTCTCCACCCCCCGCCCGTTGCCGCGCCTCTATCGCTGTATCCCTCCCTCTCTCCACCTCCACACCGTCCATCTCCTTCATCAGGGCAATTTCCAACGCCTCCCCCTCCCGGATGACGAACTTCGCCGTGACATATACCCTTCCTTCCAACTATAACCCGGCCTTGTTCCCCCCCCCCTCCCCAGGGCCCCCTTCTCCCCTTTCCTCCTTCTCCCAGAGCGGATTCTCCTCCATCCCCCCCTCCCCTGAGACCCTGCACCCCATACTTGCCTCTCTCCTTCCCACATCCCTCCCTACCTGGCCCTCTTCCGAGCGCCCCCCTTTTCCCCTCCCCCATCTCTTCCCCTCCCTCCCTTCTTCAGGTCTCCCTCATCTCCTTGAACCTGGCAGATCCTCTGTATTGATCAACATCAGTGTGCCACGTCAGTGTTGTGTTTCGTGCTTTTCTCGTGTGCGTCAAGAGGTGTGATTTTAATTGTGCGCTGCCTTGAGGTTCGCCGTCAGTGCTGCGCTGTGTGCTATGCCAGCCGTCAACACCTTTATGCTCCAGTCATACTGTGCCTTGTGTTTCTTTTAATCGTCGCAGTGTGTGGCTTTTTGTGTGTGCTACTTTTAAACAGTTTTTTATCTCCATTTTACAGTCACCCCGTTTTTTGTATATTGCCTTCCATGATGTTCTCCCTTTTTATATCTATGTTCGCCTTCTTCTCTCCTTTGCTGTTTTTAAATGTCTTCTATTGTTTTGTTCTATGTCTTTCGGCTGAAGAGCAGCGCATATGCTGCTGCCAGCCCGCCCCGATAGGGGAATTGAAATACAATAAAGAAAAAAAAAAAAAAAAAAAAAGGACTCAGCGGTTGGAGGGCCCTGCTGGTGGCTTTCAGCTAAACCCGAACGTTTTGTTTGGGAAAGCTATTTGGAATACAATTTTTGGAGAGAGGATGAAAGATCCTCTCATACATTGCATTTAAACATTAGTGAATTGTCGTCTTTACGCTCTTCCAGTGTCTGAGAGTTAAATAGAGCATGGTCGAAGGGGACAAAGGAAAGATAAACAGAGAAATCTGTCACATATAAAGAAGGGATTACATTTAATCTTGCTCGACATTTTCTCATGAAGCGCCCAAAACAGTCTTTATCCGCCAAGTGAAACCTTATTTGTTGTATTCATGGACTGAAAACTAGGGCTACCAACGAAATGCAGTCCAATTTAGTTCCTTTTAAAATTTAAACCAAAATAGAATGAGTATGTTTACCACTGTTACATAGTCTATATACCTACGTTAAGTAATTATTCAGAAGTTTTCCTGTAGATTTTATTTTTGTTGAGAATAATAACCCTCCAAATTCAAAACGTAAACTGTCACCTGTAGTCATTGGTACGATTTCAGGTAAAATCCCTCTTTATTTTCTTTGGAAAGCAGTTTTTGTGTCTGTTCACTCTTATACAATGGCTAGCAACTCGCGATCGCGTAAAAGTAGCGAAATTTGGGGTTTCTTCGCCGATTTAGGTGATGGGAAAGCAAAGTGCAATTATTGTTCTAAGTGTATTTCATATAAAGGAGGAAATACATTTAATCTAGCGCGTCATGTTCGAGTGCTGCATCCAACAGTGCCATTGTCAGTCAGACGCTTAGCGCCCCCTGCTCCTGCATCTTCCGATATTTCTTGGATAAAAAACCCGCACAATCCGGAACTAACATCAGCAAATGCCAGAAGCGAACAGCAGTTGGTGCCAGAAAATAACAGTACCACTTCAGTATCAGAAAGCAGACCTCCATATCACGGAACATTACCCATGTATTTTCCGAAACCTCTTTCTAACAAAAGAAATCAGGAGATAGATTCCGCACTTCTGCAGACTGTTGTAAAGGATTATTTGCCCTTCAACATAGTGGAAAGTAAACATTTCCAAAGTTTTTTTTAGGCAAACTGAATGGTGCTTACAGAATGCCATCTCGGAAGACCATTTCCAATACGCTGCTACAGCAACAGTACGCCATGATGAAAGAAATTGTGAGAGCCAAAATTAATTCTGCGGAAGCGGTTGTGCTGACAATGGATGGGTGTACCTCAACTACAAATGAGAGTTATTTGTCGGTGACAGCACACTACGTTAAAGACCTGGAGCTGGCGTCTTCCCTCCTAGAGTGCTTTAAATACGACGAAAGGCACACGTCAGAAAAACTCTCGGAAGAACTGCTACGTGTCACAAGGGAATGGGGCATTCAAGAAAAAGTCGTCTGTGTTGTCAGCAACAATGCTGCTAACATTGTGGCAGCTATAAGACTCACAGCCTGGAAACACATCCCCTGCTTTGCGCACACACTCAATTTAATTGTTCAGAATGGGCTTCCGCACATTCAACCCATTCTGAATAAAGTAGAAAACAATGTTGAATTTTTTAAAAGAAGTTCGCATGCCTGCACGAAACTGAAAAAGATGCAGGAACAGTTAAAAGAGCCAGTTCTGACACTAAAACAGGACACTGTTACAAGATGGAATTCAACCTATGATATCCTGTGAAGAATAATCGAGGTCAAGAATTCCCTAATGATAGTTATCACTCTGAATTATCCAGATCTTCCAAATCTGACTGCAGAGGACATTGCAAGTGTAACACAAGCCTGTGACCTGTTGAAAGTTTTCAAAGACTGCACTGAGGAAATGTCAAGTGAAAATGTTGTCACTGCTTCTAAAGTTATGCTACTTAGTCGCTCGTTGAAAAAATGGTGTTGCAGTTTTGTTAATAACACTGAAATTCATGTAGACGTGCAACAGATGGCCGAAAAGTTAGCTGAAGACATAAAACGACGATTTAGAAATATAGAGGAAAATTCCATTTTCGCGGAAGCAACTGCATTGGATCCCCGGTTCAAATTACATGGTTTTTCTGATAAAAATTCTGCTGAGAAGGTGAAATTAAACCTGATCAGGCACTGTGAGAAATTTGTGACGAACACATCCACTGCTACTGCAACAATCTCAGTTCCAACCACTGAATCAACTTCCAGTCTCTGGCTCGAATTTGATGAAGTGTTTTCCAGGCTGCAGAGTAATCCACACCCGAGAGCTGCTGCAATAGTGGAAGTGGACAAATATTTACAAGAGCCCCTGCTACAGAGACAAGGCAATCCACTTCAGTGGTGGTCTGAACGACTGTCAGTATACCCCTCGCTCTTTGAACTTGCAAAAATACGACTGTGTATTGTCGCAACCTCCACGCCATGTGAAAGAGTGTTCTCGAAGGCAGGACACCTTATAACTGACAGAAGAAATCGCCTGACAGGGAAAAAAGTGGAACAAATTATGTTTTTAAACGGAAATCTCTGAAGTTTCACCAAATCCGTTGATGTTTATTCATAAATATATATGTGTATTTTTTAAAAAATTTAATTAGGACAATCCTCAAATTGACATTTAGTGTAATTTTTTCAATAATGTGTACGAGATAATCATTCCTACATGAACGATTATCTTTCAAGCGTGGATTCCACGCATGCTTCAGTTCCAGACTCACAAGGTAAGCATTTTATTTTCATGTTGGCTGTGCGTGCTCACACAGCCAGCCTCTTCGTTTGTATTTTAATATTCATTTGTCTGCAAGTGCTGCCAACGGTAGCTTACCCGTAGACGCGAAGTATAACTCCACAAATAGTCGCTGGTAATGATGTCAGCACTGCAGGAAGCAGCTGACGCTACCTTCCCCTCGCCCCTCTTCGACTGTACCCCTCCTAACCCTATCGTTCCCCAGGAACACCGCGCGATTCGTCGAAGTCGACAGTAGAGGGAGGACTGAAGTGAAGGGACCAAGGGAGAATGAGTGACGTAGCGCCGATGTACTGGGGGAGGGAGAGGGGAAGAGAGTGAGTGAACTAGAAAAAAGTGTGGAGTGTGCTATTTGTGAAGAGTTTGAAGTACCAGTTCATTGAAATTGAGTGGTTAATTCACACTTCACTGGAGTGAAGCGTTCATTTGAACGACTCATTCACGAGCTCCCCATCACTAGTCGATGGTGTAGAACACCGTGAATCAGTAAAACGAAGTAACAGAAACGTATTGTAGTTTCAATGCTGAAGCAACATTTTATTGCACTTGCGAACTCGACGGTTGCATCAGTATTAAAACACACAACGGTTTCTCTCCAACACACTCTTCTCCCACTGCCCTGTAATGCAGTTTATAATAATTTGCTGAGTACATAGTAAAATAAGTCTGAGTGTGAGGACGAAAGATCCTCTCATATATGGAATTTAAACGTTAGTGAATTGTCGTTGATGATGTAGAACACCGTGAATCAGTAAAATGAAGTAACAGAAACGTATTGTAGTTTCATTTTTTTTTTTTTTTTTCTTTATTGTTATTTTCAAACCCGTACAAACAGGCAGGCTGTCAGCAGCATGGTACGCCGCTCTTCAGCCGTTGAGGAGATAAAGATAGAACAGAAAGAATACACAAATGTGACATAACGGTGGGTAATAAAACAGTAGACACATAAAGACAAACACGGAACCGTTCACACTTGACGAAAATTCACTACAAACTGTTGTCACGACGCACTAACACTGAAGATGGCGATGGCACAGGTGAACGATGGAGTATGACGGGAACACTGAACACGAAACACGACGGCACTCACGAGACACTGATGGCGATGATCTCCGGCGCGCGAATGTCCACTCAGCGTGAACGAGTCCGGGGACCTGCCAAGAGAGGAGGTGGAAATGGAAATGAGCGTTTGGCGTCATTGGCCGGGAGGCCCCTCGCGGGGCAGGTCCAGCCGCCATAGGGCAGGTCTTATTACATTCGGCGCCACATTGGGCGACCTGCACGCCGGATGGGGATGAAATGATGATGAACACAACACAACACCCAGTCCCTGAGCGGAGAAAATCTCCGACCCAGCCGGGAATCGAACCCGGGCCCAGAGGACGGCAATCCGTCACGCTGACCACTCAGCTACTGGGGCGGACAGAGAGGAGGTGAAGGAGGAGGAAGGGGAAATGGGAGAGGGGAGAGCAGAGATGCCATGGGCAAAGGAGAGAGGGGGAGGGAGGAAGGGGGAGTGAAGCCCGGAGGAGAGGGTAGGAGGGAGGGGGGAAAGGAAAGAGAAGGGAAGGGAAAAGGGAAAAGGGGGGGGGGGGAGGGAGGGTGCCTGAAGGAAAGGACACAGGAGGGGGGGGAGGATCAAAGTTGATAGGAGGGGTAGATGCAGGGGAGGAGGACATCATCAGGGAGGGGGAGCTGGCGGAAGCCACCTTGGGAGAGGGTAAGGAGGGTGGAGAGATGGAGACCGGGTGGGACATGGGAGTACAGGCGCGGCAGCGGGCGGGGGTGGGAGAGGATCGGGGAGACGAGCGGGTGAGGTGGATCGAGTTTACGGGAGGTGTATAGGATTCGTATCCTTTCGAGGAAGAGGAGGAGGTGGGGGAAGGGGATAAGGTCATACAGGATCCGCGTGGGGGAAGGGAGACGGATGCGATAGGCAAGGCAGAGAGCATGGCGTTCAAGGATTTGGAGGGATTTATAAAAGGAAGGGGGGGGCCGAGATCCAGGCTGGATGGGCGTAACAGAGGATAGGGCGGATAAGGGACTTATAGGTGTGGAGGATGGTGGAGGGGTCCAGACCCCACGTCCGGCCGGAAAGGAGCTTGAGGAGACGGAGTCGGGAACGTGCCTTGGCTTGGATTGTCTGGAGATGGGGAGTCCAGGAGAGGCGACGGTCGAGGGTGACGCCAAGGTACTTAAGGGTGGGGGTGAGAGCGATTGGACGGCCATAAACGGTGAGATAGAAATCAAGGAGGCGGAAGGAGGGAGTGGTTTTGCCTACAATGATCGCCTGGGTTTTGGAAGGATTGACCTTGAGCAACCACTGGTTGCACCAAGCGGTGAACCGGTCAAGGTGGGATTGGAGAAGGTGTTGGGAGCGTTGCAGGGTGGGGGCAAGGGCAAGGAAGGCGGTGTCATCGGCAAACTGGAGAAGGTGGACGGGGGGTGACGGCGGCGGCATATCCGCCGTGTACAACAAGTACAGAAGGGGGGAGAGGACGGAGCCTTGGGGCACACCGGCGGAGGGGAAAATGGTGTAGGAATCGGTATTATGGATGGTGACATGGGAAGGACGGCGGGAGAGAAAGGAACCGATCAGACGAACGTAGTTAATGGGAAGGGCGAAGGTTTGGAGCTTGAAGAGGAGACCGGAATGCCATACGCGGTCATATGCGCGTTCGAGGTCAAGAGAGAGGAAGATTGCGGAGCGACGGGAATTGAGCTGTTCGGAAAGGAGATGAGTGAGGTGAAGGAGGAGATCGTCGGAAGAGAAGGACGGCCGAAAGCCACACTGGGTAACGGGGAGGAGGCGGTGCTGGCGGAGATGCTGGTGGATGCGGCGGTTGAGGATAGATTCCAGGACCTTGCTGAAGACCGAGGTAAGGCTGATGGGACGGTAGGAGGAGGCGGCGGACGGCGGTTTGCCAGGTTTGAGGAACATGAGGATACGGGAGGTTTTCCACAGGTCGGGGTAGTAACCGGTGGACAGGACTACATTGTAGAGCCTGGCCAGGGTGGAGAGAAAAGAGACAGGAGCTTCACGAAGGTGACGGTAGGTGACACGATCGTGACCAGGAGCGGTGTTGCGTTTGGTGCGGAGTGTATTTATGAGATCCTGTTTGGTGATGGGGGCATTAAGGTCCGTGTGTGGAATGTTGTCCAAGTACTGGAAACCAGGAGCGAGGGGAGGGACAGAGGTGTCAGTTCGATCGCGGATATCTGGGAAGAGGGAGTAATCGAACTGGGGATCATCAGGGATGGAAAACACATCGGACAGGTAGGAGGCAAAGTGATTGGCCTTACTAAGGGCGTCAGGGAAGGGGTGATCATCGTGGAGAAGAGGATAGTAAGGGGAGGGTTTAGTTCCGGTAAGGCGACGGAAGGCGGTCCAGAACTTCGACGAGTTTATAGGGAGGGTAGCATTTAAACGGGTGCATGTCTGTCGCCAGTCCCGGCGTTTCTTGTCCGCGAGCAAATGTCGAATGTGTCGCTGTAGTTGCCGGTGGCGTCGTAGGGTGTCCGGGTCACGCGTGCGGAGGAAGGCACGGTAGAGACGACGGGATTCACGGAGGAGGATGACGGCCTGTGGGGGTAAGGTAGGACGGTGGGGGTGTATGGCAACAGTAGGGACGTGGGCCTCCACGGCCTCAGACAAGGTCTGCTGGAGAAAGGAGGCGGCATGGGTGACATCATCGGGACGGCGGTAGGCGAGAGGGTGGCTATCGACCTGAGTGGAGAGGGTATCCCGGTAGGCATTCCAGTTGGCACGGGAATAGTCATGGATGTACTTAGGGGGAGGGTCATGACGAGGGTCGGGGCGGGGGCGACGGCCGTCTGAAACGGTGAGGAGGACAGGGAGATGGTCGCTACCAATAGGCTCCAGGACATCCACCGTAATGCGACCAAGGAGGTTGGGGGAGGAGAGGATAACATCGGGAGTGGAGTTGGATTCGGGACGGGTGTGCTGGGGGATGGGGATGAGGTCGCCTTGAAGGGAGGAGAGGAACCGATGCCACCGCCGTAACTGGGCAGCGGAGCGACTATGGATGTTGAGGTCGGCGGCGATCACATAGGAGGAGAAGGTACGGTCGATGTGGGAGAGGAAGTCGAAAGGAAGAGGGGCGTTGGGGCGGACATAGATGGTGGCACAGGTAATGGTAAGGCCGGGGAAGAAGAGACTAAGGATCAGGTGTTCGGTGGGGTCGGGAAGGAGAGGCTGGAGCCGAACGGGGATCTGGCGGTGGTGGCCAATGGCAACTCCGCCACGCGCAACTGGGAGGGGATTATCGGAGCGGTGGAGGAGATAGGGGGAGGTGAGGATGGAGTGGTGGGGTTGGAGGAAGGTTTCATTGAGGAGGAAGGCATCCACGCGGTGGGTAGCAAGGGTGTGCAGGAAGAGGATCTTGTTGGCGGGAAGGGAGCGGATATTGTTGAAAAGGATACGATGCTGTCGCGCCATGATAAGGACTTATACGAGGGTGTCAAGGCGGGAGAAGGTGAAATGGGCCTGGTTATTGGAAAAGGTGGCGTACATTTTAAGGTGGAATATGGAACGGGCGGCGAGGGAGATCTGTTGTAAGGTGTGGGGACGCTGAAAGGGATGGACGTTTTGGAGGACAATGGTGAGGAACCTGATGATGTCCTCAGCAGTGGGGGGGGGGACGAAGGGAATTGCCAGGAGGGGTGGGGGCGTCCAGGGGACGGACAGGTACGGTGAGTTCAGGAGTGGTGGGAGGGGGTCGGGCTTTACACTTTTGGGAGTAGGTGGGGTGGGGGAGACTGCAGGTATTACAGGAGGGAGGGGATTGGAGGTTGGGGCACTGCCGGAGGAAGTGCGCTTGCCAACAATGCGGGCAGGTGGGGGCCTCGCGGCACTCTGCTGTTGGATGTGCATTGTAGCGCAGACATCTCTGGCAGCGCAGGGATTGAGGGGGGGAACGGGAGGGGTCGACCTTGTACCGTTGATTGAAGAGGAGGGCACCCTCCTTCAGGAGACGGTCAATGGAGGGGGCGTCCTCAGAGAAAACCCGCATAAGGCGGGTGGGGCCGGTCGCGTTGAAAATGCGGCGGACTGCCCGCACCTCCAGGGTGGGATGGGCCTTCAGCTCCGCCAGCACCTCCTCCTCCGTGATCAACGGGCTAAGCCGAGTGATCACGGCGGTGAGGGTCGGCGGGCGACGCGGGGGTTGGGGTTGGCGGGTAGGAGATGGGGAGGGAGCAGGGGTGAGGGAGGCGTGAGGACCAAAACGGGTGATGGGGAGGCGGGAGAGGATGTCAGTATGGAGGGTTGGGCTGGGGGAGGAGATAAGAACAGAATCCCGTCTGGGAGTAAGGAGAGAGATGGGGGCGCCAGGGAAATGTTGGCGGAGGAGGAGGGAGAGATTCCGGGCCTCGAGGATGGAAGGATCGGGACGGGACAGGAGATATTTGTAGAGACCGGGTGGGGAGGAGGAGGAGGAGGGAGCGGGGCCTGGTGGGGAGACGTCCATGGCATTTTGGGGTGGGGATGGGGGGCGGGGTGGAGCCTTTTTAGGAGCAGAGGAAGTGGAGGCGCCACTAGGGCGTTTGACAGCGGCAGATGGGCGGGTGGTGACATGAGTTACGGGAACGATGGGGAGGTGGCGGGAAGGGACAGGTCCCGGCACGGACGCAGCAGTCGGCGCCGGAGATAGTGACTGTGACGGTGCAGGCGAATGTGGCAGTGATGGTGATGGTAACGATGATGACGGTGGTGGCGGTGGCGGTGGCGGTGGCGGCGGTGATGGCGATGGCGATGGGGAGAGCTGGGCGTGGGCAGTGGCCCGACGGGCCACCACCCTAGCCGGAGCTGCAGTGACAGGCTGGGGGAGTGGGGGGAAAGGATCAGAACGAGAGGAAGAGGCGGGAGAGGGGGCGACAAAGAGCGAGGGCGAAGGGATAGAGAGGAGGGGAGGGATGGAAGGAGGGGGGTGGGACTGGGCACACCAAGTGATAGTGGTGGAGGCGGCGGAAGGGGACGTATACACGATGGCGGTGGTGGTAGTAGTGACGGTGGTGGTGGGGGCGGACATGACGACAAGAAGAAGAAAGAAAAACACAGCACTAAAAGGACAGGACACACACTGGGAGACGACGGACGGCGACGGCGACGGCGACGGCGACGGCGACGGCGAGAGGCAGGGACGCTGCTGCCGCGGAAGGGGCCGGGGCGGCGGCGGCGGCGGCTGCTGCTGCTGCTGCTGCTGCTGGTTGGACTGCTGCTGGCTGGACTGCTGCTGGCTGGACTGCTGCTGCCACCGGAGGGCTGGCTGGCTGGCTGGCTGGCTGGCTGGCTGGCTGGCTGCGGGACCACTGCTGCAGGCCGGGACCGGGAACTGCTGCTGCTGCTGGCTGGCTGGCTGGCTGGCTGGCTGGCTGGCTGGCACCTGTAACCCCTAGCACTTCGATTAGCGCGAAAATGGCACTATCGAAGGGCGGTAACCTTGCGGTGTACCGCCGGAGATGATTGTAGTTTCAATGCCGAAGCAACATTTTATGCACTTGCAAACTCAAGGGTTGCAACAGTATTAAAACACACAACGGTTTCTCTCCGACACACTCTTCTCCCCCTGCTCTGTAATGCAGTTTATGATAATTTGATGAGTACATATTAAAATAAGACTGAGTGTGATACTTTGTCCGGCACTGATCACAATGGAACACGTTTAAAGCAGCAGACACCATGCAACAAGTGTTCACACTGCCATCTGCTGATTATGCGGTAAAACAGGTTGGCGGTACACTTAGCTGCAGACAGATAGATGTCAGCTTCAAACGTCTACCGATCATGTGGTAGAGTAGGTTGGCGGTTAACTTACCTGCCGACAGCTGTCACCCTGAACTGCGCTACTTGACTTCTGGATATAAATTTCAGAAACGAAGGATTGTTATACTGTTAAAAACAAATTAAATTTACTTAAAGTTACACCCGTAACACGTAAAAGTAGATGATTTTCCTCAAAATTGGCAAAAATATGAGTGTTCTCACAATGGGTACGTACAAATACGCCTATCAAGTACCACTTTCGTAAAATCGGATTCCCCATTCGAGGGTTGGATTCCCTCTCTTCTTCATCGAAGAGTTTCACTGCCTGGGCTACTCTCAGTGTGCACTTTCGACGTGGAAGATCCCTGCCGTGTCGTCTGCTTGCCGTCCGTACTGCCTGCCGGTGCTCGCCGCCGCCGCCGCCGCCGCTTGGTCGCCGCCGCCGCCGCTTGGTCGCCGCCTTCCGGTTCTCGCAGCCGCAGCCGCCGCCGTCGCCGCCTGCCGGGGCTCGCCGCCCCCGCCTGGTCGCCGCCTGCCGGTGCTCGCCGCCGCCGCCTGCTGATCGCCGCCGACGCCGCCCCCGCCGCCGCCGCTGCCGTCGCCGCCTGCCGGGGCTCGCCGCCGCCGCCGCCATCCGGTGCCCGCCGCCGCCATCCGGTGCCGCCTGGTCGCCACCATCGCCGCCGTCCTGACCCTGGTCTACGGCCGTCTTCGTGTTCATCCGTCTTCGTCTTTGTCTGTCCCCGGTTTCTGTCCTCTCCTCTTCGTTCTGTTCGTTCTTGTTTCTCTCTCCCGTCATGTCCGCCCCCACCACCACTGTCACTACTACCACCACCGCCATTGTCTATACCTCCCCTTCCGCCGCCTCCACCACTATAACTTGGTGTGCCCAGTCCCACCTCCCTCCTTCCATTCCACCTCTCCTCACTGTCCCTTCACCCTCTATCTTTGTCGCCCCCTCTCCCGCATCTTCCTCCCGCTCCTCTCGTTCTGATCCCTTCCCCCCACTCCCCCAGCCTGTCACTGCAGCTCCAGCTCGGGTGGTGGCCCGTCGGGCCACTGCCCACGCCCAGCTCTCCCCGTCACCTTCGCCGTCACCGCCGCCACTGCCACCGTCATCGTCATCGTCGCCTGCACCATCACCGTCACCATCTCCGGCGCCGACTCCGGCCCCGGGACCTGCCCCTCCCCGCCACATTCCCGTTGTTCCCATCCCCCACACCTCCTCCACCGCCGTCAAGCGCCCCGGTGGCACCCCTGCTTCCTCTGCTTCCAAAAAGGCTGCGCCTCGTCCTCCTTCCCCCACCCATGATGCCATGGAAGTCTCCCCGCCTGTCCCTGCCCCCTCATCCTCCTCCTCTTCCCCTTCCTCCTACCGCTACCTCCTCTCCCGTCCTGATCCCTCTCTCCTTGAAGCCCGGAACCTCACCCTCTTCCTTCGCCAGCATTGTCCTGGTGCCCCCATCTCCCTCCTCACTCCTCGCCGAGATTCTGTTCTCATCTCCTCCCCCAGCCCAACCCTCCATACTGACATCCTCTCCCGTCTCCCTGTCACCCGTTTTGGTCCCAACGCCTCCCTTACCCCTGCTCCTTCTCCATCTCCTACCCGCCAACCCCAACCCCCGCGTCGCCCGCCGACCCTCACCGCTGTGATCACGCGGCTCAGTCCGTCGATCACGGAGGAGGAGGTGTTGGCGGAGCTCCAGGCCCATCCCACGCTGGAGGTGCGGGCGGTCCGCCGCATTTTCAACTCGGCCGGCCCCACCCGCCTTATGCGGGTTTTCTCTGAGGACGCCCCCTCCATTGACCGTCTCCTGAAGGAGGGTGCCCTCCTCTTCCACCAGCGGTACAAGGTCGACCCTTCCCGTTCCCCTCCTCAATCCCTGCGCTGCCAGAGGTGTCTGCGCTATAATGCGCACCCCACAGCTGAGTGCCGCGAGGCCCCCACCTGCCCGCATTGTCGGCAGGCGCACTTCCTCCGGCAGTGCCCTAACCTCCAATCCGCTCCCTCCTGTAATACCTGCAATCTCCCTCATCCCACCTACTCCCAAAAGTGTAAAGCCCGACCCCCTCCAACCACTCCTGAACTCACCGTACCTGTCCGTCCTCTGGACGCCCCCACCCCTCCTGGCAATTCCCTTCGTCCCCCACCCACCGCTGAGGACATCATCAGGTTCCTCACCATCGTCCTCCAGAATGTTCATCCCTTTCAGCGCCCTCACACCCTCCAGCAGATCTCCCTTGCTGCCCGTTCCATCTTCCAACTCAAGATGTACGCCACCTACTCCAACAACCAGGCCCATTTCACCTTCTCCCGTCTTGACACCCTCGTTTAAATCCCAGTCATGGCGCGACAGCAACGTATCCTTTTCAACAACATACGCTCCCTTCCCGCCAACAAAAACCTGTTCCTGCACACCCTTGCCACCCACCGCGTGGATGCCTTCCTCCTCAATGAAACCTTCCTGCAACCCCAACACACAGTCCACACTTCGCCCTACCTCCTCCACCGCTCCGATAATCCCCTCCCGATTGCGCGTGGCGGAGTTGCCATTGGTCACCACCGCCAGATCCCCGTTCGGCTCCAACCTCTCCTTCCCGACCCCACCGAACACCTGATCCTTAGTCTCTTCTTCCCCGCCCTTACCGTTACCTGCGCCACCATCTATGTCCGCCCCAACGCTCCTATTCCCTTCGACTTCCTCTCCCACGTCGATCGTACCTTTTCTTCCTACGTGATCGCTGCCGACCTCAACATCCATAGTCGTTCCGCTGCCCAGTTACGGCGATGGCATCAGTTCCTCTCCACCCTTCAAGGTGACCTCGTCCCCATCCCCCGGCATACCCGTCCTGAATCCAACTCCACTCCTGATGTTATCCTCTCCTCCCCCAACCTCCTTGGCCGCATAACGGTGGATGTCCTGGAGCCTATTGGTAGCGACCATCTCCCTGTCCTCCTCACCGTTTCAGACGGTCGTCGCCCTCGCCCCGACTCTCGTACTGACCCTCCCCCTAAGTATGTCCACGACTATTCCCGAGCCGACTGGAATGCCTACCGGGATACGCTTTCCACCCAGGTCGATAGCCACCCTCTCACCTACCACCACCCTGACGATGTCACCCATGCCGCCTCCTTTCTCCAGCGGACCTTGTCTGAGGCCGTGGAGGCCCACGTTCCTACTGTCGCCATCCACCCCCACCGTCCTACCTTACCCCCACAGGCCGTTCTCCTCCTCCGTGAATCCCGTCGTCTCTACCATGCCTTCCTCTGCACGCGTGACCCGGACACACTACGACGCCACCGGCAACTCCAGCGACACGTTCGTAATTTGCTCGCGGCTAAGAAACGCCGGGACTGGCGACAGACATGCACCCGTTTAAATGCAACCCTACCAATCAACTCGTCCAAGTTATGGTCGGCCTTCCGTCGCCTTACCGGAACTAAACCCTCCCCCTATTATCCTCTTCTCCATGATGATCACCCTTTCCCTGACTCCCTTAGTAAGGCCAATCACTTTGCCTCCTACCTCTCCGATGTATTTTCCGTCCCCGATGATCCCCAGTTCGATTACTCCCTCTTCCCAGATATCCGCGATCGAACTGACACCTCTTCCCCTCCCCTCGCTCCTGGCTTCCAGTACTTGGACAACATTACACACACAGAACTCAATGCGCCTATCACTACACAGGATCTCATTGATACACTCCGCACAAAACGCAACACCGCTCCTGGTCACGATCGTGCCACCTACCGTCACCTTCGTGAAGCTCCTGTCTCTTTCCTCTCCACCCTGGCCAGGCTCTACAATGTAGTCCTGTCCACCAGTTACTACCCCGACCTGTGGAAAACCTCCCGTATCCTCATGTTCCTTAAACCTGGCAAACCGCCGTCCGCCGTCTCCTCCTACCGTCCCATCAGCCTTACCTCGGTCTTCAGCAAGGTCCTAGAATCTATCCTCACCCGCCGCATCCACCAGCATCTCCGCCAGCACCGCCTCCTTCCCGTCACCCAGTGTGGCTTTCGGCCATCCTTCTCTTCCGACGATCTTCTCCTTCACCTCACTCATCTCCTTTCCGACCAACTTAATTCCCGTCGCTCCGCCATCTTCCTCTCACTTGACCTCGAACGCGCTTATGACCGCGTCTGGCATTCCGGTCTCCTCTTCAAGCTCCAAACCTTTGCCCTTCCCATTAACTACGTCCGTCTGATCGGTTACTTTCTCTCCCGCCGTCCTTCCTATGTCACCATCCATAACACCGATTCCTACACCTTTTTCCCCTCCGCCGGTGTGCCCCAAGGCTCCGTCCTCTCCCCCCTTCTGTACCTTTTGTACACGGCGGACATGCCGCCGCCGTCGCCCTTCGTCCACCTCCTCCAGTTTGCCGATGACACCGCCTTCCTCGCCCTTGCCCCCACCCTGCAACGCTCCCAACGCCTTCTCCAATCCCATCTTGACCGGTTCACCGCTTGGTGCAACCAGTGGTTGCTCAAGGTCAATCCCTCCAAAACCCAGGCGATCATTGTAGGCAAAACCACCCCTTCCTTCCGCCTCCTTGATTTCTATCTCACCGTCTATGGCCGTCCTATTGCCCTCACTCCCACCCTTAAGTACCTTGGCGTCACCCTCGACCGTCGCCTCTCCTGGACTCCCCATCTCCAGACAATCCAAGCCAAGGCACGTTCCCGACTCCGTCTCCTCAAGCTCCTTTCCGGCCGCACGTGGGGTCTGGACCCCTCCACAATCCTCCACACCTATAAATCCCTCATCCGCCCTATCCTTTGTTACGCCCACCCAGCCTGGATCTCCGCCCCCCCTACCTTCTATAAATCCCTCCACATCCTTGAACGCCATGCTCTCCGCCTTGCCTATCGCATCCGTCTCCCCTCCCCCACGCGGATCCTGTATGATCTCATCCCCTTCCCCCACCTCCTCCTTTTCCTTGAAAGGATACGTATCCTGTACACCTCACGTAAACTTGATCCTCCTCACCCGCTCATTTCCCCGCTCCTCTCCCACCCCCGCCCGCTGCCGCGCCTGTATTCGCACGTCCCACCCGGTCTCCATCTCTCCACCCTCCATACCCTCTCCCAAGGTGGCTTCCGCCAGCTCCCTCTCCCTGATGATGTCCTCGTCCCCTCCATCTACCCCTCCTATCAACTTTGACCCTGCCCCACCCCCCACTTCCCGTGTCCTTTCCTTTCGGCACCCTCCCTCCCTTCTCTTCTCTTCCCTTCTTTTTCCATCTCCCTGTCCCCTCCCTTCCCCCTCTTCCCCCGGGCTTCCTCTCCCCCTTCCTCCCTCCCCCCTATCTCCCCTGCCCGTGGCATCTCTGCTCTCCCCTCTCGCTCTCCCACTCCCCTTCCTCCTCCTCCTCTCTTGGCAGGTCCCCGGACTCGCACACGTATAGTGAACATTCGCGCGCCGGAGATCGTCGCCTTTTGTGTCTCATGTGTGTGACGTCATATAGTGTTTTTGGTGTCCGCCGTCCCACTCCTACGTTCACTTGTGCCGTCGGACTCATCAGTGTTTTGTGCGCCGTGCCAACGTGTTTTCAGTGTTGCTATCGTCACATGTGAACGACTCCGTGTTTTTTATGTCTCTGTGACCTCTCTCTTTTGCCCGTCACTTTGTTCATTGTCATTCACCATGTTTTATACTCTTGTAAAACGCTATGGCTGAAGAGCGGCGTAGTGTGCCGCTGCCAGCCTACCTGAGTTGTACAGGTTTTAAAATAACAATAAAGTAAAAAAAAAAAAAAATCGGAATCCCCATTCGAGGGTTGGATTCCCTCTCTTCTTCATCGAAGAGTTTCACTGCCTGGGCTACTCTCAGGGTGCGCCTTCGACGTGGAAGATTCCTGCCGTGTCGTCTGCTTGCCGCCGCCGCCGCCGCCGCCGCCGCTTGGTCGCCGCCTTCCGGTCCTCGCCGCCGCCGCCGCCGCCGCCGCCGTCGCCGCCTGCCGGTGCTCGCCGCCGCCGCCGCCGCCGCCGCCTGCTGATCGCCGCCGACGCCGCCGCCGTCGCCGCCTGCGGGGGCTCGCCGCCGCCGCCGCCATCCGGTGCCGCCTGGTCGCCGCCATCGCCGGCGTCCTGACCCTGGTCTACGGCCGTCTTCGTCTTCATCCGTCTTCGTCTTTGTCTGTCCCCAGTTTCTGTCCTCTCCTCTTCGTTCTGTTCGTTCTTGTTTCTCTCTCCCGTCATGTCCGCCCCCACCACCACTGTCACTACTACCACCACCGCCATTGTCTATACCTCCCCTTCCGCCGCCTTCACCACTATAACTTGGTGTGCCCAGTCCCACCCCCCTCCTTCCATTCCACCACTCCTCACTCTCCCTTCCCCCTCTATCTTTGTCGCCCCCTCTCTTGCTTCTACCTCCCGCTCCTCTCGTTCTGATCCCTTCCCCCCCCCCAGCCTGTCACTGCAGCTCCGGCTCGGGTGGTGGCCCGTCGGGCCACTGCCCACGCCCAGCTCTCCCCGTCACCTTCGCCATCACCGCCGCCACTGCCACCGTCATCGTCATCGTCGCCGTCGCCTTCGCCTTCACCGTCACCGTCACCATCTCCGGCGCCGACTCCGGCCCCGGGAGCTGCCCCTCCCCGCCACATTCCCGTTTTTCCCATCCCCCACACCTCCTCCACCGCCGTCAAGCGCCCCGGTGGCACTCCTGCTTCCTCTGCTTCCAAAAAGGATGCGCCTCGTCCTCCTTCCCCCACCCATGATGCCAGGGAAGACTCCCCGCCTGTCCCTGCCCCCTCATCCTCCTCCTCTCCCCCTTCCTCCTACCGCTACCTCCTCTCCCGTCCTGATCCCTCTCTCCTTGAAGCCCGGAACCTCACCCTCTTCCTTCGCCAGCATTGTCCTGGTGCCCCCATCTCCCTCCTCACTCCTCGCCGAGATTCGGTCCTCATCTCCTCCCCCAGCCCAACCCTCCACACCTACCTCCTTTCCCGCATCCCTGTCACCCGCTTTGGCCCTCATGCCTCTCTCACCCCTGCTCCTTCACCACCTCCCTCCCGCCAACCCCAACCTCCGCGTCGCCCGCCAACTCTCACCGCCGTGATCACTCGGCTTAGTCCAGTGATCACGGAGGAGGAGGTGTTGGCGGAGCTCCAGGCGCATCCCCATTTGGAGGTGCGTGCGGTTCGCCGCATACATAACGCTGCCGGCCCCACCCGCCTTATGCGGGTTTTTTCTGAGCACGCCCCCTCCATTGACCGTCTCCTGAAGGAGGGTGCCCTCCTTTTTAACCAGCGGTACAAGGTCGACCCCTCCCGTTCCCCTCCTCAATCCCTGCGCTGCCAGAGGTGTCTACGCTATAACGCGCACCCCACAGCTGAGTGCCGTGAGGCCCCCACCTGCCCGCATTGTCGGCAAGCGCACTTCCTCAGGCAGTGCCCCAACCTCCAATCCCCTCCTTCCTGCAATACATGCAATCTCCCCGATCCCACCTACTCCCAAAAGTGTAAAGCCCGACCCCCTCCAACCACTCCTGAACTCACCATCCCTGTCCGTCCCCTGGACGCCCCCACCCCTCCTGGCAATTCCCTTCGTCCCCCCCCCACCGCTGAGGACATCATCAGGTTCCTTACCATCGTCCTCCAGAATGTTCATCCCTTTCAGCGCCCACACACCCTCTAACAGATCTCCCTCGCCGCCCGTTCCATATTCCAACTCAAGATGTACGCCACCTACTCCAACAACCAGGCCCATTTCACCTTCTCCCGCCTCGACACCCTCGTCTAAATCCCTATCATGGCGCGACAGCAACGTATCCTTTTCAACAACATCCGCTCCCTACCCGCCAACAGGAACCTCTTCCTGCACACCCTTGCCACCCACCGCGTGGATGCCTTCCTCCTCAATGAAACCTTCCTCCAACCCCACCACACCATTCACACTTCGCCCTACCTCCTCCACCGCTCCGATAATCCCCTCCCGATTGCGCGTGGCGGAGTTGCCATTGGTCACCACCGCCAGATCCCCGTTCGGCTCCAACCTCTCCTTCCCGACCCCACCGAACACCTGATCCTTAGTCTCTTCTTCCCCGCCCTTACCGTTACCTGCGCCACCATCTATGTCCGCCCCAACGCTCCTATTCCCTTCGACTTCCTCTCCCACGTCGATCGTACCTTTTCTTCCTACGTGATCGCTGCCGACCTCAACATCCATAGTCGTTCCGCTGCCCAGTTACGGCGATGGCATCAGTTCCTCTCCACCCTTCAAGGTGACCTCGTCCCCATCCCCCGGCATACCCGTCCTGAATCCAACTCCACTCCTGATGTTATCCTCTCCTCCCCCAACCTCCTTGGCCGCATAACGGTGGATGTCCTGGAGCCTATTGGTAGCGACCATCTCCCTGTCCTCCTCACCGTTTCAGACGGTCGTCGCCCTCGCCCCGACTCTCGTACTGACCCTCCCCCTAAGTATGTCCACGACTATTCCCGAGCCGACTGGAATGCCTACCGGGATACGCTTTCCACCCAGGTCGATAGCCACCCTCTCACCTACCACCACCCTGACGATGTCACCCATGCCGCCTCCTTTCTCCAGCGGACCTTGTCTGAGGCCGTGGAGGCCCACGTTCCTACTGTCGCCATCCACCCCCACCGTCCTACCTTACCCCCACAGGCCGTTCTCCTCCTCCGTGAATCCCGTCGTCTCTACCATGCCTTCCTCTGCACGCGTGACCCGGACACACTACGACGCCACCGGCAACTCCAGCGACACGTTCGTAATTTGCTCGCGGCTAAGAAACGCCGGGACTGGCGACAGACATGCACCCGTTTAAATGCAACCCTACCAATCAACTCGTCCAAGTTATGGTCGGCCTTCCGTCGCCTTACCGGAACTAAACCCTCCCCCTATTATCCTCTTCTCCATGATGATCACCCTTTCCCTGACTCCCTTAGTAAGGCCAATCACTTTGCCTCCTACCTCTCCGATGTATTTTCCGTCCCCGATGATCCCCAGTTCGATTACTCCCTCTTCCCAGATATCCGCGATCGAACTGACACCTCTTCCCCTCCCCTCGCTCCTGGCTTCCAGTACTTGGACAACATTACACACACAGAACTCAATGCGCCTATCACTACACAGGATCTCATTGATACACTCCGCACAAAACGCAACACCGCTCCTGGTCACGATCGTGCCACCTACCGTCACCTTCGTGAAGCTCCTGTCTCTTTCCTCTCCACCCTGGCCAGGCTCTACAATGTAGTCCTGTCCACCAGTTACTACCCCGACCTGTGGAAAACCTCCCGTATCCTCATGTTCCTTAAACCTGGCAAACCGCCGTCCGCCGTCTCCTCCTACCGTCCCATCAGCCTTACCTCGGTCTTCAGCAAGGTCCTAGAATCTATCCTCACCCGCCGCATCCACCAGCATCTCCGCCAGCACCGCCTCCTTCCCGTCACCCAGTGTGGCTTTCGGCCATCCTTCTCTTCCGACGATCTTCTCCTTCACCTCACTCATCTCCTTTCCGACCAACTTAATTCCCGTCGCTCCGCCATCTTCCTCTCACTTGACCTCGAACGCGCTTATGACCGCGTCTGGCATTCCGGTCTCCTCTTCAAGCTCCAAACCTTTGCCCTTCCCATTAACTACGTCCGTCTGATCGGTTACTTTCTCTCCCGCCGTCCTTCCTATGTCACCATCCATAACACCGATTCCTACACCTTTTTCCCCTCCGCCGGTGTGCCCCAAGGCTCCGTCCTCTCCCCCCTTCTGTACCTTTTGTACACGGCGGACATGCCGCCGCCGTCGCCCTTCGTCCACCTCCTCCAGTTTGCCGATGACACCGCCTTCCTCGCCCTTGCCCCCACCCTGCAACGCTCCCAACGCCTTCTCCAATCCCATCTTGACCGGTTCACCGCTTGGTGCAACCAGTGGTTGCTCAAGGTCAATCCCTCCAAAACCCAGGCGATCATTGTAGGCAAAACCACCCCTTCCTTCCGCCTCCTTGATTTCTATCTCACCGTCTATGGCCGTCCTATTGCCCTCACTCCCACCCTTAAGTACCTTGGCGTCACCCTCGACCGTCGCCTCTCCTGGACTCCCCATCTCCAGACAATCCAAGCCAAGGCACGTTCCCGACTCCGTCTCCTCAAGCTCCTTTCCGGCCGCACGTGGGGTCTGGACCCCTCCACAATCCTCCACACCTATAAATCCCTCATCCGCCCTATCCTTTGTTACGCCCACCCAGCCTGGATCTCCGCCCCCCCTACCTTCTATAAATCCCTCCACATCCTTGAACGCCATGCTCTCCGCCTTGCCTATCGCATCCGTCTCCCCTCCCCCACGCGGATCCTGTATGATCTCATCCCCTTCCCCCACCTCCTCCTTTTCCTTGAAAGGATACGTATCCTGTACACCTCACGTAAACTTGATCCTCCTCACCCGCTCATTTCCCCGCTCCTCTCCCACCCCCGCCCGCTGCCGCGCCTGTATTCGCACGTCCCACCCGGTCTCCATCTCTCCACCCTCCATACCCTCTCCCAAGGTGGCTTCCGCCAGCTCCCTCTCCCTGATGATGTCCTCGTCCCCTCCATCTACCCCTCCTATCAACTTTGACCCTGCCCCACCCCCCACTTCCCGTGTCCTTTCCTTTCGGCACCCTCCCTCCCTTCTCTTCTCTTCCCTTCTTTTTCCATCTCCCTGTCCCCTCCCTTCCCCCTCTTCCCCCGGGCTTCCTCTCCCCCTTCCTCCCTCCCCCCTATCTCCCCTGCCCGTGGCATCTCTGCTCTCCCCTCTCGCTCTCCCACTCCCCTTCCTCCTCCTCCTCTCTTGGCAGGTCCCCGGACTCGCACACGTATAGTGAACATTCGCGCGCCGGAGATCGTCGCCTTTTGTGTCTCATGTGTGTGACGTCATATAGTGTTTTTGGTGTCCGCCGTCCCACTCCTACGTTCACTTGTGCCGTCGGACTCATCAGTGTTTTGTGCGCCGTGCCAACGTGTTTTCAGTGTTGCTATCGTCACATGTGAACGACTCCGTGTTTTTTATGTCTCTGTGACCTCTCTCTTTTGCCCGTCACTTTGTTCATTGTCATTCACCATGTTTTATACTCTTGTAAAACGCTATGGCTGAAGAGCGGCGTAGTGTGCCGCTGCCAGCCTACCTGAGTTGTACAGGTTTTAAAATAACAATAAAGTAAAAAAAAAAAAAAAATCGGAATCCCCATTCGAGGGTTGGATTCCCTCTCTTCTTCATCGAAGAGTTTCACTGCCTGGGCTACTCTCAGGGTGCGCCTTCGACGTGGAAGATTCCTGCCGTGTCGTCTGCTTGCCGCCGCCGCCGCCGCCGCCGCCGCTTGGTCGCCGCCTTCCGGTCCTCGCCGCCGCCGCCGCCGCCGCCGCCGTCGCCGCCTGCCGGTGCTCGCCGCCGCCGCCGCCGCCGCCGCCTGCTGATCGCCGCCGACGCCGCCGCCGTCGCCGCCTGCGGGGGCTCGCCGCCGCCGCCGCCATCCGGTGCCGCCTGGTCGCCGCCATCGCCGGCGTCCTGACCCTGGTCTACGGCCGTCTTCGTCTTCATCCGTCTTCGTCTTTGTCTGTCCCCAGTTTCTGTCCTCTCCTCTTCGTTCTGTTCGTTCTTGTTTCTCTCTCCCGTCATGTCCGCCCCCACCACCACTGTCACTACTACCACCACCGCCATTGTCTATACCTCCCCTTCCGCCGCCTTCACCACTATAACTTGGTGTGCCCAGTCCCACCCCCCTCCTTCCATTCCACCACTCCTCACTCTCCCTTCCCCCTCTATCTTTGTCGCCCCCTCTCTTGCTTCTACCTCCCGCTCCTCTCGTTCTGATCCCTTCCCCCCCCCCAGCCTGTCACTGCAGCTCCGGCTCGGGTGGTGGCCCGTCGGGCCACTGCCCACGCCCAGCTCTCCCCGTCACCTTCGCCATCACCGCCGCCACTGCCACCGTCATCGTCATCGTCGCCGTCGCCTTCGCCTTCACCGTCACCGTCACCATCTCCGGCGCCGACTCCGGCCCCGGGAGCTGCCCCTCCCCGCCACATTCCCGTTTTTCCCATCCCCCACACCTCCTCCACCGCCGTCAAGCGCCCCGGTGGCACTCCTGCTTCCTCTGCTTCCAAAAAGGATGCGCCTCGTCCTCCTTCCCCCACCCATGATGCCAGGGAAGACTCCCCGCCTGTCCCTGCCCCCTCATCCTCCTCCTCTCCCCCTTCCTCCTACCGCTACCTCCTCTCCCGTCCTGATCCCTCTCTCCTTGAAGCCCGGAACCTCACCCTCTTCCTTCGCCAGCATTGTCCTGGTGCCCCCATCTCCCTCCTCACTCCTCGCCGAGATTCGGTCCTCATCTCCTCCCCCAGCCCAACCCTCCACACCTACCTCCTTTCCCGCATCCCTGTCACCCGCTTTGGCCCTCATGCCTCTCTCACCCCTGCTCCTTCACCACCTCCCTCCCGCCAACCCCAACCTCCGCGTCGCCCGCCAACTCTCACCGCCGTGATCACTCGGCTTAGTCCAGTGATCACGGAGGAGGAGGTGTTGGCGGAGCTCCAGGCGCATCCCCATTTGGAGGTGCGTGCGGTTCGCCGCATACATAACGCTGCCGGCCCCACCCGCCTTATGCGGGTTTTTTCTGAGCACGCCCCCTCCATTGACCGTCTCCTGAAGGAGGGTGCCCTCCTTTTTAACCAGCGGTACAAGGTCGACCCCTCCCGTTCCCCTCCTCAATCCCTGCGCTGCCAGAGGTGTCTACGCTATAACGCGCACCCCACAGCTGAGTGCCGTGAGGCCCCCACCTGCCCGCATTGTCGGCAAGCGCACTTCCTCAGGCAGTGCCCCAACCTCCAATCCCCTCCTTCCTGCAATACATGCAATCTCCCCGATCCCACCTACTCCCAAAAGTGTAAAGCCCGACCCCCTCCAACCACTCCTGAACTCACCATCCCTGTCCGTCCCCTGGACGCCCCCACCCCTCCTGGCAATTCCCTTCGTCCCCCCCCCACCGCTGAGGACATCATCAGGTTCCTTACCATCGTCCTCCAGAATGTTCATCCCTTTCAGCGCCCACACACCCTCTAACAGATCTCCCTCGCCGCCCGTTCCATATTCCAACTCAAGATGTACGCCACCTACTCCAACAACCAGGCCCATTTCACCTTCTCCCGCCTCGACACCCTCGTCTAAATCCCTATCATGGCGCGACAGCAACGTATCCTTTTCAACAACATCCGCTCCCTACCCGCCAACAGGAACCTCTTCCTGCACACCCTTGCCACCCACCGCGTGGATGCCTTCCTCCTCAATGAAACCTTCCTCCAACCCCACCACACCATTCACACTTCGCCCTACCTCCTCCACCGCTCCGATAATCCCCTCCCGATTGCGCGTGGCGGAGTTGCCATTGGTCACCACCGCCAGATCCCCGTTCGGCTCCAACCTCTCCTTCCCGACCCCACCGAACACCTGATCCTTAGTCTCTTCTTCCCCGCCCTTACCGTTACCTGCGCCACCATCTATGTCCGCCCCAACGCTCCTATTCCCTTCGACTTCCTCTCCCACGTCGATCGTACCTTTTCTTCCTACGTGATCGCTGCCGACCTCAACATCCATAGTCGTTCCGCTGCCCAGTTACGGCGATGGCATCAGTTCCTCTCCACCCTTCAAGGTGACCTCGTCCCCATCCCCCGGCATACCCGTCCTGAATCCAACTCCACTCCTGATGTTATCCTCTCCTCCCCCAACCTCCTTGGCCGCATAACGGTGGATGTCCTGGAGCCTATTGGTAGCGACCATCTCCCTGTCCTCCTCACCGTTTCAGACGGTCGTCGCCCTCGCCCCGACTCTCGTACTGACCCTCCCCCTAAGTATGTCCACGACTATTCCCGAGCCGACTGGAATGCCTACCGGGATACGCTTTCCACCCAGGTCGATAGCCACCCTCTCACCTACCACCACCCTGACGATGTCACCCATGCCGCCTCCTTTCTCCAGCGGACCTTGTCTGAGGCCGTGGAGGCCCACGTTCCTACTGTCGCCATCCACCCCCACCGTCCTACCTTACCCCCACAGGCCGTTCTCCTCCTCCGTGAATCCCGTCGTCTCTACCATGCCTTCCTCTGCACGCGTGACCCGGACACACTACGACGCCACCGGCAACTCCAGCGACACGTTCGTAATTTGCTCGCGGCTAAGAAACGCCGGGACTGGCGACAGACATGCACCCGTTTAAATGCAACCCTACCAATCAACTCGTCCAAGTTATGGTCGGCCTTCCGTCGCCTTACCGGAACTAAACCCTCCCCCTATTATCCTCTTCTCCATGATGATCACCCTTTCCCTGACTCCCTTAGTAAGGCCAATCACTTTGCCTCCTACCTCTCCGATGTATTTTCCGTCCCCGATGATCCCCAGTTCGATTACTCCCTCTTCCCAGATATCCGCGATCGAACTGACACCTCTTCCCCTCCCCTCGCTCCTGGCTTCCAGTACTTGGACAACATTACACACACAGAACTCAATGCGCCTATCACTACACAGGATCTCATTGATACACTCCGCACAAAACGCAACACCGCTCCTGGTCACGATCGTGCCACCTACCGTCACCTTCGTGAAGCTCCTGTCTCTTTCCTCTCCACCCTGGCCAGGCTCTACAATGTAGTCCTGTCCACCAGTTACTACCCCGACCTGTGGAAAACCTCCCGTATCCTCATGTTCCTTAAACCTGGCAAACCGCCGTCCGCCGTCTCCTCCTACCGTCCCATCAGCCTTACCTCGGTCTTCAGCAAGGTCCTAGAATCTATCCTCACCCGCCGCATCCACCAGCATCTCCGCCAGCACCGCCTCCTTCCCGTCACCCAGTGTGGCTTTCGGCCATCCTTCTCTTCCGACGATCTTCTCCTTCACCTCACTCATCTCCTTTCCGACCAACTTAATTCCCGTCGCTCCGCCATCTTCCTCTCACTTGACCTCGAACGCGCTTATGACCGCGTCTGGCATTCCGGTCTCCTCTTCAAGCTCCAAACCTTTGCCCTTCCCATTAACTACGTCCGTCTGATCGGTTACTTTCTCTCCCGCCGTCCTTCCTATGTCACCATCCATAACACCGATTCCTACACCTTTTTCCCCTCCGCCGGTGTGCCCCAAGGCTCCGTCCTCTCCCCCCTTCTGTACCTTTTGTACACGGCGGACATGCCGCCGCCGTCGCCCCCCGTCCACCTCCTCCAGTTTGCCGATGACACCGCGTTCCTCGCCCTTGCCCCCACCCTGCAACGCTCCCAACGCCTTCTCCAATCCCATCTTGACCGGTTCACCGCTTGGTGCAACCAGTGGTTGCTCAAGGTCAATCCCTCCAAAACCCAGGCGATCATTGTAGGCAAAACCACCCCTTCCTTCCGCCTCCTTGATTTCTATCTCACCGTCTACGGCCGTCCTATCGCCCTCACTCCCACCATTAAGTACCTTGGCGTCACCCTCGACCGTCGCCTCTCCTGGACTCCCCATCTCCAGACAATCCAAGCCAAGGCACGTTCCCGACTCCGTCTCCTCAAGCTCCTTTCCGGCCGCACGTGGGGTCTGGACCCCTCCACAATCCTCCACACCTATAAATCCCTCATCCGCCCTATCCTTTGTTACGCCCACCCAGCCTGGATCTCCGCCCCCCCTACCTTCTATAAATCCCTCCAAATCCTTGAACGCCATGCTCTCCGCCTTGCCTATCGCATCCGTCTCCCCTCCCCCACGCGGATCCTGTATGATCTCATCCCCTTCCCCCACCTCCTCCTTTTCCTTGAAAGGATACGTATCCTGTACACCTCACGTAAACTTGATCCTCCTCACCCGCTCATTTCCCCGATCCTCTCCCACCCCCGCCCGCTGCCGCGCCTGTATTCCCACGTCCCACCTGGTCTCCATCTCTCCACCCTCCATATCCTCTCCCAAGGTGGCTTCCACCAGCTCCCCCTCCCTGATGATGCCCTCCTCCCTTCCATCTACCCCTCCTACCAACTTTGATCCTCCCGCCCTCCTCCTGTACTTATTCCTCCGGGCACCCTCCCTCCCTCCTCTCCCTATTCCCTCCCTCCTCGTTTTCTCCCCCCCCCTCCTCCCCCGGGCCTCCCCTCCCCTGTTCCCCTCCTCCTGCCCCCGACTCCTCAGCCATTGGCATCCTTTTTCTCCCCTCTCCCCCACCTCCCCCTTCTACCCCTCTTGGCAGGTCCCCGGACTCGCACACGTTACGTGGACATTCGCGCGCCAGAGGTCGCCGCCATCAGTGTTTTGTGTGTTTAGTGTTTAGTGTTCACCGTCCCCTCCATCGTTCACCAGTGCCATCATCATCTTCAGTGGTTGTGCGTCGTCTCATCAGCTAGCAGTGTGGATTATCGACGAGTGTGAACGGCTCCGTGATTGTCTCTAAGTGTCTCCTGTTTTATTGCCCACCGCTCTGTGCCTTATGTGTCTTCTCCCTGTTTTTGCTGCTCGTGTCTTCTATGGCTGAAGAGCAGCGTAGTGTGCTGCTGACAGCCTGCCTGTTGTACAGGTTTTAAAATTACAATAAAGTAAAAAAAAAATAAAATCGGATTCCCGATCTAGAGGGTTGGATCCCCTCCTTCGAAAGCGTCAGATTGCAAAACCTGGGCTACTCTCAGGGTGGAATCTCCGTCTTCGAAGATTGTGTGTGTGTGTGTCTGTCTGTCTGCCCGCTGCTGTCGCTGTTCGTCCGTCCGTCCGTCCGTCCGTCCGCCTGCTGGCTGTCCGTCGCCGTCGTCGCAACCGCTGCCGCCGCCGCCGCCGCCACCGCCACCGCCACCGCCGCCGCCGCCGCCGCCTGCTGTTCGTCCGTCTGTTCGCCGCCGCCGACGCAGCCGACGCCGCCTGCTGTTCGTCGCTGCCCATCGCCGACGCCGACGCCGCCTGCTGCACGTCCGTCTGTCCGTCGCCGTATGTCTGCAATGAGTACTCCCACCTCCACCGTCTTCTACACCTCCCCCTCCCCCTCTCCCACAGTCACTTCCTGGAGTGCCGCCTCTGGCCTCCCTCCTTCCACCTCCCCTTCCCTTCCTCCACTTACCCACCCCCCTATCTCCTCCCCTGCTGTATACCCACACCTCTACACCCTTCCTCCAGCCTCCACACCCTCAACAGCTCCCACTACTACCCCCGCCCTCACGTACGCCTCTGTTGCCGCCTCTGCTCCCGCCCCTCAGGTGGTTGGCTTCCCCTCTCTCACCGACCCCATCGCGTCGTCTTCTGCATCTCCCACACGCATCACGTTGCGCCGAGCCACCATCGCCACCACTGAACCAGCTGCTTCTCCCGGTGCCACCACTACGCCACAGGGATCTGCCACCCGCCACCTCCCTCTCCTCCCCGTCCCTCTCCCCTCCTCCCAGCCTCCGGTCTCCAAAAAACCCCAAAAGCGCGTCCTTACCGACTCTGCTCCCGCCACTTCCCACAAAAAATCAACGCCACCTCCCCCTCCCCCTGCCGTCACCATGGACACCACCCCTCCTCCTGCCACCCCTATCTTGGCCCCCACCCTCCACACCTTTGTCCTGTCAACTCCCGATCCTAAGTTCCTCGACGCTCGTACCCTCACCAAGGAAATACGAAAGTACTTACCTGGTGCTCCCATCTCCCAACTCATTCCCCGCAGGGACTCAGTCCTTATCAAGTCCCCGTCCCCATCATTTCACACAGACCTCCTGCGAAAACTCCCACGAGTTATGTTTGGCCCCCACACCTCTCTGACACCCTTCCTTTCCGCTTCCACTCCTCGTCAGCCCCAGCCCCCCCGTCGCCCCCCCACCTACACCGCTGTGATCACCAAGCTCAGCCCGGTGATCACAGAGGATGAAGTGTTGGTAGAACTGAACTCCCACCCGGACTTGGAAATCCGCTCTGCCCGCCGTATCCACAATGCCTCTGGTCCCACCTACCTCATGCGGGTATTTTCAGAGTCCGCCCCGTCCATAGACCATCTCCTCACCCAGGGTGCCCTGATATACCACCGTCGCCACCCTGTTGAATCCTCCAAATCCCCCCCCCCCCAATCCTACCGTTGCCAACGGTGCCTGATGTACAATGACCACCTGACTCCCAACTGCAAAAACCCCCCCCCACCTGTCCCCATTGCAAGGCCTCCCACTTTCTCAAGAACTGCCCCAACCTCGCTGCTCCTCCTTCCTGTAATACCTGCAATGGCCCCCATCCCACATACTCCCACAAGTGTAAAGCTAAACCCCCTCCAGCCACCCCTGAACTTACAGTCCCAGTTCGTCCCGTCGATCCTCCTGTCCATCCTAACAATTCCCTCCGTCCACCCCCCACGGCCGAGGACATCATCCGGTTCATTACCGTTGTACTCCAAAACATTCACCCTTTTCAGCGCCCGCACACCTTCCAACAAATATCCCTTGCTGCTCGCTCTGTTTTCCACCTGAACACCTTTGCCACTTACTCCCACAACCAAGCCCACTTCACCTTCACCCGCCTCGACACCCTCGTTTAAGTCTCTTCCCTTCCCTGTCTTCCCCCCCTCCTTCCCGTCATGGCGCGGCACGAGTCTCGCATCCTCTTCCAGAACATTCGCTCCTTCCGCTCCAACAAATACCTCCTCATGCACACCCTCTCCCACCACCAGGTCGACACCTTCCTCTTGAACGAAACCTTTCTCCAGCCCCACCATTTTATCCGCACCTCCCCCTATATCCTCCACCGCACTGATGCTCCTGGTCCTCGTGCGCAGGGTGGAGTCGCGATTGGCCACCTTAAGCATATCCCCGTCCGGCCACAACCTCTCCTCAATGACCCCACTGAACACCTTATCCTTAGCGTCTTCTTCCCCTCCCTCACCATTACCTGTGCCACCACCTATGTCCGCTCCACTGCTCCTATTCCTTATGACTTCCTCTCACACATTGACCACACCTTCTCCACCTATGTGATTGCCGCCGACCTCAACATCCATAGCCGCACTCCTGCTGCCCTTCGGCGGTGGCATCAGTTCCTCTCCACAATCCAGGGTGACCTTGTTCCCATACCCCAGCACACCCAACCCGAAAGTAACACCACCCCCGATGTTGTCATTGCCTCCGCCAACCTCCTTGGGCGTATCACTGTCGCCGTCCTTGACCCCACAGGTAGCGATCACCTCCCTGTCCTTCTCACCATAACGTCTCCAAACCGCCCCCCTCCGGCTCCGCAACCTGCACCCCCTCCCAAGGTCGTCCATGACTATCACCGTGCCAACTGGGATGCCTACCGGGACTCCATCTCCACGCAGGTCGAAAGCCACCCTCTTACCTATCGCCATCCTGACGACATCATCCGCGCCTCGTCCTTCCTTCAGACGGTAATTACTGACGCCGTGGAGGCCCATGTTCCTACTAAAACCATCCACCCACACCGTCCCACTCTCCCTCCGCGGGCTGTCCTCCTCCTCCGTGAATCCCGCCGCCTCTATCGCTCCTTCCTCCGCACTCGTGACAGGGATACACTCCAACGCCACCGGCAAATACAGCGACACGTACGGAACCTTATTACAGCAACGAAACGCCGGGACTGGCGGCAGACCTGCACACGACTCAATGCCACCCTCCCTATCAACTCCTCCAAGTACTGGTCTGCCTTCCATCGTCTTACTAGTTCCCTTTCCGCTCCCCACTACCCCCTTCTCCATAACGATCGTCCCCTTCCAGACAACCTCAGTAAGGCCAATCACTTCGCTTCCCACCTTTCCGAGGTCTTCTCCATCCCCGATGATCCCCACTTTGATTATTCTCTTTTCCCCACCGTCATGGAACGTGCTGATACCTCAGTCGCTCCACTTGCTCCTAGTCTCCAGTACTTGGGGCAGTTGCCCCCCTCCGACGTCAACACTCCCATCACAGCACAAGACATTAAACTTCTCCTCCAGTCCAAACGCAACACGGCCCCTGGTCACGACTGTGTCACCTACCGTCACCTTCGAGAAAGCCCCTATTCCTTCCTAACTGTCCTCGCCCATCTCTATAATGTCATCCTCTCTACTGGCTTCTACCCTGACTTGTGGAAGACCTCCCGCGTCCTCCTCTTCCTCAAACCCAACAAACCCCCTTCTGCCGCCTCTTCCTATCGTCCCATCTGCCTCACCTCCGTCTTCAGTAAGGTCCTTGAATCCATCCTCTCCCACCATATCCATCGGCACCTTGCTCAACACCACCTCCTCCCCCTTACCCAGTGTGGCTTCCGACCCTCCTTCTCTGCTGACGACCAACTCCTCAACCTTGTTCACCTTCTGTCCCTCCAGCTCAACTCCCGTCGCTCCGCCATTTTTGTTTCCCTTGACCTCCAAAATGCCTATGACCGTGTATGGCATCCCGGTCTCCTCTTTAAACTCCAAACCTACGCCCTGCCTATCAATTTTGTCCGTCTGGTCGCTTCCTTCCTCTCGCACCGTCCTTCCTATGTCACCCTCCACAACACCAACTCCCGTATCTTTTATCCCACGGCTGGCGTCCCCCAGGGTTCTGTCCTGTCCCCTCTCCTTTATCTCTTGTATACAGCTGATATGCCCAAGCCACCCCCACCAGTTCACCTTCTCCAATATGCTGATGACACCGCCTTCCTGGCTCTCTATCCTACCCTTCAACGGTCTCAACGTACCCTCCAAACCCACCTTAACCAGTTCACCACTTGGTGTAACCAGTGGCTCCTCCGTCTCAACCCCTCCAAAACCCAGGCAATCATCATAGGCCGTACCACTCGCTCCTTTCGCCTCCAAGATTTCTACCTCACCCTTTCTGGTCGTCCTATCCAACTCACGCCCACCCTGAAATACCTTGGCCTCACCCTTGACCGACACCTCACCTGGACCCCTCATCTCCTGACCATCCAGCAGAAAGCCCATTCCCGCCTCCGCCTGCTGAAACTCCTGTCCGGCCGGACATGGGGATTGCATCCTTCTACCATCCTCCACACCTACAAATCCCTCATCCGTCCTATGCTCTGTTATGCCAGCGTCGCCTGGATCTCCGCCCCCACCCGCTTTTACAAGGCTCTCCAAATCCTTGAACGCCATGCGCTCCGCCTTGCCTTCCGTATCCGCCTTCCTTCCCCCACACGGCTCCTGTATGAACTGATCCCCTTCCCCCACCTCCTCTTGTTCCTCCAACATCTCCGCATCCTTTACATTGTTCGCAGGGTTGATCCCCCCCACCCTCTGGTTTCCTCCTTCCTCTCCACCCCTCGCCCGTTGCCGCGCCTCTATCGCTGTATCCCTCCCTCTCTCCACCTCCACACCCTCCATCTCCTTCATCAGGGCAATTTCCAACGCCTCCCCCTCCCGGATGACGAACTTCGCCGTGACATATACCCTTCCTTCCAACTATAACCCGGCCTTGTTTCCCCCCCCCCCTCCCCAGGGCCCCCTTCTCCTCTTTCCTCCTTCTCCCAGAGCGGATTTTCCTCCATCCCCCCCTCCCCTGAGACCCTGCACCCCATACTTGCCTCTCTCCTTCCCACATCCCTCCCTACCTGGCCCTCTTCCGAGCGCCCCCCATTCCCCTCCCCCATCTCTTCCCCTCCCTCCCTTCTTCAGGTCTCCCTCATCTCCTTGAACCTGGCAGATCCTCTGTATTGATCATCATCAGTGTGCCACGTCAGTGTTGTGTTTTGTGCTGTTTCTCGTGTGCGTCCAGAGGTGTGATTTTAATTGTGTACTGCCTTGAGGTTCGCCGTCAGTGTTACGTTGTGTGCTATGCCATCCGTCAACACCTTTATGCTCCAGTCATACTGTGCCTTGTGTTCTTTTAATCGTCGCAGTGTGTGGCCTTTTGTGTGTGCTCTTTTAAACAGTTTTTTTTTATCTCCATTTTACAGTCACCCCGTTTTTTTGTATATTGCCTTCCATGATGTTCTCCCTTTTTTATATCTATGTTCGCCTTCTTCTCTCCTTTGCTGATTTTAAATGTCTTCTATTGTTTTGTTCTATGTCTTTCGGCTGAAGAGCAGCGCATATGCTGCTGCCAGCCCGCCCCGATGGGGAATTGAAATACAATAAAGAAAAAAAAAAAAATCGGATTCCCCCATCTAGAGGGTTGGCTCCCCTCCTTCGAAAGCGTCAGATTGCAAAGGCTGGGCTACTCTCAGGGTGGAATCTCCGTCTTCGAAGATTGTGTGTGTCTGTCTGTCTGTCTGCCCGCTGCTGTCGCTGTTCGTTCGTTTGTTCGTCCGTCCGTCCGTCCGTCCGTCCGCCTGCTGGCTGTCCATCGCCGTCGTCGCAACCGCCGCCGCCGCCGCCTGCTGTTCGTCCGTCTGTTCGCCGCCGACGCCGACGCCGACGCCGACGCCGACGCCGACGCCAACGCCGACGCCGACGCCGCCTGCTGTTAGCCGCTGCCCATCGCCGACGCCGACGCCGCCTGCTGCACGTCCGTCTGTCCGTCGCCGTTCGTCTGCAATGAGTACTCCCACCTCCACCGTCATCTACACCTCGCCCTCCCTTTCTCCCACAGTCACTTCCTGGAGTGCCGCCTCTGCCCTCCCTCCTTCCACCTCCCCTTCCCTTCCTCCACTTACCCACCCCCCTTTCTCCTCCCCTGCTGTATACCCACACCTCTACACCCTTCCTCCAGCCTCCACACCCTCAACAACTCCCACTACTACCCCCGCCCTCACGTACGCCTCTGTTGCCGCCTCTGCTGCCGCCCCTCAGGTGGTTGGCTTCCCTCTCTCACCGACCCCGTCGCTTCGTCTTCTGCATCTCCCGCACGCATCACGTTGCGCCGAGCCACCATCGCCACCACTGAACCAGCTGCTTCTCCCGGTGCCTCCGCTACGCCACAGGGATCTGCCACCCGCCACCTCCCTCTCCTCCCCGTCCCTCTCCCCTCCTCCCAGCCTCCAGTCTCCAAAAAACCCCAAAAGCGCGTCCTTACCGACTCTGCTCCCGCCCTTCCCACAAAAAATCAACGCCACCTCCCCCTCCCCCTGCCGTCACTATGGACACCACCACTCCTCCTGCCACCCCTACCTTGGCCCCCACCCTCCACACCTTTGTCCTGTCCACTCCCGATCCTAAGTTCCTCGACGCTCGTACCCTCACCAAGGAAATACGAAAGTACTTACCTGGTGCTCTCATCTCCCAACTCATTCCCCGCAGGGACTCAGTCCTTATCAAGTCCCCGTCCCCATCATTTCACACAGACCTCCTGCGAAAACTCCCACGAGTTATGTTTGGCCCCCACGCCTCTCTGACACCCTTCCTCTCCGCTTCCACTCCTCGTCAGCCCCAGCCTCCCCGTCGCCCCCCCACCTACACCGCTGTGATCACCAAGCTCAGCCCGGTGATCACAGAGGATGAAGTGTTGGTAGAACTGAACTCCCACCCGGACTTGGAAATCCGCTCTGCTCGCCGTATCCACAATGCCTCTGGTCCCACCTACCTCATGCGGGTATTCTCAGAGTCCGCCCCGTCCATAGACCATCTCCTCACCCAGGGTGCCCTGATATACCACCGTCGCCACCCTGTTGAATCCTCCAAATCCCCTCCCCAATCCTACCGTTGCCAAAGGTGCCTGATGTACAATGACCACCTGACTCCCAACTGCAAAAACCCCCCACCTGTCCCCATTGCAAGGCCTCCCACTTTCTCAAGAACTGCCCCAACCTCGCTGCTCCTCCTTCCTGTAATACCTGCAATGGCCCCCATCCCACATACTCCCACAAGTGTAAAGCTAAACCCCCTCCAGCCACCCCTGAACTTACAGTCCCAGTTCGTCCCGTCGATCCTCCTGTCCATCCTAACAATTCCCTCCGTCCACCCCCCACGGCCGAGGACATCATCCGGTTCATTACCGTTGTACTCCAAAACATTCACCCTTTTCAGCGCCCGCACACCTTCCAACAAATATCCCTTGCTGCTCGCTCTGTTTTCCACCTGAACACCTTCGCCACTTACTCCCACAACCAAGCCCACTTCACCTTCACCCGCCTCGACACCCTAGTTTAAGTCTCTTCCCTTCCCTGTCTTCCCCCCCTCCTTCCCGTCATGGCGCGGCACGAGTCTCGCATCCTCTTCCAGAACATTCGCTCCTTCCGCTCCAACAAATACCTCCTCATGCACACCCTCTCCCACCACCAGGTCGACACCTTCCTCTTGAACGAAACCTTTCTCCAGCCCCACCATTCTATCCGCTCCTCCCCCTATATCCTCCACCGCACTGATGCTCCTGGTCCTCGTGCGCAGGGTGGAGTCGCGATTGGCCACCTTAAGCATATCCCCGTCCGGCCACAACCTCTCCTCAATGACCCCACTGAACACCTTATCCTTAGCGTCTTCTTCCCCTCCCTCACCGTTACCTGTGCCACCATCTATGTCCGCTCCACTGCTCCTCTTCCTTATGACTTCATCTCCCACATTGACCACACCTTCTCCACCTATGTGATTGCCGCCGACCTCAACATCCATAGCCGCACTCCTGCTGCCCTTCGGCGGTGGCATCAGTTCCTCTCCACAATCCAGGGTGACCTTGTTCCCATTCCCCAGCACACCCGACCCGAAAGTAACACCACCCCCGATGTTGTCATTGCCTCCGCCAACCTCCTTGGGCGTATCACTGTCGCCGTCCTTGACCCCACAGGTAGCGATCACCTCCCTGTCCTTCTCACCATAACGTCTGCACACCGCCCCCCTCCAGCTACGCAACCTGCACCCCCTCCCAAGGTCGTCCATGACTATCGCCGTGCCAACTGGGATGCCTACCGGGACTCCATCTCCACGCAGGTCGAAAGCCACCCTCTTACCTATCGCCATCCTGACGACATCATCCGCGCCTCGTCCTTCCTTCAGACGGTAATTACCGACGCCGTGGAGGCCCATGTTCCTACTAAAACCATCCACCCACACCGTCCCACTCTCCCTCCGCGGGCTGTCCTCCTCCTCCGTGAATCCCGCCGCCTCTATCGCTCCTTCCTCCGCACTCGTGACAGGGATACACTCCAACGCCACCGGCAAATACAGTGACACGTACGGAACCTTATTACAGCAACGAAACGCCGGGACTGGCGGCAGACCTGCACACGAATCAATGCCACCCTCCCTATCAACTCCTCCAAGTACTGGTCTGCCTTCCATCGTCTTACTGGTTCCCTTTCCGCTCCCCACTACCCCCTTCTCCATAACGATCGCCCCCTTCCAGACAACCTCAGTAAGGCCAACCACTTCGCTTCCCACCTTTCCGAGGTCTTCTCCATCCCCGATGATCCCCACTTTGATTATTCTCTTTTCCCCACCGTCATGGAACGTGCTGATACCTCAGTCGCTCCACTTGCTCCTAGTCTCCAGTACTTGGGGCAGTTGCCCCCCTCCGACGTCAACACTCCCATCACAGCACAAGACATTAAACTTCTCCTCCAGTCCAAACGCAACACGGCCCCTTGTCACGACTGTGTCACCTACCGTCACCTTCGAGAAAGCCCCTATTCCTTCCTAACTGTCCTCGCCCATCTCTATAATGTCATCCTCTCTACTGGCTTCTACCCTGACCTGTGGAAGACCTCCCGCGTCCTCCTCTTCCTCAAACCCAACAAACCCCCTTCTGCCGCCTCTTCCTATCGTCCCATCTGCCTCACCTCCGTCTTCAGTAAGGTCCTTGATTCCATCCTCTCCCACCATATCCATCGGCACCTTGCTCAACACCACCTCCTCCCCCTTACCCAGTGTGGCTTCCGACCCTCCTTCTCCTGCTGACGACCAACTCCTCAACCTTGTTCACCTTCTGTCCCTCCAGCTCAACTCCCGTCGCTCCGCCATTTTTGTTTCCCTTGACCTCCAAAATGCCTATGACCGTGTATGGCATCCCGGTCTCCTCTTTAAACTCCAAACCTACGCCCTGCCTATCAATTTTGTCCGTCTGGTCGCTTCCTTCCTCTCGCACCATCCTTCCTATGTCACCCTCCACAACACCAACTCCCGTATCTTTTATCCCACGGCTGGCGTCCCCCAGGGTTCTGTCCTGTCCCCTCTCCTTTATCTCTTGTATACAGCTGATATGCCCAAGCCACCCCCACCAGTTCACCTTCTCCAATATGCTGATGACATCGCCTTCCTGGCTCTCTATCCTACCCTTCAACGGTCTCAACGTACCCTCCAAACCCACCTTAACCAGTTCACCACTTGGTGTAACCAGTGACTCCTCTGTCTGAACCCCTCCAAAACCCAGGCAATCATCATAGGCCGTACCACTCGCTCCTTTCGCCTCCAAGATTTCTACCTCACCCTTTATGGTCGTCCTATCCAACTCACCCCCACCCTGAAATACCTTGGCCTCACCCTTGACCGACACCTCACCTGGACCCCTCATCTCCTGACCATCCAGCAGAAAGCCCATTCCCGCCTCCGCCTGCTGAAACTCCTGTCCGGCCGGACATGGGGATTGCATCCTTCTACCATCCTCCACACCTACAAATCCCTCATCCGTCCTATCCTCTGTTATGCCAGCGTCGCCTGGATCTCCGCCCCCACCCGCTTTTACAAGGCTCTCCAAATCCTTGAACGCCATGCGCTCCGCCTTGCCTTCCGTATCCGCCTTCCTTCCCCCACACGGCTCCTGTATGAACTGATCCCCTTCCCCCACCTCCTCTTGTTCCTCCAACATCTCCATATCCTTTACATTGTTCGCAGGGTTGATCCCCCCCACCCTCTGGTTTCCTCCTTCCTCTCCACCCCTCGCCCGTTGCCGCGCCTCTATCGCTGTATCCCTCCCTCTCTCCACCTCCACGCCCTCCATCTCCTTCATCAGGGCAATTTCTAACGCCTCCCCCTCCCGGATGACGAACTTCGCCGTGACATATACCCTTCCTTCCCACTATAACCCGGCCTTGTTCCCCCCCCCCCCCTCCCCAGGGCCCCCTTCTCCTCTTTCCTCCTTCTCCCAGAGCGGATTTTCCTCCATCCCCCCCTCCCCTGAGACCCTGCACCCCATACTTGCCTCTCTCCTTCCCACATCCCTCCCTACCTGGCCCTCTTCCGAGCGCCCCCCATTCCCCTCCCCCATCTCTTCCCCTCCCTCCCTTCTTCAGGTCTCCCTCATCTCCTTGAACCTGGCAGATCCTCTGTATTGATCGTCATCAGTGTGCCACGTCAGTGTTGTGTTTTGTGCTGTTTCTCCTGTGCGTCCAGAGGTGTGATTTTAATTGTGTACTGCCTTGAGGTTCGCCGTCAGTGTTACGTTGTGTGCTATGCCATCCGTCAACACCTTTATGCTCCAGTCATACTGTGCCTTGTGTTCTTTTAATCGTCGCAGTGTGTGGCTTTTTGTGTGTGCTACTTTTAAACAGTTTTTTTCTCTCCATTTTACAGTCACCCCGTTTTTTTGTATATTGCCTTCCATGATGTTCTCCCTTTTTTATATCTATGTTCGCCTTCTTCTCTCCTTTGCTGTTTTTAAATGTCTTCTATTGTTTTGTTCTATGTCTTTCGGCTGAAGAGCAGCGCATATGCTGCTGCCAGCCCGCCCCGATGGGGAATTGAAATACAATAAAGAAAAAAAAAAAATCGGATTCCCACATTCGAAGGTTGGATTCCCTCTCTTCTTCATCGAAGAGTTTCACTGCCTGGGCTGCTCTCAGGGTGCACCTTCGACGTGGAAGATCCCCGCCGTTTCCCTGCCGTGTCGTCTGCTTGCCGTCCATACTGCCTGCCGGTGCTCGCCGCCGCCGCCGCCGCCGCCGCCGCCGCCGCCGCTTGGTCGCCGCCCTCCGGTCCTCGCCGCCGCCGCCGTCGCCGCCTGCCGGGGCTCGCCGCCCCCGCCCGGTCGCCGCCTGCCGGTGCTCGCCGCCGCCGCCGCCGCCGCCGCCGCCTGCTGCTCGCCGCCGCCGCCGCCGCCGTCGCCGCCTGCCGGGGCTCGCCGCCGCCGCCGCCGCCGGTGCCCGCCACCACCACCGCCGCCGCCGCCGCCGCCGCCGCCGCCGCCGGTGCCCGCCGCCGCCGCCGCCGCCGGTGCACGCCGCCGCCGCCGCCGCCGCCGTCCTGACCCTCGTCTACGGCCGTCTTCATCCGTCTTCGTCTTTGTCTGTCCCCAGTTTCTGTCCTCTCCTCTTCGTTCTGTTCGTTCTTGTTTCTCTCTCCCGGTATGTCCGCCCCCACCACCACTGTCACTACTACCACCACCGCCATTGTCTATACCTCCCCTGCCGCCGCCTCCACCACTATAACTTGGTGTGCCCAGTCCCACCCCCCTCCTTCCATTCCACCACTCCTCACTCTCCACTTACACTCTATCTTTGTCGCCCCCTCTCCCGCTTCTTCCTCCCGTTCCTCTCGTTCTGATCCCTTCCCCCCACTCCCCCAGCCTGTCACTGCAGCTCCGGCTCGGGTGGTGGCCCGTCGGGCCACTGCCCACGCCCAGCTCTCCCCATCACCTTCGCCATCACCGCCGCCACTACCACCGTCATCGTCGTCGCCGCCATCGCCTTCGCCTTCACCGTCACCGTCACCATCTCCGGCGCCGACTCCGGCCCCGGGACCTGCCCCTCCCCGCCACATTCCCGTTGTTCCCATCCCGCACACCTCCTCCACTGCCGTCAAGTGCCCCAGTGGCACCCCTGCTTCCTCTGCTTCCAAAACGGCTGCGCCTCATCCTGCTTCCCCCACCCATGATGCCATGGAAGTCTTCCCGCCTGTCCCTGCCCCCTCATCCTCCTCCTCTCCCCCTTCCTCCTACCGCTACCTCCTCTCCCGTCCTGATACCTCTCTCCTTGAAGCTCGGAACCTCACCCTCTTCCTGCGCCAGCATTGTCCTGGTGCCCCCATCTCCCTCCTCACTCCTCGCCGAGATTCGGTCCTCATCTCCTCCCCCAGCCCAACCCTCCACACCTACCTCCTTTCCCGCATCCCTGTCACCCGCTTTGGCCCTCATGCCTCTCTCACCCCTGCTCCTTCACCACCTCCCTCCCGCCAACCCCAACCTCCACGTCGCCCGCCAACTCTCACTGCCGTCATCACTCGGCTTAGTCCAGTGGTCACGGAGGAGGAGGTGTTGGCGGAGCTCAAGGCGCATCCCCATTTGGAGGTGCGTGCGGTTCGCCGCATACATAACGCTGCCGGCCCCACCCGCCTTATGCGGGTTTTTTCTGAGCACGCCCCCTCCATTGACCGTCTCCTGAAGGAGGGTGCCCTCCTTTTTAACCAGCGGTACAAGGTCGACCCCTCCCGTTCCCCTCCTCAATCCCTGCGCTGCCAGAGGTGTCTGCGCTATAACGCGCACCCCACAGCTTAGTGCCGCGAGGCCCCCACCTGCCCGCATTGTCGGCAAGCGCACTTCCTCAGGCAGTGCCCTAACCTCCAATCCCCTCCTTCCTGCAATACCTGCAATCTCCCCGATCCCACCTACTCCCAAAAGTGTAAAGCCCGACCCCCTCCAACCACTCCTGAACTCACCGTCCCTGTCCGTCCCCTGGACGCCCCCACCCCTCCTGGCAATTCCCTTCGTCCCCCACCCACCGCTGAGGATGTCATCAGGATCCTTACCATCGTCCTCCAGAATGTTCATCCCTTTCAGCACCCTCACACCCTCCAGCAGATCTCCCTTGCTGCCCGTTCCATCTTCCAACTCAAGATGTACGCCACCTACTCCAACAACCAGGCCCATTTCACCTTCTCCCATCTTGACACCCTCGTTTAAATCCCAGTCATGGCGCGACAGCAACGTATCCTTTTCAACAACATACGCTCCCTTCCCGCCAACAAAAACCTCTTCCTGCACACCCTTGCCACCCACCGCGTGGATGCCTTCCTCCTCAATGAAACCTTCCTGCAACCCCACCACACAGTCCACACTTCGCCATACCTCCTCCACCGCTCCGACAATCCCCTCCCGATTGCGCGTGGCGGAGTTGCCATTGGGCACCACCACCAGATCCCCATTCGGCTCCAACCTCTCCTTCCCGACCCCACCGAACACCTGATCCTTAGTGTCTTCTTCCCCGTCCTTACCATTACCTGCGCCACCATCTATGTTCGCCCCAACGCTCCTCTTCCCTTCGACTTCCTCTCCCACATTGACCGTACCTTCTCCTCCTACGTGATCGCCGCCGACCTCAACATCCATAGTCGTTCCGCTGCCCAGTTACGGCGGTGGCATCGGTTCCTCTCCTCCCTTCAAGGCGACCTCATTCCCATCCCCCAGCGCACCCGTCCCGAATCCAACTCCACTCCTGATGTTGTCCTATCCTCCCCCAACCTCCTTGGCCGCATAACGGTGGATGTCCTGGAGCCTATTGGTAGCGACCATCTCCCTGTCCTCCTCACCATTTCAGACGGTCGTCGCTCTCGCCCCGACCCTCGTACTGCTCCTCCCCCTAAGTATGTCCACGACTATTCCCGAGCCGACTGGAATGCCTACCGGGATACCCTTTCCACCCAGGTCGATAGCCACCCTCTCACCTACCACCACCCTGACGATGTCACCCCTGCCGCCTCCTTTCTCCAGCAGACCTTGCTGAGGCCGTGGAGGCCCACGTTCCTACTGTCGCCATCCACCCCCACCGTCCTACCTTACCCCCACAGGCCGTTCTCCTCCTCCGTGAATCCCGTCGTCTCTACCGTGCCTTCCTCCGCACGCGTGACCCGGACACACTAAGACGCCACCGGCAACTCCAGCGACACGTTCGTAATTTGCTCGCGGCTAAGAAACGCCGGGACTGGCGACAGACATGCACCCGTTTAAATGCTACACTACCAATCAACTCGTCCAAGTTCTGGTCGGCCTTCCATCGCCTTACCGGAACTAAACCCTCCCCCTACTATCCTCTTCTCCACGATGATCACCCCTTGCCTGACACCCTTAGTAAGGCCAATCACTTTGCCTCCTACCTCTCCGATGTTTTCTCCATCCCCGACGATCCCCAGTTCGATTACTCCCTCTTCCTGGATATCCGCGATCGAACTGACACCTCTGTCCCTCCCCTCGCTCCTGGTTTCCAGTACTTGGACAACATTACACACACGGAACTCAATACCCCTATCACTACACAGGATCTCATTGATACACTCCGCACCAAACGCAACACCGCTCCTGGTCACGATCGTGCCACCTATCGTCACCTTCGTGAAGCTCCTGTCTCTTTCCTCTCCACCCTGGCCAGGCTCTACAATGTCGTCCTGTCCACCGGTTACTACCCCGACCTGTGGAAAACATCCCGTATTCTCATGTTCCTTAAACCTGGCAAACCGCCGTCCGCCGTCTCCTCCTACCGTCCCATCAGCCTTACCTCGGTCTTCAGCAAGGTCCTGGAATCTATCCTCACCCGCCGCATCCACCAGCATGTCCGCCAGCACCGCCTCCTTCCCGTCACCCAGTGTGGCTTTCGGCCATCCTTCTCTTCCGACGATCTTCTCCTTCACCTCACTCATCTCCTTTCCGAACAGCTTAATTCCCGTCGCTCCGCCATCTTCCTCTCCCTTGACCTCGAACGCGCTTATGACCGCGTCTGGCATTCCGGTCTCCTCTTCAAGCTCCAAACCTTCGCCCTTCCCATTAACTACGTCCGTCTGATCGGTTCCTTTCTCTCCCGCCGTCCTTCCTATGTCACCATCCATAACACCGATTCCTACACCTTTTTCCCCTCCGCCGGTGTGCCCCAAGGCTCCGTCCTCTCCCCCCTTCTGTACCTTTTGTACACGGCGGACATGCCGCCGCCGTCGCCCCCCGTCCACCTCCTCCAGTTTGCCGATGACACCGCGTTCCTCGCCCTTGCCCCCACCCTGCAACGCTCCCAACGCCTTCTCCAATCCCATCTTGACCGGTTCACCGCTTGGTGCAACCAGTGGTTGCTCAAGGTCAATCCCTCCAAAACCCAGGCGATCATTGTAGGCAAAACCACCCCTTCCTTCCGCCTCCTTGATTTCTATCTCACCGTCTATGGCCGTCCTATCGCCCTCACTCCCACCCTTAAGTACCTTGGCGTCACCCTCGACCGTCGCCTCTCCTGGACTCCCCATCTCCAGACGATCCAAGCCAAGGCACGTTCCCGACTCAGTCTCCTCAAGCTCCTTTCCGGCCGCACGTGGGGTCTGGACCCCTCCACAATCCTCCACACCTATAAATCCCTCATCCACCCTATCCTTTGTTACGCCCATCCAGCCTGGATCTCCGCCCCTCCTACCTTCTATAAATCCCTCCAAATCCTTGAACGCCATGCTCTCCGCATTGCCTATCGCATCCGTCTCCCCTCCCCCACGCGGATCATGTATGATCTCATCCCCTTCCCCCACCTCCTCCTTTTCCTTGAAAGAATACGGATCCTGTACACCTCCCGTAAACTTGATCCTCCTCACCCGCTCGTGTCCCCGATCCTCTCCCACCCCCGCCCGCTGCCGCGCCTGTATTTGCACGTCCCACCAGGTCTCCATCTCTCCACCCTCCTTACCCTCTCCCAAGGTGGCTTCCGCCAGCTCCCCCTCCCTGATGATGTCCTTGTCCCCTCCATCTACCCCTCTTATCAAATTTGATCCTCCCCCCCACCTCCTATGTCCTCTCCTTTAGGCACCCTCCCTCCCTCCCTTCCCTTCCCTCCTCTTTCCTTTCCCCCCTCCCTCCTCCCCTCTCCACCGGGCTTCCCCTCCCCCTTCCTCCCTCCCCCTCTCTCCTTTGCCCATGGCATCTCTGCTCCCCCCTCTCCCATTCCCCTTCCCGTTCCTTCTCCTGCACCTCCTCTCTTGGCAGGTCCCCGGACTCGTACACGCTCAGTGAACATTCGCGCGCCGGAGATAATCGCCGTCAGTGTTTCGTGTGTGTGCCTTCGTTTGTGTGTAGTGTTGTTCGCCGTCACGCCCCCACCGTTCACGTGCCGTCGCCATCATACATGTTCTGTGCAGCGTGTCGCCCAGTGTTAGTGATGTTTCTCGTCCAGCGTGAACGGCTACTTGTTTTTTCGATTTTTAGTGTCTACATTTTTTTTGCCCACCGTTATTACTGTCTACTCTGTGCCACCTTTATGTACTACTTGTTGTAACACTCAAGGCTGAAGTGCGGCGTATTGTGCTGCTGCCAGCCCGCCTTTGTATATGGTGTTAAAATCACAATAAAGAAAAAAAAAATCGGATTCCCACATTCGAGGGTTGGATTCCCTCTCTTCTTTATCGAAGTGTTTCACTGCCTGGGCTACTCTCAGGGTGCACCTTCGACGTGGAATATCCCCGCCGTTTCCCTGCCGTGTCGTCTGCTTGCCGTCCATACTGCCTGCCTGTGCTCGCCGCCGCCGCCGCCGCCGCCGCCGCCGCCGCTTGGTCGCCGCCGCCGCCGCCTGCTGATCGCCGCCGTCGCCGTCTGCGCCGCCGTTTGGCCGCCTTCCGGTCCTCGCCGCCGCCGCCGCCGCCTGCCGGTCGCCGCCGTCGCCGTCTGGTCGCCGCCGCCGCCCTTCTCGCGCGCCGCCGCCATGTCCCAACCCACCACCACCACCACTATCATTTTCACCTCTCCCTCCGCTGCTCCAACCACCATCACATGGAGCTCCTCCTCCACCCCACTTCCCGTCCTTCCTTCTCTCCCTGTCCACCCCACCCCTGCACAACTTTCGGCTGTAACCACCCCCAACTCCTCCTCCCCTATCACTGTCGCCCCATCGACAGCTACTGACTTTCCGCCGCTCCCCGCACCGCCTCCGACAGGCTCCAAGCCAGCACGGATCTCTGCTCGACGTTCCACAGTCTCAGTGGCACCCACGCCCCCTCCGTCTGCGTCATCCGCTGCTCAGGGTGGTCCTGCCCCCCGCCATCTCCCCCTGCAACCTGTACCACTGCCCCCTCTCCACCCGGTCGTGCCCGCGAAACCTTCAAAGCGCCCGAATGCTGACCCTTCCCCTGCAGTCTCCTCCAAAAAAACCCCCAGCCCCCGTGACCCACCCACCCCCATGGACGCGGCTCCGACCCCCGCCCCCGCCCCGCCTGCCACCCACACCTTTGTCCTCTCCAATCCTGACCCTTAATTCCTTGATGCCCGCTCCCTCACCCTCGCCATCCGGACATACTACCCCAATGCTCCCATCTCCCAACTGATTCCTCGCAAGGACTCAGTCCTCATCAAATCCCCCAGTGCTTCCCTCCACACCGATCTCCTCTCCCGCATCCCCCGTATCCAATTTGGCCAACGTGCAACCCTCACCCCCTACTACACCCCGTCCTCTCCCCGTCAGCCTCAACCTCCCCGGCGTCCGCCGACCTTCACCGCTGTGATCACGAAGCTTAGCCCCGTGATCACGGAGGCTGAGGTGTTGGCGGAACTCAACTCCCGGCCCGACATTGAAATCCGCTCGGCCCGTCGCATCTTTAATGATGCCGGGCCGACTTTTCTCATGCGGATATTCACCGAATCCTCCTCCTCCATTGACCGTCTCCTCACCGAGGGAGCCCTCATCTACAATCAGCGCCATAAGGTGGACCCCTCCCGTTCCCCCGTCCAATCCTACCGCTGCCAACGCTGTCTCACCTACAACGACCACGTTACCTCTGCCTGCAGGAACCCCCCAACTTGTCCCCACTGCAAAGCTTCCCACTTCCTCAAGCATTGCCCCAACCTCACCTCTCCCCCCTCCTGCAACACTTGCAACGAACCACATCCTACCTACTCCTCGAAGTGTAAAGCGAAACCTCCACCAGTAACCCCTGAGCTCACCGTGCCTGTCCGTCCTGTTGATGACCCCATCCACCCCAACAGCTCGCTCCGCCCTCCCCCTACTGCTGAGGACATCATCCGTTTCACCACCATTGAGCTCCAAAACATCCACCCCTTCCAGCGCTCACACACTCTTTCCCAAATCGCCCTCGCTGCCCGTTCCATCTTCCATCTTACCACCTATGCCACATACTCCCACAACCAGGCCCACTTCACCTTCACCCCCCTCACCACCCTTGTCTAACTCTCCACTCCCATGGCACAACAACCGTACCGTATCCTGTACCACAACATTCGCTCCCTGCCCTCCCACAAACTCCTCTTCCTCCACACCCTACATCAGCACCGCGTGGATGCCTTCGTCCTAAATGAAACCTTCCTTCAACCACGTCTCTCCGTCTCCATGGCTCCTTACACTCTACACCGCACCGATAACCCGTACCCTCTCGCGCGTGGCGAAGTTGCTATAGGCCACCTCAAGCACCTCCCTGTCCGGCCCCAACCTCTCCTTAACAATCCTGCCGAGCATCTCACCCTCAGCCTCTTCTTCCCCACCCTTACCATCACCTGTGCCACCATTTATGTCCGCCCTCGCACCCCCATCCCGTACGATTTCCTGGCCCACATTGACCGCTCCTTCTCCACCTACGTGATTGCCGCTGGCCTCAATATCCACAGCCGTGATCCTGCCGACCTCCGACGGTGGCATCAGTTTCTCACCACTCTCCAGGGAGACCTGGTTCCCCTGCCTCTGCACACCCGGCCCGAATCCAACACCACTCCTGATGTGGTCCTTGCCTCTCCAAACCTCCTTGGGCGCATCACCGCAGATGTCCTTGACCTCATTGGCAGTGACCATGCTCCTGTCCTCCTCACTATCTCTAACGGTCGCCATCCCCGCCACGCTCCTCGCCCTGACGTCCCTCCTAAACTTGTCCATGATTACTCCCGTGCCAACTGGGATGCCTACCGGGATTCCATTCACACCCAGGTTGACGGCCACGACCTTACCCTCCAGTCTCCTGATGACATCGCTCGCGCTGCTGCCTTCCTGCACCAGACATTGTCTGACGCCGTCGCCACCCATATCCCCACCAAAGCCATCCACCCTCACCGCCCCGCCCTGCCTCCACAGGCCGTCCTTCTCCTTCGAGAGTCCTGCCGCCTCTACCGCTCTTTTTTCCACACTCGTGACCGGGATACACTTACCCGCCACCGGCAATTACAGCGACACATCCGCAAAATGCTTGTTGCGAAGAAACGCCGAGCCTGGCGCCGGACATGTACACGACTCAACACCACGCTCCCCATCAACTCTTCCAAGTATTGGTCTGCCTTCCACCGCCTTACTGGGAACCGCCCCACCCCCCAAGTACCCTCTCCTCCTTAATGACCGTCCCTTTCCTGACGACCTCAGTAAGGCCAACCACTTTGCCTCCCACCTCTCTGATGTTTTTTCCATCCCAGATGATCCCCACTTTGATTATTCCCTCTTCCCTGATGTCGTGGACCGTACGAATACCTTTGTTCCTCCCCTTGCTCCTAGCTTCCAGTACTTGGGCCACACCTCACCTTCTGCACTTAACACTCCCATCACTACACAGGACATCAGCCTCACACTCCGCACTAAACGCACCACTGCTCCCGGCCACGACTGCGTTACCTACCGCCACCTCAAACACTGCCCTCCCTCCTACCTTTCCCTCCTTGCCACCCTCTACAATGTCATCCTTGCCACTGGCTTCTATCCCGACCTGTGGAAAACCTCCCGTATCCTGATGTTCTCCAAACCCAATAAGCCTCCATCTGATGCCTCTTCCTATCGTCCTATCTGTCTCACATCGGTGTTCAGCAAGCTCTTGGAATCCATCCTTTCCCGGCGCATCCATCTCCACCTCCACCAAAACCACCTCCTCCCAAACACCCAATGTGGCTTTCGACCCTCCTTCTCTGCTGATGACCAACTCCTCCCCCTCACTCATCTCCTCTCCCTCCAGCTTAACTCCCGTCGCTCCGCCATTTTTGTCTCACTTGACCTCGAAAAGGCCTACGACCGTGTCTGGCATCCCGGTCTCCTGTTTAAACTCCAAACCTACGCCCTTCCTATCAACTACATCCGTCTGGTGGCCTCCTTCCTCTCCCACCGCCCCTCCTATGTTACCGTCCATCATGCCAATTCCCACACCTTCTACCCCTCTGCCGGTGTGCCCCAGGGCTCTGTCCTCTCCCCTCTCATCTACCTACTGTACACGGCAGATATGCCCCAACCCCCCCTCCAGTACACCTCTTGCAATATGCTGATGACACCGTATTCCTCGCCCTCGCTCCTACCCTCCAACGGGCCCAACGCCTTCTCCAGAATCACCTTGACCTTTTTGCTGCATGGCGTAACCAATGGCTCCTGAAACTCAATCCTTCCAAGACCCAGGCAATCATCGTAGGTCGTACCACTCGCTCCTTCCGCCTCCTGGATTTCTCCCTTACTGTCTGCGCACGTCCTGTTCGCCTCACCCCCACCCTCACCTACCTTGGCCTCACCATTGACCGTCACCTCACCTGGATACCTCATCTCCGCTCCATCCAATCCAAAGCCCACAACCGCCTCCGACTCCTCAAACTCCTCTCTGGCCGGACATGGGGGTTGCACCCCTCTACCATCCTCCACACCTACAAATCCTTCATCCATCCCATCCTCTGTTATGCCAGTCCTGCCTGGATATCTGCCCCCACCAAATTCTATCAGTCCCTCCAGATCCTTGAGGGTCATGCTCTCCGCCTCGCCTTCCGTATCCGCCTCCCGTCCCCCACGCGGATCCGCTATGATCTCATTCCTTTCCCCCATCTGCTCCTATTCCTCGAACATATCCGCATCCTCTACACCTCCCGCCGTCTTGAACCCCCTCACCCCCTGGTTGCTCCTCTCCTCTCCCGTCCCCGCCCCCTGCCACGTCTTCACCGTTGTGTCCCCCCTACCCTCCATCTCTACACCCTCCATCTCCTTTCCCAAGGTGGCTTCCGTCACCTCCCCCTCCCGGATGATGCCCTCTCTCCCTCCATTTATCCTTCCTATCAACTCTGATCCTCCATCCCCCTCCTTCCCTCTGTCCTTTCCCTGGGCTCCCTCTCCCCCCCCCTTCTGTCCTGTTTCTCTCCCCACTAAACCTCTCCCTACCTCCCTTCTCCCCCCCAGTCCTTTTGTATTCCCCTCCTCTGCCTACCCCACTCCCTGTCACGTCTGCCCCCCACCCCTCTTATGGGTCCTCATCCTCCTTCAGCTCCTTTCCCGGCTCCCCCCTTCGCTTTTACTCTCCTTTCCCCCCCTTTTTCGTTTTCCCATCTTCTGTCCAGTTTCCCCCCACCTGCTCTCGACTGTGGTGTCACATTTGCCAACTTTTTAGTGCAGTGTTCCAGTGACTATTCAGTGTTGTTTGTCTTTCTCGCGTTTCGAACAGAAACCATGCTGTCGCTCGGTGTGAATTTTATTTCCTTTGCAAACAGAATCCAGACTGTCGCCGTGTTTTTTTAGTTGTCTATTGTTTTCCCTGTCTACTTCGTATGTATTTTTATTAGCGTCATCATCCCTGTGTTGTTGTTTAAAGTTCCACGATTTCTTTTCGCCTTGTTACTCTCTAAGTCTCCGATTTTGTCGCCTGTTTCTTTTTATTATTTGTTCTCTTGCTCTTTGTCACAAAATCTGTCGGCTGAAGAGCGGCGTACTAAGCTGCTGCCAGCCCGCCCCCTTCGGGGGGAATTGAAATTCAATAAATGAAAAAAAAAAAAAAAATCGGATTCCTCCAAGCCAAGGCACGTTCCCGACTCCGTCTCCTCAAGCTCCTTTCCGGCTGTACGTGGGGTCTGGACCCTTCCACAATCCTCCACACCTATAAATCCCTCATCCGCCCTATCCTTTGTTATGCCCATACAGCCTGGATCTCCGCCCCCCATACCTTTTATAAATTCCTCCAAATCCTTGAACGCCATGCACTCCGCCTCGCCTATCGCATCCGTCTCCCCTCCCCCATGCAGATCCTGTATGATCTCATCCCCTTCCCCCACCTCCTCCTTTTCCTTGAAAGGATACGGATCCTGTACACCTCCCGTAAACTCGATCCTCCTCACCCGCTCGTATGCCCGATCCTCTCCCATCCCCGCCCGCTGCCGCGCCTGTATTTCCACGTCCCGCCCGGTCTCAATCCCTCCACCCTCCTTACTCTCTCCCAAGGTGGCTTCCGCCAGCTCCCCCTCTCTGATGATGTCCTCCTCCCCTCCATCTACCCCTCCTATCAACTTTGACCCTGCCCCTCCCACTTCCGGTGTCCTTTCCTTTAGGCACCCTCCCTCACTCCCTTCTCTTCCCTTCCTCCCCTTCTCTTTCCTTTTCCCCCGTCCCCTCCCTCCACCACTCTTCCCCCCGGGCTTCCCCTCCCCCTTCCTCCCTCCCCCCTTTCTCACCTGCCCGTGGCATCTCTGCTCTCCCATCCCGCTCTCCCACTCCCCTTCCTCCTCCTCCTCCTCTATTGGCAGGTCCCCGGACTCGCACACGCTCAGTGGACATTCGCGCGCCGGAGACCACCGCCGTCAGTGTATCGTGTGTGCTGTCATGTTTAGTGTTCAGTGTTTCACCGTCACACTCCATCGTTCACCAGTGCCGTCATCTTCTTCAGTGTTTGTGCATCGTGTCAACAGTTCGTCGTGTGGATTGTCATCGAGTGTGAACGGCTTCTAGTGTTTTTATGTTCATGTGTCTACTGTTTTTTCCCGCCGTTTTTCTACGTGATGTCTCTTCTCTGTTTATCTCATTGTACTCTCTTCGTCTGAAGAGCGGCGTATTGTGCTGCTGCCAGCCTACCTGATTGGTCAGGTGTCAAAATAACAATAAAGTAAAAAAAAAAAAAAAAAATCGGATTCCTCCAAGCCAAGGCATGTTCCTGACTCCGTCTCCTCAAGCTCCTTTCCGGCCGTACGTGGGGTCTGGACCCTTCCTCAATCCTCCACACCTATAAATCCCTCATCCGCCCTATCCTTTGTTATGCCCATCCAGCCTGGATCTCCGCCCTCCCTACCTTTTATAAATCCCTCCAAATCCTTGAACGCCATGCACTCCGCCTCGCCTATCGCATCCGTCTCCCCTCCCCCACGCGGATCCTGTATGATCTCATCCCCTTCCCCCACCTCCTGCTTTTCCTTGAAAGGATACGGATCCTGTACACCTCCCGTAAACTCGATCCTCCTCACCCGCTCGTATGCCCGATCCTCTCCCATCCCCGCCCGCTGCCGCGCCTGTATTTCCACGTCCCGCCCGGTCTCAATCCCTCCACCCTCCTTATTCTCTCCCAAGGTGGCTTCCGCCAGCTCCCCCTCCCTGATGATGTCCTCCTCCCCTCCATCTACCCCTCCTATCAACTTTGACCCTGCCCCTCCCACTTCCGGTGTCCTTTCCTTTAGGCACCCTCCCTCACTCCCTTCTCTTCCCTTCCTCCCCTTCTCTTTCCTTTTCCCCCGTCCCCTCCCTCCACCACTCTTCCCCCTGGGCTTCCCCTCCCCCTTCCTCCCTCCCCCCTTTCTCCCCCGCCCATGGCATCTCTGCTCTCCCCTCTCCCTCTCCCACTCCCCTTCCTCCTCCTCCTCTCTTGGCAGGTCCCCGGACTCGCACACGCATAGTGAACATTCGCGCGCCGGAGATCATCGCCATCAGTGTCTAGTGTGTGTGCTTCGTTTTGTGTTTCGTGCAGTTCAACTCAACTGTTCACATGTGCCGTCGCAGTTCTCCGTGTTTTGTGCGCTGTGTCAACCAGTGTTAGTGTTTTTATCGTCCAACGTGAACGGCTTCTTGTTTTTTGTTTTTTTGTAACTACTTTCTTTGCCCGCCATTTTTTGTATTTTCTGTGTCAACTATCTCATATTATTGTACCCCATAAGGCTGAAGAGCGGCGTATCAAGCTGCTGCCAGCCCGCCTTGTATGAGGTGCTGAAAATTACAATAAAGGAAAAAAAAAAAAGACAAAATCGGATTCCTGACACCTCCGTCCCTCCCCTCGCCCCTGGTTTCCAGTACTTGGGCAACATTACACACACGGAACTCAATGCCCCTATCACTACACAGGATCTCATTGTTACACTCCGCACCAAACGCAACACCGCTCCTGGTCACGATCGTGTCACCTACCGTCACCTTCGTGAAGCTCCTGTCTCTTTCCTCTCCACCCTGGCTAGGCTCTACAATGTAGTCCTGTCCACCGGTTACTACCCCGACCTGTGGAAAACCTCCCATATCCTCATGTTCCTTAAACCTGGCAAACCGCCGTCCGCCGTCTCCTCCTAACGTCCCATCAGCCTTACCTCGGTCTTCAGCAAGGTCCTGGAATCTATCCTCACCCGCCGCATCCACCAGCATCTCCGCCAGCACCGCCTCCTTCCCGTTACCCAGTGTGGCTTTCAGCCGTCCTTCTCTTCCGACGACCTTCTCCTTCACCTCACTCATCTCCTTTCCGAACAGCTTAATTACCGTCGCTCCGCAATCTTCCTCTCCCTGGACCTCGAACGTGCATATGACCGCGTATGGCATTCCGGTCTCCTCTTCAAGCTCCAAACCTTCGCCCTTCCCATTAACTACGTCCGTCTGATCGGCTCCTTTCTCTCCCGCCGTCCTTCCTATGTCACCATCCATAACGCCGATTCCTACACCTTTTTCCCCTCTGCCGGTGTGCCCCAAGGCTCCGTCCTCTCCCCCCTTCTGTACCTGTTGTACACGGCGGACATGCCGCCACCGTCACCCCCCGTCCACCTTCTCCAGTTTGCCGATGACACCGCCTTCCTTGCCCTTGCCCCCACCCTACAGCGCTCCCAACGCCTTCTCCAATCCCATCTTGACCGGTTCACTGCTTGGTGCAACCAGTGGTTGCTCAAGGTCAATCCTTCCAAAACCCAGGCGATCATTGTAGGCAAAACCACCCCTTCCTTCCGCCTCCTTGATTTCTATCTCACCGTCTATGGCCGTCCCATCGCCCTCACTCCCACCCTTAAGTACCTTGGCGTCACCCTCGACCGTCGCCTCTCCTGGACTCCCCATCTCCAGACAATCCAAGCCAAGGCACGATCCCGACTCCGTCTCCTCAAGCTCCTTTCCGGCCGTACGTGGGGTCTGGACCCCTCCACCATCCTCCACACCTATAAATCCCTCATCCGCCCTATCCTTTGTTATGTCCATCCAGCATGGATCTCCGCCCCCCTTCCCTTTTATAAATCCCTCCAAATCCTTGAACGCCATGCTCTACGCCTCGCCTATTGCATCCGTCTCCCCTCCCCCACGCGGATCCTCTACGATCTCATCCCCTTCCCCCACCTCCTCCTTTTCCTTGAAAGGATGCGGATCCTGTACACCTCCCGCAAACTCGATCCTCCTCACCCGCTTGTCTCCCCGATCCTCTCCCTCCCCCGCCCGCTGCCGCGCCTGTATTCGCACGTCCCACCTGGTCTCCATCTCTCCACCCTCCTTGCCCTCTCCCAAGGTGGCTTCCGCCAGCTCCCCCTCCCTGATGATGCCCTCCTCCCTTCCATCTACGCCTCCTACCAACTTTGATCCTCCCGCCCTCTTCCTGTACTTATTCCTCCGGGCAACCTCCCTCCCTCCTCTCCCTTTTCCCTCCCTCCTCCTTTTCTCCCCCCCTCCTCCCCCGGGCCTCCCCTCCCCTGTTCCTCTCCTCCTGCCCCCGACTCCTCAGCTATTGGCATCCTTTTTCTCCCCTCTCCCCCACCTCCCCCTTCTACCCCTCTTGGCAGGTCCCCGGACTCGCACACGTTACGTGGACATTCGCGCGCCGGAGATCGCCGCCATCAGTGTTTAGTGTGTTTAGTGTTTAGTGTTTAGTGTTCACCGTCCACTCCTTCGTTCATCAGTGCCATCATCATCTTCAGTGGTTGTGCGTCATCTCATCAGCTAGCAGTGTGGATTATCGACGAGTGTGAACGGCTCCGTGATTGTCTCTATGTGTCTCCTGTTTTATTGCCCACCGCTCTGTGACTTATGTGTCTTCTCACTGTTTTTGCTGCTTGTGTCTTCTATGGCTGAAGAGCAGCGTAGTGTGCTGCTGACAGCCTGCCTGTTGTACAGGTTTTAAAATAACAATAAAGTAAAAAAAAAAATCGGATTCCATCAGAGGGTTGGATTCCCTCATTCGAAGGCGCTAGTTTCCACGGCCTGGGCTACTCCCTGGTTGGAATCTTCGCTTTCGAAGATTGTGTCTGTCTGTCTGTCTGTCTGCCCGCCGCTTACTGTTGTAGCTGTTCGTTCGTCCGTCCGTCCGTCCGCCTGCTTGCCTGCTCGCTGTCCATCCGTCTGTTCGCCGCCGCCGCCTGCTGTCCGTCCGTCCGTCCGTCCGTCCGTCCGTTCGCCGCCGCCGCCGCCTGCTGTCCGTCCGTCCGTCCGTCTGTTCGCCGCCGCCGCTGCCGCCGCCGCCGCCGCCGTCGCCGCCGCCGCCGCCGCCAGCCGGTGCTCGCCGCCACTGCCGCCGCCGCCGCCGCCGCCGCCGCCAGCCGGTGCTCGCCGCCGCCGTCGCCGCCGCCTTCCGCCCTGGCCGTCCGACAATGGTCTGCGTCCGTCTGCGTCTTCGCCGGTCCTCGTCCGTCTGCGTCTTCGCCGTTTCCCAGTTTGTGTCCTTTCCTTTTCGTGCTGTGCGTTTTTTCTTCCTGTCGTCATGTCCGCCCCCACCACCGCTGTCACTACTACCACCATCGCCATCGTCTATACATCCCCTTCCGCCGCCTCCACCACTATAACTTGGTGTGCCCAGTCCCACCCCCCTCCTTCCATCCCACCTCTCCTCACTCTCCCTTCACCATCTATCTTTGTCGCCCCCTCTCCCGCTTCTTCCTCCCGCTCCTCTCGTTCTGATCCCTTCCCCCCACTCCCCCAGCCTGTCACTGCAGCTCCGGCTCGGGTGGTGGCCCGTCGGGCCACTGCCCACGACCAGCTCTCCCCGTCACCTTCGCCATCACCGCCGCCACTGCCACCGTCATCGTCATCGACGCCGTCGCCTTCGCCTTCACCATCGCCGTCATCATCTCCGGCGCCGACTCCAGCCCCGGGACCTGCCACTCCCCACCACATTCCAGTTGTTCCCATCCCCCACACCTCCTCCGCCGCCGTCAAGTGCCCCAGTGGCACTCCTGTCTCGTCTGCTCCCAAAAAGGCTCCGCCTCGTCCTCCTTCCCCCACCCCTGATGCCATGGATGTCTCCCCGCCCGTCCCTGCCCCCTCCTCCTTCTCCTCGACCCCCTCCTCCTACCGCTACTCCTCTCCCGTCCGGATCTCTCCCTCCTTGAAGCCTGGAACCTCACCGTCTTCCTTCGCCAGAATTGTCCTGGTGCCCCCATCTCCCTCCTCACTCCTCGCCGTGATTCGGTACTCCTCTCCTCCCCCAGCCCTACCCTCCACACGGACATCCTTTCCCGCATCCCTATCACCCGCTTTGGCCCTCATGCCTCTCTCACCCCTGCTCCATCGCCACCTCCCTCCCGCCAACCCCAACCTCCGCGTCGCCCGCCGACCCTCACCGCCGTGATCACTCGGCTCAGTCCAGTAATCACGGAGGAGGTGGTGTTGGCAGAGCTTCAGGCCCATCCCCATCTGGAGGTGAGTGCGGTTTGCCTGATCCATAACGCTGCCGGCCCCACCCGCCTTATGCGCGTTTTTTCTGAGCACGCCTCCTCCATAGACCGTCTCCTGAAGGAGGGTGCCCTCCTTTTTAACCAGCGTCATAAAGTTGACCCCTCCCGTTCCCCTCCTCAATCCCTCCGCTGCCAAAGGTGCTTGCGATATAATGCGCACCCAACATCTGAGTGCCGCGAGGCCCCCACCTGCCCGCACTGTAGGCAAGCCCACTTTTTACGGCAGTGCCCCAATCTCCAGTCCCCCCCCTCCTGTAATACCTGTAACCTCCCTCATCCCACCTACTCCCAGAAGTGTAAGGCCCGACCCCCTCCTACCACTCCTGAACTCACCGTTCCTGTCCGCCCTCTGGACGCCCCCACCCCTCCCGGCAACTCCCTTCGCCCACCCCCTACCGCTGAGGACATCATCCGATTCCTCACCATTGTCCTGCAGAATGTACATCCTTTTCAGCGCCCACACACCCTCCAACAGATCTCCCTCGCCGCCCGATCCGTTTTCCACCTCAAAATGTACGCCACCTACTCCAACAACCAGGCCCATTTCACCTTCTCCTGTCTTGACACCCTCGTTTAAATCCCTGTCATGGCGCGACAGCACCGTATCCTTTTCAACAACATCCGCTCCCTTCCCGCCAACAAGAACCTCTTTCTCCATACCCTTCCCACCCACCGCGTGGATGCCTTCCTCCTAAATGAAACCTTCCTCCAACCCCACCACACCGTCCACACTACGCCCTACCTCCTCCACCGCTCCGACAATCCCCTCCCAATTGCGCGTGGCGGAGTTGCCATTGGGCACCATCGCCAGATCCCCGTTCGGCTCCAACCTCTCCTTCCCGACCCCACCGAACACCTGATCCTTAGTCTCTTCTTCCCTGGCCTTACCGTTACCTGCGCCACCATCTATGTCCGCCCTAACGCCCCTATTCCCTTCGACTTCCTCTCCCACATTGACCGTACCTTCTCCTCCTATGTGATCGCCGCCGACCTCAACATCCATAGTCGTTCCGCCACCCAGTTACGGCGGTGGCATCGGTTCCTCTCCTCCCTTCAAGGCGACCTCATTCCCATCCCCCAGCACACCCGTTCTGAATCCAACTCCACTCCTGATGTTATCCTCTCCTCCCCCAACCTCCTTGGCCGCATCACGGTGGATGTCCTGGATTCTATTGGTAGCGACCATCTCCCTGTCCTCCTCACCGTTTCAGACGGTCGTCGCCCTCTCCCCGACCCTCGTACTGACCCTCCCCCTAAGTATGTCCACGACTATTCCCGCGCCGACTGGAATGCCTACCGGGATACCCTTTCCACCCGGGTCGATAGCCACCCTCTCACCTACCACCACCCAGACGATGTAACCCATGCCGCCTCCTTTCTCCAGCAGACCTTGTCTGAGGCCGTGGAGGCCCACGTCCCTACTGTCGCCATCCACCCCCACCGTCCTACCTTACCCCCACAGGCCGTTCTCCTCCTCCGTGAATCCCGTCGTCTCTACCGTGCCTTCCTCCGCACGCGTGACCCGGACACACTACGACGCCACCGGCAACTCCAGCGACACGTTCGTAATTTGCTCGCGGCTAAGAAACGCCGGGACTGGCGACAGACATGCACCCGTTTAAATGCAACCCTACCAATCAACTCGTCCAAGTTCTGGTCGGCCTTCCGTCGCCTTACCGGAACTAAACCCTCCCCCTATTATCCTCTTCTCCATGATGATCACCCTTTCCCTGACTCACTTAGTATGGCCAATCACTTTGCCTCCTACCTCTCCGATGTATTTTCCATCCCCGATGATCCCCAGTTCGATTACTCCCTCTTCCCGGATATCCGCGATCGAACTGACACCTCTTCCCCTCCCCTCGCTCCTGGTTTCCAGTACTTGGACAACATTGCACACACGGAACTCAATGCCCCTATCACTACACAGGATCCCATTGCTACACTCCGCACAAAACGCAACACCGCTCCTGGTCACGATCGTTTCACCTACCGTCACCTTCGTGAAGCTCCTGTCTCTTTCCTCTCCACCCTGGCCAGGCTCTACAATGTAGTCCTGTCCACCGGTTACTACCCCGACCTTTGGAAAACCTCCCGTATCCTCATGTTCCTTAAACCTGGCAAACCGCCGTCCGCCGTCTCCTCCTACCGTCCCATCTGCCTTACCTCGGTCTTCAGCAAGGTCCTGGAATCTATCCTCACCCGACGCATCCACCAGCATCTCCGCCAGCACCGCCTCCTTCCCGATACCCAGTGTGGCTTTCGGCCGTCCTTCTCTTCCGACGACCTTCTCCTGCACCTCACTCATCTCCTTTCCGAACAGCTTAATTCCCGTCGCTCCGCAATCTTCCTCTCCCTGGACCTCGAACGTGCCTATGATCGCATATGGCATTCCGGTCTCCTCTTCAAGCTCCAAACCTTTGCCCTTCCCATTAACTACGTCCGTCTGATCGGTTCCTTTCTCTCCCGCCGTCCTTCCCATGTCACCATCCATAGCACCGATTCCTACACCTTTTTCCCCTCTGCCGGTGTGCCCCAAGGCTCCCTCCTCTCCCCCCTCCTGTATCTTTTGTACACGGCGGACATGCCGCCGCCGTCACCCCCCGTCCACCTTCTCCAGTTTGCCGATGACACCGCCTTCCTTGCCCTTGCCCCCACCCTGCAACGCTCCCAACGCCTTCTCCAATCCCATCTTGACCGATTCACCGCTTGGTGTAACCAGTCGTTGCTCAAGGTCAATCCTTCCAAAACCCAGGCGATCATTGTAGGCAAAACCACCCCTTCCTTCCGCCTCCTTGATTTCTATCTCACCGTCTATGGCCGTCCCATCGCCCTCACTCCCACCCTTAAGTACCTTGGCGTCACCCTCGACCGTCGCCTCTCCTGGACTCCCCATCTCCGTACAATCCAAGCCAAGGCACGTTCCCGACTCCGTCTCCTCAAGCTCCTTTCCGGCTGTACGTGAGGTCTGGACCTTTCCTCAATCCTCCACACCTATAAATCCCTCATCCGCCCTATCCTTTGTTATGCCCATCCGGCTTGGATCTCCGCCCCCCCCCCCTTTGTAAATCCCTCCAAACCCTTGAACGCCATGCTCTCCGCCTCGCCTATCGCATCCGTCTCCCCTCTCCCACGCAGATCCTGTACGATCTCATCCCCTTCCCCCACCTCCTGCTTTTCCTTGAAAGGATACGGATCCTGTGCACCTCCCGTAAACTTGATCCTCCTCACCCGCTTGTGTCCCCGATCCTCTCCCACCCCCGCCTGCTGCCACGCCTGTATTCCCACGTCCCACCCGGTCTCCATCTGTCCACCCTCCTTACCCTCTCCCAAGGTGGCTTCCGCCAGCTCCCTCTCGCTGATGATGTCCTCGTCCCCTCCATCTACCCCTCCTATCAACTTTGACCCTGCCCCGCCCCCCACTTCCCATGTCCTTTCCTTTCGGCACCCTCCCTCCCTTCTCTTCTCTTCCCTTCTTTTTCCATCTCCCCGTCCCCTCCCTTCCCCCTCTTCCCCTGGGCTTCCTCTCCCCCTTCCTCCCTCCCCCCTATCTCCCCTGCCCGTGGCATCTCTGCTCTCCCCTCTCGCTCTCCCACTCCCCTTCCTCCTCCTCCTCTCTTGGCAGGTCCCCGGACTCGCACACGCGTAGTGAACATTTGCGCGCCGGAGATCGTCGCCTTCTGTGTCTCGTGTGTGTGACGTCGTATAGTGTTTTTGGTGTCCGCCGTCCCACTCCTACGTTCACTTGTGCCGACGGACTCATCAGTGTTTTGTGCGCCGTGCCAACGTGTTTTCAGTGTTGTTATCGTCACATGTGTACGACTCCGTGTTTTTTGTGTCTCTGTGACCTCTCTCTTTTGCCCGTCACTTTGTTCATTGTCATTCACCTTTTTTTATACTCTTGTAGAACGCTATGGCTGAAGAGCGGCGTAGTGTGCCGCTGCCAGCTAACCTGAGTTGTACAGGTTTTAAAATAACAATAAAGTGAAAAAAAAAAAAATCGGATTCCATCTAGAGGGTTGGATCCCCTCCTTCGAAAGCGTCAGATTGCAAAGCCTGGGCTACTCTCAGGGTGGAATCTCCGTCTTCGAAGATTGTGTGTGTTTGTTTGTTTGTCTGTCTGTCATTCTGCCCGCTGCTGTCGCTGTTCGTCCGTCCGTCCATCCGCCTGCGGGCTGTCCATCGCCGTCTTCGCAACCGCTGCCGCCGCCACTGCCGCCTGCTGTTCGTCCGTCTGTTCGCCTCCGACGCCGACGCCGCCTGCTGTTCGTCCGTCTGTTCGCCGTTGCCCATCGCCGACGCCGACGCCGCCTGCTGCACGTCCGTCTGTCGGTCGCCGTTCGTCTGCAATGAGTACTCCCACCTCCACAGTCATCTACACCTCCCCCTCCCCCTCTCACACAGTCACTTCCTGGAGTGCCGCCTCTGGCCTCCCTCCTTCCACCTCCCCTTCCCTTCCCCCACTTACCCACCCCCCTATCTCCTCCCCTGCTGTATACCCACACCTCTACACCCTTCCTCCAGCCTCCACACCCTCAACAGCTCCCACTACTACCCCCGCCCTCACGTACGCCTCTGTTGCCGCCTCTGCTGCCGCCCCTCAGGTGGTTGGCTTCCCCTCTCTCACCGACCCCGTCGCTTCGTCTTTTGCATCTCCCGCACGCATCACGTCGCGCCGAGCCACCATCGCCACCACTGAACCAGCTGCTTCTCCCGGTGCCTCCACTACGTCACAGGGTTCTGCCACCCGCCACCTCCCTCTCCTCCCCGTCCCTCTCTCCTCCTCCCAGCCTCCAGTCTCCAAAAAACCCCAAAAGCGCGTCCTTACCGACTCTGCTCCCGCCACTTCCCACAAAAAATCAACACCACCTCCCCCTCCCCCTGCCGTCACCATGGACACCACCCCTCCTCCTGCCACCCCTACCTTGGCCCCCACTCTCCACACCTTTGTCCTGTCAACTCCCGATCCTAAGTTCCTCGACGCTCGTACCCTCACCAAGGAAATACGAAAGTACTTTACCTGGTGCTCCCATCTCCAAACTCATTCCCCGCAGGGACTCAGTCCTTATCAAGTCCCCGTCCCCATCCTTTCACACAGACCTCCTGCGAAAACTCCCACGAGTTATGTTTGGCCCCCACGCCTCTCTGACACCCTTCCTTTCCGCTTCCACTCCTCGTCAGCCCCAGCCTCCCCGTCGCCCCCCCCCCACCTACACCGCTGTGATCACCAAGCTCAGCCCGGTGATCACAGAGAATGAGGTGTTGGTAGAACTGAACTCCCACCCGGACTTGGAAATCCGCTCTGCCCGCCGTATCCACAATGCCTCTGGTCCCACCTACCTCATTCTCCGAGTCCGCCCCATCCATAGACCATCTCCTCACCCAGGGTGCCCTGATATACCACCGTCGCCACCCTGTTGAATCCTCCAAATCCCCTCCCCAATCCTACCGTTGCCAGCGGTGCCTGATGTACAATGACCACCTGACTCCCAACTGCAAAAAACCCCTCCACCTGTCCCCATTGCAAGGCCTCCCACTTTCTCAAGAACTGCCCCAACCTCGCTGCTCCCCCTTCCTGTAATACCTGCAATGGCCCCCATCCCACATACTCCCACAAGTGTAAAGCTAAACCCCCTCCAGCCACCCCTGAACTTACAGTCCCAGTTCGTCCCGTCGATCCTCCTGTCCATCCTAACAATTCCCTCCGTCCACTCCCCATGGCCGAGGACATCATCCGGTTCATTACCGTTGTACTCCAAAACATTCACCCTTTTCAGCGCCCGCACACCTTCCAACAAATATCCCTTGCTGCTCGCTCTGTTTTCCACCTGAACACCTTCGCCACTTACTCCCACAACCAAGCCCACTTCACCTTCACCCACCTCGACACCCTAGTATAAGTCTCTTCCCTTCCCCCTCTTCCCCCCCTCCTTCCCGTCATGGCGCAGCATGAGTCTCGCATCCTCTTCCAGAACATTCGCTCCTTCCGCTCCAACAAATACCTCCTCATGCACACCCTCTCCCACCACCAGGTCGACACCTTCCTCTTGAACGAAACCTTTCTCCAGCCCCACCATTCTATCCGCACCTCCCCCTGTATCCTCCACCGCACTGATGCTCCTGGTCCTCGTGCGCAGGGTGGAGTCGCGATTGGCCACCTTAAGCATATCCCCGTCCGGCCACAACCTCTCCTCAATGACCCCACTGAACACCTTATCCTTAGCGTCTTCTTCCCCTCCCTCACCGTTACCTGTGCCACCATCTATGTCCGCTCCACTGCTCCTCTTCCTTATGACTTCATCTCCCACATTGACCACACCTTCTCCACCTATGTGATTGCCGCCGACCTCAACATCCATAGCCGCACTCCTGCTGCCCTTCGGCGGTGGCATCAGTTCCTCTCCACAATCCAGGGTGACCTTGTTCCCATTCCCCAGCACACCCGACCCGAAAGTAACACCACCCCCGATGTTGTCATTGCCTCCGCCAACCTCCTTGGGCGTATCACTGTCGCCGTCCTTGACCCCACAGGTAGCGATCACCTCCCTGTCCTTCTCACCATAACGTCTGCAAACCGCCCCCCTCCAGCTACGCAACCTGCACCCCCTCCCAAGGTCGTCCATGACTATCGCCGTGCCAACTGGGATGCCTACCGGGACTCCATCTCCACCCAGGTCGAAAGCCACCCTCTTACCTATCGCCATCCTGACGACATCATCCGCGCCTCGTCCTTCCTTCAGACGGTAATTACTGACGCCGTGGAGGCCCATGTTCCTACTAAAACCATCCACCCACACCGTCCCACTCTCCCTCCGCGGGCTGTCCTCCTCCTCCGTGAATCCCGCCGCCTCTATCGCTCCTTCCTCCGCACTCGTGACAGGGATACACTCGAACGCCACCGACACATACAGTGACACGTACGGAACCTTATTACGGCAACGAAACGCCGGGACTGGCGCAAGACCTGCACACGACTCAATGCCACCCTCCCTACCAACTCCTCCAAGTACTGGTCCGCCTTCCATCGTCTTACTGGTTCCCTTTCCGCTCCCCACTACCCCCTTCTCCATAACGATCGCCCCCTTCCAGACAACCTCAGTAAGGCCAACCACTTCGCTTCCCACCTTTCCGAGGTCTTCTCCATCCCCGATGATCCCCACTTTGATTATTCTCTTTTCCCCACCGTCATGGAACGTGCTGATACCTCAGTCACTCCACTTGCTCCTAGTCTCCAGTACTTGAGGCAGTTGCCCCCCTCCGACGTCAACACTCCCATCACAGCACAAGACATTAAACTTCTCCTCCAGTCCAAACGCAACACGGCCCCTGGTCACGACTGTGTCACCTACCGTCACCTTTGAGAAAGCCCCTATTCCTTCCTAACTGTCCTCGCCCATCTCTATAATGTCATCCTCTCTACTGGCTTCTACCCTGACCTGTGGAAGACCTCCCGCGTCCTCCTCTTCCTCAAACCCAACAAACCCCCTTCTGCCGCCTCTTCCTATCGTCCCATCTGCCTCACCTCCGTCTTCAGTAAGGTCTTTGAATCCATCCTCTCCCACCGTATCCATCGGCACCTTGCTCAACACCACCTCCTCCCCCTTACCCAGTGTGGCTTCCGACCCTCCTTCTCTGCTGACGACCAACTCCTCAACCTTGTTCACCTTCTGTCCCTCCAGCTCAACTCCCGTCACTCCATCATTTTTGTTTCCCTTGACCTCCAAAGTGCCTATGACCGTGTATGGCATCCCGGTCTCCTCTTTAAACTCCAAACCTACGCCCTGCCTATCAATTTTGTCCGTCTGGTCGCTTCCTTCCTCTCGCACCGTCCTTTCTATGCCACCCTCCTCAACACCAACTCCCGTCTCTTTTATCCCACGGCTGGCGTCCCCCAGGGTTCTGTCCTCTCCCCTCTCCTTTATCTCTTGTATACAGCTGATATGCCCAAGCCACCCCCACCAGTTCACCTTCTCCAATATGCTGATGACACCGCCTTCCTGGCTCTCTATCCTACCCTTCAACGGTCTCAACGTACCCTCCAAACCCACCTTAACCAGTTCACCACTTGGTGTAACCAGTGGCTCCTCCGTCTCAACCCCTCCAAAACCCAGGCAATCATCATAGGCCGTACCACTCGCTCCTTTCGCCTCCAAGATTTCTACCTCACCCTTTATGGTCGCCCTATCCAACTCACCCCCACCCTGAAATACCTTGGCCTCACTCTTGACCGACACCTCACCTGGACCCCTCATCTCCTGACCATCCAGCAGAAAGCCCATTCCCGCCTCCGCCTGCTGAAACTCCTGTCCGGCCGGACATGGGGATTGCATCCTTCTACCATCCTCCACACCTACAAATCCCTCATCCGTCCTATCCTCTGTTATGCCAGCGTCGCCAGGATCTCCGCCCCCACCCGCTTTTACAAGGCACTCCAAATCCTGGAACGCCATGCGCTCCGCCTTGCCTTCCGTATCCACCTTCCTTCCCCCACACGGCTCCTGTATGAACTGATCCCCTTGCCCCACCTCCTCTTGTTCCTCCAACATCTCCGCATCCTTTACATTGTTCGCAGGGTTGATTCTCCCCACCCTCTGGTTTCCTCCTTCCTCTCCACCTCCCGCCCGTTGCCGAGCCTCTATCGCTGTATCCCTCCCTCTCTCCACCTCCACACCCTCCATCTCCTTCATCAGGGCAATTTCCAAAGCCTCCCCCTCCCGGATGACGAACTTCGCCGTGACATATACCCTTCCTTCCAACTATTACCCGGCCTTGTTCCCCCCCCCCTCCCCAGGGCCCCCTTCTCCTCTTTCCTCCTTCTCCCATAGCGGATTTTCCTCCATCCCCCCCTCCCCTGAGACCCTGCACCCCATACTTGCCTCTCTCCTTCCCACATCCCTCCCTACCCGGCCCTCTTCCGCGCGCCCCCCATTCCCCTCCCCCATCTCTTCCCCTCCCTCCCTTCTTCAGGTCTCCCTCATCTCCTTGAACCTGGCAGATCCTCTGTATTGATCCTCATCAGTGTGCCACATCAGTGTTGTGTTTAGTGCTGTTTCTCATGTGCGTCAAGAGGTGTGATTTTAATTGTGTACTGCCTTGAGGTTCGCCGTCAGTGTTACGTTGTGTGCTATGCCATCCGTCAACACCTTTATGCTCCAGTCATACTGTGCCTTGTGTTCTTTTAATCGTCGCAGTGTGTGGCTTTTTGTGTGTGCTACTTTTAAACAGCTTTTTATCTCCATTTTACAGTCACCCCGATTTCTCTTTGTCTATTGCCTTCCATGATGTTCTCCCTTTTATATCTATGTACGCCTTCTTCTCTCCTTTGCTGTTTTTAAATGTCTTCTATTGTTTTGTTCTATGTCTTTCAGCTGAAGAGCAGCGCATATGCTGCTGCCAGCCCGCCCCGTTGGGGAATTGAAATACAATAAAGAAAAAAAAAAAAAAAAATCGGATTCAGCGGTTGAATGGGACGTATAAGTGACATTCAACTAAACCCGAACGTTTTGTTTGGGAAAGCTATTTGGAAAACAATTTTTGGAGAGAGGATGAAAGATCCTCTCATATATTGAATTTAAACGATAGTTATTTGTCGTCTTTACGCTCTTACAGTGTCTGAGAGTTAAATAGAGCATGGTCAAAGGGGACAACGGAAAGATAAACAGAGAAATCTGTCACATATAAAGAAGGGATTACATTTAATCTTGCTCGACATTTTCTCATGAAGCGCCCAAAAAAGTCTTTATCCGCCAAGTGAAACCTAATTTGTTGTATTCATGGACTGAAAACTAGGGCTACCAACGAAATGCAGTCCAATTTAGTTCCTTTTAAAATTTAAACCAAAATAGAATGAGTATGTTTACCACTGTTACAAAGTCTATATACCTACGTTAAGTAATTATTCAGAAGTTTTCCTGTAGATTTTATTTTTTTTGAGAATAATAACCCTCCAAATTCAAAACGTAAACTGTCACCTGTAGTCATTGGTACGATTTCAGATAAAATCCCTCTTTATTTTCTTTGGAAAGCAGTTTTTGTGTCTGTTCACTCTTATACAATGGCTAGCTACAGTTATCACTCTGAATTATCCAGATCTTCCAAATCTGACTGCAGAGGACATTGAAAGTGTAACACAAGCCTGTGACCTGTTGAAAGTTTTCAAAGACTGCACTGAGGAAATGTCAAGCGAAAATGTTGTCACTGCTTCTAAAGTTATGCTACTTAGTCGCTCGTTGAAAAAATGGTGTTGCAGGTTTGTTAATAACACTGAAATTCATGTAGACGTGCAACAGATGGCTGAAAAGTTAGCTGAAAACCTAAAAACGATTTAGAAATATAGAGGAAAATTCCATTTTCGCAGAAGCAACTGCATTGGATCCCCGGTTCAAAAACATGGTTTTTCTGATAAAAATTCTGCTGAGGAGGTGAAATTAAACCTGATCAGGCACTGTGAGAAATTTGTGACGAACACATCCACTGCTGCTGCAACAATCTCAGTTCCAACCACTGAATCAACTTCCAGTCACTGGCTCGAATTTGATGAAGTGTTTTCCAGGCTGCAGAGTAATCCACACCCGAGAGCTGCTGCAATAGTGGAAGTGGACAAATATTTACAAGAGCCCCTGCTACAGAGACAAGGCAATCCACTTCAGTGGTGGTCTGAACGACTGTCAGTGTACCCCTCGCTCTTTGAACTTGCAAAAATACGACTGTGTATTGTCACAACCTCTACGCCATGTGAAAGAGTGTCCTCGAAGGCAGGACACCTTATAACTGACAGAAGAAATCGCCTGACAGGGAAAAAAGTGGAACAAATTATGTTTTTAAACGGAAATCTCTGAAGATTCACCAAATCCGTTGATGTTTATTCATAAATATATATGTGTATTTTTTAAAAAATTTAATTAGGACAATCCTCAAATTGACATTTAGTGTAATTTTTTCAATAATGTGTACGAGATAAACATTCCTACATGAACAATTATCTTTCAAGCGTGGATTCCACGCATGCTTCAGTTCCAGACTCACAAGGTAAGCATTTTATTTTCATGTTGGCTGTGCGTGCTCACACAGCCAGCCTCTTCGTTTGTATTTTAATATTCATTTGTCTTCAAGTGCTGCCAACGGTAGCTTACCCGTAGACGCGAAGTATAACTCCACAAATAGTCGCTGGTAATGATGTCAGCACTGCAGAAAGCAGCTGACGCTACCTTCCCCTCGCCTCTCACCGACTGTACCCCTCCTAAATGCGGCAGTGAGGACAATAAAAAATTGATTTTTGCTGCAGATGTAGATGTCAGAGCTGTTCATTGTGTTTATGAACTGAAAATTGTAACAATTCACCAAAAAATTAAAGCAATCTACAATTTCAGATTTTTTTCCTTAAAAAGTAGGGACTGCTGAACCTGTTTTTTCATTATGCCACATTTATGTAAGACCATTCAAATTAAAAGTCAGTGTGATAAACAAAATGGCTTATTTATCTTTTATAAAGCATCAACGTAAGAGGGTAAATAGAGATTTGGTAACCCACCCACCCACAGCCCCCAGAATCTTGGTAGTGGTGGCAGACTGATCTGTAATGTAGCCCAAGGTGTATCTTAGTTTTGAACATGACAATTTGGTTGTGAGTTTGTGAAGCCAATGAATGTGAATATGAATTAAAGGCTGTGGTGACAGACTGATCAGTAGTGCAGCCTAATCTCTATGTTTGCACACCATATTTAATGCTCTTTGCAATATTTCACACTTTCCATTATAAAATTTAAAACAGCCAGTGGTGTCACTTTCCTCAACATTGTAGCAGGACAAATGGATGCATTTTAGAGAGATCTTTAATCCAATGTAACACTTGCAGTGCATATTTTTGTAGTATGAAAATATAAATATGAAAATTGCCAAATACAGTGCTTTAGCTTTGCAAACACTTAAATATGGTGGTTTCATGGTTTACTGCCATCTGCCTCTCACCAAAATGAGTCACTCTTAGTACAGCTTGTTGTGTTGAAGTGGTGGGAAATGTCACATCAGCAACTGAACGTAGTACCAAATTCAGAATACATTTATTAGATATTAAACAAATCTGCAATGAATATTTTCATGCATATTATGTACATATAATATACATAAACTACGGAAATGTACTGCGGATGGGGGGGGGGGGGAGGGGGAGGTCCTACATGTGACTTTTACCACTTACAATATTATTTCCGTCTTTTACATTTTCCCACAATTCACACAATTTTTTTGCAAGTTCCTGAAATTGTGTAAAAGAGGGGTTTCACTTAGTCAAAGTCTCGAGTTTGTTGCATTTCTTTCTTTTCTTATCGTCTTTCTTATTATCCCTTGGAGCACGTGGATTATTCACTGTGGCTGTTATGTGAGTGACTTGTCATAGACTGTTGTGTCTCCATCCATTTTTCAGTTTGTTCATATATATCAGCTTTTCTTGACGTTGCAAAGGTGTTACATGGTTTCATTGTCAAACTGGTACGCACATCTAGTTGAACACATGTAAATTTGACGTTAATCATTTTGAGATTTTTCCAACTTGCCTAGGCAAATGCTAAGCTAGATTTCATTTTGCTTTCTTTTGTTAACAAGCATAAAACATGAATCACTGACATCAAGCTACTTCTTTTTTAAAGAGGTAGAGACACACATTTTGCTGTTTTCGAGATTCAAGCACTGGATTATTTCTCTTATTACCACAGTATATTTGTTTCATTAATGCTTTTATTGGTAATTGTTCATGTAAGTGTTCAAGTTTTTCCTTTTATACTAAAATTGGACTGGAATGCTCTCTTTGAAATTCTGAAGGTAACAGGAATAAAATACAGGGAGCAAAAGGCTGTTTACAGCTTGTCCAGAAACCAGGCATGCAAGGGGCATGAAAGGGAAGCAGTAGTTGAGAAGACAATGAGACAGGTTGTGACAAAGCAAGCTGGGATAATTTTAATTACCCTCTTTTTTGCCATCTGCCTACTTAAATTCATTTTTCCACTTTTAACTAGTTACCATTAACATAAGCGAATAAAATTGCATTTTCATAAAAGAGAAATGTTGGCCCTTAGTCTTAAAGAATATAACACCAGATCTAATTTTCACTATTGCTAGTTAGTATCTTTCATTATAGGGAAAAATCAGTAATTGTTTTGTGACTTAAATTCTATTGTTGACGTATAAACAAATATCAATTATGTAATGTAACATTTGGAAGACAAATGCGTGTAATCTTAAAGTATCTATTTGGCTCTCTTCAAAAACATATTAGCAAATCCAGCCCTAAATTAATTCCAAAGTAATTAACAGTTTTATCAAAAGTATTGTTTGTGTAACTATATTTGTTGTCTTCATGATTTAAACAGTTCGGCTTAACCCCTGTAGTAGGAGAAACTGTTAAAAGAAATGAATCTTTTGATGTATTCAGTTAATTTAATGAGTTAAGTTTTAATTGCAATTTCTGTAAATTTAACTTTAAACAATGTGTAGTTTCAGTACCTATTATTGTGATGATATATAAGGGCCTCATTTTTGGTCATGAGACAGTCCACAGCTGAGTTTCAGATGAGAAACCTGTGTTGGTTAGAATGACAACAATGCTTCAAGTTAACTGTAGAATAAGTGTTAAACAATTAGACTGTGTGTAAAAACAATGACAGTGTCTGCTTTCCATATGAACCTATTTATTCTTCAAGAACTGTGTGAATTATGTGGTTATGTTTTTACTGCTCGTAGATGTTCAACAGTAAACTATTGTAGCAGTATGTGGAGGTTCACCTGCAAACTATTAATGAGGTTTATGGAAAGTTTAAACAGTAGTGCACTGGCTATACATATATAACTGTGTGTTACTGGGGGATAGTGCAAAGTGAAAGTAAAAGTCAGTGAAAAGGAACTGTGCATCTGTCAGCTACATTATTTACCGTAGTCAGCATCCAAATTGCAGATCCCATTTTTCAGCCAGTGTAACGACACAGTACGTCAACACCAAGGACAATCAACAAACAAAGAAAAAAAAGCAGGTGGAACCGCTACAAGTGTTTTAGCCTATCCTCAGTGTTTTCAATCTGTACATTGAACAAACAGTAAAAGAAACCAAAGAAAAATGTGGAGTAGCAGTTAAATTTTAGGGAGAAGAAATAAAAACTTTGAGGTTTCCTGCTGACTTTATAATTCTCTCAGGGAGAGCAAAGGACTTGGGAAAGCAGTTAAATGGAATGGATAGTGCCGTGAAAGGAGGATGTAATACGTATTTACTCGAATCTAAGCCGCACTTTTTTTCTGGTTTTTGTAATGCAGAAAACCGCCTGTGGCTTAGAATCGAGTGCAAAGTAAGCGGAAGTTCTGAAAAATGTTGGTAGGTGCCGCTACAACTAACTTCTGCCATCGAATATATGTAGCACTATACAGGCAGGCTTTCCAGGCACAAAGATAAGTACTGACACACCAAACCTCTGTGTCAGTAAATAAATTAAAAGAAAGGGTAGAAGAATGTAAACATTATGCCATGTATTCTTTCGTGTTTGCTGCTATCTCATTTAAATCCTGCCTGCCTAATAAACTACGAAACTAGAGCGAGACAACAGCAAAAGCAGAAGAATATACATATCAAGTCATGTTTATATTTATATTATTCTTATGCTGTATAGTGATACAGTCAGAAATGAAGCATGGCAATTGACTAGATTTTTAAATCTAAGATGAATCTGATTTCTGTGAAGAATGTAATGTACTAAAGAGGCGTCTCCATAGATTTTCAAATGGAGAAAAATTTTCTCTAAACTCTCGTTCAGAACATCATCTATAATACGCAGTTTATTATTTGGTGCTTGTTGCTCATTATCAAAGAAAGCAAGCCGTGCCACGAGCAGCGACAGGTCGTAAACAAACAATGCATGACACAGTACAATAATGCATTTTTCGCTTAGAGTGATGTAAAAACCTATAACAAAGAAAACGGCACTTAGCAGATCAAAATAAGCAACCGATTCTAACCAGACAAAGCACGTCAAAAAGGAAGGGTACCCGTATAAATACGGACGGAGCGCCTGACACATAGCAATGGCTGCTTGGTAAAGCTTAACTGTTAAACTTATGACTCGAGCCAAACTACTGTAGCTGTATCTTCATCCCTCCGACTTCAGTTGTGTATCATGTTACAATGGACCAACTTTGCTTCAATTTGGAGGTGCGGTCTAAAACATTTCTCTCCCCTTGAATTTCGAGTCTCAAATTTCAGGTGCAGCTTAGTTTCTGGAAATTATTTTTCCCTTGATTTCGAGTCTCATTTTTCAGGTGCGTCTTAGATTCGAGTGCGGCTTTGATTTGAGTAAATACGGTAAACATCAACAAAAGCGAAATGGATAAAGGAGAGTAGTTGAATTAAATCAGATGATGCTAATAGGATTAGATTAGGAAATGGGACGCTTAAAGTAGTAGATGAGTTTTGCTACCTGTGCAGCAAAGTAACTGATGATGTCAGAAGTAGAGAGGATATAAAAGATAGACTGGCAGTGGTGAGAAAAGCATTCCTGAAGAAGAGAAATGTGTTAACATTGAATATAGATTTAAGTGTTAGAAAGACTTTTCCAAAGGTATTTGTCTGGAGTGCATCCATGTATGGAAATGAAACATGTTCGATAAACACTTTAGACAAAAAGAGATAGAAGCTTTTGAAATGTGGTGCTGCAGAAGAATGTTGAAGATTAGATGGGTCAATCATGTAACTAAGGAGGTACTGAATGGAGTTGATGAGAAAAGAAATTTGTAGCACAACTTGACCAAAGGATGGGATTGGTTGATAGGACACATTCTGTGACATCAAGGGATCACCAGTTTAGAATTGGACAAAAGTTTGGGGAGTAAAAATCGTAGAGGGAGACCCAGTAAGCAGTTTAAGAAGGATGTATGTTGCAGTAGTTATTGGGGATGAAGAACCTCGGACAGTATAGGGTAGCATGGAGAGCTGCAACAAACCAGTATTCAGACTGAAGACAACAACAACAACAACTAAAAGATGGCAATAAAATCATAATCCAACATAACCTTTATAGATGGACTATCTGTGGTTGAGTGACCATGTACACTTAACAACACCAAAACTGGACACAGGAAATTATGGCCAGAGGTGAAGTCCTGTATGATACTGCCACAACAAAATGAAGCATGTCACATTTTCACTTTATAAATTATAGAACTGATCATATTTTAGAAGCATATCTTATAAGGTGAGGACATCAAGGATGTGCAAGTTGCTGGAATTCCAAAACTTGTCATCTGTTCAAATATAGTAAAATTAAAATGTTTCCAAGACTGTGAATTGCACAATTTATTTTGATATCAAGGTCACTAGTCATCTCCAAAGGTTAAAGTCACCTCATTTCAATTTCAGTTTATTTTGAGGCCACTCTAAAGAGGAAAAATTACTTGGAATATTATGGAAAACTGGTCCTGTCACTATTCTAGACCTGTATATTCTTTAAAAAAGAAACTGTAAACAGAATATAGTGTCACTGTCGAAAAATACTCTGCATAGCTACTGATGGTGGTCTTTTCAGTTAAAGAAGACCAAAGAAGTGTCCTTTTCATCCCAAAAACACTATCCATAATTCTTGAGTATGCGGATTACTTTAAGTTTTTTGGCTTTGGTGAAGCTTAATGGCACCACTCCATTGTCTGTTGTTTCAACTATGCAATGGTTTAGGATATCCATATATTGTTACCCACAACTGTGTGGAAAACAAATCATCTCCATCTTGTCAATAGTGTTCCAAAAACACCTGCCCTCATGATATGCTTTGACCTTTGTGTCGGTTACACATTTTTGGTACTAATCCTGCACACAATTTGCAATATCTGAGGCAGTCCCTTGACAGTCTTGTAAACAGGAGTGTGTGCAACACAAGAATACTCATCAGGCAGAGCACCAATTGTGACTCATCAATCAAACTGCAGTATTTGGCTCACGTGTTGAATGATTTCATCGGTCTAGATACTGAACCTGTCAATCTGCTATTCATGATCCACATTTTTACCACCACTTTTTAAGTCTTAGTTCCTTTGTCTTATCTTTTCTTCATTCATTATTGTAGACCTATAAAGTAGTCAGAACTTCGGATGAATTTGGTCTGTAGTTTGTTTTGCATGCAAAAATCAGATTGCCACCGGTATTTCACAACTTGTTTGAACAACAATTTTTGAAGCCATTGTTTTTTGCTTTCACCCTGTGTCAAATAACCATTGAATCTAAACAATGACTTCTGTGACATTGTAAACAGTTGGTAGAGAGCACTGCATTCATTCTACTTTGTTCCGGGGTGGCAGTATTTAAATATAAGCAGATAGCCCCTGCTTCTCAAATATGTCTCATTATGTGGAACACATTCCTTTTATATCATAATGTACACTTAATTTCCAACACTAGAGGCAATGGTAAGTTGGCTACAAATTGAGGAGGCTCATTTCTGTTGACAGCTTTTTGTAAAACTGGCAACAGTCTAGCAGTTCACTGGCAGCTATTTCTGCTGTTAGACAACCAATGTGAGGTGGCTCCAGCATATGGAAAAAATAATGAAATTATAATAAGAATAATATACTAACAATATATGAATTTCATTACAGTTAAGTGAAAGGTTGATGGTTTCCAAAAGATGATATTCAGTTTGTGCAACAGCAGCAATAATAACACAAAAGATTTTTTTCTATGATTTCGTTACTGAATTCCATTCGGTCGTTTTGCAGCTTGATTACAGAAAGAGAAAATATCTGACTTAAATATATTGGTTCTGCAGCAATATTTGAAGTGACTATTACAGTACCCATCATATGTGGAGAAAACATTGTACCACATGGCTAACAGGATACTGCTGTTGCAGATACTCATTTTACTGTAATGGTGGTTAAGGCAGATAGCTCATAAACTGAGATTTAAAGTCAGTTGAAATGTGCATATGTGACCATCTTCCTTGAGTCAGAAATTTAAAATTTATAGGCTCAGTTTCAAATTTTATTTGTGAACTAGCTGAGAAACCCAGTGTTGTCCAGGTATTTATTTATAGCTGTGCTCAAGACTTCAAATGCATGGAATTTATTTTTGATTTGTAAAGCTTCTTTGTATATGAAATTTGGAGTAGTATGAGTGGGGCCACGAACAAAGAAATTGTTTGCTTCACTGACAGAGGAGAGAGCTATGTAGAGCTGACCATGCGAACAGCAACTGGCTGACCCTAAGACCTGTGCCCACACCACACAGCATCTGGCCGTTTGCTTTGTTTATGGTCATGGCATCACATAAGCTCACTGAGTGAAGGGTTTTGAGGAACGAAAAATGCCTTATGCTCTCAACCAGAGTTATGTTGTGCCTCAATTTCAGAAGGAGTTTCCAAAGCAGTTTAAAGCCTGATGTTCTCGAGCTGCAGAAAGTCATGCCTCTGGGTCTTCATTGAGTTCTTGAGACCAAATAGTCCTCAGTCTTTTAGCTGTTCTGAGGCATTCAGAGAGACTTGACTGTTTTCTAGGCATTTTTTTTTAGCAATGAAAATCTAATGAGTAGGCACCCAAATCACAGAGCAAAGTTAATAAATTCATTTTTTTTCTAGCAAAAAATATAAATAAAACCTATCAAACAAAACAAAGCAGTGTCATCAAGTTTTTAATATATAAAGTGAAATCAGTAAATCCGTACATCCTAGACAAGTAAATTCAATATTTGTTTGTATTCATAAAGATAAGACTGCAGTGCTTAATTCTGCCACTGACGTAAACAGCGGAAAATGCTTCTACCACTGTGGTAAATGTAAATGTCATGTGACTAGGGCCTCCCGTTGGGTGGACCGTTCGCCAGGTGCAAGTCTTTCGATTTGATGCCACTTTGGCGACTTGCGCATCGATGGGGATAAAATGATGATGATTAGGACAACACAACACCCAGTCCCTGAGCAGAGAAAATCTCCAACCCAGCCGGGAATCGAACCCAGGCCCTGAGGATTGACAGTCTGTCACACTGACCACTCAGCTACCCGGGGCAGTAAAAAACCCTCACTAAGAAAGATGTCAAATACAAATAAAACTACCAAAGAAAATAAGGCAATATCATTGAGTTTTTAATTCACAAAGCCAAATCAGTAAATCTATATATCCTAACAGAGTAAATTCTCTGTTAGTTTTTATTCATAAAGATCAGATTGCAGTGCTTAAGTCTATCACTGACATAAACTTCCAACAATGCGTCTGTCACTAAGTTTTAAAAAAAACTAACAGTGCCATCTATGATGATTAAACATCTGTACTACTAAGCTGAGTCAACAATTTTATGTAAAATGTTAAATTATGATATCTTTTGTTTTTTTGTGATCTGATTTTGATGAAAGAAAGCCTATATGTTGCCCAAGCTATGCTCAAGTCACCTGCAAAAAACTCATGAAAATTTGTCCAGTAGTTTCAGAAATTGGCATGTTCAAATGGACAGATGTGATGGTTTTGGATAAAATTTTAAATTACAATATCTTTTTTTTCTGTGATCTGATTTTGATAGAACTAAAGCCTAAGTGCCCGAAGCTACATTCAAGTTACCCCATGAAAATTTGCATAGTTAATAGTTTTGGAAACAAGTGTGTTCAGACAGTTAGACATGACTGTTTTACAGTTTTATTATTAGTACAGATTGTTAACAAACAAAATTTCAAATGAATTTGTCTGGGTAAATCAGGTTCGCTACAGGAAATGACAATTGGGTTTCTAAATTTT